>NC_134688.1:75210739-75810739 GCF_050947455.1 Rhinoderma darwinii | reverse complement strand
ATTAAAGCCTAGCATGTGGTAGGCTTAGATACAGGGTCCAACAAACAGTATCACACATGGGCCTTATATCTAAGCCTACCACATAGTAGGTTTAGATACATGGCCATGCATGATACTGTCTGATGTGCCCTATATCTAAGCCTGCCACATTGCAGGCTTAGATACAGGGTCCCAGAAGATAGTAATCTTTTACAGTATGATTACTGTCTGCTGGGGTCCTGTATCTAAGCCTGCCTTATTGAAGGTTTAGAAACAAGGTCTAACAGACAGTATCACACATGGGCCCTGTATCTAAGCCTACCACCTGTTTTACTACTGTTTGTTTTGTGTTTGTGTTTTTTTACAGGTTTGGTCATTGGACCACGTCGGATTCGGGGACTACTTCTATGACGGCTTTTTTTATTTTCAATAACATGGTTAATGAGGGTTGTATGTTTTTTTTTTATATCATTAAAATATTTTTTCTATGTCTTTGTATTTTCTTTTAAAGTTTATTACTACCGCCTTAGTAATGGCTGCTGGCTGATTGACAACGTCCATTACTAAGGCGGGGCTTAATGTTAGCCAGTGTAGAGGCTAACACTAACCCCCATTATTACCCCGGTACCCACCGCCACCAGGGGTTCTGGAAAGAGCCGGCTACGATCCAGTACCCGACCATCTGTAGTGATGGTCGGGCACAGGGGCAGCCGGAGGCTGGTATTATTAGGCTGGAAAAGGCCAAAAACTGTGGTCCTTCCCACCCTGGTAATGATAGGCTGCTGCTGCTGTATTATATCTGACTGGTTATGAAAAATGGTGGGGACCCCACGTCATTTTTATTTTTTTTAAATGGAATAAATGTCGTCGCCCCCCCCATTTTTCATAAACAGCCAGATACAACACAGCAGCAACCTAGCATTACCAGAGTGTGAAGGGCCACTGTTTTTGGCCTTTCCCTGCCTAATAATACTAGCCTGCGGCTGCCATTCAGATGGTCGGGTACTGGATCGTACTCAGCTCTTCCCGGTAACCCTGGTGACGGTGGGTACCTGGGTAATATTGGGGGGTTAGTGCTTTTCACCAGCTAACACTAAGCCCCCCCCCCCTTAGTAATGAATGCTGTCAATCAGCCAGCAGCTATTAATAAGGTAGTAGTGATAAAGTTTAAAAAAATACAAGGACATATTCCACGTTAACCATTTTATTGAGAATAAAAGAGCCGTAATCGAAGTAGTCCTTGAATTCGACGTAGGCCAACAACCAAACCTGTAGAAAAACAAAGACAAAAATAATTAGTAACACATAAAAAAGCAAAACAATTCTCATATTTACCTTTCCTGGGTCCAGCGCTGGAGCCGCAATGTCAGTGAGCTGGGCCCTATAGCTAATCCTATCATGTGTGATACTGTCTGCTGAGCCAATGTATCCAATCCTATCCATAGCTATAGGGCCAGAGTGAAACAGATATGCTGTCTCATATATATATATATATATATATATATATAAACACACATATATGCATACACGCACACACATTTTTTTTGGGGTGAACATGTGTTAGTACAAGGATACTTACTGCTAAGACCCTGTATCTCAGCCTATCATATGTGATACTGTCTGCTGGGCCATGTATCGAAGCCTATCATGTGTGATTCTGTCTGCTGGGGCCATGTATCCAAGCCTATCAAGTGGGTATGTGGGACCACCTACAGGGGACTGCATGGCACTGTCTACAAAAGAGATGTATGGCAGGGGGACTGTGTGTGAAACCATACAGGGGGCATTGTGTGGGGAACTCTCTACAGGTGTCTTTGACATAACTTTGTTTGGGGCCCCAGAAATGTCAAATTTGCCACTGAATTTGCCCCTGAGGGTACAAGGATACTTACTGCTGGGGCCTGTATCTAAGGCTACATTCACACATTGACAGATGTATGTGCATAAAAAACGCACATAAACCTGGTCGTGTGCGTTACATTTTGCATCAGTGTGCCTTGCGAGTGGCATATGTTTTTCACGCACTTGCAAGCACTTTTTTTTTCAGTGTAATTGTTGCGTAAAATATGGACAGGACACGGATGGATGTGCGTCCGTGTGATGTCTGTGTTTTTCACGCACCCATTGACTTCAATGGACGACTAGGTGCATGAAAATGCACCAATATAGGACAGGCAGTGATTTTCACGCAACGGACACCCACGCATTGTTTCATCGCACAGCACACGGACAAGAATCACGCTCGTCTGAATGAGCCCTAAGTCTATCATGTGTGTTACTGTCTGCTGGGGCCATGTATCTAAGCCTATCATGTATGATACTGTCTGCTGAGACAATGCATCCAATACTATCCAGCGGTGCAGCTATAGGAATCTTAGGCCTCATTCACATGAGCGTATCCAATTCACGCGCGTGAATCGTGTCCGTGTGTTGCGTTATGCATCAGTGTGCTTTGCGAGGGGCATGCGTTATTCATGCACTCGCAAAGCACATCTTTTTTTTTTTCAACTGAATTGATGGGCAAATCACGCACCGCACATGCATGTGCATCCGTGTACGGTGCATGGATTTCACGCACCCATTGACTGATAACGCACCAATATAGGACATGCAGTGAGGACTCTCGCTGCGTGAAAAATCATGCATGTTTGAATGGCCCTATTGAAATCTATGGGTTAGTGTGCTGCTCGTTGTTTCAGTGAATGGGGCCTTAGTCTTATAGATATGCTATCCTATCTCTGATATATATGTAAAAGTGTATTTATATTTTGGGGGGATATGTGTCTCTGGGCTTGTGTCCCTGATCTTTTAAGAGCCTGGAATGAATGCAAACCTCAAGAGGAGGAGTTTGCCTTTCTAGCTGCCTTTCTAAAATTCTTCTTCAGTTTTGAACCATCTCCCCATTTTGTAAGTGGGAACAGAAAGAATAAGGCGTTATTATGGGGGTATCATTCACAAGATTGATAGACTTGCAGAGAGAAGAAAAAGAGGAAAGAACAAGCAAAGACTCTGTATATGGATGCAGGTGGGTGACCAGGTAACTGCATACAACTCACTGTAACCTCAAAAATTAGTTTAGTTGCAACTTCCTTTTCTCCACTGACAATAAATAGAAAGAGCAGCTCTGAAACATAAATTACTCTTCTAAAAAGTAAGATACATAAAGAAGAACATGAATATATGTCAGCTTTATTATTTAGGCAGAGATGCATCATATTCACATACAGTTAGGTCCAGAATCATTTGGACAGTGACACAAGTTTTGGCATTTTAGTTGTTTCCGAAAACATACTGAATATACAGTTATATATTCAATATGGGCTTAAAGTGCAGACTCTCAGCTTTAATTTGAGGGTATTCACGTCCTAATTTGAGGTAGGGTTTAGAAATTACAGCTCTTTAATATGTAGCTGCCTCTTTTACAAGGGACCAACGGTAATTAGACAATTATCTCAGCTATTTAATGAGCTGCATGGGCTATTCTCTCGTTAATCCATCATCAATTAAGCAGATAAAAGGTCTGGAGTTGATTCTAGGTGTGGCATTTGCATTCGGAAGCTGTTGCTGTGAACCTACATGAGGTCAAATGAGCTCTCAATGCAAGTGAAACAGACCATCAATAGGCAGAAAAAAATGAAGAAATCCATCAGAGAGATAGCACAAATGTTAGGAGTGGCCAAATCAACAGTTTGGTACATTCTTGAAAAAAAAGAGCGCAATGGTGATCTCGTGAACTCCTGAAGGCCTGGACGTCCACGGAAGACACCAGTGTGGATGATCGCAGAATCCTTTCTATGGTGAAGAAAAACCCCTTCACAACATCTACCAAAGTGAAGAACATTCTCCTGGAAGTAGGTGTATGAGTATCTAAGTCTACCATAAAGAGAAGACTTCATGAGAGCAAATACAGAGGGTTCACCACAAGGTGCAAACCATTAATCATCCTCAAAAATAGAAAAGCCAAATTAGACTTTGCCAAACAACATCTAAAGAAGCCAGCCCAGTTCTGGAACAGCATGAGACTAAGCTCAACCTGTACCAGAATGATGGGAGGAAGAAAGTATGGAGAAGGCTTGGAACAGCTCAAGATCCAAAGCACACCACATCCTCAGTAAAACATGGTGGAGGCAGTGTGATGGCATGGGCATGCGTGGCTACCAAAGGCACTGGGTCACTAGTGTTTATTGATGATGTAACTGTAACGTCCGTGGTAGCTGACCACAAATTCCTTCCATCCAGTCGACGCCCTTCTCTCCAGAGATGTCTGCCCATACGGCTGTCCTGTTCCACAGTGACCACCAGGGTACGCTCGCAAGCTCAGTCCAGACTTAAGAAGCCAAAGCACACGCAGGTGGGAGATTGAGATGATTGCTCCCAGAGCACCCTGGGCTATAAGAAGGGCCCAGCCACTTCCTTCCATGCCTGAGCGTTGTTGTCGTACCCAAAGTTTGTCTATGCAAATGGTCTCCTAGTTTTTTCCAGTTCCCAGTGTTTCCCGTACCTGTATCCTGTATCCCGTGCTATCCTGGTCGAGTGCCGTGCTGAGCTGTAGTCATGCTGTCCTGCTACTCCACGACTCACGTCTACCTGCTGCCTAGTCCCAGCTGAGCCTGTCTTGCTACTGTCCGAGCTGTCACAGGTACACTATACAAACTATAGACTGTGACCTGTGTCCTGTTGGCCAGCTGCCATACCGTCAAGGCGGTATGGCCCAGTGGGTCCACGAACCCAAAGTGACAGTAACTGAAGACAGAAGCAGCCAGATGAATTCTGAATTGCTCAGGGATCTACTTTCTGCTCAGATTCAACCAAATGCAGCAAGGTTGATTGCACGTCACTTCACAGTACAGACGGACAATAACCCAAAACATACTGCGAAAGCAACCCAGGAGTTTTTTAAGGTAAAGAAGTGGAATATTCTGCAATGGCCAAGTCAATCACCAGATCTCAACCCGATCGAGCATGTATTTCACTTGCTTAAGACAAAACTTAAGGTTGAAAGACCCACAAACAAGCAACAACTGAAGACCGCTGAAGTAAAGGCCGGGCAAAGCATCACAAAGGAAGAAACCCAGCGTTTGGTGATGTCCATGGGTTCCAGACTTCAGGCAGTCATTGCCTGCAAAGAATTCTCTACAAAGTTTAAAAAAAAAACTTATTTTATTTGAATTTTTATTTTATTTATGGTAATATTAATTTGCCCAATTACTTTTGAGCCCCTGAAATGAAATGTCTTTGTCCATTCAAACTTTATGTATAGCTGTCCCCTTCTTACCCTTTGGGACACCTATACTGCATAATTATGGATCCTTTGTTAGTTGCCCCATTTCCAGATGTATACTTCATACACATCTACAGTGCAATTCTGTGTCATATTCAAGTATAATACAATGAGCAGCAGTAAATTTGGTAATCCTTTTATAGTATATGTTACAATTAAAAGCCAATCTCAAGAACTACACAGCAGAGTTTTAAAGGGAGTCTGTCAAAAGTTTTTAGGTCCCTAAGCTACCACCATGCCTTTCTACTGGATAGTAATAATATTATAAATATGCCCCTGTGTAATCTGCCCAATGCTGCATAACGTAGAAAAAGAGCTTATAACATAGCGTGCATTTGTAAATTATCATTGAAGAGTCATCTGAGCGGTATCGCTATCCTGAAGCGTCATGTAGTCCGATCCCAAAACACACCCTTCCTGGCTTCATTGGCATCCCATAGGTTGTGATACATCATTACAAGCTAGCTCCTGTGGGATGTCAATCAAGCCAGGAAGGGTGTGTTTAGGGACGGGACCGGACGACACTTCACACTGATG
The DNA here is from genome assembly GCF_050947455.1 of Rhinoderma darwinii. Lineage (NCBI taxonomy): Eukaryota > Metazoa > Chordata > Amphibia > Anura > Rhinodermatidae > Rhinoderma > Rhinoderma darwinii. Next base: position 75,804,942 of record NC_134688.1, on the reverse strand, counting down.
ACTCTTGAATGGTAATTTACATACAGCAAGCGCTAAATTATAAATTGATTTCTACATACGAAAAAAAATGAAGAACCAAGAGTCACAAGGCTACATATAATGTAAAAAAGTACAATTTTATTGCATATAAATACATAAACACATAACATATAACATATATAATGATAAAAACACAGAACGAGGTATCTCAAAGACGACAGATAATAACCGGATCAAATGGTAAGGTGGTCAAATCGCAGGAAGGGTATACATATCAGCACTTAGTCAAAAAATGACGGGATAAATCTTCCACCTAATAAGCGGGGACATGTATATGATGGGCATAAGTAATAACTGAAAAAGTCATATAATCAATGCATATGTTGCCCAGGTGTAGGTTACACACAGTCTGCCGACCAGCCTGTTACAGCAATAGCACTGAAGATATCCCAACATATCATGTCCAACCCCCTTAGTAACTTATAAAGAAGTTAGTCCCACAGAAGCGGGAGGGGCAGGGAGTATACCGTATATGTGTCCGATAGTGAGCAAAAGGGCCCGACCGGCAAGTACCAGTGGGAGCCCCTAGTTCAAAACTTACCCATAACTGCAATGTTGCGCCTGCGATCCACGTGATCCCCGTAACAAAAAGAAAATAGTAGCACCCCTGATGCAGCTTTGGTCAGTATCATTACTGTCCAGTAAAACGGCATGGTGGTGGTTTAGAGGCATAAAAGTTTCCAACAAGTTCCCTTTAAGCATGCTACACAAAGTTGTCTACTTTCTAGGATTGCAATGTTATTTTATACAAATTTACACCACAGTGGCACTTTTTTTTTTTTTTTTTACCACGACTGATTTATTTGATTTATTATCTTTTCATGGAATTATTTATCCTGATGTTCCCGGATTATAAAAGACGTAAGCAACTGAAGCTTTGTCAGCAATTTCGGCAGACAGATTGTGATCATGCCATTCCAGATTCTATGAACAGTATAATTAGGAGCCATTAAGCAGTTAAGTGTTCTAGAACTATGTTCCTTAAACCGAACACTTGATGTTGTTATCTTGTCATTGTCAAATTCCTGCCACAGTCTGTGTCTATCTCTTCTATTTATCTGTAAATGTATCTTATTGACCTTTTCTTCAACTATGGTAAATTTATACATTTCTCTTGTGATTATAAGCGGAAATCATCCCATTTATATGTCACTTGGGAATATTCAAGAGAAAGCACCAATTTATAATTACAGATTATTCTTAGTCCATGGAATATAGTTATTTGCAGCTGTGTAGCAATGAGATTTCAGAACCATTTCTCTTCGAAATATATAACTGATTAAAGGGAACCTGTCACGTTGAAATGCAATCCAATCTGCGGGCAGCATGTTAAAGGGCAGGAGTAGGAGAGCAGACTGATATATACTGTATTGTTGTAGCAAATGATTCATTATAACTTGTAATTTATTCATTAAAACCCTATACTAAGTGTTGGTTTAGGAGTCCAGTGGGCGGTCCTACACAGTGATTGACAGCCTTCCCTGTATGAGTGTGAATAAAGAAATAACTGTCAACCACTGATTTGGACCGCCTGCTGGACTCCTAAACCCAAAATTAGCAGAGGTTTAAATTGACAAATTACAAGTTATTCTTGCTATGAAATAATTTATCAATCTGCTCAGCTATCCCTAATCTATAAAATGCTGCCCACGATTGGTCTGCTTTTTTAAAGCTTTTCTCTAAAGGAAGTGCAAATCACATAAACACAATTTACACTGAAATAAGACAACTCTGGACATCATACGGGGTCCCCCGCCGGAACACAAACCTCTATTAGCCAGAGCAGAGCCACTAACAAAAAGTGGCTCTTGCTCAGATGAGATCAGCCCGGCCACTATCACATGGTTGCCAATTTATTTTAATTGTAATACTACATTGGCCAGACGCAATTTCACCCGGCTATATCAACTGTTCATTGGGAGTTTCAGACCCACATATATCAGCTCATCCCCAGGTTGCCTTCATTTAAAAAACCGGGATGTCATGATAAGACAACCACAGTATGACACAATATGATTTTTTTCATACAAAGTATCAGTACGAGTTTGGTGAAAGGTTTCCCGTTTGTAATAAGGAGTATAACCAAACTCAAGAATAATGAGCAGAGAGTAGGGACGAATTGGCCATCTGGCAGTTTATGGCAAAGGCCAGATGGGCTGGTGCACAACGGGCCTGTTGGCTGCCACCCACACCGTTCTTTTTAATTACAGCTGTTGACTGACGCCTATTCACACTGGGTGTCTGATCAAGCTTATCTGTAAGTGGCCACCGATCAGGCAAGGGAGGAAGAGGGATGAGGTTGGCTACCTCTGTATAATTAACCAGCACTCGCAGACCCAAGGCTGCAGCCGTCAGGAGAAGAGTGAACCTGAGGGCCCGCAGCTACGGACATGACAATCCGGCTGCTTCTGCCTTCAGTCACATCATCAGTAAACACTAGTGACACTTTGCCTTTTGCAGCCATGCATGCCCATGCCATCACACTGCTTCCACCATGTTTTACAAAGGATGTGGTGAGCCGTTCCAAGCCTTCTCCATACTTTCTTCCTCCCATCATTCTGGTACAGGTTGATAATAGTTTCATGCTGTTCCAGAACTGGGCGGCATCTTTACATGTTGTTTGGCAAAGTCTAATCTGGCCTTTCTATTTTTGAAGATGATTAATGGTTTGCACCTTGTTGTGAACCCTCTGTATTTGCTCTCATTAAGTCTTCTCTTTATGGTAGACTTAGATACTGATCCACCTACTTCCAGGAGAGTGTTATTCACTTGGGTAGATGTTGTGAAGGGATTTTTCTTTACCAGGAAAAGGATTCTGTGATCATCCACCACTGTTGTCTTCCGTAGACGTCCAGGCCTTTTGGAGTTCACGAGATCACCAGTGCGCACTTTTTTTTAAAGAATGTACCAAACTGTTGATTTGGCCACTCCTAACATTTGTGCTATCTCTCTGATGGATTTCTTCATTTTTTTTTAGCCTAACGATGGTCTGTTTCACTTGCTGTAAAGGATCTGCCAGGCACAACTTCTGTGGATACTCCCATAGGTAATCAGTCTGCACCTGAGTCTATGTCTCTGAGACTGACTCCATCTTCCACCACTCAGGATGGCAGGCTTAGGAGTGGGAGAGCCTATCGCAGCCTGGCCAGACGGAGCTAGCTCCCGCCCTCTCTCTATTTATACCTGCCTTTCCTGTTCCTGCTTTGCTTGTGATTCTTCTCGTGTGGTTTCCTGGCCCAGCTACAGCTTCTTACTATTTGATCCTGCTCCATACTGACCCTGGCTTACTGACTACTCTCCTGCTCTGCGTTTGGTACCTCGTGCAATCCTGGTTTGACTCGGCTCGTTCACCTCTCTTGTTGCTCACGGTGTTGCCGTGGGAAACTGCCCCATTTCCCTTAGCTTTGTGTACCCTTGTCTGTTTGTCTCGTGCACTTACTGAGCGTAGGGACCGCCGCCCAGTTGTACCCCGTCGCCTAGGGCGGGTCGTTGCAAGTAGGCAGGGACAGAGTGGCGGGTAGATTAGGGCTCACTTGTCCGTTTCCCTACCCCCATCATTACATAATCACAAGCCCATATACCTAGTCTACCCTGGTCCCTGTCACTACTATGGACCCCCTTGAGACCCTGGCCCAGCAAATGCAGGGTCTCTCTCTACAGGTCCAGGCCAAGGCTCAGAGGGTCAACCAGCCTGACGCTACCATGGTAGTGCCCCTCACCTCACCTCTTGAACCCCACCTCAAGTTGCCTGACCATTTCTCAGGGGACCGGATGACTTTTCTCTCCTTTCGGGAGAGTTGTAGGCTCTACTTTCGCTTAAAGCCTCACTCCTCAGGTTCTGAGAGCCAGCGGGTGGGTATAATTATGTCCCGGCTCCAGGAAGGGCCCCAAGAGTGGGCCTTCTCCTTGGCTACTGACGCCCCTGAACTTTCCTGCATTGATTGTTTCTTTTCTGCTCTCGGACTCATTTATGACGAGACTGACAGGACTGCCTTTGCCGAGAGTCAGCTGGTGACCTTACGTCAGGGTAAGAGACCTGTTGAGGAGTATTGTTCTGACTTTAGGAAGTGGTGAGTAGCTTCTCGGTGGAATGACCCTGCCTTAAGGTGCCAGTTTAGGTTGGGTCTGTCGAACGTGCTGAAAGACCTGCTAGTTAGCTATCCCTCTTCTGACTCCCTAGACCAGGTTATGGCTTTAGCGGTACGACTTGACCGACGTCTCAGGGAACGACAACTTGAATGTTTTGGTGTTTTCCCCTCTGACTCCCCCATGATGCCTCCTGAGGTCCCGTTGCTTCGCTCTTCCACGGAAGACTCGGAGGTACCTATGCAACTCGGGGCCTCCGTGTCCCCCCGACAACGTAGAGAGTTCCGCAGGAAGAATCGTCTCTGCTTCTATTGTGGGGATGACAAGCATCAAGTGAACACCTGTCCTAGGCGTAAGAATAAACAGCCGGAAAACTTCCGCGCCTAAGTGATCATCGGGGAGGTCACTTGGGCGCACAGGTATTTCCCGTAAATATGAAACGTAATAAAATCTTGCTTCCCTTTCAGGTCTCTTTTGGTGGTAGGTCTGCTACCGGCAGTGCCTTCGTGGATTCAGGGTCTTCTGCTAATATCATGTCTGTGGAATTTGCTATGTCTCTAGCTATGCCTTTGATTGATTTGCCTAAACCTGTCCCGGTAGTGGGTATCGACTCCACTCCTCTTGCTAATGGTTATTTTACACAGCATACCCCTGTTTTTGAACTCCTTGTTGGCTCCATGCATTTGGAGCAGTGCTCTGTACTGTTGATGCAGGGATTATCGTCCGATTTGGTTTTAGGCCTTCCCTGGTTGCAGTTGCATAATCCCACGTTTGACTGGAATACTGGGGAGCTCACCAAATGGGGTAATGAATGCTTGACGTCATGTTTTTCTGTTAATTCTATTTCTCCCCCTGAGGAGGTGAACACGCTACCTGAGTTTGTTCAGGACTTCGCTGATGTTTTCTCTAAGGAGGCCTCCGAAGTGTTACCTCCTCATAGAGAATACGATTGCGCTATCGAATTGGTACCAGGAGCTAAGCTCCCTAAGGGTAGGATATTTAATCTTTCTTGTCCCGAACGTGAAGCCATGAGAGAGTATATCCAGGAATGCCTGGCCAAGGGTTACATTCGCCCCTCTACTTCTCCGGTAGGTGCTGGCTTCTTCTTCGTAGGGAAGAAGGATGGTGGTCTTAGGCCATGCATTGACTACCGTAACTTGAATAAGGTCACTGTACGGAACCAGTATCCCCTTCCTTTGATTCCTGATCTCTTTAATCAGGTTCAGGGGGCCCAATGGTTCTCTAAGTTTGATCTACGGGGGCGTATAACCTTATCCGCATCAAAGAGGGGGATGAGTGGAAGACTGCGTTTAACACGCCCGAAGGTCATTTCGAACACCTCGTCATGCCCTTTGGGTTGTGTAATGCTCCTGCGGTCTTCCAGAATTTCATAAATGAGATTTTAAGAGATTACCTGGGGGTATTTCTTGTAGTGTACCTTGATGACATACTGGTGTTTTCCAAGGACTGGTCCTCCCACATTGAGCATGTCAGGAAGGTGCTCCAGGTCCTTCGGGAAAACAAACTGTTTGCGAAAACCGAAAAATGTGTGTTTGGGGTACAGGAGATACCATTTTTGGGTCAAATCCTCACTCCTCATGAATTCCCCATGGACCCCGCCAAGGTCCAGGCTGTGGCGGAATGGGTCCAACCTGCCTCCCTGAAGGCGTTACAGTGTTTCTTGGGGTTCGCTAATTATTACAGGAGATTTATTGCTAACTTCTCGGTCATCGCTAAGCCTCTTACGGACCTCACTCGCAAAGGTGCTGATCTCCTCCACTGGCCTCCTGAGGCTACCCAGGATTTTGAGGTCCATAAGAAGTGCTTTATCTCGGCCCCGGTGCTGGTTCAGCCCAACCAATTGGAGCCATTTATCGTGGAAGTTGCCGCATCCGAGGTGGGAGTGGGGGCTGTCTTGTCCCAGGGTACCAGGTCCCTCACCCATCTCCGTCCCTGTGCCTACTTCTCCAGGAAGTTTTCGCCCACTGAGAGTAACTATGATATTGGCAACCGCGAACTCTTAGCCATTAAATGGGCATTTGAAGAGTGGCGCCACTTCCTGGAGGGGGCTAGGCACCAGGTAACGGTCCTTACCGACCACAAGAATCTGGTTTTCCTAGAATCTGCCCAGAGGCTAAACCCGAGACAAGCTCGATGGGTGCTATTTTTTACCAGATTCAACTTTTTGGTTACTTATAGGGCTGGGTCTAAAAATATTAAGGCCGATGCACTGTCGCGTAGCTTCATGGCCAGCCCTCCTTCGGAGGAAGATCCTGCTTGTATTTTGCCTCCTAGTATAATCATTTCTTCTATTGATTCTGATTTAGTCTCTGAAATTGCGGCTGATCAAGGTTCAGCTCCCGGGAACCTTCCTGAGTATAAGCTGTTTGTTCCCCTGCAATTCCGGCTAAGGGTACTTAGGGAAAATCATGACTCCGCACTATCTGGTCATCCAGGCGTCCTGGGTACCAAACACCTCATTGCCAGAAACTATTGGTGGCCTGGGTTGCCTAAAGACGTTAAGGCCTACGTCGCCGCTTGTGAGGTTTGTGCTAGGTCCAAGACTCCCAGGTCCCGACCAGCGGGCTTACTACGTTCTTTGCCCATTCCCCAGAGACCTTGGACCCATATCTCCATGGATTTTATCACTGATTTGCCTCCATCTCAAGGCAAGTCGGTGGTGTGGGTTGTAGTAGACCGCTTCAGTAAGATGTGCCACTTTGTGCCCCTCAAGAAACTACCCAATGCAAAGACGTTAGCTACCTTGTTTGTCAAACACATCCTGCGTCTCCATGGGGTCCCTGTCAATATTGTTTCGGACAGAGGGGTACAATTTGTTTCATTGTTTTGGAGAGCCTTCTGTAAAAAGTTGGAGATTGATCTGTCCTTCTCCTCTGCCTTCCATCCTGAAACTAATGGCCAAACTGAGAGGACTAATCAATCTCTAGAACAATATTTAAGGTGTTTTATCTCTGACTGTCAATATGATTGGGTCTCATTCATTCCCCTCGCCGAATTTTCCCTTAATAACCGGGTCAGTAACTCGTCAGGGGTCCCCCCTTTTTCTATATTTTTGGGTTTAATCCACGGTTCTCCTCCGTTTCACCTGGTAGTTCCAACAATCCCGAGGTAGAGGTCGTTCATCGGGAACTGTGTACAGTCTGGGCCCAGGTTCAGAAGAACCTAGAGGCGTCCCAGAGCGTTAAAAAAAACTCAGGCTGATAGAAGACGTTCTGCTAAGCCCTTGTTTATGGTCGGGGATCTGGTGTGGTTATCCTCTAGGATCTTGCGCCTTAAGGTCCCGTCCAAGAAGTTTGCTACCCGGTTTATTGGGCCGTATAAGGTCATTGAAGTCCTCAATCCTGTCTCCTTCCGACTGGAGTTGCCCCCATCTTTTCGAATACACAACGTGTTTCATGCCTCCCTCCTTAAACGCTGCTCCCCGTCCTTGGCTCCCTCGAGGAAACCTCCTGTTCCAGTTCTCACCCCTGAGGGGGTGGAATTCGAGGTGGCCAAGATTGTGGACAGCAAGATGGTCCAAGGCTCCCTCCAGTACCTGGTCCATTGGAGAGGATACGGGCCTGAGGAGAGGACTTGGGTACCCGCCCGGGATGTTCACGCTGGGGTATTGGTCAGGAAGTTCCACCTTCGTTTCCCCAATAAACCAGGTCCACTTAGAAAGGGTCCGGTGGCCCCTCATAAAAGGGGGGGGTACTGTAAAGGATCTGCAAGGCACAACTTCTGTGGATACGCCCATAGGTAATCAGTCTGCACCTGAGTCTATGTCTCTGAGACTGACTCCATTTTCCACCACTCAGGATGGCAGGCTTAGGAGTGGGAGAGCCTATCGCAGCCTGGCCAGACGGAGCTAGCTCCTGCTCTCTCTCTCTATTTATACCTGCCTTTCCTGTTCCTCCTTTGCTTGTGATTCTTCTCGTGTGGTTTCCTGGCCCAGCTACAGCTTCTTACTTTTTGATCCTGCTCCATACTGACCCTGGCTTACTGACTACTCTCCTGCTCTGCGTTTGGTACCTCGTGCACTCCTGGTTTGACTCAGCTCGTTCACCTCTCTTGTTGCTCACGGTGTTGCCGTGGGCAACTGCCCCATTTCCCTTAGCTTTGTGTACCCTTGTCTGTTTGTCTCGTGCACTTACTGAGCGTAGGGACCGCCGCCCAGTTGTACCCCGTCGCCTAGGGCGGGTCGTTGCAAGTAGGCAGGGACAGAGTGGCGGGTAGATTAGGGCTCACTTGTCCGTTTCCCTACCCCCATCATTACACTTGCATTGAGAGCTCCTATGACCTCATGTTGTGGGTTCACAGCAACAGCTTCCAAATGCAAATTCCACACCTGGAATCAACTCCAGACCTTTTACCTGCTTAATTGATTATGGATTAACGAGGGAATAGCCCATGCCACCCATTAAATAGCTTTTGAGCTAATTGTCCAATTACCTTTGGTCCGTTGAAAAAAAGGCAGCTACATATTAAGGAGCTGTAATTCCTAAACCCTTCCTCAAATTATGATGTGAATACCCTCAAATTAAAGCTGAGAGTCTGCACTTTATGCCCATATTGATTATATAACTGTATATTTAGTATGTTTTGGTAAACAGCTAAAATGCCAAAACTTGTGTCACTGTCCAGCAACATAAAGCAGTGTAGGTGAGAATTCAGTATTGGGGTGAGATATAACACTTACTAGAAGCTGAAGCAGTGTCTCTGTGTATCTGTCACAATGCTCCTGCTCCTTCCTCCCCCTTCCATCTCCATAGACTTCTATTGGCTGCTGTATCCTTATCCCCCAGTGAGCTGATAATTCCTCATGTCTTGAGGAGACGGATTTAGCAGTAAATTCAGAGGGAGTGAACAGTTAGGAGGGGGGCAGGAAAGGAGTCTAATAAGTGGAGAAAGAGGCCTTTTTCTCTAATAAGATATATTACAAAAAAATTTTTATATTCGCTTGTACTACTGATTTATGCAAAGTTTGTTGAAAAGTTCTATAGTTACAAATTTAGACTAAAATAAAAGTACATTGTAAAGATAGTATCATTCATGTTTAATCAATTGTCACTTGGATCACTATTTAAATTTTCCCGTAAAACATGAGCCACATGAGGACACAGAAGGTATTACTGAATACTTATAATTTTATCAGCCGTGTCTATAACAGCAAGTTATTTCTATCCTTAAAATTTCTGCCCTGGCTTCCTTTTTGGCAGAATACAGTTTTTTTTACAGCCTTTAGTTTGTGACCCATGTGGGCCATTTACATAATGGGACATTTTCTAGGGATAGGTTAGAATACAGAATTCAGTGTCAGTCTCAGCGGGTCTCTGACACACAGGATCCACTTGTAATCTATCAAATCTAAGTTATGAACTTAGATGTGATGGATAACTGGTGGAACCTGTGTGTCTGAGACACACAGGACCCGCTTTCAGTGAACCCGTCAGTCCCGTCACCTGACGGGTGCAGGATTCAGCGAACGATACAGCTGTTCAGTATACAGGAAACAGAGCAGCTGTATCTCAAAAAGTAAAAATAATTTTTAATAAAAACTAATTTGAAAGTTACCCGAAACACACTGATAGACATTATTATTTAAAAAAAAATCACTTTCAAAGGTTTACAAGCCTTTAAATGTCTGTCATGACAAAACCCTTTAACACTAATAGGTTTTACAGTAAGTTTATAAAAATAAAAAGCAAAATTACACATTGCTTGCATGTTGTTTTTATTATCATACTAATGTGCAGTAACTTGGTTTGATACATGGAAAACCCATAATATTTTACATGTGCCAAAATAGGGGGAGGAACAGAAAAGCAAATGCATCATTTTTAACATGAAAAACAAATGGCATACGGCCACGGGATCAGATCTAATCAGACACTCGAAAGCCAGTCACTTTTTAGCTGTGTTGCTCTGAGACTAGCTGTCTCTGTTAAGTGCATTTTCATTTCTTTTGGCAGGTAGATATAATGTGACTTAAATTTAAAGACCGTATGTAATTCTATTTTAAACGTCTTTTTTGCTGCTGATGAAGCATGTAACACACTGAATAAATTCTACAAAGCGTTCCAGCTGCTACGTGGCTAATGTGTAAAACACAGAATGAAAACATTTTTATTTCCATCACGATATTGCAACACTGCTTAGTACATGAGTTTATGGGTTTTAACCCCTTATTGCCGAAGGTGTTTTAAACCTTAGTGACCAGAGCAATTTTCGCAGTTTTGCTATTCACAGATGTAACGCAGTATAAGGCCTGCTTTACACGAGCGTGTGCGTTTTGCGCACGCAAAAAACGCAGCGTTTTGCGTGCGCAAAAGGCACTTAACAGCTCCGTGTGTCATCACCATATGATGCGCGGCTGCGTGATTTTCGCGCAGCCGCCATCATTATGACACTCCGTTTGGATGTTTGTAAACAGAAAAGCACAGGGTGCTTTTCTGTTTTCATTCAGCCTTTTCACTGCTGTTGCGCGATTCACGCTGTTCGCACGGAAGTGCTTCCGTGTGACATGCGTGGTTTTCACGCACCCATTGACTTCAATGGGTGCGTGATGCGCGAACAGCACACAAATATAGAACAGGTCGTGAGATTTTTGCAACGGACTCACGTTGCACAAAATTCACGGACTGTCTGCACGGCCCCATAGACTATTATAGGTCCGTATGACACGCGTGAAAATCACGCGCGTCGTACGGACAAATAACACGCTCGTGTAAACAAACCCTAACTCTGTATGTGTTTTATCTATCGATGTGAATTTTGCACTGTTTTCTTGGGACATGTAGTGCTTCCTTTTTGTGGTATATATGTATATAAAATGTATTGAAATATATTTTTTCATTTATCCTGATCATAAGGACACCTGACTTGGAGGTGTAGTTTATTTTTTTTGACCAGAAATATAGTATAAAACACAAGTGCCCCTTTTTTAATTGCGCACTAAAATGTCTTAATTTAGTTTTTTACACCACGGTAGTAATGTATGGGTAATGGACTTGAAGTCCAATAAATAATGGTAAAAACACATTGTGTTCTACAAACTAGACAATCTAAAGTCTATGTCTAGTGGTTCAATTTCTGTTTTAACCCTTCACACTTTTTACAGAATTTGTCCAAACTTGGGCCTAAAAAATGTAAATTGCATTTTTTTTTACAAAAGTGGCACTTTTCTTAAGTCATTTCAAAACACCATATGACATACTGGTAAAAGTGACACCTTTCCAGATTCTGCTATTTTTCCCGTGTACGGCGATACCAAATATGTGTGTCTAATCTATTATATGAAGAATGCCTGCAGGCAAACAAACCCTTTTCCCAACTACCCCAAAATGCAATAAGAACTGTATTTTATTATGCTACGTATAGCAGAACAAGACAGACCACATATATGTTATTAAAATTGTCACTGCCAGAAGCCGGACATGAAAGTGAACTGCTAATACAAATGCAGCACTGTGTCAGCAACCATGAGGGCCGTCATCGGTAGCATTAGCAAGTTAAATTGGCTACGTGATAAGGCAGTGGATACGGCTTAGGCAGGAATTCAAACAAGCAGACCCCCCCGACATGTTTCGCTAACTAGTAGCGTCCTCAGGGGTACACGGGGCTAATGGCGGCGCGGCGAAAAAACTACTCCTCTTAAGGGAGTGTATGATGACGTAAGTACCGGGGGGGTGTCGGAGCAAACAGCCAATCTGGTGGATCGAAAGGGTGCAGCCATCAGAAGAGATGGATTGTCCTATAGCGGGTGGCGTGGCAAAACCAATGACGGGTAAGAGACCGCGCATGCGCACTGCTGAAAATTAGGGAGAAAGTGCGCGTATGTGCAGAGAGGGAAAAGGAGGACTTAGAACAAATCTGCTATATAGCAGAGACAAAGCGACTCGGCGCAGGCACAGTCAGCGTCATTGTGGACTTAGTGCAAAACCGAACCACCGCTATGGTTACAAGGTAAGTATATGTAATTATAGACAGGACCGACACAGCAACCCCCATATTAACCCCTTCAGGACACAGCCTGTTTTGGCCTTCAGGACGCAGCCAATTTTTTCAAATCTGACATGTTTCACTTTATGTGGTAAGAACTTCGGAATGCTTTTACCTATCCAAGCGATTCTGAGATTGTTTTCTCGTGACACATTGGACTTTATGTTACTGGCAAAATTTGCTCGATACATTAAGTATTTAATTGTGAAAAACACCAAAATGTAGCGAAAAATTGCAAAAATTAGCATTTTTCTAAATTTATATGTATCTGCTTGTAAGACAGATGGTAATACCACACAAAATTGTTGCTAATTAACATCCCCCACATGTCTACTTTAGATTGGCATTGTTTTTTGAACATCCTTTTATTTTTCTATGACATCACAAGGCATAGAACTTTAGCAGCAATTTCTCACATTTTCAAGAAAATTTCAAAAGGCTATTTTTACAGGGGCCAGTTCAGTTGTGAAGTGGATTTTAGGGCCTTATATATTAGAAACCCTCGATAAGTCACCCCATTTTAAAAACTTCACCCCTCAAAGTATTCAAAACAGCATTTAGAAAGTTTCTTAACCCTTTAGATGTTTCACAGGAATTAAGGCAAAGTAGATGTGAAATTTTCAAATTTCTTTTTTTTTTGCAGAAATTAATTTTTCATCTATTTTTTTTGTAACACAGAAAGTTTTACCAGAGAAACGCAACTCAATATCTATTGCCCAGATTCTGCAGTTTTTAGAAATACCCCACATGTGGCCCTAGTGCACTTATTGACTGCAGCACAGGCCTCAGAAACAAAGGAACACCTAGAAGATTTTGGGGCCTCCTGTTTTATTAGAAAATATTTTAGGCACCATGTCGGGTCTGAAAGGCTCTTGCAGCGCCAAAACAGTGGAAATCCCCCAAAAGGAAATTATCTAGGGGTATAGTGAGCATTTTGACCCCGCAGGTTTTTTGGAGACATTATTGGAATTAGGCCGTGAAAATGAAAATCTACATTCTTTCAAAGAAAATGTAGGTTTAGCTAATTTTTTCTAATTTCCACAAGGGCTAAAAGGAGAAAATGCACCACTACATTTGTAAAGCAATTTCTCCTGAGTAAAACAATACCCCACATGTGGTAATAAACGGTTGTTTGGACACACGGCAGGGCTTAGAAGGGAAAGAGCGACATTTGGTTTATGCAGCTCAAATTTAGCAGGAATGGTTTGCGGAGACCACGTCGCATTTGCAAAGCCCCTAAGGGACCAAAACAGTGAAAACACCAAAAAAGTGACTCCATTTAGGAAACTACACCCATTGAAGAATCCATCTAGGGGTGTAGTGAGCATTTTGAACCCACAGGGGTTTCATAGATTTTATTAGAATTGGGCAGTGAAGATAAATAAAATACTTTTTTCCAATAAGACGTAGCTTTAGCGCAAAATTTTTCATTTTCTCAACAAATAAAGGAATAAAAAAAAAAAAATTTGTAAAGCAACTTCTCTGGAGTACGGCATTACCCCATTTGTGGTCATAAACTGCTGTTTGGGCACACGGCAAGGATCTGAAGAGAAGGAGCGCCATTTGGCTTTTGGAGCACAGATTTTGCTGGATTGGTTTCTTGACACCATGTCACTATTGTAAAGCTCCTAAGGTGTCAGTACAGTGGAAACTCCCCAAAAGTGATTCCATTCACAAAACTACACCCCTTGAGGAATTCATCTAGGGGTGTAGTGAGCATTTTGACCCCACAGGTGTTTCATAGATTTTATTAGAATTGGGCAGTGAAAATTAAAAAAAATCCTTTTTCTTCAATAAGACGTAGTTTTAGCTGAAAATGTTTCATTTTCTCAATAAATAAATGAAAAAAAGCACCACAACACTTGTAAAGCAACTTCTCCTGTGTACGGCAATACCACATATGTGGTCATAAACTGCTGTTTGGGCACACAGTAGGGCTCAGAAGGGAAGGAGCGCCATTTGGCTTTTGGAGTACAGATTTTGCTGGATTGGTTTCTGGGCGCTATGTCGCATTTGCAAAGTCCCTGTGGGACCAAAACAGTGGATCCCCCACAGAAGTGACCCCATTTTGGAAACTACACCCCTCAAGGTATTCACTTAGGGGTGTAGTGAGCATATTAACACCACAGGTGATTGGCAGAAATTGGTGTGCACTCGATGTTGCAGAGTGAAAATGGGATTTTTTTCTATAGATTTGCCAATATGTGGCGCCCAGCTTGTGCCACTGGAGACACACACCCCAAAAATTGTTAAAAGGGTTCTCCCGGGTATGGCGATGCCATATATGTGGAAGTAAACTGCTGTTTGGGCACACTGTAGGGTTCAGAAGGGAGGTAGCGCCATTTGGCTTTTGGAGTGTGGATTTTGCTTGTAGTAGTCTTGTATTGAGTCTTACTGGTGTTTCCGTTTATAATGTGGGGGTACATGTAAGCCGGGCAGAGTATATAAGGGGCATAGTCAGGTGGTATAATAATGGGGTAAACAAAAACAATAAAATAATCCATAGATGTGTGTTACGCTGTGACACAATCCTTTCTGCACAGGCCGGTGTCGCACTGATAAACTGTGTCCTTTCTTATCCCCCTTTTGGTCCACACTCCGCACCTTTGCAGTTTGAGGAATTTTGCTGAGAAGTGTTGTCCTGGTATAATACGGGCACCGTCGCTTTCAGCAGATATGTTTGGGCCCTCCCCTTCCTGGTTCCCTAATTTTAGGGGCCTTGATAATTCGCCACTTGAAACAGAAGAAATGTTTCCCTCGGGCCGGCACAACCGCATATTTTTATTTCCTGGCTTATTGGAGCCTTAACTAATTTTATTATTTCATAGACGTAGTGGTATGAGGGCTGTTTTTTTTGCGGGACGAGCTGTAGCTTTTATTGGTACCATTTTGGGGTACATGCAACTTTTTGATCACTTGTTATCCTTTTTTTTTTGGGAGGCAAGGTGACAAAAAACTGCAATTCTGACATTATTTTTTAAATTCTTTTTATACAGCGTTCACCACGTGTTATAAATTACACGTTAGATTTATTCTGCGGGTCAGTACGATTCCGGTAATACCTAATTTATAGAACTTTTTTATGTTTTACAACTTTTTGCACAATAAAATAACCTTTGTAAAGAGAATGGATTTTTTCTGTCGCCATGTTGTGAGAGCCATAACGGTTTTAATTTTTTCGTTGACGGAGCTGTATGAGGGCTTATAGCGAGACGAGTTATAGTTTTTATAGGTACCATTTTTGGGTACATGCGACTTTTTGATCACTTTTTATTTCAATTTTTGGAAGACAAAGTGACCAAAAAATAGCAATTATGTCAGTATTTTTTTATTTTTTTTTACAGCGTTCACTGTGCGGACTAAATAACATAATATTTTTATAGATAAGGTCGTTACGGTCGCAGCGATACCAAATATGTATGGCTTTATTATTTTTTTCAATAATAAATGACTTGATAAAGGAAAAAGGGCGATTGTGTTTTGTGTTATTATTTGAAACTTTTATTGTATTTTTACAACTTTTATTTTTACTTTTTTTACACTTTTTTTTTACACTTTTCTTTAGACCCACTAGGGGACTTGAAGGTCCAACTGTTTGTTTGATGTTCTAATACATTGCACTACCCATGTAGTGCAATGTATTAGAACTGTCAGTTGTTCACTGACAGCAAGCCGATCAGGCTCCGCCTCCGGGCGGGGCCTAATCGGCTAACGTAATGGCAGATAGGAAGCCTTTGTTAGGCTTCCGTTTGCCATAGCAATCGCCCCCCCCCCCCCCCCGCAACAATCGCCCCCCGCAATCGCGTAGCGGGGTGCCGATGTTGCTATAAGAACTTAAATGCGGCGGTCACTATTGACTGCCGCAATTAAGGGGTTAATCGGTTCGGATCACCGCTGTGATCCGACCCAATGTTTTCCCCCAGTACTAAGGCTGCTAGTAGCAGCCTGTACTGGGAGATGCCGGGCTGCGGGGAGCGTCTGTGTGCTCTGTTAGGAGCACACGTGGATTAACGGGCTGCAGGAACAACGACCAGCTTTGCAACCCGTTAATCTACGTGGGGTGGTCGTGAAGGGGTTAAGGATAAAAAGCCGCCATCAATGATTGGTACCATCAATCATAAGGAAGATACCACTCTCTCAAGACATATGCACATGTTCCATGATGGTAACCCAAAGTTGCTCCAATTTTGGGGTATCGCACAGATAAAACTAGGTCCTAGGGCTGGTAATTTAGATCGCAAGCTCCTACAGGAGGAGGCACGGTGGATTCACCGTCTGAGTACCATGACCCCCCTGGGGCTTAATGAAGGATTCACCTTCAGTGCTTTTCTATAATTTTATTGTTCATCCCTTGTTCGCTATATATGGATTTCTAAAATTTATCTCGGAGTATGTTGATCTCCTTATGCCTCTCTGTCTCATCAATTGATCAGCCTTATATACCTATCTACTAATGCCTCTTATAATGGAGGGGCTAGATTTCGTTACATTATACTTAACGTATATATTTACTAGTTCCTGATTTGACCATATCTCTAGCATGGCGGCTTTTTATCCTTAATATGGGGGTTGCTGTGTCGGTCCTGTCTATAATTACATATACTTACCTTGTAACCATAACGGTGGTTCGGTTTTGCACTAAGTCCACAATGACGCTGACTGCGCCTGCGCCGAGTCGCTTTGTCTCTGCTATATAGCAGATTTGTTCTAAGTCCTCCTTTTCCCTATGCGCGCACTTTCTAGACTATCTCCGTAATTTTCAGCAGTCTCTTACCCGTCATTGGCTTTTGCCACGCAACCCGCTATAGGACAATCCGTCTCTTCTGATGGCTGCACCCTTTCGATCCACCAGATTGGCTGTTTGCTCCGATACTTACGTTATCATACACTCCCTTAAGAGGAGTAGTTTTTTCGCCACGCCGCCATTAGCCCCGTGTACCCCTGAGGACGCTACTAGTTAGTGAAACATGTCGGGGGGGCTCTGTTTGTTTTAATTCCTGCCTAAGCCGTATCCACTGCCTTATCACTTAGCCAATTTAACTTGCTAATGCTACCTATGATGGCCCTCATGGTTGCTGACACAGTGCTGCATTTGTATCAGCAGTTCACTTTCATGTCCGGCTTCTGGCAGTGACAATTTTAATAACATATATGTGGTCTGTCTTGTTCTGCTATACGTAGCATAATAAAATACAGTTCTTATTACATTTTGGGGTAGTTGGGAAAAAGGGTTTGTTTGCCTGCAGGCATTCTTTCTGTTGATTATATATTATACCTGCCGACTACCCAGGGTCTCCATTCATTTTTTAATCTATTATATGGACCCGTTATAGGGCATATCATAAAAGGAGTCCATTTTGGCTTTTGGAGGCCTTTTTACGGCAGAGCTGATTTTAGGGAACCACGCTATATTTGCCGCGGTACTGCAGGTCATTTAATATTCATCTAGGGGTATAGTGAGTATTTTTAATAGGTGGAAAGAAATAAAAAACAGGTTTTTCGAGAAAATACAGTATTGCTGCATCTTTACAGTGAAACATTATCCAATAAGCAACACCCCCCCCCCCCTTTTGGTTTTCCCTACAAAAACAGTGTGAAAGTAAATGAGTTAATAATGTTGGTAATATCACAGTCTTTGCATTCATAGATTCTAAAGGCAGATGTGTAGCCTGTACTGCTCTTACAGATCTTGTAGATTTTAACCCCATATTTTGCTCTCTTTGAGGGGCTGTACTGGCGGAATGAGAGCCTGCCTTTGTAACTTATCAGCGATTCATCCACCGCTAGGTTTTTTTCGGGGTTGTACACCGGCATAAATGAGTCCTCCAAAATTTTTATCAGGGGCCTTATTTTATACAGGCGGTCACGGCCTGGATCACTACGGGGGGGGGGGGGGGGCGGGCTGGTGATTGTCATTAAAATGAAGGAAGCGCATTAGCACTTCATATCTGCTTCTGGTCATAACGGCTGGAAAAACAGGTGTGGCATGTGTAGGGCTTGTTGCCCAATATGACCTGATTTAGTGCTTTTTCACAAACCCCATGTTGAGGATGAGCCCCAATTTTTTTTACGTTCGCTAGTATTTGTGGGGTGCCACTGCTTTGCATAGGAGGACGTTGGCTTTTCAGCAAAGAATTGGCAAGCATACAGATTGGTTTGGTTGACAACCAGCTCCAATAGTTCATCTGTAATGAATATTTTTTTTAAATCGAGGGCTGTAAAATTTTCCACATTAATATTTATGACTGGTGTGACATCAATTTCTCGGATATTAGGGGAAAATGACTCTGTGGGTATCCACTCAATATATTCTGGGGGAATAGAGTGGGCCGTGTTTTGTGGTACTTCTGCGACATGCCCTCTGCTTGTGGACTCTGCAGCGACACTTGCATTTGCAGAAAGCGTATCACTGTCGTATCACTGGTAGACAACATTTCTACCTCGGACTTGGTTTCTGTATCGCTTTCATCAGAGTCAGAAATTAACATGGCTTATGCCTCTTCCACCGTGAACCTTCTATGGGCCATTGTAATTACACACACGTACAACAAAGACTGTAACCAGACGCACACGCAGACAAATTGTATTATTTTTTCTTTACTTTTTTTTTTTCACAGACAAAAATACACGGACGTCACAAAAGCATGCTTCACAAAAAACTGATGTTGAATAAACACGTAGACTATAAAACTTTTTTGTTTACATATATTTTTTTGCACATAAAAAATACACAGACGTCACACACATACGCTACACAAAAACCCTGGGCTAAACCTAGACTAAACCTAGGCTAACCCTAGACTAACTCTAGAATAGAACCCAGAATAACCCTAGACTAACCCTAAGGGCACGTTCACACGTGGCGGAATTGCTGTGGAATTCCGCTGCGGACAGTCTGCAGTGGAATTCTCCAGCGGCCATTTTTTACATTTGTTTCTATACATTTTTAAGAAAGTTAGTGCAGAGGTTGCGGAAAACTCCGCTGCGGACCATAGTCTGCAGTGCAGAATTTTCTGTCCGCAGCATGCACTGTCTGTTGCGGAGAAGAAACAGAATTTCACTGCGTATGTCAGCCTTTGCAACGCAAAAACTGAAATCTGTAGCAAGTCCACTGTGTTTTCTGCAACGTCTGAATTCCCTGTCAAATATGCAAATGTTGGTGCAGATTCGTTGCGTAAATGCCCCAAATCTGCACCAACATTTGCAGCGGAAAAACTCTGCCACGTGTGAACGTGCCCTAAGGATGACCCTAGCCTAGGTATACAATTGAAGTTTATATAAAGTTTATATATTAGATTTTTTGTAATTTTGTGTCTTTGGTGTCACAGTAAAATTCTCTCTCTTTCTCTTCTCATACAGAATAACACGTGTGAGGAGAGACAGAGAGACAGGGAGGAGAAACACGTCGTTTTTCATTTTGTGATCACTGTGAATGGTTCTCACAGTGATCACATGAACGGAGACCACTGTTAGGCTGGGGTCACACGACCTATTTTCAGACGTAAACGAGGCGTATTATGCTTCGTTTTACGTCTGAAAATACGGCTACAATACGTCGGCAAACATCTGCCCATTCATTTGAATGGGTTTGCCGACGTACTGTGCCGACGACCTGTCATTTACGCGTCGTCGTTTGACAGCTGTCAAACGACGACGCGTAAATTGCCTGTCTCGGCAAAGAAGTGCAGGACACTTCTTTGCAACGTAATTTGAGCCGTTCTTCATTGAAGTCAATGAAGAGCAGCTCAAGATTACGGGTGTCAAAGATGCCTCGCATAATGCGAGGAGGAGCTTTTACGTCTGAAACTACGCAGCTGTTTTCTCCTAAAAACAGTCTGTCTTTTCAGACGTAAAAGATAGTTCTCGTGTGCACATACCTTTATTGGTCTCTGATCATCACTCTGAAGCCAAGGCTGTTGCTAACAGCCTTGGCTTCAGAGGCAGATTACCCGGTGACCGGGAAAACCACTCCGATGCGGACCCTCCTTCCCAAACCACTCAGATGTGATGCTTGCTATTGAGCGACGCATCTGAGCGGTTAAAACTGATCAGAGACCACTGCTAGTGGTCTCCGATCGTTGCCTTGGAAGCCCGAGGCTGTTATCAGCAGCCCGGACTTCAGGAGATCCCCGCGAAAATGGCTCTTATGCGGTCCCCTCCCTCCCAAACCACTCAGATGCGGCCGGCACTTGGTATTGAGTGCCACATCTGAGGGGTTAAATACGATCGGAGACCACTGCTAGTGGTCTCTGATTCTTGCCCTGAAGCCCAAGGCTGTTACTAACAGCCCGGTCTTCATTAGATCCCCGCGAAAACCGCTCCGATGTGGCCCCCTCCCTCGCAAACCACTCAGATGCGGCACTTGCTATTCAGCACCGCATCTGAGGGGTTAAATACGATCGGAGATCACTGCTAGTGGTCTCCGATCGTTGCCCTGAAGTTTTTCAGCAGCACCCCGCACGATGCGGGGAAAGTTCTGATGAAGTGCCGACATGAAAAGCCGACACTTCAGAAGAACTACCCTGAACGGCTGACGTAAAAACCCTATACGCCGGTCGTTAAGGGGTTAAAGGAGAATATCATGAAAAAAGGAAAGTAAATAAGCCCTTCAGACATAAAAAATATATACCAATCTAGGTGCTCCCCTGAATGCCTCTAATACATATACTGTTAGTCATATAGTGCATATATATATATATATATATATATATATATATATATATATACACACACATATATATACATATATACATATAGTGACAACCCATGGAGGAGGGTGGCACATTTTCAGGCAGAAAGAAAAGTAGACCCTTTTGATCTATATACACTACCATTCAAAAGTTTAGGGTCACTTAGAAATTTCCTTATTTTTGCAAGAAAAGCACAGTTTTTTTCAATGAAGATAACATTAAATTAATCAGAAATACACTCTATACATTGTTAATGTAGTAAATGACTATTCTAGCTGCAAACGTCTGTTTTTTAATGCAATATCTACATAGGTGTATAGAGGCCCATTTCCAGCAACCATCACTCCAGTGTTCTAATGGTACATTGTGTTTGCTAACTGTGTTAGAAGGCTAATGGATGATTAGAAAACACATGAAAACCCTTGTGCAATTATATTAGCACCCCTGTAAATAGTTTTGCTGTTTAGAGGAGCTATAAAACTGACCTTCCTTTGAGCTAGTTGAGAATCTGGAGCATTACATTTGTGGGTTTGATTAAACTCTCAAAATGGCTAGAAAAAGAGAGCTTTCATGTGAAACTCGACAGTCTATTCTTGTTCTTAGAAATGAAGGCTATTCCATGCGAGAAATTGCCAAGAAACTGAAGATTTCCTACAACGGTGTGTACTACTTCCTTCAGAGGATAGCACACACAGGCTCTAACCAGAGTAGAAAGAGAGGCCCCGCTACACAACTGAGCAGCAAGACAAATACATTTGAGTCTCTAGTTTGAGAAATAGACGCCTCACAGGTCCTCAACTGGCAGCTTCATTAAATAGTACCCGCAAAACGCCAGTGTCAACATCTACAGTGAAGAGGCGACTCCGGGATGCTGGCCTTCAGGGCAGAGTGGCAAAGAAAAAGCCATATCTGAGACTGCCTAATAAAAGGAAAAGATTAATATGGGCAAAAGCACACAGACATTGGACAGAGGAAGATTGGAAAAAAGTGTTATGGACAGACAAATCTAAGTTTGAGGTGTTTGGATGACACAGAAGAACATTTGTGAGACGCAGAACAACTGAAAAGATGCTGGAAGAGTGCCTGATGCCATCTGTCAAGCATGGTGGAGGTAATGTGATGGTCTGGGGTTGCTTTGGTGCTGGTAAAGTGGGAGATTTGTACAAGGTAAAAGGGATTTTGAATAAGGAAGGCTATCACTCCATTTTGCAATGCCATGCCATACCCTGTGGACAGCGCTTGATTGGAGCCAATTTCATCCTACAACAGGACAATGACCCAAAGCACACCTCCAAATGATGCAAGAACTATTTAGGGAAGAAGCAGGCAGCTGGTATTCTATCTGTAATGGAGTGGCCAGCGCAGTCACCCGATCTCAACCCCATAGAGCTGTTGTGGGAGCAGCTTGACCGTATGGTACGCAAGAAGTGCCCATCAAGCCAATCCAACTTGTGGGAGGGGCTTCTGGAAGCATGGGGTGAAATTTTTCCCGATTACCTCAGCAAATTAACAGCTAGAATGCTGTAATTGCTGCAAATGGAGCATTCTTTGACGGAAAGCAGTCTGAAGGAGACAATTATTATTTGAAATAAAAATCATTATTTCTAACCTTGTCAATTTCTTGACTATATTTTCTAGTCATTTTGCAACTCATTTGATAAATATATGGAAAACACAAAATGGTCTGGGTGACCCCAAACTTTTGAACGGTAGTGTATATATATATATATATATATATATATATATAGATAGATAGATAGATAGATAGATAGATAGATAGATAGATAGATAGATAGATAGATAGATAGATATAGATCAAAAGGGTCTACTTTTCTTTCTTCCTGAAAATGTGCCACCCTCCTCCATGGGTTGTGTCTGGTATTGCAGCTCAGCCCCATTCACTAGGGAGAAGAAGAGGTGCAATAACATGACATAGCCCATGAACAGAAGCAGTGCTGTTTCTGGGGAAAAAATTTCAGGGTTAGGGTATGTTCACACGATGAGAGGCATTTATGTGTGAAAAGACAGACTGTTAACAGCTGTCTCGTTTCACACGTAAATGCTCCTCCTCGCATTTTGCGAGCCGTCTGAGACGCTCGTAAATCTTGAGCTGTGCTTCATTGAGTTCAATGAAGAACAGCTCAAATTACGTGGCAAAGAAGTGTCCTGCACTTCTTTGCCGAGGCAGTCCATTTACGCGTCGTCGTTTGACAGCTGTCAAACGACAACGCGTAAATTACAGGTCGTCTGCACAATACGTCGGCAAACCCATTCAAATGAATGGGCAGATGTTTGCCAACGTATTGTAGCCCTATTTTCAGGTGTAAAACGAGGCATTATACGCCTCGTTTACGCCTGAAAATAGGTCGTGTGAACCCAGCCTTAGAGCTAGGTGAAGGGTAATGTTAATTCTACAGCATAACAGGTAAGAGGGAAGTGAGGAGGAGTGGTAAGTGTAATAATGTGCCCAGGCTTGTAGACAGTGACAATTGAGCTATCTGTAGCTTCACTAGATCTGTGACATTACATACAATGATAACATTTTCTGTTAGAGAGGGAGGCAAGGTCTGTAGCACAAACAGCTGAACTTTGAAGGGAAAGGTTTCATAAATGTAGTGCACATGAGGACTGTGAACTTTTTATTTTTCACTGGAGGTATGTCTTAAGTTTAAAAAATATATCCCTTTTTACATGGGTGATATGTTGTAGCTTTTCTCTCTTTTGTATGCAATTTTCTAACATTATTCATAAAGAGGCTCCAAACCTTTGAGTTAACACCAAAAATGATGCTGTTTTAGTTATATCCTGTCTTATATCTCGAGGGACGTTAAATTAACAAATAAAAGGTATCAAAAACAAATAAGGAATAGGTTTATAAAATTGACTTTAACTGGACAAAACTGATACATCATTGTTGACAGTGTAAAAAATGGCATTTTTAAATTAATTCAGGTTAATCTCCTTGACTATTTATCATAAAGTGACAAACGCATGAGTATTCAGAGCATATTTTAATCTCACGTCATGAACTTGAACTCCTTGCAAATGATAAATGTTCAGACTATTCAACAACTCCTACTTCACACAAAAAAAGAACAAAAACATTGTGTTACATTGAATATTTTTATCCAAATTTATGAAAACATAAAACAGGGAATTAATTACTTAACATATGCTTTGAATCTATAGAAAACTGGATGGAAACTATCAACTCACTAGTTTGACCTTGCAATAGGTAGACTTCAGAAGAGCCAATTTGGCACAAATATTTGGAGAACAAAAATGATTAATCTGAATCTTGCCAAAGTAATGTTGTTCATTTCTCTGCCCAATATCTGTTTTCTTAACCAAGACAAGTGCTATGATATAATGAAGTAACAAATGACATGTGCTTTGGATAACTTAGCTCCCAGATATATCACAGAGGTATCACAATGTTAAGTTGGCTGACATATATTGGACTGTATTACATGAGAATATAGTAGGATCTAATACTCCAAGTCTATTATGCTAGTACTGCCACCTGGCCCAGATGAAAGCTGTTGTAGCGTTAAAGAGGAACTGTCACCTCTACTGACATGTCTGGTTTAGTTAATAAGTGTATTCCACATTAAATAACAGTTCTGGAGCTTTTTTTTTCTTAGAACTCTGTGTTGTGCGATTCCTCTGTTATTCCTCCTAGAAATGTATGAATAAATTAACAAATGGGCGTTACCAGTTTGGGTTGCATTTCTACACAGTTTGACCATGTCCAATCGGTGCTAACAGTGCAAGACTGTGTAGTGGCACGCTTGTTTGACAATGCGGCATGGTAACACCCAGTCGTCAATTTATTAAAAAACTTCTAGGAGGAATAACAAAGGAAAGACACAACACAGAGTTCTAAAAAAATAAGATTTAGAACTGCCATTTCAAGGGAAATACAAGCATTTTCTTAAACAAACATATCCGAAGACGTGACCGGTCTTTTTTAAATTGGGTCTTTAGCATGAACCAAAATGATCATCTCCATTTTCTAAGAGAGTTAAACATAAAATAGAAGATGGTGTCTGAAGGAGCTAGTGGTCTATTAACTGGAATCTCGCTAATGAGACCACAGGGGACTGGTGGAAGGTATTGAATAAAATTATAAACATGGATCCAACTTTCATTATGTCACGATCTGTGGGTATTGTGGACCCACTGGGCCATACTGCCTTGACGGTATGGCAGCTGGCCAACAGGATACAAGTCAAAGTCTATAGTTCGTGTAGGTGTAACTTCAGACAGTAGAAGGATAGACTTGGATGGGACCTTGGCAGCAGGCAGCCGCGAGGCATGGTGTAACAAGACAGGCGTAGTATACAGCAGAACACGGGATAGCACGGGATACAGGGTACAGGTAGCAAGAACGGGAACACTGGGAACTAGGAAACACTAAGGGACCATTTGCAGAGACAAACATAGGTAAACAACAACAATGCTCAGGCAATGCAGGAAGGGGCTCTTATAGTCCAGGGTGCTCATGGGCTAATTTGGTCTTTAATTCAGGTGCGCACGCTAGCACTTGAAGAGCGGCCACGAGCGTGCGCGCGCACCCTATGGGACAAAGCAGAGTCAAGCGGAAGTGAGCGCTGGCGTCTCTTCTTATACTCCAGGGTGATCTGGGAGCAATCAGCCTACTTCTAAAACATGTGTGTGCTCTGGCTCATTGAGGCTGGGAATGAGCTTGAGCATGCACCCTAATGGTCACTGCAGGACAGGACGGCCGCATGCGCTGGCATCTCTGGGGAGTATGACGTCTGCGATCACGGACGTTACACATTAGAAGACACCAAGGTGCAACCTAAAGGCAACTGCACTGGTGAGTACTCCTAATGACAAGATTTAGGCTAAAAGAAGCACCTAGTCCAGTACCCCAAGTTAAAGGTGTAGTATTGTTTTGTAAATGGCATGCTAAAACATACAACAAACTCTATATACTCTTTACTGTTAAAGTAGATGTGAACTATTCATAAATGTCAGTAACATGCCTTATGATCTGCACAATTCTTTCTACTCTAGAAAGTGCTTTCTCTTGTGTTCATTGTCATATCTCACGAAGTAATGTATTATGTATACCCTGTCATGAGAAGTGGGGGATGGGGTGTAACAACTGTTCTGGGTGCAGAAGTGCTTTAGTTTTTGGCATGACAAACTACATAAAATACATTTGCTATAGCTGCAACTAGAATTATACTATACATTCTATACATCATACTCAAATGGACATAGGCTGACATTTACTAAGAATGGCAAATTATACACCAGTCAAAATAGAGAGGGTATTTATCAAGATTTGCACCACACTTATCAAAAGGTCCAAACCTCTCAATAAATTAGTCACAATAGGCAAAAAGTCTTTTTTTATCTGCTATGAGGAGACATAGATTTCTGACAAAAATGTGCAAATTGTTTCCTTCATTCAGCATTCATATTGCTATGCTTTTTTAAAAAAAAATTCAGCACACATCACTGAGGCCTCATGACACACGGCCGTGCCCGTAATCACAGTCCATGATTACAGGCATGGCCGGCCGCTGGCGGCTGCAGACAGCCACCCGCATTTTCGGCCCGTGCTCCCTTATAATGTATGGGAGCATGGTCCATAAAAAGCAAAAGATAGGTCATGTCTTTTGCGGAGGCTTTCTACGGCCCGGACACGGTGTCCGTGGTGAATAGAAATGAATTGCTTCGTAATTACGGTCCGCAATTAGGGATAAAATCTACGGTCGTATGCATGGGGTCTTAGCCGGATTAGCTGTGATCTCATTCTTCATGTCTGGTGTTGGATTATTGTTTTTTTCCTTAATGTTTTAGGCGTAATTGTTATTTTACGAAGAAATTTATATAGATCCAAAGGGGAAAACAATAAAACCATTATTTATCCGAAAAAATGCATACTACCTCTTCTTTTAAAGTGTTCCAATACTTTCATAAAACTTTTAACATGTCATAGTGACATGTCAAAAGTTTTGATCGGTGGAGGTCCAAGCACTGAGATCCCCTCTGTTCACTAAAAAACAAGCAGCAGAAGTGCTCGGGTGAGCGCTGAGATGCTTAATTTCAGATCGGCTCTGCTCGGTTTTCCCCGGACGGGTGTACGGGCTATGAGTCTGTACACCCCACATTTTAAATCAGGCAGTCTTCTGCCAACTGAACCCTCACTTGCACTATTGTGGCAATAAAGATATATTTGGTTGCATTTCGGCCGAAATGTGTTCTTTTTCCCCACATCCAAATCTTAGACAGTGCACCTTGAAGCGAATGCAGTTATTTCTCTAGTGCCGTTACCTGTGTGTAAATAATACACTAAGGACCACCTCAGGTGAAAATCTGCCATAAACAATGACAATTGTGTCAAGATGGAAAGTTAGCGTTACTAACATATAGACAGATGCGCTGTTACGCCGGTTTCACCACAAGTTACGTGATCTTGTAAGTCCATTCTTCTTTATGAGGCCAATGAAATGGGCGGGTTATGTGAGTCACACCCAGCCCGGAATCTTCCATCTCGTCTCCATCATGCCGCCTAAACCCCTCCCTCTGCTCCTCCCCTCCAATGTGCCGGCGGCAGCGTAATCCAACTTCCATTCACTGCACATGCACAGGAACAAAGGCAAAGGAGGAGGACTGTAAGCAGAGGAATTAATAAGGATCACATGTCTGGATGACGCGCCGACCACTGGGGGCATGTTTAGGAGTTATTGCGGCGGAGGATAGATGGTCGTTACCAATGACTACCAATGAAGAGGTGGGACTGACGTTATGACATGACTGGCAATGAAACCGGCGAAACGGTGCATCTGATCCACAAAGCGACCCTCTGTAAATATGTTACACAGACTTACATATTAAACAAGCCAAAAGTGATATTTGCCTGGAAAACCCCTTTAAAGAGGCTCTGTCACCAGATTTTGCAACCCCTATCTGCTATTGCAGCAGATAGGCGCTGCAATGTAGATTACAGTAACGTTTTTATTTTTAAAAAACGAGCATTTTTGGCCAAGTTATGACCATTTTCGTATTTATGCAAATGAGGCTTGCAAAAGTACAACTGGGCGTGTATTATGTGCGTACATCGGGGTGTGTTTACTACTTTTACTAGCTGGGCGTTGTGTATAGAAGTGTCATCCACTTCTCTTCACAACGCCCAGCTTCTGGCAGTGCAGCACTGTGACGTCACTCACAGGTCCTGCATCGTGTCGGCACCAGAGGCTACACTTGATTCTGCAGCAGCATCAGCATTTGCAGGTAAGTAGCTACATCGACTTACCTGCAAACGCCGATGCTGCTGCAGAATCATCTGTAGCCTCTGGTGCCGACACGATGCAGGACCTGTGAGTGACGTCACAGTGCTGCACTGCCAGAAGCTGGGCGTTGTGAAGAGAAGTGGATGACACTTCTATACACAACGCCCAGCTAGTAAAAGTAGTAAACACACCCCGATGTACGCACATAATACACGCCCAGTTGTACTTTTACTTTTCAACACGCCCAGTTGTACTTTTGCAAGCCTCATTTGCATAAATACGAAAATGGTCATAACTTGGCCAAAAATGCTCGTTTTTAAAAAATAAAAACGTTACTGTAATCTACATTGCAGCGCCTATCTGCTGCAATAGCAGATAGGGGCTGCAAAATCTGGTGACAGAGCCTCTTTAAGGATGTGGCTGATTTGGCCTTCGGGATGCATTGTATTTTTATGTGTTTTTACTTCACTTCATTCCAAAAACAATTATTTTTTTTGTTGCTGTGTGAGGTCTTGTTTTTTTGCGTTTCAACATGTATTTTTTAACCCCTTAGTGACCAGCCTATTTTAGACCCTAATGACCAAGCTATTTTATTCGTTTTTCTATTTTTACAGGGGCCAGTTCAGTTGTGAAGTGGCTTTGAGGTCCTTAGATATTAGAAACCCCCAATAAGTCACCCCATTTTAAAAACTGCACCCCTCAAAGTATTCAAAACAGCATTTAGAAAGTTTCTTAACCCTTTAGACATTGCACAGGAATTAAGGCAATGTAGAGGTGAAATTTACAAAGTTCATTATTTTTTTCCAGAAATTCATTTTGAATCCATTTTTTTTGTACCACAGAATGTTTTACCCAAGAAATGCAACTCAATATTTATTGCCCAGGTTCTGCAGTTTTAGGAAATATCCCACATGTGGCCGTAGCGTGCTACTGGACTGAAGCACCGGCCTCAGAAGCAAAGGAGCACCTGGTGGATTTTGGGTCTCCTTTTTATTAGAATATATTTTAGGCACCATGTCAGCTTTGAACAGGTCTTGTGGAACTAAAACAGTGGAAACCCCCCAAAAGTGACCCCATTTGGGAAACTACACCCCTCGAGGAATTTATCTAGGGGTGTAGCAAGCATTTTGACAGGCCAGTTTTTTTGCAAAAATTTTTGGAACTAGGCCATGAAAATGAAAATCTAAATTTTTTCAAATAAAATGTAGGTTTAGCTAATTTTTTTTCATTTCCAAAAGAACTAAAGTAGAAAAAGCACCACAACATTTGTAGAGCAATTTCTCTCGAGTAAAACAATACCCCACATGTGGTAATAAACGGTTATTTGAACACACAGCAGGGCTTAGAATGGAAAGAGTGCCATTTGGCTCTTGGAGCTCAAATTTAGCAGGAATGGTTTGCGGAGGCCATGTCGCATTTGCAAAGCCCCCTAGGGGACAAAACAGTGGAAACACCCAAAAAGTGACCCCATTTTGGAAACTATTCCCCTCGAGGAATTTATCTAGGGGTGTAGCAAGCATTTTGACCGGCCAGTTTTTTTGCAAAAATTTTTGGAACTAGGCCATGAAAATGAAAATCTACATTTTTTTCAAATAAAATGTAGGTTTAGCTAATTTTTTTTCATTTCCACAAGGACTAAAGGAGAAAAAGCACCATAAAATTTGTAAAGAAATTTCTCCCGAGTAAAACAATACCCCACATGTGGTAATAAACGGTTATTTGAACACACGGCAGGGCTTAGAAGGGAAAGAGCGCCATTTGGCTCTTGGAGCTCAAATTTAGCAGGAATGATTTGCGGAGGCCATGTCACATTTGCAAAGCCCCTAAGGTGACAAAACAGTGGAAACCCCCAACAAGTGACCCCATTTTGGAAACTATACCCCTTGAGGAAATTATCTAGGGGTATAGTGAGCATTTTGACCCCACAGGTTTTTTGCAGAAATTTTTGGAATTAGGCTGTGAAAATGAAAATCTACATTTTTTCAAATAAAATGTAGGTTTAGCTAATTTTTTTTCATTTCCACAAGGACTGAAGGAGAAAAAGCACTATAAAATTTGTAAAGAAATTTCTCCAGAGTAAAACAATACCCCACATGTGGTAATAAACGGCTGTTTGGAGACACGGCGAGGCTGAGAAGGGAAAGAGCGCCATTTGGCTTTTGGAACTCAAATTTAGCAGAAATGGTTTGCGGAGGCAATGTCACATTTGCAAAGCTCCTGAGGGGACAAAACAGTGGAAACCCCCAACAAGTGACCCCATTTTGGAAACTACACCCTATGAGGAAATTATCTAGGAGTATAGTGAGCAGTTTGACCCCACAGGTGTTTTACAGAACTTATTGGAAGTAGGCCGTAAAAATGAAAATCTACATTTTTTCAAATAAAATGTAGGTTTAGGTATTTTTTTTTCATTTCCACAAGGACTGAAGGAGAAAAAGCACCACAAAATTAGTAAAGCAACTTCTCCCGAGTAAAACAATACCCCACATGTGGTCATAAACGGCTGTTTGGACACACGGTAGGGCTCAGAATGGAACTAGCACCATTTGGATTTTGGATAGTGTCTGGGCGCCATGTCACATTTGCTGAGCCCCTGTAGTACTAGTACAGTGGAAACACCCCAAAAGTGACTCCATTTGGGAAACTGCACCCCCTGAGGAATCATCTAGGGGTATAGTGAAAATTTTGATCCCAAAGGTTTTTTGCTGAATTAATTAGAATTAAGCTATGAAAATGAAAAATATTTTTTTTTTCCAACAAGATGTAGTTTTAGATCAACATTTTTCATTTTTACAAGGAATAGAGAAGAAAAAGCACCCCAACATTTGTAAAGTAATTTCTCCCGAGTACGGTAACACCCCATATGTGGTTATAATCAGCTGTTTACGTATATGGGAGCATTCAGAAGAAAAGGAGCGGTACTTATCTTTTGGAGCGTAGATTTTGCTGGAATGGTTTGCGGACGCCATGTTGCATTTGCAAAACCCCTGATGTACCAAACAAAAGTGACCCCGTTTTAGAAACTACACCCCTAAAGGCATTTATCAAGGGGTGTAGTGAGAATTTAGACATCACAGGTGTTTTTCAGAAATGAATACGCAGTGGATGGTGCAAAGTGAAAATTGCAATTTTTCCACTGATCTGCCCATTCACCGCACAAGATGTTGTGCCCCTAGAGAATCTTACCCCATAAATTGTTAAGCGGGTTCTCCCGGGTATGGTAATGCCTTACTTGTGGCCATAAATTGCTGTTTGGGCACACTGTAGGGCTAAGAAGGAATAGACCGCCATTTTGAGCATGGATTTTGCTTGGTAACAGTTCTGTTTGGGGTTTTGCTGGTATTTCAGTTTATAATGTGGTGGCATATGTAATCTGTGCGGAGTACATCGGGGTATATGTAATCTGTGCGGAGTACATCGGGGTATATGTAATCTGTGCGGAGTACATCAGGGTATATGTAATCTGTGCGGAGTGAATCAGGGCATAATAAGAGGGTATAATAATGGGGTAAATAATACAATTATCCATAGGTGTGTGTTACGCTGTGAAGCGATCTGTTATGCACAGGCCGGTGTCACACTGATAAACGGTTTTCTTTCTTATCTCCCTTCTGTAACGCTCTGCACCTTTTGGGGACTTTTTCTCCTTCGTAGTTTGGGAAATATTACTGGGAAAGTTTTGCGCTGGTATAATACGGGCGCCCTCGCTTCCAGCGGATGTGCTATGTCCCTTCCCTTTCCTAGTTCCTAAATCCTGGGGCCCTGAAACTGAAGGAATGTTCCCCTCCGGCCTGGGCATTGAGATGTTTTTCATCACCGCATTACTAGTGCCGTAACTTTTTTGTTTTTCAGTTGATTGAGCGGTGTGCGGGCTTGTTTTTTGCGAGACGGGCTGTAGATTTTATTGGTACCATTTTAGAACACATACGACTTTTTGATCACTTTTTATTTCATTTTTTGGTAAAGGAAATTACCAAAAACAAGCAATTCTGGAATCGTTTTTTATTGGTTTTTTTATCGGCATCTACAGTGCGCCCTAAATTACATGTTCGCTTTATTCTGCGGGTCGATACGATTACGGCGATACCAAATTTATATAGTTTTTTTATGTATTGCGGCTTTTGCACAATAAAATCACTTTTTATAAAATCATTTGTTTTCTGTGTCGACATATTCTAAGACCCATAACTTTATTATTTTTGCGTGCACTAAACGGTGTCGGGGATTATTTTTTGCGGGACGGATTGTAGTTTTTATTAGTACTATTTTGGAGTAAATGTGACTTTTTGATCACTTTTTATAGCATTTTTTGGAAGGAGATGTGACCTAAAAACAAAGATTCTGGCGTTGTTTTTCATGGTTTTTTTTTACGGCGTTCACCGTGCAGGATAAATTACATAATAGTTTTGTAGTTTGGGTCGTTACGTACGCGGCGATACCAATTATGTATAGTTTTTTTTACGTATTGCGGCTTTTGCACAACAAAATCACTTTTTTTATAAAATCATTTGTTTTCTGTGTCGCCATATTCTAAGACCCATAACTTTTTTATTTTTGTGTGCACGAAACGGTGTCAGGGATTATTTTTTCCAGGACGGATTGTAGTTTTTATTAGTACTATTTTGGAGTAAATGTGACTTTTTGATCACTTTTTATAGCATTTTTTGGAAGGAGATGTGACCTAAAAACAAAGATTCTGGCGTTGTTTTTCATGGTTTTTTTTTTACGGCGTTCACCGTGCGGGATAAATTACATAATAGTTTTGTAGTTTGGGTCGTTACGGACGCGGCGATACCAAATATGTATAGTTTTTTTAATTTTTACGGTTTTTCCCATCATAAAAGGCTTACTATGGGAAAAAAGTCAGTTTAGCTTTATTTTTATTTGAAATGTGTGTGTTTTTATTGTTTTACCACATTTTTATTTACTTTTTTTTACTTTTCTGACTTGTCCCACTACGGGACATGAGGGCCTGATGCCCCGATCGCTACTCTAATACACTGCACTGCATACGTAGTGCAGTGTATTAGCGCTGTCAGTTATTCACTGACAGCAAGCCTATGAGGACACGCCGAAGGCGGGTCCTCATGGGCTCCCGTACAAGGCAGACTCGGACGCCATTTTCTGGCGTCCGATTGCCACAGCAACCCAGCGATTGCATCACTGGGTTGCCGATCGGGTGAAAACCTATCAGATGCTGCGCTCTATTGAGCGCAGCATCTGAGGGGTTAATCTGCCGGATCGGAGAGTAGCTCCGGTCCTGGCAGTTACAGGAGGGTGCCAGCTGTATAATACAACTGTCCCCCCGCAGTGATGGTGCCGGCTCTGCTTCTGAGCCCGCACAATCACTGCGCCGTACATGTACGGCGCTTTGCGGGAAGCACCTCCCGACAGCGCCGTACATGTACGGCGCATGTCGGGAAGGGGTTAAAAACATTCCAGCATATGCACTTGACTTTGCAAATTTAAGTTTTTGTCTTCTTGTTTTGTTTTAGTGCTCTCCTTGTTATAGGCGGAGACTTGATAGATAGATAGATAGATAGATAGATAGATAGATAGATAGATAGATAGATAGATAGATAGATAGATAGATAGATAGATAGATAGATAGATAGATAGATAGATAGATAGATAGATAGATAGATAGATAGATAGATAGATAGACTGAGATATAGATAGAGAGTGAAATAGCTTGTAGAGAGAACTTGTGATTACAGCAGCATTGGCAGAGTACACCTCATTGCGCGGTGCGTGCTCAAGTAGTACAAGGCAATGGCGCATCCGAGAAAGTTGGAGGAGACTGGTAGTGATGTATAAAAGCCAGGAGAATGTCAACCAAGCATGGAAAGGTGCGTTTGGAGGCATAATTATGTCACTCTTGACCCTTTAATGCAGGGGCCTCAAACATGCGGCCCACTGACCGCATGTGGCCCATGAGGCAGTCATCTGTGGCCTGCGGGGCACCGTAGCTCCCTAAGGAGAGGCGAGAGCAGGCCAAAGGAGGAGTGTGCCAGCGCTCCTTCATGCCGTCCCAGAGCAGAGCTTATACTAGCACTCTGCTCTGGGACTCCTGCTTTGAGGAAGACCCTGACATCTCTGTCCATATATGGACAGTGATGTCAGGAGCAGAGATGGAGTCCCAGGCAGAGCGCTAGTAGCACCCCGCCCGGGACTCCAGCTCTTGGGTTGCCTGTGACATCACTGTCCATATATGAACAGTGATGTCAGGAGCAGAGCTGGAGTCCCAGGCTGCCCGGGACTCTGGCTCTGGTCTTGCCCCTGACATCACTGTCCATATATGGACAGTGATGTCAGGAGCAGAGCTGGAGTTACAGGAAGAGCGCTACTAGGCTCTGGGGCTGCCCCTGACATCACTGTCCATATATGGACAGGGATGTCAGGGGCTTACCCAGAGTTCCAGAGCAGAGCCTATACTAGTGCTACGCTGTGTTCTGGGGTTGCTTCTGTTCTGACATCACATTCCGGTCCAGGAGGATCCCCTGACGTCACTGTCTATGGACAGTGACGTCAGGGGCTCCTCCAGCGGAGGAATTCCCGGCCTAAGTGCCAGCAACGCTCCAACTGGGGATTCCACTTCTAAAGAGTGTGTGTGTGTGTGTGTGTGTGTGTGTGTGTGTGTGCGTGCGTGTGTATCTACAGAGGGCACTGTGGCATTATCTACAGAGGCCACTGTGGCATTATCAACAAAGGGCACTGTGACATTATCTACAGAGGGCACTGTGGCATTATCTAGGGGGGGTGTTGCATTATCTACAGAGGGCACTGTGGCAGTAACTACAGAGGGCACTGTGGCATTATCTACAGAGGGCACTGTGGCATTATCTAGGAGAGTGGCATTATCTACAGTGGGCACTGTGGCATTATCTACAGAGGGCACTGTGGCATTATCTACGGGTGGGTGAGTGGCATTATCTACAGAGGGCATTATGACATTATCTACAGAGGGCACAGTGGCATTATTTACAGAAGGCACTGTGGCATTATCTACAGAGGGCACTGTGGCTTTATATAGGGGGTGGCATTATCTACAGAGGGCACTGGCAGTATCTACAGAGGGCACTGTGGCAGTATTTACAGCGTGCACTGTGGCATTATCTAGGGGGGTGTGGCAATATTTACGGAAGGCACTGTGGCAGTATCTACAGAGGGCACTGTGGCATTATCTACAGAGGGCACTGTGGTATTATCTAGGGGTGGGTGCGTGGCATTATCTACAGAGGGCAATGTGGCATTATGTACGGGCGGGTGTCAGTATCTACAGAGGGCACTAAGGCATTATCTACAGAGGGGAATGTGGCATTATCTACGGGTGGGTGTGTGGCAGTATCTACAGAGGGCACCATGGCATTATCTACAGAGGGCACTGTGGCACTATCTAAAAAGCGGCTGCCCAAGCTTGATATTCTTGTGTCTGCCAAACACTGCCAACTGAGTGGCCAGACTGCATTAAGCGACACTTAAACTGGAAAACTGAATTGTTAAAATACGCATGTGGAATAAACTCGCAAATTTACGTTAAGTTTAAACCTGGCGGTATTATCATAGTAATGTAAAATTGTGTCATGTTCATGGCCGCGAGCTATCAGGCTCACTCATCTCCTGACGGCCGCAGCCATGGGTCTGCGAGTACTGGTCCCAGTCTCTTCCTCAAGAGACGCCAGCGCTCACTTACACTCACCTCGGCCGGGTCCCGTAGGGTGCGCGCGCAATCTCGTGCCCGCTCTTAAAGGGGCAGCACACCGGACTTTAATGTATAATTAGCCTATGAGTACCCTGGACTATAAGTAGGGCCCAGCCCCTTCTTCCCATGACCTGTGACTTCCAGGGCTTCCTCCGGACTTTTCGCATGGTGTTTGAGGAGCCTGGACGAGTCTCATCTGCAGCGACTTCCTTGAAAAACCTACGCCAAGGAGACATCTCCGTGGGCGAGTACGCCATCCACTTCCGCACCCTAGCGGGAGTACTGTTGTGCAACAAAGAGGCCCTGGTGGCTACATTCTGGCAGGGACTGTCTCCTACGATTAAGGACGAACTTGCCGCTCGAGATCTACAGTCTACCCTGGATGACCTCATCCTTCTGTCCACCTGGATTGATATGAAGATCCGAGAACGGCTCCAAGAAGCTCGTCGGGAGGGATGCCTTCCTAGTCCGGTCCCACCCTTGTGGTGCCGATCAGGTGCCGATCCTCCTAAGGAGCCTGTTAGGATGGACCAGTGTAAGCTATCCACCCAGGAGAAACAACGCAGACGCACTTCGGGACTCTGTCTATATTGCAGCCTCGGAGGCCATCTTGTGCGTCTGTGTCCCCAAAAGCCCCAAAGCCTAGGGTTGCTAGGAGAGACAACCTTGGGTAAAAAAGGACTTCTGTCTAAATTGTCCATACCCGTGACCATAGTGTCCGGCAGGAGAAAGCAACGGGTCTCTGCGTATCTGGACCCTGGATCCGTTGCTAATTTCATCCGTAGAGACCTGGTGGATCTTCTTCAATTAGCCACTACCCCTCTGGAGAGGCCGTTGACAGTTGCATCGGTAAATGGACTACCTCTGCCAGACCCAGTTATAGCTGTGACCAAGCCACTGAGGCTCCAAGTGGGAGCTCTCCACTGCGAGCTATTATTGTTCTTTGTCTTGTCCAAGGCCGTTAACCCCGTGCTGCTGGGCCTGCCTTGGCTCTGTTTACATACCCCAGTCCTGGACTGGAACTCTGGAGAGGTTCTCCAGTGGGGCCCCGAGTGTCTCAACCGTTGCCTGGGACAGATTTGTTCGGCTCAGCCTCCTCTGCCTCAGTCATTGGCAGGATTGCCTGGTCATTATGCTGCATTTTCGGACATCTTCAGCAAGAGGGAGGCAGAGACACTGACCCCGCACCGGGCGTATGACTGTGCTATCGAGCTGATTCCTGGTGCATCTTTTCCCCGTGTTAGGGTATATCCTCTCTCCTTACCAGAGTCTCTGTCCATGTCCACCTATGTTAAAGAGAACTTGGAGCGGGGCTTCATACAGAAATCTTCCTCCCCGGCAGGAGCCAGGTTCTTCTTCCTCAAGAAAAAGGATGGTTCTCTGCGTCCCTGTATCGACTACCGGGGTCTCAACCAGATCACGGTGAAAAATAAGTATCCGTTGCCATTTATATCAGAACTATTTGATCGTATACGTGGTGCCAAGATTTTTTCCAAACTAGACCTGCATGGGGCTTACAACCTAATCCGGAACACAACCACTCGAGGGGGATCGGGAGTTACTGGCCATCAAATTGGCTGTGGAGGAGTGGAGACATCTACTAGAGGGCGCAGCTCATTCCATCCTGATTTTTACGGACCACAAGAATCTTACCTCTCTCCAGACAGCCCAACGGCTGAATCCTCGTCAGGCCAGGTGGTCTCTGTTCTTTACCAGGTTCCAGTTTGAGCTCCATTATTGCCCGGCTGACAAAAATATGAGGGCTGATGCCTTGTCCAGTTCTTTGGAGACAGAAGACGCCATGGAAATTCCACAGAACATTATTGATCCGTCTTGCATTGTCTCTGTCAACACCCTGCAAGTTGGGGACATTCCTCCAGGGAGGACTTTTGTGCGCCTGGCTGACAGAGGGAGAATCCTCCGCTGGGGACACTCCTCTAGACATAACCCCCTGTAGATAATGCCCCACATATAGCCCCCATGTAGACTGTGCCCCATATATAGCCCCCCTGTAGATAGTGCCCCCTGTAGATAGAGCCCGCCCTGTAGATAATGCCACTCACACTTTTAAGATAACTTTGCATACTCACCTGATCCCGTTCCAGTGCTGTCCTCTTGCAATGCAGGCCTGCACTCTCCTGAGCAGGTCTGCTGGGGCTGAACGACACAAGCAGTGCGATGATGTCATTGCGCTGCTTTCATCCTTAAAAGGCGCTGAATGGCAGGGCAAGTTATTCTGCCCTGCCAATTAGTGTCTTTCACCGACGCAAGCGGCGCAATGACGTCATTGCGCCTCTTGCGTCATTGAAAAGCGCTGATTCGCAGGGTGGCTTGCCATTCAACAACGCAAATGGCACGATGATGTCATCACGCTGCTTGCGTCATTGAAACGCGCTGAATAGCACGGGACGGAACGTACCCTGCCATTCCACGCTTATGCAACCCTAAGGCCTCATTCACACGGCAGGGTTTCCCGGCCGGGTGCCGGCCGTTCATAAATCGGCCGGCACCCGGCTGCATTAGGAATAATAGACCCCTAATGGGGCTATTCACACGACCGATTTTTTGACGGCCGGGAAATCTGGCCGTCAAAAAATAGGACATGCTCTATCTTTGCCCGGGTACCCGGCCGCCCGGCTCCCATAGAAGTCTATGGGGCCGGGTATTACACGGCCATCACCGGAATGTGTTCCGAGTGATGGCCGGGTTTCCCGGCGCTTGCGCTCTATCTCCTCCTCCTCACAGCGCAGAGTGCATGTGAGGAGGAGGAGTTGATGCCATTCTGACGAATGGCATCGCTGTACACGGTGTGGCAGGGCCGGGGTGTACAGCAGGTGGAAGGGAGCGCTGCGCTGGCTCCCTTCCCCTGCTTGAAAAGCACCCTGGCCCGGCGACACCTTCGATGGCGCCGCTAGCAGCTGCAGCTGCTGCTGCTGCGACTGCTACTACCGTAGCGACGCCACTATAGCAGAGCGGGGAGGTATCTCCCCGCTCTGCTATGTGCTAGCCGCACTTTAGCTCCTTGAAGGAGCGGAATCCCCGTGTTTTCGGGGATTCCGCTCCTGGACAGAGCGCTTGATGTCTCTGTCCATATCTGGGCAGTGACATCAGGGGAAACTCCTGAAGCGGAATCCCCGAA
This sequence comes from Rhinoderma darwinii, assembly GCF_050947455.1. Classification (NCBI taxonomy): domain Eukaryota; kingdom Metazoa; phylum Chordata; class Amphibia; order Anura; family Rhinodermatidae; genus Rhinoderma; species Rhinoderma darwinii. Next base: position 75,766,014 of record NC_134688.1, on the reverse strand, counting down.
CACATGGGGATTCCCCTTCAGGATTTGCCGCTGATGTCACTGTCCGGATCTGCCCGGCCCGGCACGGATGCAAAACTTTATGCAAACCGGCCGGGCAGAATGGCCGATTTTACCGGCCGGCACTCGGGCTCGGGAACGACCCGTTCGTGTGAATCCCGCCTTATGCATGGTACTGTACATGAGTACTGTACATGAGGATCAGAGAGTAATGTGTAGATTTATGTGTTTCATTGTAAATACGCATATAAGGAGATACCAAAAAGTGTTTGTTCATGTTTATGACGTTGATTTAATAAACGTTTTTTTTTGTTTTGTTTTTTTCAATTATTGTGTTTATTCCTTTTAATGTTTTGCAACTTTTTTTTCATTGAATTTATTAAACTTTGTTTATTTTTGTCCCACTAGGGGATGTTTGCTTTTATTAGGAGTCGGGGAATCCGAATGCATTAAAGTATTAAATTATAGCCTATTGGCGTATATGGATGTCATAGAAAAGAATCCCCTCTTGGGACCTCCGTCATTTAGTCAGAGCAAGAGCAATGTGATGCCAACGTATTGCAAATACACTAATGCCCTCTGAGGAAAAAGATTGGACCTGGAAGTCTACTTGTTCTCCTCATACTCCGATAAACACAGTGGCATCTTCTCTTGTGGACAAATGAAACAGTCCTTTAACTAGAACATCAAGTATCTATCTTTCACTCCAGGAACATTTTTGAGAATATTTTAAGCATTACAGGCCGTATATCTATAACAAATAATCTATGTTAGTTTCCTTACTGTAGGTCTTTAGCTTAAGTCAGAAGATCTAGCAGTTGTGCTGCAAAACAAGTTTTGTTCAAATATATTGAAGTGGGTGGATGACCTTTGTATACTAGCTGTGTAGGGTTACTGTCTTCCTGCAGTCTCATGAATGGACATGTTGCACATATGGAAAGAGGTTCTCCTAGTGAGACAACACCATCATGTTCACATATACCATTATAGCATTAAATGTTATGTCTCATCAGTAATGCCTTCTGTCCCCCATGGAAAACAACTGCAGAAATCAGTGGCAGATAAAGTGTACCATGGGCCTCGGGCTGTTGAGACAACTTGGGCCCTCTCCTTCCCCCTCACATGCAATGCAACCCCCCAACCCTCTGACACTCTACCCGTCAGTGCCACTTACCTGACAGGCCATGTTCAGATGCAGAATTTTTCCACTGCAAATGTTGGTGCAGATTCGGGGCAATTACGCTACGAATCTGCACCAACATTTGCATATTTGACAGGTAATTCAGATGTTGCAGATATCACAGCGGACTTGCCACAGATTTCAGTTTTTGCATTGCAAAGGCTGAAATACGCAGTGAAATTCCACTTCTCCGCAACATAATGAGAATGCTGCGGATGGAAAGTTCTGCACAGGAGCCTAAATTCCGCACAGTTATTTTCCGCAACGTCTGAACTAACTTTCCTAAAAATGTATAGAAACAAATGTAAAAAACGGCTGCTGCAGAATTCCACTGCGGACTGTCCGCAGCGGAATTCAACAGCAATTCTGCCTCGTCTGAATGTGCCCTTACTGGTTTTAGCTCTAGATACCGCTGCTCTATATACAGGATACAAAGCAGCTTTATCTGAAAAAGGAAAAATAATTTTTAATAAAAAGTAATTAGAAAGTTGCATCAAACACACTGATACACTGTTTTTTGTTTTTTTTAAAAACACGTTTCCAAAGATGTACATAACCTTTAACACATCAAATAATAATAAAAATATTGTCTCTTTAACCCCTTAGTGACCAGCCCATTTTAGGCCCTAATGACCAAGCTATTTTATTCGTTTTTCTATAGTCGCATTCAAAGAGCTATAACGTTCTTATTTTTTCGTCTACATAGCTGTATGAGGACTTGTTTTTTGCGGGATTAGTTGTGCTTTTTAATGGCACCATTTTTGGGTACATATAATTTTTATATTAACTTTTATTAACCTTTTTGGGGGGGATTATAAAAAAAAACTGAAATTCCGCCATTGTTCTATGCGTTTTTAAATTGACACCGTTCACTATGCGACGTAAATAACATGTTACCTTTATTCTATGGGTCGGTACGATTACGGCGATACCACATATGTAGAGGTTTTTTATGTTTTACGACTTTTGCACAATAAAAACACTTTTGAACTAAAATTATTTGCTTTTGCATCGTTGCTTTCCAAGAGCCGTAACCTTTTTATTTTTCCATCAATGTAGTGATTTTTTGTGCTTGTTTTCTGTGGGACAAGACGTAGTTTTGAATGGTTCTGTTTTGGTGTGCGTGGGACTTATTGATTCATTTTTATTATGACTTTTTTTGGGGGGCAATGGAAAAAAATTGCAATTTCGCCATGGTTTTTTGCGTTTTTTTTTTACGGTGTTCACTTTGCGGTTTAAATGACATATTAACTTTATTAATGGAGTCATTACGGTCGCGGCGATACCACATATGTGTACTTTTTTTTTTTTTTACTAAAAAAAAACACTTTTTATGGAAAAAAATGGTTTTATTTATTTTTTTACTGTACTTTTTATTAATAATATTTATTTCACTTTGATGACTGATTTTATTAGTCCCACTAGGGGACTTTACTGTGCGATGTTCCGATCGCTGCTATAATGCTCTGGTATACTTCGTATACCAGAGCATTATTGCCTGTCAGTGTAAATCTGACAGGCAATCTGTTAGGACGTGCCTCCGGCGCGTCCTAACAGGAATATGTCCAGGGCAGACCTGGGGGCTTTTATCAAGCCCCCGGCTGCCATGACACCCCATCGGAGACCCGCGATTTCATTCGCGGGCTGCCGATGGGTGACAGAGGGAGCGCACTCCCTCTGTAAACAAAGTTAAATGCCGCGGTCGCTATTGACGGCGGTATTTAACGGGTTAAACGGCCGCGATCGAAGTAAACTTCGATCGCGGGCGTTGGAGTAGGAGCTCAGCTGTCATCAGACAGCAGAGCCCCGGCTCCAGCCTGCACGGGGGACCCGTGCAGGACTTAGACTAGGCTGACGTGAAAAGGCGTCAGCCTAGCCTAAAGCCCATTAGTGACCGACGTAAAAAGGCGTATTAGTGGTCACTAAGGGGTTAAAGGGTAACTAAACTTTTAAAAAACTTTTGACATGTCATAGTGACAAGCGCTGAGACCCCACCGATCACTAAAATGAAGCGGCAGAAGCTCTCGGTTCTGTGCTGTGCTGTTTCATTTCTGATTGGCATTCCTCGGAGCGGTGTACGGTCTCGATAGAAAGTCTATGAGCCCGTACACCATTCGCTAGGCTTTCCGAGAAAAGTCTAACCATCTAACTGACTGCAGAGGGCTCTATGAAGAGGGGGAATAATACCCCATCCCCCATAGAGCTCTCAGTAGTTATTATACAGCAAGGGAGTGGGTTTGGGCATCTAACTGACTGCAGAGGTCTCTATGGGGGGAAATTATTATACCACATAGAGCCCTCTGCAGTCAGTTACACGCTAAAACCCCCCCTTGCGGTATAATCCCCCCTAGCATCAGCCGATTACTTTAATTTTGGCCAGGGCAGAAGGATGAATAGGCAGTACCACTAACCTCACCGCCCTCTCTCCTGCTGTCCTGTTCCTCTCTGGCATAGTTCTTTAAGTATTTTTTATAATTATGATGATCCCCCACTGGCACACCACAGACTAGAAACAATGCCATCTAATATATCTCAGACTCAGCATTAAAAATATAACTGTGTATTGGATTGCAGTTTATTATTGGTATTTTGTTTTTTGTATACGGATATAAAAAGTTTACACACCCCTGTTAAAATGCCCGTTTTTGTCATTACAAAATTAGTACAAGATGAATAATTTCAGAACTTTTTCCACCTTTAATATAACCCATAATCCGTACAATTCCATTGAAAAACAAACTGAAATATTTTAAATTGGAAAAATAAAAAACAAAAAAATGTGGTTGCATAAATATGCGCACCCTTACACTAATACTTTGTTGAATTACCCATTGACTTTTCTGACAGCATTCGGTCGTTTTGGGTAGAAGTCTATCAGCATGGCACATCTTAACTTGGCAATTGTTGCCCACTCTTCCTTCCAAATCTGTCAGACTGCGAGGGCATCTCCTGTACAGCCCTCTTCAGGTCACACCACAGATTTTCAATGGGATTCTGGTCTGTGCTCTGGCTGGACCATTCCAAAACTTTGATCTTCTTCTGGTGAAGTCATTCTCTTATTGATTTGGAGGTATGATTTGGGTCCTTGTGCTGAAAGGTGAAATTCCTCTTCAGCTTTTTAGCAGAGGCCTGCAGATTTTGTGCCAATATTGACTAATATTTGGTCTGTTCATAATTCCCTTCACCTTTCCTAAAGCCCCAGTTCCAGCTGCAGAAAAACAGCCCCAAAACATAATGCTGCCTCCATCATGCTTCACTGTGGCTATGGTGTTCTTTTGGTGATGTGCAGTGTTGGCTTTGCGACAAACATACCTTTTGGAATTTTGGCCAAAAAGTTCAACCTTGGTCTAATCAGACCATAACACGTTTTCCCACATGCTTTTGGTAGACTTAATGTAGGTCTTTGCAAAACATAGCCGGGTTTGGATGTTTTTCTTTGTTAGAAAAGGCTTCTGTCTTGCAATCCTACCCCACAGCCCGGACATATGAAGAATATGGGAGATTGTTGTCACGTACACTACACAACCAGTACCTGCCATAAAGTACTTCAGCTCCTTTAATGTTGCTGTAGCCCTCTTGGTAGCCTCCTGGCCCAATTTTCATCTTGTATTTTCATCAAGATTTGAGGGACTTCCAGATCTTGGTATTGTCACTGTGGTGCCAAATGTAATCCACTTCTTGATGACCGCCTTCACTGTGTTCCATGGTATATCTATTGCCTTGGAAATTCTTTGGTACTCTTCTCCTAACTGATGCCTTTCAACAATCAGATCCCTTTGATGTGTTGTAAGCTCTTTACGGACCATGGCTTTTGCTGTCACATGCAACAAAGAAAATGTCAGGAATATCCTAATAGAACAGCTGAACTTTCTATGGGGTTACTCATAATCATTTTAAAGAGACTCTGTCACCACATTATAAGTGCCCTAAATCCTACATAAGGAGATGGGCGCTATAATGTAGGTGACACCAGTGCTTTTTATTTAGAAAAACAATCTATTTTTACCACGTTAGGAGCGATTTTAGCTTTATGCTAATTAGTTTCTTAAGTGGGCATGTTTTTACTTTAGACCATGTGGGCGTTTTACAGAGGAGTGTATGACACTGACCAATCAGCGTCATGCACTTGTCTCCATTCATTTAGTCAGCGCATAGTGACACTGCGTTATTCACTATGTGTTGTCTTATACTGTCATATTAACGTTACTGAAGTGTTTAGACAGTGACTAAACATTCCTTCCAGCCAGGACGGGATGTCTATTCACAATCCCTGCACTTCGTTAACGTTTGTTTGGTACTTACAGCAGAGCAAGCGTAATCTCGCGAGATCTCGCTGTAAATGACAGGTTACAGAGTGATTACACTTTGCTCTGCTGTAAGTACCACAGAAACGTTAACGAAGTGCCGGGATTGTGAATAGACATTCCGTCCTGGCTGGAAGGAATGTCTACTCACTGTCTAAACACTTCACTAACGTTAATATGTCAGTAAAACTCACGACATGTCATATACTTGAGCGTTTTTCGCGCATCACGCACCCATTGAAGTCAATGGGTGCGTGAAAATCATGCACGGCACACGGACGCACTTCCGTGTGCCGCACGTGATTCGCACTACAGTTGTTGACGAAATGAAGGAAATAATAAAACTACCTCCTTCATATATGTTTCTAAACATTAAAACCACGTGTGATAACGAGGCCATAGGCGCAAAAAACACGCAGCCATACACCAAACACTGATGCCACACGGAACTGCAACACGCGCAAAACGCACACATTTGTGTGAATTTCACCTAAAGGTGAAATTTTTGACACAAAAGTATTTAACATTTCACCTAAAGGTGGGAAAACAACTGAAATTATTCATCTTTTACTGATTTTGTAACATGACAAAAACGGGCATTTTAACAGGGGTGTGCAGACTTTTCATATCCACTGTGTGTATATATATATATATATAGATATAGCATGACAAGATTGCGTTGGCCAAGTTATAATGAGCTTTTAGGGTTTTTGTGGCATAACTTAGGCTGCATGCTCCTGTTTGCTTTGGCTGCTTCTCATGTTTCCTTTTTATTGAACAGCAATTATATAGAAATATTTTATATAGAACAATAACATACATGAACATTATGAGCACACATTCCCGAAGAATGATCTGCACTTATTGAAATTAACCCTGATCCACAGCTTACAAAAAAAAGTAATGATTTTTAGTTTAATAGGTCATTGCTTATTTTATTCTTGCCCTAGACTTGCCTGGCACTTCTATTGTTGATGCCTTTTTATACCTCCATACTATATTACATATTTAATGGTCCTAAGGAGCATGGAAAACTTTACTCAAAATGTAAAAAACCATTCAATACTCTGAATGATGCATTACAGTAAAATATTACAGCAATAGGTAGTCCATTACGAATGTGTGTGGTTTGGCTTCATTAATTCTCTGAAGCGGCAATCTTTATGTTGCTTCCAGACGTCTTTACAGTGCCCGTGTAAAGAGTTTACATTCCTCCTGTGTGAGCTTATAAATTTTGAATTATAACTCACCATAGTGCTCTAACTTACAAGCAGTGGCATGGGTACAGGGCTTGACTTCTTGCATCTGCAACTAAGCTTCAAACAATAAATGGTCTTGATCTGCAACACCAAACATGTTCCTGGCAGCCATTAGCATGGGCGTAGCTAAAGGCTCATGGGCCACAGTGCAAAAGTTCTTCTTGTGCCCCACCCAACTTCTTCTCATGGACGACGGCCCGCAATTTTCAGCTGCATCGCTGGGTCTCTTAAGTGACCCAAAGATGCAGCACTAGCAGCCAGAGGCGTTGCTAACGTCTTAAAACATCAGGGACAATAGCCACAATACATGTTCCCCCCCCCCAACATTTTTTTTATGTATGTGTGTATGTGTGTACTAGTATGTATGTATGTGTGTGTATATATATCAGAGACAGCATATCTATATAGCTATGGATAGGATTAAACACAGCTGCTCAGCAGACTGTATAACACATGGTAGGCTTAGATACAGGGCATATGTGTGATACTGTCTGCTGAGCCCTGTATCTAAGCCTACCACATAGTAGGCTTAGATACAGGACCCTAGCAGACACTAATCTTATACTTACCATCCACAATCCTGAGCAGGGTCCTCTTCAGTTTTGAGCGCACCGCAGGTCCTAACACCTTTCAGCGTCACAACGTTTTGGGCAGCGCATGTAGTGTCGTGACATCATGACTCTGAAAGGTGTCCTTACCAGTTGCCATCATTTGAAAAATATTTCCAGGGACACTTAGCGTGTAGCTTCTGGTGGGTGTGTCTTATGTGGTCGTGGTTTATCTGGTGGGTATGGCTAATGCAGCGTGGCTTTCTTCCCAGAATTTCTGCATACAAATAAACAAAAATGTCTGCACTAGTTAGTCTGACCACTATTGTGATGGCCAGTATATCTCTCTGGTTATCTAGTTGTATACAGACAGGTGATGTCTCAGTTTATGGGGGGATTCACACGAGCGTGTATTCAGTCCGTGCGGGCCGCGTGGTTTTCACGCGCCATGCATAGACCAATACAAGTCTATGGGGCAGTACAGACAGTCCGTGCTTTTTGCGCAGCGTTTGTTCGCTGCGCAAAAAGCGTGACAGGTTCAATAACTCTGCGTATTTCGCGCATCACGCACCCATTGAAGTCAATGGGTGTGTGAAAACCACGCAGGTCGCACGGAAGCACTTCTGTGCGAACAGCGTGATTCGCGCACCAGCTGTCAAAAGGATGAATGTAAACAGAAAAGCACCACGTGCTTTTCTGTTTCCAAGCATCCAAACGGAGTGTCTTGGAGATGAGCGAACCCGGCCAACCGAACCAAACTTCACCGGGTTCGGCCGAACTCGTTTTGGCCGAACCCGGCAAAAAAATTTCCGGTACGCGACGTCAGGAGACAGTCACTGTCCATGGTTCTGAAAGAGTTAAACTGTTTCAGCACCATGGACAGTGACTTCTGATCCCAATATACATGAACCTGTAAAAAAAAAACGAAGTTCTGACTTACCGAAAACTCCCGGCTTCTTCCTCCAGTCTGACCTCCCGGGATGACAATTCAGTCCAAGTGACAGCTCCAGCCAATCACAGGCCAAGCACAGGCTGCAGCGGTCACATGGACTGGCGCGTCATCCAGGGAGGTGGGGCCCGATGTCAAGAGAGGCGCGTCACCAAGGACGCGTCACCAAGGCAACGGCCGGGAAGTTCTCGGTAAGTACGAACTTTTTCTTTTTTTTTAACAGGTTTTTCGATATTGTGTTCGGCATTCACTGTCGAGGGTGCTGAAAGAGTTAGCTCTTTCAGCACCTTGGACACTGACGGGCGTCGACTAGCCTCATCTCTATGATGGCGGCTGCGCGAAAATCGCGCAGCCGCGCATCATACACGGATGACACACGCAGCTGTCAAATGGTTTTTGCACACGCAAAACGCCGCGTTGTTTGCGCGCGCAAAAACCCAACGTTCGTGTGTATCTGCCCTATCACTAGGGCTAGGTAATATGTGCTGACCACTACTAGTAGTGTAAAAACCAGCGTAGATAGTGATATACTCGGTGCCCCTTGAAGATGGTGCTCCACATTGCCCGCAGTAGATATTGCCACACACTGCTCTATATAGATATTGCCACACATTGCTTCCTGTAGATATTGCAGCACACTACTTCCTGGAGATATTGCCACACACTGCTCTCTGTACATATTGCCACACATTGCTTCCTGTAGATATTACAGCACACTACTTCCTGGAGATATTGCCACACACTGCTCTCTGTACATATTGCCACACATTGCTTCCAGTAAATATTGCCACACACTGCTCTCTGTAGACAGGGCCGTATTTGCCACTAGGCACTGGGAATGCAGTGCCTAGGGCATCCAGCAGGGGGGGCTGTAGGATCCTCTCTTTTTATTTTTTTATTTTATTAAAAACTTTTTTTTGTGACCTGACCGGCCAGCGGTCAGGTCACTCACAGGGCAGGGGAGGTGCGTGTGCTTCTTAGGCTTAAGACACACCCTCTGTTAATGGATTGGCCAGAACTGCTGACGTGAGCAGCTGTGGCCAATCCGCGAATAGTGGGCTTTTCTTAGAATTGGACGGCAGAGCAGGAAAGGACGGCACCGCCACAGGTCAGGTAAGTAGATGTTTAACAATGTAGGGTTGAATACCGTTACTTCATGTATTTCAATACTAAGCTGTGCAGTCGCACATTGCCCCACTCCTGAGTCCTGACAAGTGTGCGAGCGTGGTCAGCATGATGTAATTCTACCAGCGCTGCACTAATGATTGTTGGCACTGAAGACAGAGAACATGGTGGGCAGACGGCAAAACACCCCATGTTTTGTCTTCAGTGCTGGCACCGCTGCTGATCACCTTATGCTGACTGCGCGCACTCACACACACTTGTTGGGCAGGAGCGGGGAAATGGCTGTATTACACAACCGTAGCCCCACTCTAACAGCGGAGATCAGAAAGACCGCCATTATTCCCCTGAATGGTGCGATCAAAGCGGATCACAGCATTCAAGGGGAAAATACAAAGGGAGATGCCCCTTGGATAGCGTCACAGGGATTGAGGGACATACCATATATGGGCAGACAATCCAGTGTCCATTGAAGGACCCCAGGGCTGTCTGACCATATTTCCTGTTGTTAGGGCATACCTAGGTATGTCCTAACAACTGCCTGTGTACTATCCGTACACAGGCTAATGTATTGGCAAATAGGTAAATGCCAGTACATTAAAGTTTAAAAATAAAAAAGTAAAAATAAAGTATAATTTAAAAAAATCTAAAAAAAAACACCAATTTTTTACAATAAACATTAAAATAAGTCTCAATACATAAAATATACACACATTCGGCATCGTCGTGACCGTAATAACCTGCACAACAAATTTATAGCGTCATTTATAATGTGAACACTAAAAAAAATAGGCACGAGGTGTTATGAATTTGGAACCTCCATCTGCCTCACATTAATAGTAATTAACCCCATCATGTACCTCACACATTAACCCAATGTTGTCCATTATGAGAGTGAGAAACATGATGGGGTTAATTACGATTAATGTGAGGCACATGGAGATTCAAAATTCATCACACCACGTGCCTCACATCAGAAAATGGAAGTAATTTTTTTTTATTATTATTGTTGCCAAGTATCGTTTTGGTATTGAGAATCGCAATACTACACAAAGTATAGGTATCAAAGTCCAAATTCTGGTATTGTGACAACCCTAATATAATGTACTGTCTTCAATTGTATCAGCGTCCTTAGGAAGCGGATACAATTGAAAGCGCCAGTGACGCAAGGGAACTGTTAGTTCCCTTCCTCATCATTCGGCACTTTCTTGTAGCGCAAGCCACTGGCGTAGCTATAGGGGTCGCAGCGGTCGCAATTGCGACTGGGCCCCGAAGCCAGGGGGCCCACGGCCCCCCGCACCCCATCAATAAAAAGTTACTATAGTAACTCGGGCCGCGGGCCCCTGTTACTATAGTAACATACTTTACTTACCTTCCTGGTTCCGGATCGCAGCGGAGGTCCTGACGTCAAGCGCTGTGCGCAGCGCATGACGTCACAGCGCTATGCGCCGCACACAGCATCGAAACGACAGAACTCCCGCCGCGGCCGAAGAGGAAGGTAAGCTTAGCCCTGACTGGCGGCGTCCGACTCCCGGGACCTGCCAATCAACTGTTTTGAAGGGGCCGCAGCACTCGTACGAGAGCTGCTCCCCTTCATTCCTGTCACTTCATTCCGGTCACACTGTGAATCCGTGTCGGCGATTCACAGTGTGGGCGAGTAGTGAAATGAAGGGGAAGCAGCTCTCATACGAGTGCTGCGGCCCCTTCAAAACAGCTGATTTGCGGGTCCCGAGAGACACATCAGCTATTGATGGCCTATCCTGAGGATAGGCCATCAATGTTTAGGGACTGTACAACCCCTAAGCCTACGATGTGTTTTTTTTTAAACTATATTACTACCGCCTTAGTAATGGCCGCCGGCTGATTGACAGCATCCTTTGCTAAGGCGGGGCTTAGTGTTAGCCGATGCAGAGGCTAACACTAACCCCCTTTATTACCCCGGTACCCACCGCCACCAGGGGTGCTGGGAAGAGCCGGGTACGATCCAGTACCTGACCATCTGTAGTGATGGTCGGCCACTGGGGTGGCCGCAGGCTGGTATTATCAGGAGGGGAAAGGCCAAAAACTGTGGCCCTTCCTACCCTGGTGATGCTAGGCTGCTGCTGCTTTATTGTATCTGGCTGGTTATGAAAAATGGTGGGAAACCCACGTCATTTAAAAAAATAAAAAATAATTGGAAAGAACGATGTGGGGTCCCCCCCAATTTTCATAACCAGCCAGATACAACACAGCAGCAGCAGGCAGCATTACAAGGGTGGGAAGGGCCACTGTTTTTGGCCTTCCCCAGCCTAATACTACCAGCCTGCGGCCACCCCGGTGCCTGCCCGTCACTACAGATGGTCGGGTACTGGTTCGTACCCGGCTCTTTCCAGTACTCCTGGTGGCGGTGGGTACCGGGGTAATAATTGGGGTTAGTGTTGGCCTCTGCACCGGCTAACATTAAGCCTCGCCTTAGTAATGGAGGTTGTCAATCAGCCAGCGGCCATTACTAAGGCGGTGATAATAAAGTTTAAAAAGATACAAGCACATAGAAAAAATATTTTATTGAAATAAAAAAACAACCCTCATTAACCATTTTATTGAGAATAAAAAAACGCCGTCATTGAAGTCCTCGAATCCGAAGTCCAACAACCGAACCTGTAAAAAAACACAATCACACAAAAATAATCAGTAACATAAAGAAGCAAAATTATTATTCTTACCTATCCTGGGTCCAGCGCTGGAGACGCAATGTCAGCGAGCTGAGCCCTGTATCTAATCCAATCATGTGTGATACTGTCTGCTGAGCTGTGTATCTAATCCAATCATGTGTGATACTGTCTGCTGGGCCCTGTATCTAATCGTATCTTGTGTGATACTGTCTGCTGGGCCCTATATCTAATCCAATCACGTGTGATACTGTCTGCTGGGCCCTGTATCTAATCCAATCATGTGTGATACTGTCTGCTGAGCTGTGTATCTAATCCAATCATGTGTGATACTGTCTGCTGAGCCACTGTATCTAATAATATCATGTGTGATACTGTCTGCTGGGCCACTGTATCTAATCCTATCATGTGTGTTACTGTCTGCTGGGCCACTGTATCTAATCCAATCATGTGTGATACTGTCTGCTGAGCTGTGTATCTAATCCAATCATGAGTGATACTGTCTGCTGAGCCACTGTATCTAATCCTATCATGTGTGATACTGTCTGCTGGGCCACTGTATCTAATCCTATCATGTGTGATACTGTCTGCTGGGCCACTGTATCTAATCCTATCATGTGTGATACTGCCTTCTGAGCCACTGTATCTAATCCTATCATGTGTGATACTGTCTGCTGAGCCACTGTATCTAATCCTATCCATAGTTTATAGGGTCGTAGTGCTATAGATATGCTGTCTCATATACACACTTTTTTTTGGGCGGACACATATGTATTGGGGCTATTTCCCCTGACATTTTAAGCCCTGAGGGTCTGTTCACACGGCAGCGTCTGTTACGGCTGAAATTATGGTGCTGTTTTCAGGAGAAAACAGCACCGTAATTTCAGCCGTAAAGGCATGTGCAGGCGTCTTTCGCTGCGTCCATTACGGACGTAATTGGAGCTGTTTTTCTATTGAGTCCATGGAAAACGGCTCCATTTACGTCTGAAGAAGTGACACCGGCGTCTTTTTTACGCACCGCCTTTTGACAGCGGCGCGTAAAAAAATATGACCGTCGGCACAGAACATCGTAAGACCCATTCAAATGAATGGGCAGATGTTTGCCAACGCTTTTGAGCCGCATTTTCGGACGTAATTCAATGCTAAAACGCCCGAATTACGTCCGTAAATAGGGTGTGTGAACCCAGCCTTAGTGACGCCCCCGGCTGCTAGTGCTGCCTTGTTGGGTCACTTAGGAGACCCAGCGATGCAGCTGAAAGCTGCGGACCGTCGGCCATGAGAAGTTTGCAGGGGGGGGGCCCAGTAAGAATTTTTGCATCGGGGCCCATGAGCCTTTAGCTACGCCCCTGCTCTATATTAATATTTTTATAATATTTTAACATTTTCTAGCCATCGCAATTTGAGCAGAGTGTTACTCTGGCTCTGCAGTCACTGAAAGGTGTTATAGAATGTAAGCCTGCTGAAGCAAGTGTAAGTATACCGAGGCTCATTTAATGTGCATGCGTTATTGTTTTCTTAGTTCCTAATGGACAAGTCAAAAGATACGGAGTCTTGTACAAATGTTCTAAATGAATGTCTTATTTTTTCTGATTATATGAGTTATTATTCTTTCACATGATTATGGAGTTTCTGCCGCACTAGTTGCTGAATAATTGCTGCCAGCAAGAACATGGACAAAGATTGGCAATACGCATAAGGCTTTGTTCACATCTGCGTTCAGTGTTTTTCGTTCTGCTCCATCATAGGCGCCGGAATCGTTGCATGACTGACACCAACGGCGCCCGACAGAGCCATTCCGTTATGGTTTTACCAGACAAAATAGCGCAGCATGCTGCATTATTTTGTTCGCCATTTTTTACTGGATCTGCAACGTGGCTCCTAATGGAGCATCCGACACAGATGTGAACGATACCTTAGACAGCTGTTGGCTAAACACTCATTTGACTGACCTCTATCTACCCTGACCTGCCAATAAACATGTTTATTTCAATGGGGCAAGAAGAATAAGCCTTTGCCGGACATCTCTGGTTGCCACCTAGCTACCGAAAAATGAAATCCTGATCCTTTTTTTTTTTTCCTGGACATCTTCATCTTGTAATCCTGCTCTCTGACGCTGCCCCTAATATACACAGCAGAAGATGTAAAGCGACCTCTACAGAACATATAGTGTCAGCCTGTTGTGATACTCGGGGGCCAGTGTGAAAACTGCAAGATTTCAGAATTTCCTTTTAAAGGCTATATACACCTTTAAAAATGTTGTTGTTTTTAAAAAAAAAAGTTGTTTTTTTTGTATAGTAGTCTACAATAACCAGGAGTTAATATTGTGATCGGCCAATTAACAGCTGATTGGACGTTAAAAAAATAAGTGTTCCCTTTTTCTAGACCTTCTGGTGATTTGTGACTGAGCATGGCCACAGATAGTTGTAGAGCTGGTTGTGCGTACACAGTGGGAATTAGGAAGACGTATGAAAGAGAGATCCCAGACTTCCTGTAATGTAACTTACTCTCGTGTCTTACTGTCATGTCAGAGGATGCTAAAATGAGAGAACCCCTTCTATACATTAATTTTATAGAGACGGTTCTCCTTCTAACACTACTTTACATTTTTTATTGTTTAATGAAAAATTATGCGACCTTTTAATGTACTTTGAATTTCAACACTTTTAAGATCTTGGTTTGCTGTCAGTGTTTTAGAAACATTCTTGTTCACATCCAATGGATCTTGTCCAAGTAACACAAGTGCGTGGCTCATTACAAAAGCTCTGATACACTGTAATGAGCAGTGCACCCACTGGCGCAGCTATAGGGGTCGCAGCGGTCGCAATTGCGACCGGGCCCCGAAGCCGGGGGGCCCACGGCCCCCCCGCACCACATCAATAAAAAGTTGCTATAGTAACTCGGGCCGCGGGCCCCTGTTACTATAGTAACATACTTTACTTACCTTCCTGGTTCCGGATGGCAGCGGAGTTCCTGACGTCAGGCGCTGTGCGCAGCGCATGACGTCACAGCGCTATGCGCCGCGCACAGCATCGAGACGACAGAACTCCCGCCGCGGCCGAAGAAGGTAAGGTTAGCCCTGACTGGCGGGGTCCGACTCCCGGGACCCGCCAATCAGCTGTTTTGAAGGGGCCGCAGCGCTCGTACGAGAGCTGCTCCCCTTCATTCCTGTCACTTCATTCCGGTCACACTGTGAATCCGTGTCGGCGATTCACAGTGTGAGCAAGTAGTGAAATGAAGGGGAAGCAGCTCTCGTACTAGTGCTGCGGCCCCTTCAAAACAGCTGATTTGCGGGTCAGGGGCGACACATCAGCTATTGATGGCCTATCCTGTGGACAGGGCATCAATGTTTAGGGAATGCACAACCCCTAAGCCTACGATGTATCTGGCTTAGGGGGCCCATGAGACAGGATCACACATTGTGTGATCCTGTCTGCTGGGCCCTGTATCTAAGCCAATCACATGGTAGGCTTAGATACATGGCCCATGTGTGATCCTGACTGGTGGGCCCTGTATATAAGCCTACCACACTGTAGGCTTAGATACATGGCCCATACGTGATCCTGTCTGCTGGGCCCTGTATCTAAGCCAATCACATGGTAGGCTTAGATACATGGCCCATGTGTGATCCTGTCTGGTGGGCCCTGTATATAAGGCTACCACACTGTAGGATTAGATACATGGCCAATGCGTGATCCTGTCTGTTGGGCCCTGTATCTAAGCCAATCACATGGTAAGCTTAGATACATGGCCCATGTGTGATCCTGTCTGATGGGCCCTGTATATAAGCCTACCACACTGTAGGTTTAGATACAGGGCCCCAGCACACAGTAATCTTATACTGTATAAGATTACTGTCTGCTGGACCCTGTATCTAAGCCTACGTTGTGGTAGGCTTAGATACAGGGTCCCACAGACTATCACACATGGGCCCTGTATCTAAGCCTAACACATGTGTTACTAATAATTTTTTGTGTGTTTTCTTACAGGTTCGGTCGTTGGACTACGTCGGATTCCAGGTCTACTTCGATGACAGCTTTTTTTTTATTATCAATAAAATGGTTAATGAGGGTTGTGTGGGTTTTTTTTTAATTTTAATAAAATATTTTTTCTATGTCTTTGTGGTTTTTTTTAAACTATATTACTACCGCCTTAGTAATGGCCGCCGGCTGATTGACGACGTCCATTGCTAAGGCGGGGCTTAGTGTTAGCCGGTGCAGAGGCGAACACTAACCCCCTTTATTACCCCGGTACCCACTGCCACCAGGGGTGCTGGGAAGAGCCGGGTACGATCCAGTACCTGACCATCTGTAGTGATGGTCGGCCACTGGGGTGGCCGCAGGCTGGTATTATCAGGAGGGGAAAGGCCAAAAACAGTGGCCCTTCCTACCCTGGTGATGCTAGGCTGCTGCTGCTTTATTGTATCTGGCTGGTTATGAAAAATGGGGGGGACCCCACGTCATTTAAAAAAAAAAAAATTGGAAAGAACGATGTGGGGTCCCCCCAATTTTCATAACCAGCCAGATGCAACACAGCAGCAGCAGGCAGCATTACCAGGGTGGGAAGGGCCACTGTTTTTGGCCTTCCCCAGCCTAATACCAGCCTGCGGCCACCCCGGTGCCTGCCCGTCACTACAGATGGTCGGGTACTGGTTCGTTCCCGGCTCTTCCCAGTACCCCTGGTGGCGGTGGGTACCGGGGTAATAATGGGGGTTAGTGTTAGCCTTTGCACCGGCTAATATTAAGCCTCGCCTTAGTAATGGAGGTTGTCAATCAGCCAGCGGCCATTACTAAGGCGGTGATAATAAAGTTTAAAAAGATACAAGCACATAGAAAAAATATTTTATTGAAATAAAAAAACACAACCCTCATTAACCATTTTATTGAGAATAAAAAAAACGGCATCATAGAAGTCCTCGTATCCGAAGTCCAACAACCGAACCTGTAAAAAAACACAAAAATAATCAGTAACACATAAAGAAGCAAAATTATTATTCTTACCTATCCTGGGTCCAGCGCTGGAGACGCAATGTCAGCGAGCTGGGCCCTGTATCTAATCCAATCATGTGTGATACTGTCTGCTGAGCTGTGTATCTAATCCAATCATGTGTGATACTGTCTGCTGAGCTGTGTATCTAATCCAATCATGTGTGATACTGTCTGCTGGGCCCTGTATCTAATCGTATCTTGTGTGATACTGTCTGCTGAGCTGTGTATCTAATCCTATCATGTGTGATACTGCCTTCTGAGCCACTGTATCTAATCCTATCATCTGTGGTACTGTCTGCTGAGCCACTGTATCTAATCCTATCATGTGTGATACTGTCTGCTGAGCTGTGTATCTAATCCTATCATGTGTGATACTGTCTGCTCAGCCACTGTATCTAATCCTATCATGTGTGATACTGTCTGCTGGGCCACTGTATCTAATCCTATCATGTGTGATACTGCCTTCTGAGCCACTGTATCTAATCCTATCATGTGTGATACTGTCTGCTGAGCCACTGTATCTAATCCTATCCATAGTTTATAGGGTCGTAGTGCTATAGATATGCTGTCTCCTATACACACACTTTTTTTTGGGCGGACACATATGTATTGGGGCTATTTCCCCTGACATTTTAAGCCCTGAGGGTATGTTCACACGGCAGCGTCCGTTACGGCTGAAATTACGGTGCTGTTTTCAGGAGCAAACAGCACCGTAATTTCAGCTGTAAAGGCATGTGCAGGCGTCTTTCGCTGCGTCCATTACGGACGTAATTGGAGCTTTTTTTCTATGGAGTCCATGGAAAACGGCTCCATTTACGT
Organism: Rhinoderma darwinii; assembly: GCF_050947455.1. NCBI lineage: Eukaryota > Metazoa > Chordata > Amphibia > Anura > Rhinodermatidae > Rhinoderma > Rhinoderma darwinii. The sequence goes on along the minus strand of NC_134688.1, from coordinate 75,748,203 downwards.
CTGAAGAAGTGACAGGCACTTCTTTGACGCGGGCCTCTTTTTTACGCGCCGCCTTTTGACAGCGGCGCATAAAAAAAAATGACCGTCGGCACAGAACATCGTAAGACCCATTCAAATGAATGGGCAGATGTTTTGCCGACGCTTATGAGCCGCATTTTCGGACGTAATTCAATGCTAAAACGCCCGAATTACGTCCGTAAATAGGGTGTGTGAACCCAGCCTTAGTGACGCCCCCGGCTGCTAGTGCTGCATTGTTGGGTCACTTAGGAGACCCAGCGATGCAGCTGAAAGCTGCGGACCGTCGGCCATGACAAGTTTGCGGGGGGGGGCCCAGTAAGAATTCTTGCATCGGGGCCCATGAGCCTTTAGCTACGCCCCTGGCGCAAGCATCACTATGACATTATCGCCATCGTTCCGCTGGAGCAGGCCTGATCAGAAAAGACCAGGCCTGCATCAATTGAAACTTTATTACTGAGCCTCGCCAATGCTAGTAACTCCTAGCACGGGTACTCCTTTGTATCTGAAGGAGTCCATGCACTGGGTATATAGTGGCACACGCACCCAAGATGCGCCAAATTTCTGGCTCATCTCGGGTGATCCTGCACCACTTTTAAGGCTCAGTAACTAAGCAGCGACAGATCTAAGTTATCATTGGTTAGTTTACATCACGTGGTGGCCGGTTACCTAAGTTCATTGGCCAATGTAGGCCAATGAACAGAGGTAACCTGGGACCACGTGATGTAAACTAACCAATGATAACTTAGATCTGTCACTGCTTAGTTACTGAGCCTTAAAAGTGGTGCAGCAGCCCCCCTGTAAATAGTGCCACAATGCCGCCCTGCAGATAGTGCCACACAGACCCACCCTTTGTAGAAAGTGCCACACAGCCCCCCTGTAGATAGTGCCACACAGTCCTGTAGATAGTGCCTCACAGTCCCCCTGTAGATAGTGCCTCAAAGCCCCCCTTTATAGATACTGGCAAAAACACCCCCCATAGATAATGCCACAGTGCCCTCTGTAGATAGGGCCACACACTCCCTTTTATAGATAGTGCCACACTCCGCCTTTGTAGATTGTGCCACACAGCCCCCTTTAGAGAGTGCCACACAGTCCTCCTGTAGATAATGCCATACACTCCCCCTTTATAGTCAGTGCCACACTCCTTTCGTTGTAGATAGTGCCACACAGCCCCCCTGTACATAGTGACACATAGTCCCCCTATAAATAGTGCCACACTCCCCATGTAGATAGTGCCGGGTGCTCCCCAAACAATAAACAAAAAACTTATACTCACCCAGCCCCGTTTCCGTGAAGAGCAGAGCTCCGGGGGGCAGTTTGCGATGGAGTGGTGACAAAGACGTTCGTCTGGCCATGCTTGGGCGAGCATCACTGACTCCGCAGACCCCTCCATCGGTAATTTCATGTCCTTGACTGCAGTGCACAGTGTGGTAAGGGGGGGGCCTGAGGGCTTACGGGGCAGGTCAGCTGCGACCGCTGTGACCCCTATTGCTATGCCACTGGCCATGAGAGTATTTAGACCATAGAGATATTCATGGTACTCTGCAAGCTTCATGAATCAAAAGTTATTTGCAGTGAATAAAAGCAATGGAAAGCAAGGAGCATTAAAGGGGTTACTACCTAGATCATTCCCCAATGATGAGCTGTTCATGAATGAGCGTCTGGCTGCTTAAGTGATCAGCTGTTATAGTCAAGGTAAGAGGTCCCAGAAGAAATTAGGTATTACACACAGCTCTTAAAACCAAGGGGCCATTTCTGTAGTGCATGGACACTGTAAAGGTTCTGCCAGACACAGCTTCAGTGTCGCCGTCCATGGTTAATCAGTCTGCACCTGCTCCTAGGTCTGATAGAGTGACTCGATCTGCTACCACTCAGGCTGGTAGGCTCAGGAGTGGGAGAACCTATCACAGCCTGGCCAGACGGAGCTAGCTCCCGCCCTCGGTCTATTTATACCTTAATTTCCTGCTTGTCCTCTGCCTGTGATCTTTCCTGTTTCCTGGCTCTGCTGCTCCTGCTATTATTATTGACTTTGCTTCATTTTGACCCTGGCTTTACTGACTACGCTCCTGCTCTACGTTTGGTACCTCGCTCGTTCACTACTCCTGTTGCTCACGGTGTTGCCGTGGGCAACTACCCCATTTCCCTTAGCTTCTGTGTATCCTTGTCTGTTTGTCTGTCGTACACTTATTGAGCGTAGGGACCGTCGCCCAGTTGTACGCCGTCGCCTAGGATGGGCCGTGCAAGTAGGCAGGGACTGAGTGGCGGGTAGATTAGGGCTCACCTGTCTGTCTCCCTACCCCGTCATTACAGACACACTGCTCCCCCCTCCCCCAGAGTAAGAGCAATTTTTATTTGTGCAGCACAGGTGAATTTTTTTGGTCTCTCTGCACCCTCAGAACTTTCATTAAGCTGTGACTGTATCAATACACAATATTTCTTGTGTGGTTTTCCTCTACAGTTTTTTTTATTTAAAGGGGTTATCCGGGATTTTACAAAATTGGCGGCAGGGCAGGGGATGGACATACATAGTAAACTAGCGGCTACTCACTCACTGAAGTGCCCCCTGCTGAGGTTCCATTCTCCGCCGCTCATGTTCTGGAAGATCCAGCAGTGGTCCCGTGCCGTTCATCGGTCACAAGCCACTGCAACCAATCGATGACCTTAGCGGTGATGAATAATCCCTTTAAATTGCACCTATCATTTCAGGTGAGTTTTCAGAATAAGCCATTGTGTGCGTGTATTGGAGTAATACCAGTATGTCTGACCATAATGTCACCTGTATCATGTACTTTTCAGCATTTTTCCCCTCAGAATGCCTTTTCTCTATTTGCCAGTTTTTCATGAGCTCAGCTCCAGAACTACCTACTATGATGTTCTCCCACACTCAGAAGCACTGAACCCTGTCCACCAGCCCACAACCTACTATGATGTTCTCTCACACCCAGAAGCACTGAACCCTGTCCACCAGCCCACAATTATGTGCCTGTTTCTAATGAAAGGGATTTGATCCGTTTTCGGGGTGATACTCTCCCAGCCTCAATACTATGATCAACTGCTCCTTCATAAAATGAGAACTGGCAGGATTGGTACATGCTGCTATTATAGCATTTTATTTTATTTTTCATTGCATTTTTGCAAAGGATTTTACATTTTGACTGAAAACCACATTTAAAATTATAAGGAGAAGTTTTCTTTGGTTGTTGTGAGGTACCAGAATGCTGATCCCATACAAATAGTATAAGCTTCCCTTCGCAATTAACTGATGTATATCAACATATATATTTTTTCTGTGATTTTTCAGCTTTTTTATACGGTAATGGTGCACTTTCCTGGAGTACTACCTCGCCACGTGAACTCATCATTGGCGTACTGAAGGCTCATAACATTGTCTGTGCTAGGCAAATAATGCACTCCACACTACGCTTTTTTTTTTTGTTTTTTTTAAAAGTCTCAGAGAAAATGTTGCCCTTTTGCCTGTAGCAATGTAAACCGCTTTTTTATTTAGACTGTTTTGATATGTGATGCCAAGAGGGTATCTGTAATTAGAGCAACCCATAGATTTACAAAAAAAAAAGTCCATAACTGGGAGGTATTTCAGAGCATTTCAGGCCATATATGAAGGTGACCAATTATATTGAAATAAAGTGTTAACAGAAATATTTTATTTTCTGCCATTTGTGCTTTGGAAGATTATACAAAGGGCCTGTTCACAACACCGTTCATTTCCGTTCCGGGGTTCCGTCGGAGGGTAGTCGACGCTATTGATTCCGTCAGAAAACCGGAAACCAGCCGGAATGGTGACGAACGGAAAGCATTAGCGATGTTTCCGTCACCATTGAGATCAATGGTGACTGAAACTGAAGTTGTGCTGTCAGTTTTACTTTCCGTTGCGGGGTTCACCCAACGGAACCCTCCGACGGAACCCCGGAACGGAAATGAATGGTGATGTGAACAGGCCCTAAGCTGTAGGAGATAACATAATACATAATACATCTTCAGGCACCAAATAAATCATATACAGACACATAGTGGAGGAAGATGAGTCGTCTATAGAATTATTGAATAAACCATATAATTTATTGTACGTGCTTGCCAAGGTGATTGTAAATGTTCAATATCAAACCATAGAAACTGCCAACTATTATTTAGTAATAAGTAAGTAATAAGTATCTTCTTCCATTTGAACTGGCCCACACTGAAGAACATCTGACTAATAATTTATGTGGTAAGTCTTGGTGGTTTTAACATTTTTTATAAACTGTAACCGAAACTAGCATGTTTTTCACACTAGCAAAAGCAAATTTAAGAAGCTCAGAATTAATATATAAGGTGAAGTTTAATATGTTTCATGAAAACATTAATATATAACTTGAATTTTAATATGTTTAATAAAAAGAAAAATGAATTGGCCCTGATACGTTCAACAATTCATTCATTCACTGCACACACTGAATCTGCGTAAATTTCACATAAAATGTGTTCATATTTTCATCCATATCATCAAAAATAGATAAAGAGATTCTAATGGAAAACACACCAAAAGGATAAAAATTTTTATTCATTTATTGATCTCATGATCATACATTCAATTCCTAAAAAAGCATTTGACCCTCTAGAATGATTAGTTAAAGCGTATCTGTCAGTTTAATATTCTGCCCTATGTAAGAGAGGTGGGGGGAGAACTTCCCTCTTGAATATAGTAGACTCATAACTATGAGTCTGCTGTATTCTTTTTTTTGCCGTTTTGGCTATTAGGGGTAAGGATCTGTAGCTGTAATATGCTGCCCTTACATATACATATAAATTCCTATGTTTTAGGGGCATTGGAGGAAACCAGAGTACCCGGAGGAAACCAACACAAACACGGGAGAACATACAAACTCTATGCAGATGTTGTCCTTGGTTGGATTTGAACTCAGGACCCCAGCGCTGGCCTGGAATAATGAGACCCCCATTGCGACCTTGTGGTAGGATTTGTTCGGTCAGTAAGGCTTGTTCGTCGATATTTACTGTCTACTCTGGACGATTTGATCTAATTTGCCACCAGGAATATTCAATAGTCACCAAGATTAGATTAGCTTTTGAGTAAAGTCTGCTACATCTGCATCTTCTGAAGAATCCATGCAAGATGAACGTCGTAATCTTTTTGAGTCTCAAAAACTTAATTGCTGACTGAACAATCTGTTTATATTGTGCTGTAAAGAACATTTTGTTTGCAAGCATCTTGATAAACCAGGAAATTTCTTCGCCTTAGGCTTAATAATGTTTTTTTTTTAGGCGAGACTTCTACCTTCCCAAAGCTAAGAATTGCTCAATGCACCAACTTCGTGATTCATGCCTTCCTTGACTCTGGTCTGTATTGACCAGGCTTTGGTCAAACTCTACCACATCCCTCTGCAAATTCTGCCCTTACCACTCAAAATTTCCTCCATGTTGCAAAGTGTTACCTGGTGCCATTTCGTTTGTCACCTTTCTTTTGACTGCGTTTGAGTGCACTTAATAAGGAAAAAAATATTTTTTCTGTTTTTCAAAGATCTATTTGACCTCTGTTCATGGGTCTGCTGTGGTTACATCTACATACACCTGCTCTTGATATAAGGGTCCGCTTGCCTCTTTTGCATTGTCTAATGTCATGAGTCCACAATACCGAATGCCAAATGGCTACTGAAAGATTGTTGTGTGGATGGATGAGTTAATATGTATATTTTTGGATTTAAATAATGAACTTTATAGAGGAAACCAAACACTGCATTCCAGAATATGAACCGCATCTCAACTGTGGAAAGTGGTGGTGACAATATCATGGTTGGGTGGTGTTTTCTGCTACAGGAACAGGACAGCTTGCCATTGCTTTTAAATACTGGATTATACCAGCAAACTTTCTAGAGAATGTTGGGATATGCGTCAGTGAATGGAATCAATGACCCTAAACACACTAATCATTCCAGCAAGAATGGTTGAAGTAGAAATTAATTGCATTTTGAGATGTCTCAGACAAAGCACAAACCGTAATCCAATAGACACATTGTGAAAAAACTTAAATTGGAGTGTTCATTCAAGAAAACCAATATAACCCAAGCAGTTCTTAGAAGAGGAATGGGCACAGGGTATTTTCAGCCATGAAAGATACTGATCAAGACCATAAACTGTTGAAGTCAATACCTTTCCCCGTACACCAGTTACTGACAGTGTAGGTTCACATATTTTGACATATTATGTGTTATTTGTTATTGTTTATTTATTAGGTTTTCTTTTTATATTTTTATGACTTAAATGAATGACTGAACACATTTTCGTTAGTATTTTTACAGAAATGTTTAAATTTTAAAGGGTTAAAATTATGTCTGGCACCACTGTGCCATTCCAACATTTTTAACTCACTATAGCATGCAATGTTGTTTCTGCAGATCTACACTACCGTTCAAAAGTTTAGTGTCACTTAGAAATTTCCTTATTTTTGAAAGAAAAGCACAGTTTTTTTCAATGAAGATAACATTAAATTAATCAGAAATACACTCTATACATTGTTAATGTGCTAAATGACTATTCTAGCTGCAAACGTCTGGTTTTTAATGCAATATCTACATAGGTGTATAGAGGCCCATTTCCAGCAACCATCACTCCAGTGTTCTAATGGTACATTGTTTTTGCTAACTGTGTTAGAAGGCTAATGGATGATTAGAAAACACTTGAAAACCCTTGTGCTATTATTTTAGCACCGCTGTAAACAGTTTTGCTGTTTAGAGGAGCTATAAAACTGACCTTCCTTTGAGCTAGTTGAGAATCTGGAGCATTACATTTGTGGGTTCGATTAAACTCTCAAAATGGCTAGAAAAAGAGAGCTTTCATGTGAAACTCGACAGTCTATTCTTGTTCTTAGAAATGAAGGCTATTCCATGCGAGAAATTGCCAAGAAACTGAAGATTTCCTACAACGGTGTGTACTACTCCCTTCAGAGGATAGCACACACAGGCTCTAACCAGAGTAGAAAAAGAAGTGGGAGGCCCCGCTGCACAACTGAGCAACAAGACAAGTACATTACAGTCTCTAGTTTGAGAAATAGACACCTCACAGGTCCTCAACTGGCAGCTTCATTAAATAGTACCCGCAAAACGCCAGTGTCAACGTCTACAGTGAAGAGGTGACTCCGGGATGCTGGCCTTCAGGGCAGAGTGGCAAAGAAAAAGCCATATCTGAGACTGGCTAATAAAAGGAAAAGATTAATATGGGCAAAAACACAAATGGACACAAATGGACAGACGAATCGAAGTTTGAGGTGTTTGGATCACACAGAAGAACATTTGTGAGACGCAGAACAACTGAAAAGATGCTGGAAGAGTGCCTGACGCCATCTGTCAAGCATTGTGAAGGTAATGTGATGGTCAGGGGTTACTTTGGTGCTGGTAAAGTGGGAGATTTGTACAAGGTAAAAGGGATTTTTAATAAGGAAGGCTATCACTCCATTTTGCAACGCCATGCCATACCCTGTGGACAGCGCTTGATTGGAGCCAATTTCATCCTACAACAGGACAATGACCCAAAGCACACCTCCAAATTATGCAAGAACTATTTAGGGAAGAAGCAGGCAGCTGGTATTCTATCTGTAATGGAGTGGCCAGCGCAGTCACCAGATCTCAACCCCATAGAGCTGTTGTGGGAGCAGCTTGACCGTATGGTACGCAAGAAGTGCCCATCAAGCCAATCCAACTTGTGGGAGGGCCTTCTGGAAGCATGGGGTGAAATTTCTCCCGATTACCTCAGCAAATTAACAGCTAGAATGCCAAAGGTCTGCAATGCTGTAATTGCAGCAAATGGAGCATTCTTTGACGAAAGCAAAGTTTGAAGGAGAAAATTATTATTTCAAATAAAAATCATTATTTCTAACCTTGTCAATGTTTTGACTATATTTTCTAGTCATTTTGCAACTCATTTGATAAATATAAGTGTGAGTTTTCATGGAAAACACAAAATTGTCTGGGTGACCCCAAACTTTTGAACGGTAGTGTATTTGAAACAAACTAATACTACCAGAGAAAGTAGGGCAAAACACCAACATGAACATCCAGAATTATCTTAACCCGTTAGTGACCGGCCCATAGTCTTTTTACGTCGGTCACTAACGGGCCTTATTCCGATGCCGTAGACTTTTTACGTCGCGGCATCGGAATAAGTAAACAGAGCAGGGAGCTGTCAAATCTCCCTGCTCTCAGCTGCCAGAGGCAGCTGAGGGCTGGGAGCATCCCTGCTCTGCCGGGTGAGATCGATATTAGCATCGATCTCACCCGTTTAACCCCTCAGATGCGGTGCTCAATAGCGTGCACCGCATCTGAGTGGTTTTGGAGAGAGGGAGGGAACTCCCTCTCTCTCCCACCGACACCCGGCGATAAGATCGCCGAGTGTCTGTGTCTCTAATGGCAGCCGGGGGCCTAATAAAGGCCCCCAGGTCTGCCTGGAGCGACTGCCTGCTAGATCATGCCGCAGGCATGACCTAGCAGATGCCTGTCCGTTTTAAACGGACAGGCAGTAATACACTGCAATACAAAAGTATTGCAGTGTATTATAATAGCGATCGGAGAATCGCATATTAAAGTCCCCTAGTGGGACTAGTAAAAAAGTTAAAAAAAAGTTTAATAAAGTTAATTTTAAAAAAAATGTGAAAAAAAATGAAAAACCCACCTTTTCCCCTTACAAAATGCTTTACTATTAAAAAAACAAAATAAAGTAAAAAAGTTACGCATATTTGGTATCGCCGCATCCGTAACGACCCCGACTATAAATGTGTTACATTATTTAACCCGCGCGGTCAACGCCGTAAAAAATGTAATAAAAAACTATGGAAAAATTGCTGTTTTCTGTGAATCCTGACTTTAAAAAAATGTGATAAAAAGTGATCAAAAAGTCGTATCTATTCCAAAATGGTACCAATAAAAACTACAAGTCGTCCCGCAAAAAAAAAGCACTCATACAACTGCATCGGCGGAACAATAAAAAACTTATGGCTCTTCAAATATGGAGACACAAAAACAAATTATGTTGAAAAAAAAGCGTTTTTACTGTGTAAAAGTAGTAAAACATACAAAAACTATACAAATTTGGTATCGTTGCAATCCTAACAACCCGCTGAATAAAGTTATTGTGTTATTTATATCACACGGTAAATGGCGTAGATTTAAGATGCAAAAAAGAGTGCGAAATTTCAGGTTTTTTTCTATTCCCCCCCAAATAAAAGTTAATAAAAGTTAATCAATAAATAATATGTACCTCAAAATGGTGCTATTAAAAAATACAACTTGTCCCGCAAAAAACAAGACCTTATACAGCTATGTCGACGCAAAAATAAAAAGGTTATAGCTCTTGGAATGCGACGATGGAAAAACGTAAAAAATAGCCTGGTCATTAAGGTCTAAAATAGGCTGGTCATTAAGGGGTAAAAACAATAACAACATTTTACACACCAAAAAAGGGAGAGACAAACAAGTTAAAAACGTTGTATACAAAAATACAAACAGTGATCCACAATAAGATACACTGTAAAGGCTTTGTTCACATCTGCGTCAGGGCTCCGTTCCGATGTACCGTCTGAGCTTTCCGTCGGAACAGAGACCTGACTGACACAAACGGAAACCAGAGGTGACGGATCCGGTGCCAATGGTTACCTTTTGTCTCAGTTGTGCAGTGGTCGGTCGGCTTCTGACGTTTTGACGGAATCATCTGCCATTCATCAGAATGAAGCGGGCCTTTAAATGTATATCCAGGCACAGTGGCTTGTGCGTACGTATAAGGATAGGCCATTAATGTACTCCTGCATTACTTGGGTCACGTGTTGCTAGACTGTGCAGGAGCTCACCTGAGAACCAGGTTTTTTCACACTCACATGTGGCCCGTTCGTAAGTAATAGCATGAAGTTTAAGGGCATGGCCCCACGTGGCGGTTTTCTTCCGCAACTGTCCGCATCAATGCCGCACAGAATCTGCGTTCCATGTGACCGCTGCAGCCTGTGATTGGCCTGTGATTGGCTGCATCCTGGGAAGCCGGACTGGAGAAAGAAGCAGGGAGTTCTCGGTAAGTATGAACTTCTATTTTTTTTACAGGTTGATGTATATTGTGATTGGTAGTCACTGTCCAGGGTGCTGAAACAGTTACTGCCGATCGCTTAACTCTTTCAGCACCCTGGACAGTGACTATTTACTGACGTCGCCTAGCAACGCTCACATAATTACGGGTGCACACACGTAGTCACCCGTAATTACGGGAGCCCCATTGACTTCCTCAGTCTGGCTGTAGACCTAGAAATACATAGGTCCAGCCAGAATGAAGAAATGTCATGTTAAAAAACCAATACGCTCCGCAGCACACATAACTATGTACATGACATCTGCGGACTTCATTGCGGAATTTTGAATCTCCATTGAAGTCAATGGAGAACTTCCGCAATGAGTCCGCAACCAGTCCGCCACAGGTCCGCAACATCCATTTGTATGCTGCGGACACCAAATTCCGCACCGCAGCCTATGCTCCGCAGCGGAATTTTCCGCATCGTCTAAACGAACCCTACTAAAAAGAAGTGGAAGTCAATGGAGAAACGCAATTCCGCCACGTGGGGCTTTGCCCTAACTGGTACGGCAGCAGAGACAGTTAGAAGTAGAGAAGGCAGGGAGGGTGGAGAGCTTGGCTACTTGGCTAAACAGCATTCTAATGCAGAAAATGTTCCGCTATTAAGGGGCACAACAAAAGGGACTGTAAAGTTGTTGTCATAGATGTCATATCATGAACGAGTCACTCTATGGCACTAAAGGGTCACTTTACCGTGCTTTTGACATTAATAGACACTGTATTACACTAAGTGGTGCTGTATTGCACTAAAAGTGATTTTATGTCACCAAAAGGGGCACTGACCATCAATGTTTTAGCCATGGAAAACTCCCTTAAAGAAGTTGATTTCTGCTCCAGCAACAGTAGGTGGTCCAAAGGAATAAAGAAATATGAATAAAAAAAAATCTACGTATTGGGAATCCGTCATGTTGAACACGATGTCCTATTTGCATGCAGTATGTTTTAGAGCAGGAGGAATTGAGCAGATAGATAGATAGTTTTGTGCAAAAACATTCAGGATATCCTATTATTTATTCATTTAAATCCCTGCTTAGTGTTTACTAAAGAGTCCAGTGGGCGGTCTCAACCATTGATTGACAGCCTTCCCTGCTTTCCCTGTATGTGTGAATACAGAAATAGCAGCCTATTACTGCTTACGACCACCCAGTGGACTCTTAAGCCCAGATCAAGAGGGATTTAAAAAAATAAATTAGTTTATTTTAAATCTTTTTGCACAAAACGATATATCATTCTGTTCCACTCCTCCTGCTCTGTAACCTGCTGCCCTCAGATCAGGCTACACATTTGACATGACAGGTTCCCTTTTAACAGCCCCTTTTCAGTAATATGTCCCCTAATATGACTATATTTAGTGAGTACAAGATTCCCTACATTTCTTGCTAGTAATAGTTAACCCCTAGGTGAACCTACATTTTGAGGTAAAGAGGATTAACCGCTTATCTTGCCATATCTTTACAGTTATATGTTCATTTATAAGTCAATCTTACTACTGGACTTCACTGCTTTTTCCTCCGCAGCATTTGAGTCATTACCAGCCCTGCAGATTCTTACACTAGCCTCTCCTGTCATTGCATCAGAATCTATAAATAACGACATCATACTCATGCATTAAACTTGCATTGCAACAATGACATCATATCTTTCATTTCAGAACTCATGTGATAGGGACTTTACCTCTTCAATAAGTATTGTAGGGAGAGTTAGAATGGGGCTGATTTGTATTTATAGAAAATATATTTGCAATAGAACATATTTAGAAATAAAAAAAAAATATTAAAATATCCATTCACTTATTAATTCTTCTTTTCATACACCATAACATTCACAAATGATCCTTAGGCTGGAATCAGACTTTGCGTTTTGATTTAGCACAAAGCCATGCTAAAAACCACAACAAAACAACAAATGTTCCTAGAACTGATTCTGTGGAAAACCGCAATACAAGACAAGCAGATTTCAATGCTGTGGTTTTTCCATTTAAAATCTGTGGGGAACAAAGTCTGAAAAATCAGAAAATTGCAACATAGAGGACATGAGGCCTTTTTAGGAAAAAATTTTGAGCAAGCCCTGAAAATGTCAATATTTTCAAATGTACATTGTGAATGAGATATCGCAAAACCACATACACTTATGTAACATCAGATTGATGCTGTACAAAAAAGTTGTGCTTGAAAATCTCGCCAAAGTGAAAAGTCTGCACCCAGTCTTAGTGCAAATGATGAGATCTAGTGATAATTCTGTGTTTTTTTATGATTCTTTTTTTCTTTGTGGAAAACAGCCCAGATACGGAGCAGTACAATAAGGCTCTGTTCACATCTATGCTATAGTTTACATTTATGACAGATTTGAATGGTGCCTGACAAACCTCACTGGCTTATAATGGGGTCTGTTTGGTCCCATTGAATTTTCTGTCATTTTGACAACAAGAATAGCGCAGACGTAGAACAATGATTTAGTGCTTAGGGTGTTTTAATGGGGTTGTTTCATTTCAACCTAGAGGAGGTCCCCACTCTGGACAAAACCTTGGTTTCTAAATGAGAACTAACAAAGTCCCCTTGCCAAGGCTTCGGATATCAACCCCTACCCTCAAAATTGGCTCATGAAGCTCATCTAGCATTCATCATTCTTTCAAGAACCAGTCTCTGGTGGTGAGTGATACATTTAGTATATGATGCCTGGCGGCAAAGGGAATGTTCACTTAGCATCCCAGTACCTGTTGGTCAGCAATAAAGCCACTGTCCTGGCTCATTGGCGGTCCAGGTATCTGAAGCTTGCATAGTGGTCCTGCATTCTACTTCACACAAGTGTTGCTAAAATCATGTTTGAGCTTCAGGGGCCTTCAGTGCATAAGCAGCTAAGACTAGTGATATCAATGAACCTACACAGTGGAATCACTTTTAGTAACCCATGCACTTTTATGTCCTGCAAATAAAATTAAGTCCCCAAAATCTGGGGTTAACGCTGTTTCCTTGCACATTATGTAAATCACAAAGGCGGTGTACTCTCAGTGTTTAATTCAGTCAGCCACACTTGTAAAAACTGGAGAACACCTATACTTTCTGGAATTGTACTTATGAAGAATCTTTAAATCTTTATAGATGAAAATAATATAGAACAATCTTAAAATAGAACAATGTTAGGCTTCATGCACACGGCCGTAATTGTGTACATAGTCTGTGATTACAAAACCGACGGACCGCGGAGTGTCATCCATGGGCCGTCCGCAATTCACGGACGGTCCACACATTGATTTCAATGAGCCCGGACCGCAAATCTGGACCGTATAATTAAATTTTCTATTTTTTTGTATTCCGGGGCTCCGGGTAATACACGGAAACCATAGCTTAACATGTGTTTTATACTATCCGCAATTGCTACTCCGCAATTGTAGTATATAGCCGCAAATGCACGGTTGTGTGCATGAGGCCTTAAACTTCTGTGCTTTGCAAATACCTATCTTGGAAGAGATAACTAGGCATAACGCATAAATGGTTAACCCCCTTCTACATTTTCATATACATGTCACGGGAAGGGTCCCCTTCCTGCATTGCGACGTGCATGTATGTGATGGTGATCGCACGGGCATAGAAGATGTGCCCTTGCGATGACTGCAGGAGCGAGGCTGTGACAAAAAAAAATACACATATATGGTATTGCCACGATCGTAAAAACCTAAACAATACAGTCAACATTTTATTTTAATCGCAAGGGGAATGACGTACAAATCAAAACGCAAAAAAATACGGTACAATTGCTATTTTTTTCATTCATCCCTTAAAAAAATATAACAAAAGTTATTCAATAAGTCCCATGCACCCCAAAATAGTGCCAATGAAAACTACACCTCATCCCCCAAAAAACAAACCTGCCTATCGCTACATCAACAGAAAAATACAAAAGTTACAGGAAATCAAAGATGCAAAAACAAATTATATTTGTTTAAAATGTAATTTATTGTGCAAAAGTAGTACAACATAAAAAACCTATACATATTTGGTAGCACTGTAATTGTACCTACCCGTAGAATAGAGGTAACATGTTATTTATGCGACATGGTGAACGGCAAAAATGTAAAACATAAAAAACAATGCTGGAATAGCTGTTTTTTTCAATTCCCTCCCCATAAAAAGTTAAGAAAAGGTAATCAACATATGATATGTACCCAAAAACTGTGTAATTATAAAATGCAACTCTTCCTGCAAAAAACAAGCCCTCATTATAGCTATGTTGATGGAAAAATAAAAAAGTTATGACTCTTGGAATGCGATGATGAAAAAAAGAAATATAATGCACAGTCATTGAGGCCAAAATAAGGGGTTAATGTAATGAAACGTTATATATCCCCATCGCTGGGCTTTATCTACAGCCCGTTGGAGGAACCTTAATAATAATTTTTTGCTTGCAATTGACTGTTTTCTCACCAACACTGAGAGGTCAGTCGTCTATATAAATCAATATACTACTACAGAATTGGAGCAATTTAATTTAGACATAATTTGTCATATTGTGCCAATCTAGGGGACTTTGGCGCAACGTAAATTACATCCAACATTGTTTTTAATAACAATTTAATAATAAAGTATTTTTTATTTTTTATATCTATGAAACACACTACTTTTCCCACTCCCCCTGTTCCTTCAATCATACGTTAATGTAATGAATGTTTGCTGTATGTTAAATAGCATGTGCCTTTTTTTTCTGGCACATGCATAGTTTGCTTTTGTGGTAAATCGCACATACATTGATTACCTGTATGAAGACAAGTCAAGAATTTTATATACCTATATAGTATATAAATCTAGTATGGAAAGAAAGAAAGAAAGAAAGAAAGAAAGAAAGAAAGAAAGAAAGAAAGAAAGAAAGAAAGAAAGAAAGAAAGAAAGAAAGAAAGAAAGAAAGAAAGAAAGAAAGAAAGAAAGAAAGAAAGAAAGAAAGAAAGAAAGAAAGAAAGAAAGATTTTAGACAGATGATAGATAGGTAAATGGCATGTGTCTCGTTTGTTAAATTAGTGGTTCCCAACCTTTTCTACACCACACACCCCTAGGAAATGTTTGAAATAATGTTCACAGTCACTACGAAAATAATATTACATTTGAAGATGAAGATGTCTAATTTCTAATTTTTGGAACCTCAAATTTAAGTACATACGATACTGCGGATGAACCTTGAATTGAACTTAAAAAAATACACTTTTAACTTATAAATATAAATTGAGCGATAAAATTGTAATTTATTCAGAAAAAATTGTAAACAGTAAAATCAATCTCAAATTGTCGCACCCCCTGAAATTCCATCTCGCTCATGGGTACGGTCATCCCAGGTTGGGAACTTAGTGTCTATATGTTAATGGTATGTACCTAATCTCCTATATGTTGAATGACATGAGCCTTTCTTATATGTCTAATAGTAATGTCTAATCTGTCTATATGCCTTGGCTAATGTTATGTACATCAGTTGCCAATAAGTGCTTGTTTAAATGTATGGTAAATCTGAGCCTAAGAGACTAATTTATCTATTTGGTAAATGGCATGTTAGCAAATAAAGTGCTTTATTTACCTAAAGATAGATAGATAGATAGATAGATAGATAGATAGATAGATAGATAGATAGATAGATAGATAGATAGATAGATAGATAGATAGATAGATAGATAGATAGATAGATAGATAGATAGATAGATAGATAGATAGATAGATGATAGGCAGACAGACAGGTAGATAGATAGATAGATAGATAGATAGATAGATAGATAGATAGATAGATAGATAGATAGATAGATAGATAGATAGATAGATAGATAGATAGATAGATAGATAGATAGATAGATATTAAGATAGATAGAAATATATATTGAAATTAGATAGATATAGAACAATTGTATTCAAAATTGTTTGTAGTGTTTTCATTGTATACAAATAATATTATATACATGACAATATAAACTTGATATTGAGTTTATTTCCTGAATTTTTTTCTGGCTTTAAAGTGTACACTTAGGAACAGTTTATAGGTCAGGTACTGATACAGTTATGGTGTATAATTTATTCATGCAAACAGATTATTTCAGTCATATTAGGGTATGTATGCCCTTAAATTATAGAATACAAGTAGATATAATTGATATAACACTAATAATTTTTCCACTAGGAAGGAAGGTAGAAATTCACAGTTCTAAATAAACCTTTTCCTACCACTTTATATATGCAAAGAAATAGATTATATTAGTGTTGTATTATTTAATAATCTGGTCGTTAACAATATAGATATTTATACATTACTTAGAAAATTCACTGTGTTGTTAAATCTAAATACCACAAATAAATAGAGAAAACATATAAATGCTAATAAAATATGTAGTGCTTAAAATCTGTAAACGTCTTTTAGAATTTCCAGTTCAATTTTATATAAAAGATATTACAAATTCTGAAAAAAAAAATTTCATTTATGTTTAAAATTAATAATATACGTCTGCATTTAATAGATTTACAATGTAGATTATGTAAAAAAAAAATATTGATAAATGATAAATATTATTTATTATTTTTCATGATTATAGAATGTTTGATTAGACGTTGATAGTTGATATAGAAGTAAATGTTATTTAGGAAATTTATGATTATTATGTGTTATCAATAGTAATAAAATATATTTTATTAAGTAACATGTTTATACAAAAATAAAATTTATCTTTGTAATGCAATAGTAAAAGACAAATTCAATAATATAACCTGAAAATGATATAAAATATTTTAAATGTAAGTGACTATTACAGCAATTTCAGAACAAAATGGAAACAATCCAGTAAGAATGCATGTGCTTGTTATCTGCACAATAGCCTGCATTTCTATTCTTCCAGCACAAAGCTTTTTGTTGGGATGTCTGATCACTTTGTCTTGTCTTGTCATTGGCACTTGTTAAATACAAATAGCCTTAATGCATGGAACACAGAAATCAATGTAGAGGCAAATTACTTCACCTCTAGTATAAGTAAACAACAAAAAATGTTAGATACATAGTACATAATAGACAATATAAATGCGATCATTACCAATTCCTGCACTTCAGTTTATTATTTGAAAAAGATTTGAATAGTCAAACAATATACAACAAAATTAAACAAATTCAATTATCATCTAATAATTAATAAATTATTTTTTGTATGTTCTAAATTTAACTTTTACATAGTAGATTGTCCTGGGTAAAAATAAATCTGAGTAAATTATAATGTTTCTGATAATGGTATATTCTTACTAATATTATGAGAAAAAATATTGCCAATATATGTTAAAAATCACATTAATAAATAAATTAATATTAGAATTATTTATTACAATTAATATTTCTAACATTAGTAATAATAATACATTTGAGATATATTAATAAATTATATTGAAGATAGATCGATAGATAGATTTGAAAAACATCAAACATAATTAACATATTATGACTATTAAGTATATAACGACAACTATTGCTAATTAATTAACTAAATATATTAAAATGTAATAAATATTAACAATTTTCTGGATTAGTATTTGCTGAACCTATGCTAACCTATACTGCTGTTAATGATTTTTGACATACATTTTGTATACCCATTACACATGACATTACATATTAAATTAGATTATAGTAACAAATAACAATAGATTAATAAAAAGAACAAATAATAATAAATAAAGTATAAAAATTAGCAAATTAAAAGCTGGAATGCTACTATATAATTTTCAAACTACATGTCTCTCTTTTTCTTCATAAATATCAGCAGTGTTTATATGGAATACATTAAATAAATTCACCAGCTGAATGATTGAATAATTAAATACAGTGATTATTTTTTGGTAATGGTATTTATTGTCTCACCAAAATTGTATTTCTTTTTTTGAGATGTTAATTGATGCACATTTACATTCAGATTTGAAAGAAGATATTTTTGTAAAAAAAAAATTTTTACAACAAAACATTTTTGATTTATATTTTCCCTAAATTTTCCTTTTAGAATTATGAAGATCCTAAGAAAACCTAGGGAAAAAAACATCATGTCAGAATGAGTTGTGCCAAGTGATTAACTGACATCTGCCACATGCATAACTCGACTTTAGGCTGTCCCCCTATCTGCTGCCTTATAAAGTGGTAGAAAGAGTTGTATTTTACAGGTCCAACAAAATTATTTTGTATATGGGATCCTGACCATTACTTGCTATTCTATGAATGCCCCTATCTCTCTGGATACAAAAACATTACTGAACACAAACATTGTATACATTGTATATTGTAGTGTATACTAAACACAAACATTGTATACATTGTATATTGTAGTGTATACATTTTATATGTTTGTTTAGTATTTGCATCATGTTAGCTCACACTACTATTACCTTCACATTACTGTCTGTCTTTAGTGCTTTCTTGCTGTGCAGAGGACTTGGCAGAATACAGAAAACCTTTATTTTCTCCTCCTTCTCACACAGAGATCCGGAAAATTCAAGCGATGCCTGTAAAGAAGAAAACAGCTATTAACCCAGCAGTGGTGTTCATGTATTGCAAGACTTAGTCTTCCACAGCTCCATTGAAATGCAGGATCTGTGCATTAACTCATCTGATAGATATATAAAGCTGCATGAGGATATTATAGTGACTCATTTCTAAAACTGAGTGGATGAAATGAGTCTCTGTGAATCATAATCGAGGTTTGTCAGTCATGTCTGTAGCTTGTAGAGGACCTGATGATGATGATGATGATGAGGATGCTGCTGCCAGTGTACTCCTTATTACAGCCCCCGTAACGAGAAGTACACTGGCAGCATTGGCATCCTCACTACAACAAAAAGCATAAATAAAATGTTGGATTAAGATGAGCGAAACGTTTCAATAATAGTATTAATCATAATATTGACAATAAATAGACACAATACTGATAGTTATAGTAATAACAGACATTATAGTTAGATGTGATACATGCATGTGAGTAATTGTTCTGTATAGGGGCACTAGATTCCCCAGCATTGTGTGCTGTGCTGAGTATGGATGGCATTCTCTTGCCAAGTCGTCAGACAATATGAGCATTTATACACGTGAGAAGCATTATTGTGCTGCCAGTCATGAATAGTCTATTACTCTCCAATGCAGATGACTGGGAAATGCAGTCTGACAATACAAGTGTCACATTCTGCCTGCAGCCACAATACACATTTACATCACGTTCAAGTCTGTAGAGAGAGACTATAGGTGGCTGGAGGCTGGTGATAGTAATAATGCATGGTACACAGCACACATAGTGATTGTATATTATAGGGGGGATGATGACCCTGCGGTATGTCCTGATATAGGCAGCCATGTTCAGTGGAGGTCTGGGGATTGGGAATCTGTATTATCCCTGCTTAGAAGCTTAAAGAACTGTAAGAATATCACACCTGGTGTGTAGATCTAATGTTATGTAACGTGATAATAACAAGAGCGGGTATTAGATCGTCTGCATGTGATGTATCCTAGATGTATATTCATGTCCTGGAGCTGCTCTACATAAAACTGATCTGATGGAATGCTGCACAATGTGAACAGAGGGATAATACATCCTATATGTAGAATCATATCCTGGAGCTACTCTAGATACAACTGATCTGATGGAATGCTGCACAATGTGAACAGAGGGATAATACATCCTAGATGTATATTCATGTCCTGGAGCTACTCTAGATACAACTGATCTGATGAAATGCTGCACAATGTGAACAGAGGGATAATACATCCTAGATGTATATTCATGTCCTGGAGCTGTTCTAGATACAACTGATCTGATGAAATGCTGCACAATGTGAACAGAGGGATAATACATCCTAGATGTATATTCATGTCCTGGAGCTGTTCTAGATACAACTGATCTGATGAAATGCTGCACAATGTGAACAGAGGGATAATACATCCTAGATGTATGTTCATGTCCTGGAGCTGCTCTAGATACTACTGATCTGATGAAATGCTGCACAATATGAACAGAGGGATAATACATACTAGATGTATATTCATGTCCTGGAGCTGTTCTAGATACAACTGATCTGATGAAATGCTGCACAATGTGAACAGAAGGATAACCGGTATAATATAATAATATGTAATGTAGCACATACAATACAATGTTTCCGCTTTTATGGCATTTGTTTTGTATGTATTTATTATTTATTTATGCATTACACTTTTATTCCAGACTGTGAGATTCTTTGCCAAGAGGACTGAATAGTGAAAGTGGAGAAAGAGAGAGTGAATGGGAGCAATGGAAAAGTAAAGGGGAGGGAGAGAAGGAGGGACAGGAGAGGGGGAGGATTGGAGCTGTAAGGAAGCAGGAGAGCAAAGTAAAAAGGGGACAGTAGCAAAGAATGAGAGGAAAGATAACAGTGAATTGAAAAAAGTGTAATAGTGAAGGATAGAAAAAAATAAAATGAAAGGAATAATAGAATGTAAAGACATGACTGAAAGTGAAATAATGAAGGATGGGAGAAGTGAGTGAGCATGAAGGATAGAAGGAATGAGTGGAAATGAAACAATTAAGGATAATAGGAATGAGTGAGATAAGAGACTAAGAAAGAGAATGAAAAATGAGAGACATAAAATGACTGAGAATGAATGAAAGAGTAATGAGAATGAAGGCATTACAGATTTACTAAGAAAGAAGAGGAATGGAAGAGAATTATAAAAAGAATCAGAAAGGGTGAGTAAGAGAGAATGAATAAAAGAATGAAAGGGACAGAAAGAGAAAAATAAGGAAGAGCATGTGGGAATATAGGATCAAGTGTTTAGGTGAAATTCATCAGAGAATGGATAAGATCACATGTTTAGATGAGACTCTTCAGGTAATTAACAGACAGTGTCTGGAGGGTTCTCCTACTAAAGACCTTTATTTAGCCCTGGTGGCAGAAAAAAATACACACAACACATTTGCCACAAAGTGAATTCTGTAGCAATAGCCACACTGCAAGCAAGAGATGAGTGGTAACTAGAAATCTTTTCCTCCTTTTAAATTTTTAGGCATTTATTTTGATTCCCCAAGGTTTGGTCAAATCCCAGCTCGTTGTAGCAATAGAGAAGACTCCTATTAGACTCTTCCGCTTTGGTAACAATGAATGACGTCAGCCTCCAGGCTTACTATGTACTTTTTTTTACAAGACAGTCTGTGTTTTTTCTGTCCCTACTGGGTATTTAGATTTTTCCGGCCAGTTTATTATCAGAACAAGCCTGTAGAGGGAGTAGGAATTTATTTTGGAATTGATGTTTATGCAATGAAACCCAAACAAAACCCTTCTCTTTTGGATGTCATGTTTGATGTTTTTACAATGTAACCTGTTGTTTTGTTTTTTTTTTCTCCTCAGCATTGTCATATATTTTGCGCTTGACAAGGTTAGGCTCTGTTCAAATCTGCGTTGGGGTCCCGTTCTGATGTTCCGTCGGAGGTTTCCTTCGGAACGGGACCCCGAGCAGACACAAACTGACACAGACGGAAACCAGAGGGTTCCGTCTCCATCACCATTGATCTCAATGGTGACGGAGCTGGTGCCCCTGTTCCGTTTGCCTCTTTTGTGCAGCGGACCCGTCGTTGTGCCGGAAGCAATATCGTAGTCGACTACGCTATTGCTTCCAGCAAAACGACTGATCCGGTGCACAAAAGAGACGAACGGAAACCAGGGGCACCGGCTCCGTCACCATTGAAATGAATGGTGATGGAGATGGAGCCCTCTGGTTTCCGTCGGTGTCCCGTTCCGTTACTAGATACACTGAATGCATTAGTTAGGCCTCGTTCACATCTGCGTCGGGACTCTCTTCATGGGTTCTATTGGACCTTTCCGTCGGGGCAACCCTTGAACGGAATTCAAACAAACCGTTTGTATCACCATTCATTTCAAAGGTGATGGATCCAGTGCAAATGGTTTCCGTTAGTCACCGTTGTGTAAGGGTTCCGTCGTTTTGACAGAATGAATAGCGCAGTCGACTACGGTATTGATTCCGTCCAAACAACGGAAACCTTACACAACGGTGACAAACGGAAACCATTTGCATCGGATCAGTCACCATTGAAACCATTCATAGGTTCCTCCAACGGAAAGGTCCGACGGAACCCATCAACTGAGTCCTGATGCAGATGTGAACGCAGCCTAAACTAAGTAATTTATGGTGCAACAGGTGATATTGATCTACAAGTGCCAACATGCTGGGATTTTTAGCCCCACAATATAAACACTATATGCAGGCATTATGAAATTATAGCCTCCAGTAAAGCAAATGTACTTCTACAAATACCAGCTTGATGTATACTGATCAAGAGGGCACACAACCTACCTCATCCATCACATAACTGGAAATACAGTGGCGATAAGTGGTCAGCTGGACAGACATCTCAGCTCATGGCATCTTGTGGATATTATTTCCACCATGTAACACCAGTAAGTACAGATCATTAAAAGTAGTTTGCATGCAAATTCAATAGGCTGTCTATGGGCCTAAAAGTAAAAAAAACAAAAACAACCTAATTTACTAATTATCTTACGTTACATGATCGTAGCGACCAATTGCAACCTGCCATAGTGATGTCATGTCCCTTGGCAGCATTGGCCACTCTGGCCATGTGGGTGTCTTCAGAATGGACAACATGTCATGTTACTGGATCGTAAATAAGGCATCAGCGAGAAACATAGAGATCAGCGGAGGGAGAAGTGGTCACAACTGGTAAGGTAAGTACAGGACAGAGTTTATTGTTTTACACATTTAGTTCCATAGACAACTTATTGACAACACATTTAAAGCCCATTTACAACTAGTAGCAGTACTTTGTATCATTCAACTAAATAGAACAATACTCACCTTGTGTAAATGGAATGAACTACACAACAATAAACAACAAAAAGACAATTTTAATTCCTGAAACGGATCGTTCATATATAAATACTGTTATATTGGTTTGTATGATATTGCTAAACAAATACAAACTTACGCATTTTAGCATTAGTTTGAATCCCATAGAAGGAAATAGGATCCATCAAGGCATGAATTTTTTTATGATTTTGATAAAATATGTGTGTAAATAAGACTAGTGTGAACCCAGCCTAAAGCTGCTCATACACATTAGATAAATGTCCTGCTGATTTGCTGACAATCTTGTATGCATGGTGGCCTCTCGACTGTCTCCCGATGGCAGATGTCAGCGGGGGAAGAGGATCAGTCATGTTAGATTTTAACATGCTTGATACTGTTTTGTGCCAGAAGATAAGCTCTTGTCAGAAGAGTATGGCAGCAGCTTCTCTCTTTCTCTCCTATAAATGGGGAGGTCGTTGGAGATAGCTGTTGGACACATGATCCAACAAGTCGTTGTGTATGATTGGCTTTAGGGCGGGTTCACACATAGCGGAATTTCACTTAAATTCCGCTGCGGACACTCCGCAGCGTTAATCCGCAGCGGAGCCGTTTCTCCATTGACTTTCACTTTAATTTAGCAGTGTTCGTTTACACGATGCGTACAATTCCGCTGCGGAGCATAGGCTGCGGAGCGGAATTTGGTGTCCGCAGCATGCTCTGTCTGTTGCGGAGCAGTGGCGGACTGGTTGCGGACTCATGGCGGAATTTCTCCATTGACTTCAATGGAGAGTCAAAATTCCGCAATGAAGTCCGCAGATCTTATGTGTGCTGCGGAGCGTATTGTTTTTACTACCATGACATTTCTTCATTCTGGCTGGACCGATGTATTTCTAGGTCTACAGCCAGACTGAGGAAGTCAATGGGGCTCCCGTAATGACGGGAGCGTTGCTAGGAGACGTCTGTAAATAGTCACTGTCCAGGGTGCTGAAAGAGTTACGCGATCAGCAGTAACTGTTTCTGCACCCGGGACAGTGACTACCGATCTCAATATACATGTATCTGTAAAAAAAAATATAAGTTCATACTTACCGAGAACTCCCTGCGTCTGTCTCCAGTCCAGCCTCCCAGGATGACGTTTCAGTGTAAGTGACGGCTGCAGCCAATCACAGGCCAAGCACAGGCTGCAGCGGTCACATGGACTGGAGCGTCATCCAGGGAGGTCGGGCCGGATGCCGAAAGAGGGACGCGTCACCAAGACAACGGGCGGTAAGTATGAAATTCTTTGACTTTCACTAGGGAAAGTGCTGTCCCTTCTCTCTATCCTGCACTGAATAGGGAGAAGAGAAGCACTTTTCCTGCAGTCCGCAGCGGCCAGTCCGCATCAATTTTCTGCACATTTTGTGCAGATCCGCTGCAGAATCTGCAACGCAGATTCTGTGCGGCATTGATGCGGACAGTTGCGGAGGAATTCCGCCATGTGTGGTCATGCCCTTAGATGTGATTCTCAGCACTAGTGTCTATAGCCTGAAGATAGATAACAAGGACCAAAGCACCAGGACATATGTCTCATTACCAATATTATCACCTGGCGTTAGGGCACGTTCAGACGTGGCAGAATTGCTGTTGAATTCCGCTGCGGACAGTCTGCAGTGGAATTCTGCAGCAGCCGTTTCTTACATTTGTTTCTATACTTTTTTAGGAAACTTAGTTTCTGATGTTGCAGAATATAACTGTGCGGAATTTAGGCTGCGGTGCAGAATTTTCCCTCCGCAGCATGCTCATTATATTGCGGAGAAGAAGCGGAATTTGACTGCGGATTTCAGCCTTTGCAATGCAAAAACTGAAATCTGTGGCAAGTCCGCTGTGATATCTGCAACGTCTGAATTACCTGTCAAATATGCAAATGTTGGTGCAGATTTGTTGCGTAATTGCCAGAATCTGAACCAACATTTGCAGCAGAAAAATGCCACCACGTCTGAACATGGCCTTACATGAAACAACCTGACGGGGATGACATGTTTGGCACCAGATGCCCCAGGTAAAATGTTGTCAACAGACCCCATCATGTGATTAATATCTGAGATCACACGATATATTACTATTATATCATTTATGCACACTCCTAGCTGTCTTAACACAAATACCAGATTATATTATTTGACAATGCGGAGCATTTTATACTTTTACTAACAAAGTTCTGGTTGTATATATGTATATATATATATATATATATATATATATATATATATATATATATATTTATATATGTGGAAAAATGAAGAGCAGCACATATAAATGCAAAGTATGCGTAGTTGCGTGTGCACAAGCCTTAGGAGCTCAGACTCCAGTCGCACATATAAATTTCCAAACGAATAGGCAGCACAACACAGGTTCCAATTTAGTGAATAAAGTTTTATTCACCCATGCGTCAGTGCAACGTTTCAGCCCACATGGGCTTGAGAAAGGCCCATGTGGGCTGAAACGTTGCACTGATGTATGGGTGAATAAACCTTTTTTCACTGAATTGGAACCTGTGTTGTGCTGCCTATTCGTTTGCAAA
Organism: Rhinoderma darwinii; assembly: GCF_050947455.1. Classification (NCBI taxonomy): domain Eukaryota; kingdom Metazoa; phylum Chordata; class Amphibia; order Anura; family Rhinodermatidae; genus Rhinoderma; species Rhinoderma darwinii. Next base: position 75,722,672 of record NC_134688.1, on the reverse strand, counting down.
TATATATATATATATATATATATATATATATACACAATTTTTTTTTTTTTTAAATAGAGTTTCACAAACAATGAATATTCTCTCCAATCGTCATCCACTGAAAATCTAGTGGTTTTCTTAAATACATTATAAATAAACATTAACAATATTGCATTATATCTAAAAATGTATAGTATCTTTCCCATCTGGGCCTAAAGATTCCCTGTCATTAAAAAAAAATCACTGTCGCAGCTGTAGGCAGCAGTAGATGTGTATTAGATGTAGTGTAGCCAGAAATGTTGTATTTGACCTACATATTTGGGATTTTTCCTTCCCCACATATCTTGTCTGCAAATGTTCACTTCTCCCTATACGTGTGCTGAAAGGATGGGCTCTTGCCGGAGATCAGTGCTTAGTGCCCTAAACAGCTGCCTCAACTTTTCTTCTCCTCCCCTCTCACAACATTAGTCTCTCACAAAGGCTGCAGCATCATCCCCCTCCTCCCTTATGAAGGCTACCAGGACAAGCTGAAACATATAGATCGTTATATGCGGCTTACCCTGGGAGCTGCATACACCAAGGTGTATTTTTATAGACAACCACAACCTCAGCTATGGCCCACAATGTGTGCTCTTGGGGACTGCTTTTAAAAGCCTTTTTTTTTTTTTTTTTTTTCTGTTATATATAAGATTAATCCAATAAATAACTGATGGTAATACTCACCTCCCTCCACTCCTGGCTCCTTTTCAGCTCCGGCCTGACTCTGTCCAGCACCAGCAGCACCCGTGTGTGGCGGCGCCCAAAGCTAAAGAAGAGCTAGGAGAGGTAAGTATATACACGGGTCGGGTCTGGGCTCTGATTATTTAAGTGTTCTGGTCTGGGGTCTAAATGTATTCAGGAGTCTGATATGGGGTCTAAATAAATTTAAGTCAGCTGGTCTGAAGCAATTTTGAGGTCTCGTCTTGGGTCTGTAGTAATTTAGATTTCGGGATCTGCATTTAGAGGGTCTGAAGTAATTCAGGGGTCTGGTCTGGAGTCTCAATTTATTTAAGGGTCTGTTTTGGCGTCTGAAGTAATTTAGGGGTCTAGTGTCTGAAGTCATTTTGGGGTCTGATCAGGGGTCTGTATTTTGGGGGTCTGAATTTATTTAGGGATCCTATATGTGGTCAGTAGTAATTTAGGGTTCTGGTCTGGGGTCTAAATTATTTTCGGGGCATGGTCTGGGGTCTAAATTTATTTAGGAGTCTGATTTAGGGTCTATAATAATTTGGGGTCTGGAGTCTGCATTTAGAGGGTCTGAGGTAATTTAGAAGTCTGGTCTGGGGTCTGAATTTATTTAGGGGTCGAGTTTGGGGTTTTACGTAGTTTAAGAATCTGATCTGAGGTCTGAATTAATTTTGGGTTCTGGTCTGGGATCTGAGCTTATTTAGGTGCTTTGGTCTGGGGTCTGAAGTAACTTAGGGGTCTAGTCATGGGTCTGAATTTTTTTAGGGGTCTGGGGTGTGAATTTATTTAGTGGTCTGAAGAAATTTAGAGGTTTGGTGCTTGACGTATTTTTGGGGTTTGAGGCCTGTAGTTTTGGTGTCTGATTTTATTTAGGGGTCCTGTCTGGGGTCTGAATTTATTTAAAGTTCTGGTCTGAAGCCTGAATTTATCTCGGGGTCTGGTGTATGGTCTAAATACATTTATTAGTCCAGTCTGGGGGTCTGAATTTATTTATTGATCTGGTCTGAGGTCTGAATTTGTGTTGCTATAGTGGGTAGGAATGGGCTGTAGAAGCGAGGTGCCAAAAGATGTCTTGGCAGCAAACTCTGCAGTCTTCAGGAGAATTGTCATAGCGGTCTGGGATGGATGGAGAAGAAAAGTTAACTACTCCAATCAGAGAAGATGTCACCTGTGAGTCACTGGATTCGAAAGTTGTTTATTCTGCCTGTGTATGATCAGTGCTGTATTCTCTTGTATAGTCTGCAACACAATAATACTCTGCAGCGCACTGTGTAGTTCTCAATCCCTGACTGATTGAATGTATACCTATCACTGACCGTGTGATCAGGTGTTTCTATGTTGCACTTTTATTTTCCTTCTTGTGTTGACCGTATGGCTTACATATTTAAGGAAGTAGTGAGTGGTGTGAGCAAACAAAGATGTGATCCGCCCCCCAGGCCCCCCCCCCCCCCCAGATTTAAATCCTGATCACTGTAGTTACATGTATCGGTCTGGAGCATTTGAAGCAGTGAGGAATTAAAAGAAAGTGTTTTTTTTTAATAAAGTTATAGAACTGTTCACCATACAATGATTAAACTTTCTTTTCATAACAATCAGAAAAAAACATTTTTATAGTAATTCCATTTAAAGCCTAGATTATAATGGTAGTTAACCCCACTATCACCCGACTCCCTAAATGTCACACTCCAGGCAGCTGAGATTTGTGGAGCTGTTTGTTATATAGATGGGACCACAAAGACTCATTATTTTGACTATGCAGGGCCACTATTAGGTTACAGTAATTCCCAGCAGCTCTCCAGTGAGGGGACCGTACCAATATCCTAAATCTTCGCTTCTTGGACTCTTGGATGTTTAGTGGGGTCAGGCTCGTCATATTTCCAAATCATTTTTACAATGACACAATTATGGTTAACAATCAAAATGTTAAAATGCGTCTCATACATTTTCTTACGGATTAAAAAGATTTCAGTAGACCTTTTCCAATCATTTTTGTACCATAGACGCATCATATGAAATATCCCTACATGTATGACTGTACATGACGACCTAGAGCACTTTTTCATTTATCACGTGTATCTTTCACAATTAGGGGACATTTTTGCGGAATACAGGTCACAGCGTGATGTTGAAAGTCAGTTTTAAAACAATGCTCACGTTTTTATAAGCAGCAGTCTCCTCTGCAGTGTTATATCATTAAAACGATGTGTCAGGTGACAGCACACAGTGGGACAATCAGTATGTCACAATAGACTAGGGTAACCTGAGGACTCTACAGGCGTCTATAGCCATATTTATCATACAGTCGTTCTTCTAGGCTGCGAACTAACGCCTTCAAATTGACAAGGGGCGTGACAGAACGATGGGCGTGACAGACGAACGATGGGCGTGACCGCAGTATGATGGGCGTGGCTTTAATCTAGCTGCGCTACATATTTATCATATCTAAAGCCAGAACGTTATAAAAGCAGAGCACATATAGGACAATACATAGCTTATAACATACTGGATTTACCATGAACCATGCGACATTTTTTAACTAGATTATATCACATGAATGACATTTTTTAGAACATTATTAATAAGTTTCCCGGCTGCTTTAGCGCTCATTTATACGACTGTGTCCCACATGGAGGAAGCAGGACATGAGACTGGGAATAAGGAAACAGCCTCACCCGTCCCGCCACCTCTTGTACGGCACTAGTGACAGGCAGGCGGGGGAGTGGGCGGGGCCGGTTATCCCCGGACACGTGACTCGTGTGATCCTCGGCGGGGGGAGGCGGCGGCTCTCAGTCAGCGCTGTGTTGTGTTGTGGCCACGCCCCTTCTCTTCGCAATGTTGACGCAATGTATAAATAGTGGAACAAAGACAACTTCCTAGAAGCTTTGCCCGGGCTGTACGACTAGTGAGCGGCGGCCGGCGGCTTCCCTCAGCGCGCTGCTTCTACCTGGAGAGCGGGGAAAGATGCAATGCACTGGATGTTACCATTGGACTGCCGGCTTGCTATCATTGGGTTTCCCATGCGCTGAAGGCTTCCCCTAGTAAGTGTCATTCTGTTGCCTCTTGTCTGTGACTATCTGCCGGCTCTACATTGTCCGGGACACATGATGTAGTGGACTCTCTATTATTACGCCGGGGGGCTGTGTACATAGAATGCCAGGCACTGCCAGTGATAAGTGAGCTGCAGTCCGTTGTGTACATGGAGTGATAGCATGGCCAGGCTTGTTTACCTCTGCTATACATTGCCTGCGTCCCGGGCTATGGAGGTGACACACAGTGCACCCGTCTATTAAAGTGTTCAGTGCATCACCCACCAATGCAGGAGAAGATTCACGACCATTCTAGTCACCCGGTCTGTGATGTGCAGTCAGGTAATGGGGTCCCCATCTCTGCTGGTAGCTGAGGGGTTAATATCCACTTGTCTTCCCCCAGCTCGCAAGACCATTGGAGGAGGCGCTGCTACTGGGGACATTACGTCACCTTCTCAGCGCTTCTCAATGAATTGTCTTTTATTGTTGAATTCCTGTAGAATTCGGTTTGGTCAGCGGGTATGGAGCCCCGGCATAGAAAGGAAGGAGAGCCGGGAGATAATGGTAGGTGAATGGGAAGCCGGGACTGAGGAGGGAAGGGGCAGAACACGGAGAGAACGTTCTGTTTACAGTTACAACAGGCGTATTGTGACGTCACTTGATTGACGGCTCGCTCTGCCAGAGGGAGAAGTCGCCAGCGGCTGACAACGGGCTAATTTAAGCAGGGGGTGACGTCATCGCCTCCTTGACAACAGTAGAGGCAGCGCTGCCTTCCCTCATCTCAGCACCCCCCCCCCCCCTTTATCTGGGACCCAGAAGTGACAGCCTGAGGGACAATGCTTCCTGGAGAGACAATAACAATTAAAGCCACATAAACTGGCCACAGCGCGTCCATTTCTTGATGCTAGATGTGTGTTTAGATTTCTGCAGTGTATCCATTATTTATTATTATAGCACCTCATTTACACCACCTCACAATGTATTCACTTACCCCTGGTGCAAGCAGATTGCCCATTTATTCTTTTATTTTTTTCCTTCACTCCTGCGATCCTATAAGCTAAAGGGACAGACCGCAAGAGCGCTAAAATACTCGGACTGGCTTCATCCCAGGAAAATTGACTTGATTGTTGCAAATATTATTTTTGCTGCACACCTGTTATGTGACCGGCTTAAATAAGATCCGTAAAAAAACGGAAGATTGGAGGTAAGTCTGTAAGGACCGCGGCTACAAACAGTCACTGGACACAACATCCCATGGTTTTAGCAATACAAAGACCACAATTGTTTTTTTGCATTAATTTTTTTTTTTGGTCGTAAGGCTTCCTTCACACGCTTCATGTGGCTTTCTTGGAAAATGGTATTCTGTGTAGTTTTTTGTTTTTTCTTAGGCCTTCACACACAGAATTTTTCTGGCAACTTATACTGCATCAAGGGACACTAATAAAAACGCCAGAGTTATTAACATGCAACATGCTTTTTTATTCTTATTTATAGTCCTATAGAGCAGTCTTAGGGGGAGTTCACACAGAGTTTTGTGATGCGGAAACGTCGAAAAAATGGCCCATTTCAATGGGAGGCGGAGGTGTTTTTTCTCCCGCGAGCGGAAAAACCGTCTCACGGGAAAAAGGGACATGCCCTATCTTCGGGCGTTTACGCCTCTGACCTCCCATTGACATCAATGGGAAGCAGAGAAAGCGTATTTCAGTGTTGTTTTTTTTTTGCCCGCAGCGCTCGATGGCTGCGGGGGCGTAAATCGGCGTGCAGGCAGAGCAAAATCTGCCTCAAAATTTCAAACGGAATTTTGAGGCAGGTTTTCCGCCTGCAAAAATCCGTGAACCAAGCCTTAGGCCGGGTTCACGCGTAGTGTAAACGCTACGGAATTTCTGCAACAGAATTCTGTGCAGAAATTCCACAGAATTTACAGTAGCAGCAAAGTGGATAAGATTAAGCTCTCATGCTGAGGGGAAAAAAGGAGCGTAAATGTTAAGACTGCCATGCGGGATTTAAATCCACAGCATGTCCGTTTATGCTGCGTTTTCGGTTATGCGTTTTCTCTATTGAATTCAGTGGGGATGCAGAACCCGCAACAAAGCCAAGTGGAGCCAAGTGTTGCGACTTTTGTGGCGGAATCACAGCGATTATGCTGCAAAAATTGCAACTCCTGGGTAAGTATAATTTTTTTCTTTTTTTTCCCCCCCAAATGCTCTCCTCCTTCTTCCTGCAGTCTGGCCTCCGGGAATGATGTTTCATCCCATGTGACAGCTACAGCCAATCGCAGCGTCACATGGCCTGCAACATTATCGTAGGAGGCCGGACTACATGCAGAGAAGAGGGAGGGGGTAAGGAGGAACAGTTTTAGTTTTGTTTTTTACAGCGCTTTATTTTGCAGCGGAAATTCCATTTAAAAAAAAACCACACCACAATGTTTCAAATTTATTTTTATTTTTTTCAAACGGAAGGTGCTGCGGGTTCCAGGTCGGATATGCTGTGCAGTTTTTACGCAGCGTATGCAATGCGTGGGAACCCGGCCTTATAGCAAAGACGCCTCAAAAAACCTCACACCTAGAGCATGCTGTTTGGAAAAATGCCACTGACCACAAACAAAATGCAGTTTTTTGTAGTGCGTTTTTATATTTTAATATAGACTTTAATGTAACATTTGGCTGCACACATACATAGCAGAATGCTGTGTGTGAATCCAGCCTAATAGTGTGCTTTACTGCCTGCAGTTTTTAACCCCTTAGTGACCAGCCCATTTTAGGCCTTAATGACCAAGCTATTTTATTCGTTTTTCTATAGTCTCATTCAAAGAGCTATAACGTTTTTATTTTTTCGTCTACATAGCTGTATGAGGACTTGTTTTTTGCGGGATTAGTTGTGCTTTTTAATAGCACCATTTTTGGGTACATATAATTTTTATATTTTTTGGGGGGGATTATAAAAAAAAAAAACTGAAATTCCGCCATTGTTCTATGCGTTTTTAAATTGACGCCGTTCACTGTGCGACGTAATTAACATGTGACCTTTATTCTATGGGTCGGTACGATTACGGCGATACCACATATGTGGAGGTTTTTTTATGTTTTACGACTTTTGCACAATAAAAACACTTTTGAACTAAAATTATTTGTTTTTTTGCATCGTCTCTTTCCAAGAGCCGTAATTTTTTTATTTTTCCATCAATGTAGTGATTTTTTGGGCTTGTTTTCTGCGGGACAAGACGTAGTTTTGAATGGTACTGTTTTGGGGTACATGGGACTTATTGATTCATTTTTATTATGACTTTTTTGGGGGGCAATGGAAAAAAATTGCAATCGCCATAGGTTTTTGCGTTTTTTTTACGGTGTTCACTTTGCGGTTTAAATTACATATTAACTTTATTAATGGAGTCATTACGGTCGCGGCGATACCACATATGTGTACTTTTTTTTTTTTACACTTTTACTAAATAAAACCACTTTTTATGGAAAAAAATGGTTTTATTTATTTTTTTACTGTACTTTTTATTAATAATCTTTATTTCACTTTGATTTTATTAGTCCCACTAGGGGACTTTACTGTGCGATCTTCCGATCGCTGCTATAATGCTTTGGTATACTTCGTATACCAGAGCATTATTGCCTGTCAGTGTAAATCTGACAGGCAATCTGTTAGGACGTGCCTCCGGCGCGTCCTAACAGGCATATGTCCAGGGCAGACCTGGGGGCTTTTATCAGTCCCCCGGCTGCCATGACACCCCATCGGAGACCCGCGATTGCATTCGCGGGCCGCCGATGGGTGACAGAGGGAGCGCACTCCCTCTGTAAACAAAGTTAAATGCCGCGGTCGCTATTGACGGCGGCATTTAACGGGTTAAACGGCCGCGATCGAAGTAAACTTCGATCGCGGGCGTTGGAGCAGGAGCTCAGCTGTCATCAGACAGCAGAGCCCCGGCTCCAGCCTGCACGGAAGACCCGTGCAGGACTTAGACTAGGCTGACGTGAAAAGGTGTCAGCCTAGCCTAAAGCCCAGTAGTGAATCACGTAAAAAGGCGTATTAGTGGTCACTAAGGGGTTAAATTATTCTTTTAGGTGTTTTCCCATCGCTAATCATGTGGTGCAAAGATTCCCCTTCGACACATGGTAAGACAAAACACATATTCACACTTTAAAGGCAAAAAAAACCTATGGAGGTCTACGAGTGAAAAATATCAAGTCGTTTTTTTAAAAAAAAAGCGGCTATAGTCAGGTGTGCTGTGATCTTTAAAGAATAAAAAAAGCGCCACTGAGCAAAAAAGCAAGACAAGAGACACCTAAAAAAATGCAATGTTTGTAGTGTTTTCTCTATTTCCCCACCGACTTCCAGTCAACATTTTTTATCATGGTGTTTTCAAATCAAAATAACGGCTGTGTGTGAAGCCCCTTTGAAGCGGATTATCATTACGTGTCTAGACGCCACTATGTGGACTGACATATTGTGGTCCAATTGGCGCATGTAACTTTGTAAAACGCCTATTGGCAGCATGGTCTTGTGTTTTTAGGTGTCGCTAGGTAGATTGATGAGAGACAATGTATTTATCAGTGAAATGTTGGTGGTTTACGCCTAATGAAGGACAAACCGTTTCATAGAGTGGCGGCGACGAATATGCTGCACAGACCAGACTATTTTGCACAATGCTTTACTTTGTTGGACAGTATTGATAGATGACCCTCAGATTGTATTAGTCCCTGGGCCTCATGGGGAACACACACACACACACACACACACACACACACACACACACACACACACACACACACACACACACACACACACACACACACACACACACACTATTCTCATCTGGTTTGGGAGTACCCAGCGAAAACCCATGGAAACACACAAGGGGAACATACAATCAGTCTCCTCAGATCTTTTTGTATTTTCTGCTGTAGAAAAATTGTGGTCCGTGAACAACGGATCTGCAGAACATGAACCGCACACGGATGGCATCTTGAATAGTTTTCGTGTTGCCATGCACTTTAAAGGGTGAGACTGAGCTGCAAACACTGACGGGAATAGGACCTGCTTTGACTTTTTTGGCTCTGTCCCACAGCCCCCACACGGATCTATGACTACCACAGTCGTGTACATGGGGCCATATAAATGAATGGGTCCGTGTGCTATCAGTTAACCCCTATCCGCACGGGTAAGTAACTGTACGTCGTCGCGGGAGGTTACTTCCCACACGACGACGTACAGTTACTGAGTTTTTCCCGGTGCACACTGTCGGGAACCGGGAGGTCAGCTGTCGCCGACAGCTGACACTCCATTCTTGCCAACCAGCGGTCCTTTGCCACTGATTTCGGCGAATTAACCCCTTAAATTCGGCGATCGGTTGCGATCACTGAATTTTGGGGGTTTCTAACTTATCGACAGACCCCGGTCCGAAATCGTGGGGTTTGCCGATAGTTAGTATGGCAAACGGAAGCCAAACAATGGCTTCCGTGTCTGCCATGGACGGAAGCCCATCAGGACCAACTTTCGGCTGGTCCTGATAGGCTTCCTGTCAGAGTGACAGGAAGTCACTGTCGTTCCTGATGCACACTGTCGGCGACAATGTGCATCGGGAACTTGGAGATCAGCTGTCCCCGACAGCCGACACTCCAGTGTTGCCGATCAGCGGCTCATCGCCGCTGATTTCGGCAATTAACCCGTTACATGCGGGGCTCGATTGCGATCTCCGCATGTAGGGGGTTTGTAGCACATCAGCAGCCCCCATGCAATTGTGGGGGCTGCTGATGCTTGTGATGGCACCCGGGGGCCAGGCAACGGCCTCAGGGAATGCCATGTATGGAAGCCTATGAGGATCAGCCTCTGCTGGTCCTCGTAGACTAACTGTCAGAGTGACTGTGACGTCACACTGACAGTTGGAATACATTACCTAGATAGTGTAATGTATTCTAGCAGCGATCAAAGCTGCAGGTAAAAAAAAAAGTGTAAAAAGCAAAAAAAAAGTTAATAAAAATGTTTTATAAAAGGTTTTGTTTTCCTATAATAAGTCATTTATTATAGGGAAAAAATGAAAACGTTAAAAGAAAGTGCACATATTTGGTATCAGTGTTCGTAACGACCCAAACTATGAAACTATAATGCAAATTTTTCCGCACGGTCAACGCCGCAAACAAAATAAACGGAAAACTGAGCATCGCTATTTTTTTGGTCACCACCCCTCCCAAGATATAAAATAAAAAGTGATCAAAAAGTTGCATTTACCCAAAAAAGGTACCAATAAAAACTACAACCTGTCCCGCAAAAAAGACCTCCCACAGCTTTTTTAACGAAAAAATAAAGTTACGGCTCAGAATAGGGTGTCTCAGAAAATAAATTATTTAATGAAACGTAATTTTATTGTGCAAACGCTGCAAAACTTTAAAAAAAACTAAACATATGGTATCGGTGTAATCGTACCGACCGGCAGAATAAAGTAAAACGTAATTTATTGTGAACGCCGTAAGAAATAAAGAATTTAAAGCGCCAAAATCGCTGTTTTTTGGTCACCTTAGCTCTAAAAAAGATCCTGTGGGGTCAAAATGCTCACTATACCCCTAGAAAAATTCCTTGAGGGGTGTAGATTCCAAAATAGGGTCACTCTTGGGGGGTTTCCACTGTTTTGGTCCCTCCGGGGCATTGCAAACCCGACATGACACTGAAAACCAATCCATCAAAATCTGCGCTCCACAATCCAAAAGGCGCTCCTTCCCTCCTGAGCCTTGCTGTGGGTCCAAACGTCAGTTTATAACCACATATGGGGTATTGCCGTAATCGGGAGAAATTGCTTTACAAATTTTGGGGTGATTTTTCTCCTTTATTCCTTGTAAAAATGAAAAAATTCTATGTTTCCACAGAAAGATAGGTGATTTTCATCTTCAGACTCCACTAAATTCTGCAAAAAAACTGGGGTCAAAATGCTAACTATACCCCTAGAAAAATGCCTTGAGGGGTGTAGTTTCCAAAATGGGGTCACTTTTGGGGGTGGTTTCGACTGTTTAGGTACCACAAGACCTCCTCAAACCTGACATGGTGCCTAAAATATATTCCTAAAAAAAGGAGGCCCCAAAATCCACTGGGTGCTCCTTTGCTTCTGAGACCTGTGCTTCTGTCCATTAGGACACATGTTGGATATTTCTAAAATCTGCAGAATCTGGGCAATAAATATTGAGTTGTGTTTCTCTGGTAAAAACTTCTGTGTTACAGTTTTTGTTTTTTTTTTTAATTACAAATTAATTTCGGCAAAAAAAATGCAATTTGTAAATTTCACCTCTACTTTGCCTTAATTCCTGTGAAACGCCTAAAGGGTTAAAATACTTTCTGAATGTGGTTTTGAATACCTTGAGGGGTGCAGTTTTCAAAATGGGGTGATTTATGGGGACTTTCTAATATAGAAGGCACTCAAAACCACTTCTGAACTGGTCCCTGAAAAAATGGCCTATTAATTTTCTTGAAAATATGAGAAATTGCTGCTAAAGTTCTAAGCCTCGTAACGTCCTAGAAAAATAAAAGGACGTTCAAAAAACAATGCAAACATAGAAGACATATGGGGGATGTTAACTAGTAACTATTTTGTGTGGTATTACTATCTGTTTTACAAGCAAACACATTTAAATTTAGAAAAATTGTAATTTTTGCTAAAATTTGAAGCTTTTCATAAATAAATATTGAATTTATCGACTAAATTTTTTCACTAACAAAGTACAATATGTCACGAGAAAACAATCTCCGAATCGCTTGGATAGGTAAAAGCGTTCCGGAGTTACCACATAAAGTGACACATGTCAGATTTGAAAAAATCATCTGTGTCCACAAGGCCAAAACAGGCTGTGTCCTGAAGGGGTTAAACCCCCCCCCCCTCCCTTCCCCAGTGATTTCTATGCCATAAGACTGTGACCTAAGGCTACATTCACATGAGCGTATCCGATTCACACGTGTGAATCTGGTCCGTGTGTTGCGTATGCATCAGTGGGCTTTGCGAGTGGCATGCGTTTATTCACACACTCGCAAAGCACATCTATTTTTATTTTTTTTATCTAATTGATGCGCAAATCGCACACAGATGTGCATCCGTGTTCGGTGCGTGGTTTTCACGCATTCATTGACTTCAATGGGCGGGTAGGTGCATGAAAACTCGCTAATATAGGACATGCAGCGAGCTTCACGCAGCGGACCCTCGCGCATGTGTGAACGGCCCCATTAAAATCAATGGGTCTGTGTGCTGCACGTGATTTCCATGCGCAGCACACAGATGTTGTTCGTGTGAATGGGCCTGAAACTGGAGTCTCTCTAGTCAGTGTTTTTTTGGACCAGAAAATAAATCTCTTTACATTTGTGCTGCTTATTTATGTTCCCCCCAAGATGCAGTAGTATGGTTCCTTGCTGCACTATTGCAACTAACTGCGAACCTGGACCTTGCAATGTGTCAGATAGGATCCCAACTATTGTGCCCCTCCCCCCTCATTGATCTTATCCGTTTCAGAAGCAGCATGGCTGTTCCACACTAAAATGCTAAGTTAGGGCATTACTGACAGAGCTTCTTCAGAACAGGATGGTTTGGAAGCCTCTTGAAGGTCCCACGTGGGTCGTATTTGAACCTGGTTTTACTAATCTGAGTCCCAGCTCATTGACCGCCACTGTCAGTATGTGACTTTGGGTGGGGTAACACTTCCAGCTTCTAGTTAAATCAGAGTGCTTTAAAAATTCATTTTAGATTCTTAAGCACTCGACAACCTGTTACTGTCACAATCCGCAGCCCAAGGGTTAAAACGGCAATTTCCTGCCGGTGGAGCAAATTTCTATATAATCCATTGAGGGTGAATGTGAAGGCTTGTAAAATGACCAGGGTGCAGTGTGTGAATGCGACTCAATTGTTTCTGCAGGCCCGTGTGCTTTAGTGTAAAAATCACACATAATATTATCTGGATAGACTTCATTGGCAGGTAGCCCAATACAGATGTACCTGTAGCCCTCACTATAGGCAGCTACAAACACAGGTGCGTACGCTATGAGAGGGGACTCGTAAAAGTAGGCAATTAAAAGTTATTGCGCTGATTCCATCTGTGTCATCACTGAAGACTTATTAAATATAGCAACAATGTCGCTGATTTCACAATGTCCTGAAAATATGGACATGGAGTATAGCAAACTGGTCTATTGGGATCAGTAATGTGGCATAGGATTTCTCATTCCTACCTCCAGCAACATTACAATTGGGTCAAATTGTTATGATCTCTAAAGAAAATCTTGAAATTTTGTTTCTATGGCAAAAACACAATGGGAAACGAGTCATAATTACAAAAGGGGGCCACAAATTGGAAGCTGTTGAACGAATGTTCTGGGTTCTTAGTACAGTAGCTGCTACCTACACTTCTATAACATATTGGAGCAATATGAGCCCCACTTTGTCCATATATAGTTCACCCTTTCTCCTTTTTTATTTCTAAATGTAAAAGAAAAAAATATCCTTGTGTAGTATACATAGTCTTCTTGGGTAGCTGTATGTCTCAAAGCCTGTTCTAAATACCTCTGACTGTATGGAAAAGTATAGCCTGCTACATAAAACCATAAAGTATACATGGAATGGAACATCAAATAGATCAATCAAAAAAAGTACACTAGGGCATCCATTTAATCGAGCTGTCAAAAGAAAGTTTGCAAAAAGCCTAATAAAGGCCTAAAGTTCCAATAGACAAGCTGCTGACTTTTTTAAAAAATTTTTTTCTTTTTTAATATTTTGTAGGTTTAGGGTTTTCCTTCCAATTTTATTCCAGGCTTAAAAAAATTGCATTAAATTTCTGTTATTTCCTGCGGGTTACAATCTGGCTCTGCTTACACTTTTTTTTTTTTTTTTTTTTTTTTTTCTCATGTTAAAAACACACTAAAAGCGGACCTGATATTGCCAAGCGTTTCAAGAAAGCTGGGATCAATTCAAAACGTGTCTTTTTGTTAATTGCAGCAAAGCAATGATTTTTGGTTAAAAATCACTTTTAGGCCTTATTGAGACGAACGTGATTTTCACGAGTGTCGCACGGACCTATGTTAATGAATGGGGCCGTTCAGACTGTCCGTGAATTTCACGCAGCATATGTGCGCAACTCATGACATGTCCTATATTTGCCTGTTTCGTGCTGCACGCACCCATTAAAGTGGGTGTGTGCAAATTGCGCTCAGCACACGGAAGCACTTCCGGGTGTGGCGCGTGATTCGCGCAACAGTAGTACAAATAATGAAAAACACGTGCTTTTCTGTTTGTAAACATAAAACCAGTGTCATCATGATACCGGCTGCGCGGAAATCACGCAGCCGCGCACCATATGCTGATGACACACGGACTTTTTTAAAAAAAATAAATAAATTGCATCTGCTTACTGTATTGATACTGCAACAATCCTTGTATGCGTAGTGTTCATAATCATGTGACCTCACATAACCTGGCAGCTAGTCAAGGCCCTCCATGGTGATCTCACACTATGCAGCAGTGACTGGCCAACAAGATCACATGACCTCACGTCATTACCTATAATTTGTGAACTTGCATATTTATGAATACATATCCTAGTTGCCAACATTTGATTTTTTTTTTTTTTTGGGGGGGATTTTTTTTTTCCAGGGCCACTTGGGGTGTGGCTTATCTGGTGGGTGTGGCCAATGCAGCGTGGTTTTCTCCTCACAATCTCTGCATGCAAAGAAACAAACAAATTTCTGCACTAGTTTGGCTGACCACTGAGGGTATGTTCACACTGCCTATTTTCAGCCGTTTTTCGGGTCTTAAACGGCCGAAAAATCGGAAGCAGAACGCCTCCAAATATCTGCCCATTGTTTTCAATGAGAAAAATGGCGTTCTGTTCCAATGGGCCTTTTTTTTTTAACGCGACTGTTTTGAAAACGGCTGCGTAAAAAAAATGGCAGAGAAAAAGTGCAGGTTACTTCTTGGGACGTTTTTGGAGCCGTTTTTTATAGACGCTATTGAAAACCGCTCCAAAAAACATCTGTAAAAAACGTAGCAAGTGGCTTAAACGTCTGAAAATCAGGAGCTGTTTTCCCTTGAAAACCGCTTTGTATTTTCAGACGTTTTTGAGTTCTCGTGTGAACATACCCTAATGGTTGCCAGTATATCTCTGGTTGTATACAGGCAGGTGATGTCTCCTCCTTTCACTAGGGCTTGGAGATTTGTGCTGACCACTACTGGTAGTGTAAGAACCAGCATAGATAGATAGTTCCCCATACTGCCCCAGTGGATGGTACCCCCCCCCCCCCCCCAAAACAAATAAATAAAATAAAAAGCAAAACCCTTGTACTCAGCCCCATTCTCACGAGGAGCAGCTCCACAGCCTCCTTAGTCCTGCAGCTTATGAGGCGCTGAGCCAGGATCATTGCGTGTGTCGGCGTGATCATGTGATCATATCCCAGTGTTCTATAGGCTGCACACCTAACATGGCCTGTAGCCTAATGAATGGCAGAGCAGGAAGCAATCTTCCTTCTGTGCCATAGTACTCCATTGTATCTGCATCAAGGGACGCAAATACAATTGAATACAGCAGTTGCCGAGACAGTCCAGGACCGTAATTTGCCGGGATTCTCTATAAATTCAGGAATGTTGGCAACTATGGCAGATATGCAATAGGCATAGATAATAAAGTGGTGGATGTAATTTCAAGAAAAAGTAGACCTTAATATAACCATTTCTAAATGAGTCTAATTCATAGTTCTCAATACAGGCTTTCTAACTTGTAGTGTGTTTAAAGGGAATGTGTCGCTAGAAATTATTATTATTATTTTTTTTTTAAACCATTATTATTTAAGTAATTACACGTTTGTTTTAATTTTTTTCACAAGTCAGGAAATATTATAAATTAGATTCTGATTTTTAACATTTCCATGTGCTGAGCACTAGAGGATGCAGTTCCCAAAATTGCAGCATGGTCAATGTGGTAAAGCAACTTCATTGCTTTATCTGCGAATTTGGGGTAGACACTCTCTCTAGTGTCCTCACACAATACCCCTCCCTTATTCTGGCTAGTGCCAGGAGAAGGAGGGGATTGAATCTTCAAACCTCCTACGCTGTGTGCCGCCATTTTCTGAGCGACTGCACAGTGTAGGAGGATTAGATACAGTGCTCAGACGACAGTATCTCACGAACATACACTAACATAATACACACATCACATACACGAACATAAATTACCTGCTCCTGCCGCCTCCGCTCCTATTCCTTGAGCCTTCGCTTCCTTGAACATATGGCCGGAAGCCGTGGCCGGAAGTAGCCCTCTTACTGTCCGGCAGCAGCTTCCGGTCCACATGAAAATGGCACCGGATTTCACTCTGTGAACGAGCTTCCTTTTGGTCTGTGTGGGAGCGGCGCACAGGCTGCGTACGCTTCATAGAATGGAACGGCTCCCGTTCGCATTCTCTAAGGGGTTGTATGTGCCGTATTCCAACTCTGTATGTGTCGTTAATTGACACATACAGAGATGAAAAAAATGGCAGCCCCCATAGAGAAGTAAAAGTAAGAACAAAGTAAAAAGTAGAACATGAGAACACAGATAAATAAAATTTGTTAATATCATATTAAAAGCAATATGATAAAAAAATATTTTTTTTTGACCCCTTCCTTACGTATTTGTTCCCATAAGGTTAAATAAAAGGGGTTGTCTTGCCTCTTTAAAATTGGTTGCAGAAATCTTTCTCTGTCCCCTACCGCCGGACTTCAGTCACTCCCTTGGCATCTGTGATGGTGCCCTCCAAAAAGTCGTATAACATGTCACATCCCATATCAAATTTATGCCAGGGGCCGAAAGAGCTCCCAGTAGGTATGGAGATTGGCTGATTTGAACTGATTTTTATTTATTTTTTATATCTTTGCCATAAAAACAACATTCTAATTCCTAAGGCCTCATTCACACGACAGGGTCCGAGTGTCGGCCGGGAAAATCGGCCGTTTTTGGCCGATTTATTATTTATTTTTTCCCGGCCGGTTTGCATCCGTTCCGATTCTGTTCCGGGCAGAGTTGCCGTTTTTACTGGCCGATTTGGACCCGATTTGCATCCGTTTTTTTTCCCTGTCCGTTTTAAAATCGGATGAATTTCATTTAAATTTGTTGCCACACACAGCCCTTTGTAGATAAGGCCACAGCCCCCCTGGTTGGCAATGCCACAGCCCCCCTGGTTGGCGATGCCACCCAGCCCCCCTAGTTGGCGATGCCACCCAGCCCTCCTGTTGGCGATGCCACCCAGCCCCCTGTAGGCTGCACCCATCCCCCCCCCCTTCCAGGAGAAGTCACTGACGTCAATGTCCATATATGGACAGTGTAGTCACTGACTTCTCCTGAAGAGGAATTCCCTGCCACAGGTCGGGAATTCCGCTTCAGAAGTGAGTGACGTCACTGTGTCCATATATGGACAGTGTAGTCACTCACTTCTCCTGTAGCGGCATCCCCGGCCATAGAGTCGGGGATTCCGCTGCAGAAGTGAGTGACTTCGCTGTATCCATATCTGGACAGTGTAGTCACGCACTTCTCCTGTAGCGGAATCCCCAATCCCTGGCCGGGGATTGGGGATTCTGACTCCTACAGCGAGCAATAAAAGACCCTCCTCCTCCTCACATGCACTCTGCACTGTGAGGAGGAGGAGAGAGAGAGTGCGCGAGTGACGGTAGACCCGGCCATCACTCGGGACACATTCCGGTGATGGCCGGGTATTACCCGGCCCCATAGACTTCTATGGGGGCCGGGCACCCGGCCGAAAATAGAGCATGTCCTATTTTTTGACGGCCCTTTTTCCCGGCTGTCAAAAAATCGGTCGTGTGAATAGCCCCATTAGGGGTCTATTATTCCTAATGCAGCCGGGTGCCGGCCGATTTATGAACGGCCGGCACCCGGCCGGGAAACCCTGTCGTGTGAATCCCGCCTAAGGCTCTATTCACACGACTGGGTCCGAGTGTCGGCAGATAAAAACAGCCATTTTGGTCTGGTTTTTTTTCTCAGCCGTTTTGCATCCGTTCCCGTTCCAGGCCGTGTTTCTGTTTTTAATGGCAGATTTTGACCAGTTTTGCTTTTTTTTTTTTTTTTTTTTTCCCCTGTTCGTTTAAAAAAAAAAAAAACAAACCTGATTTTCATTTGTACATTTTTTTATTTTTTTATTTGCCACACGCAGCCCCCCTTTAGGTAGTTCTACACAGGACCCTTTTACATAGCATCCCCCCTACCTTTCTGTTGATGGCGACACCGTTCCAGGAGAAGTCCCTGACTTCAATGTCCATATATGGACAGTGAAGTCAGGGACTTCTCCTGGAGCGGAAACACCGGCCACAGCACCGGGGATCCCGCTTCAGAAGTCCCTGATGTCGCTGTGTCCATATATGGACAGTGAAGTCAGGGACTTCTCCTGGAGCGGAATCGCCAATCCCCGGCCACAGCGTTGCCGAAGCTGTGCACAGGGATTGGGGATTCATTTCCTATAGGGAGCAAAAGAATACCCTCCTCACAGTGCAAAGTGCGAGCGACACGGTTGTCACTTGGAACACATTCAAGTGATGGCCATGTATTACCCGGCACCATAGATTTCTATGGGAGCTGGGAGAACAGCCGAAAATAGGGCATGTCCCATTTTTTGACAGCGCGGTTTCCTGGGCCGTCAAAAAAATGGTTGTGTGAATAGCCCCATTGGGTGTCTATTGTTCCTACTGCAGCTGTGTGACGGCCGTCGTGTGAACCCTATTCACACGACAGGAAACCCTGTCGTGTGAATAGGGCCTAATAGGTTGTGACCGTTTTTAAAAAGTGGGTGTACAACTGATGTCTCACTGCATAACAAAACAGATTTGCCATTCAGTACCTCTGGAAAGTTGCATGATGGCCCCAGTGAAGATTGTAATGGCATCATATTGCTTTTCCTAAGCCAGAACTCGGGGGGGGTTGGGGTTCACTTCTCATCTGATTATATTGGGAAAACGCATTACTACAATGTCAGTCTTGTATTCTCCTAAACTAATACTATCTACAATTTTTAGAATTTGTTCCACTTAGAGAATGGACATGGGTAAACACGATGCATAAATCTAGTCTTTTATATGGGTATCCAAAGTATGATGGAGCTGTAGTTTCAGCGGTTACTGTGTAGCTGCCCCAGTTGATTATTGTCAGATGTTTGTTCTTTGTATGGGGCAGTATGTAAAGAAACCGCATTGACAACTGGCCCCATGGGATCCCTGGTATTAATCGGCTATGCCATGTGTATACGGTTTCCACTGATTCCTCGCTGCTGATACAGTTGTAGAATTAAGTCCTGGTTTATGTTACATGTACAGGTCTATCCCCATTCATGATGCTTATCTTGTGTCATTTGAGATTACTGTAGATGATATCTGAGAAAACACAGTAAACTGAGTCCTGAACTCTGTGAAGGTCAGAAAATACGAGATTAGGTTTAGTTCACGTGTCGCCCAATTCCTGACCTTCCACAAATGACTGTTCCCGGGAGAAGCAATGATTTAATGGAAAGGGCAGGCCAGGGGTGTATTCTGGAGCGTTGTCCCTGTTCTGTCTGTAATGTATATTAAAAAAAATTAAACTTCGAGTATGGCGCCAAGTGCAGTGTAGATAAACTTGGCTTCAGCCTTACAAACAACACCGCACTAGTTGTTGTACAACCCAACTAAAATTCAGCTCTCGTGAATCTAGACCAAAAGATAAACTATATGGACAAAAGTATTGGGACACCTACAGGAGTGTTTGACATCCCATTCTAAATCTATAGACAAAAATATCCCCACACCCCTCTTGCAGTTAAAACGTCTTCCACTCTTCGGGGAAGGCTTCTGAAAGATTTGAGTGTCTGGGAATTTTTGTCCATTCATCCAGAAGAGCCTTTGTCAGGGTCAGACACTGATGTTGGACAAGAGTGCCCGGCTTGCAATGTACGTTCTAGTTCAACGCAAAGGTGTTTGTCCCGCACAGAACCCTGACCTCAATTCCATCCGTCACCTTTTTCAACACCAAACTCGCCCAACTGTGTCTTTATGGACCTTGCTTTATGCACTGGGGCACAGTCCTGCTGGAACAGAAAAGGGCCAAACCCCACACTGTTCCCACAAAGTTGAAAGCTACAATTGTCCAAAATGTCTTCATATAATGAAGCATAAAGATTTTTCTTCACTGGGAGGGTCCTAGGCCAACTCCTGAAAAACAACCCCATAACATTATCCATCCACCAAACTTTACAGTTGGCACCATGCAGTCAGGCAAGTAGCGTTCTCCTGGCATTTGCCAAATCCAGACTCATCCATCAGACTGCCAGATAGAGAAGCGTGATTCATTACTCCACGTTTCCACTGCTCCGGAGTCCAGTGGCAACGTTCTTTACACCACTCCATCTGACGCTTGGCATTGTACTTGGTGCGCTAAGGCTGGCATGCAGTTACTCTGCCATGGAAACTCATGTCATGAAGCTCCCAGGACAGGTTTTTTTTGCGGATGTTCATGCCAGAAAAGGTTTGGATCTCTGCAGTTATTGAGTCAGCCGAGCGTTGGTGACTCTTATTCACGATGCACCTCCGCACTCTGCAAACCCGCTCTGCTACTTTACGTGGTCTGTCACTTCATGGCGGAGTTGCTGTGGTTCCTAAACGTTTCCACTTTACAATAATATCACTCACCGTTGATTGTGAAATATATAGGAGGGAAGATCTTTTCTGAATGGACTTGTTCAACGCTGGCATCCTATTACAGGACCACGCTGGAATTCAGTGATCTCTTTACAACGATCCATCCTATCACAAATGTTTGTAATGGCGACTGCATGGCTGGGTGCTGGATTTTATATACCTGCAGCAATGGGACTGAATGAAACTGAATTCAATGATTAAGAGGTGTGTCCCAATACTTTGGTCTATAAAGTGTACCTAAAGGGGTGGGAACCAAAGGCCCTTTTGCCATATAAGAGTATAGCCGTACTGTAAGTCTAGGGCTCCGCAGTGGCATACGGTCCCCAGCAAATAGCGGTAAAAAATATTGCTGGCAACTTGTGACTGAAACCTTGAGTTAAAACACTTTGATACAATGGTTTACATGAGTAGTCTTATATCTAGATTTGTGTGTGGGGTGTGTTTTTGTTTTTTTTCTTTCATTTTTTTTTGTGGTTTTGTCATTAAGAGTAACTTCCCTTGGAGGCCTAAACTAGCTCATATAATGCATAGCTGAGCGTTGTCCGTTTTATTATTCGTGTTGGCGGCATTGCAGGAGTTGGGTTACTCTCAGATTAACTGCCTCTCAAAGAACCAAAGTGAGGGATTACGGAGGAGTAATTAAACCCCCAATGGGCACTGTTGACATGAGAACCACACGTGAGCTTTTAAGGCTTTACGTTTTTTTAAAAGCCTTGTGCTTGTCAACACAACAGGCACAAATCACTCCACAAAACGTCCCCAGGGATGTGGGAGAGGTCTTCAGTTACTAGAGGGATGCTGAGGTAGTGGCAGACAGCTCTAAGTGTCTGTGCATGCTAATGGACATGAGCTTTATAGCATCTCATTGTCACCAACTCTTCTACATGGCTTTGACTGTCCTTTTTAGAATTTATATATATTTTTTGGGCCAGACAATGGGGGGGGTCAATTAAGTTTTTTTTTTTTATATGCTGGTCTTAATATAAAGAAAGTTGGAGTAAGATGCGACACCTTTGAGAGACTATAAATGTCACATTTTTCAGTCAAACTTGTGCCATCCATTCCTCCTCCCCCTTTTCC
Source organism: Rhinoderma darwinii (assembly GCF_050947455.1). Taxonomy (NCBI): domain Eukaryota; kingdom Metazoa; phylum Chordata; class Amphibia; order Anura; family Rhinodermatidae; genus Rhinoderma; species Rhinoderma darwinii. The sequence goes on along the minus strand of NC_134688.1, from coordinate 75,701,189 downwards.
AACAAACCTACTGTAATATGAAAGAAATATACCCCCCCCTTCAGATTCTCTTCTTCCCTGCGGGCTCCCTCGGCATGCTGCCATTTATACGGGCAGCGTCAGGGTATTCTTTGCGATGCGTCAGTCAACTTTGTTAAACTTTTTTTAATTGAGGGGAGGCACGGTTTTCTAATGCAGATGTCACTCTGTGGGGCTTAGCAAGATATAGTTTACAGCAGTATCTTTGTGTAAACCATATTATGTTTGTCAGGCTGTTGTGTCCACGGTCCTTTTTTGGTAAGCCACATTAATCCTGGGCTATCATTCCCAAGCATAATTGTCGCTTTGGAGTCTGCATAGGAAATACTCCCTGTGAACACTAAAGGGTATGTTCACACCGCCTATTTTCAGTCGTTTTTCGGGCTGTAAATTGCTGAAAATATGGGTTGAACGCCTCCAAACATCTGCCCATTGATTTCAATGGGAATAATTACGTTTTGTTCCCACAGGGTGTTTTTTACGCGGCTGTTTGTAAAAAAAAAAAAAAAAAAAAAAGCTGGTGTTCACGGTCTCAAAAGAGCTCTGTATTTTACAGCCGTTTTTAGTTTGCTGTGTGAACGCCATGAAACCAATGGTGAATAGATGCCTGATGAAGACGCCAGTTCGGCGTTGAAACACGTAGCCTTCTTGTACAATAAATATCTGTTATTTATAACCGACTCTACGAGCATATTCCTCGTTCTTCCACACAGCGGCGCCACTACAGATCCTACTTTTTCTTCCATCTATTCATCTACCAGGCGGTTATTTGCACTAACCAGTTCGGATCTGGCAGCAGCACCTGTTGATTCTCAAACGTGTGCTACCTATGGACAAATGGTGAGCATGGTTTTATCATTCCTTGCCTGCCTATCTTATTGATCTATACCATGTGGCGCCGTGGTTTTTTTACTCTCTATCCTACTATGAAACCAATGGAGACTGAACCAACACGCAAGATGATAGTCTAAAAAGAGCCACTATAGCACTCACAAATGTATGTAAATTTCTGTAAGTTCGAAAAATGTCTCCCCAGTGTTGCTAAGTGTCCATAAAGATACGTAACCATTGGCCAAAGTGCAATTTAACCCTTTCGGGACTGAGACCCCCACCCCCCAGTCAATGGAGTGGTGTGAAAGCTAACTTTTTTTGTGGGAGGAGTTGTAGGTTCTATTGGCACTATTGAAAATACTATATAATGTACTGGGAAACAGCGAAAAAATTATTTGGGGGGGGGGAGGGGATGGATTCCTCTATTCTCTTGGGTTTTGTTTTGACTACTGGTAAAAAAATGACAACTTTGCTTTATTCTGCAGCCCAGCACGTTTATGTTGATACCAAATTTATATAGGTTATTTCCAGTACATCCCTCATGACGGCACCACAGGAGGTTGTCTTCCTGTCCCTATAGAGGTCAATAGGACAGAGGTTAAAAGGCCCCTCCCACCACCCACTTGCCAGTGTTCTTCCTGTCCCTACAGGGTCGGGAGCAGAGAGACCGCGCTCCTGGATAATTTGGGCAGGGGGCGAAATCGGGGAGTCCATGTACTCCCTTCTAGTCCCACTATGTGCCTAGGCTAATTACCTCTCTAACGAAGTCCCTTAGTTTCTCAACCAAAGCACCTACCTTAGGAATCCTAGGCAGGTGTCCGGTAGTGTGCAGGTTCATGATTCCCAAGTCCAGGCTTCGGGCTGGGGGCTGCGAGACCATACGGGGACCAGAAGCTCCATAAGGTTGGTAGCGCTGGAGATCTCCTCGAGCAGCTGCGTAGCCGGAAGTGATGAGTCGCTGGCTATGACACGGCTGCATCTCTGAGTAGCCGCATCGCTGGAAATGACGCAGGGCTACTTCCGGTTCGCAGCCATCTTGGAAGGTGGGAAATTCAAAAAATGCCTGCGTTTAAAGGGACCCACACAGGTATGTTAGAGCGAATACCCCTAACGTGGAGTTATATTTACAGCCTTAAAGCATATATCCTGTTTTGGATTTGCTTGTTGCAGTAATGGAACTACCTCGTTCTGATGGAATTCCAGATATGTCCCAGGGTCATGATAAAGATTCCTCTCCGAGACCAACAGAACCTAAAAAGAAAGTTAAAAAAATGTGCGACTTGTGGGAAAAAATTGCTAGAATCGCATAAACATTTGTCAAGACTGTATCACAAAACTACTGAAAGAACAACCTATGTTTGTCTGAACTTACGACTATTACTCGTGAGGAAGTAAGTCAGTCCCTCCTCAAACTCCGTCACACTCCTGGGCAAAAAGGCCACGGACAGAAGTGAACAAAACTGGTGCCCACCATCTCAGGGGTCTGACTCTGACCAGGAGTTATTTATTGGTGAATTAGAAGGAGAGAAACGCTTACCTTCAACCTCCTCTATACAGGAACATTTTTATTCTCTTCTGATATGCTAGATACCGTAATCCAGGCAATACGAGAAACCATGTATATCCTGGAAGAAGACCAACCCATACCATCTGAACTGAAATGTTTGGGGGCCTGATGGAGGGGAAAACAAAGATTTTTTTTCCGGTGAATGAAAATCTAATAAATGGTGAAGGGAGGATTCTAAAAAAAAGACTTCATTTCAAGAGAATTAAAAAACAGACTTCTCTTTGATCCAGAAGACACGCAACCTTGGGATGAGATCCCTGAAGTTGATGTCCCAGTTATTAGAGTTGCTAAAAAAAACAACACAATCCCCTCCAAAGATTCCTCTCTGCTTTCCCGTCCATGGGTTCCTTCCACAGACAGACTGCTGAAAAGAGCGTGGGAATCTCCATCCGCTTTAATTTCTACAAATATTGCTACCACATCTGTAGAAAAATCGATTGTTTGGTTGAACCAACTGGAGGCCCATTTAATGATGAAAACGTCGAAGATCTACTGGAATCTCTACCCTTACTAAAAATGGCAACTAGATTCTTGGTAGACTCATCAGCTGAATCCATTAGATTTGCTGCCAGGAATGGGGCTCTGTCAAATGCTGCTAGAGCATTATGGCTCAAGATGTGGTCAGGAGACAAAGTCTAAAAACAAACTATGTTCCATCCTGTTCACCGTATCTGTTTGGTCCTCTCCTGGATAACCTACTGGAAAGTGTAACGGATAGGAAAAAGGGTTTCCAGAAGAGAAGCCTAAAGACTCCTCAGTTCCGTAAGTTTCACCAGCAGAGGAAAACAACTTTTCAGAACTACAGAGGTAAAGGGAAGTCTGGCTGCTGGAGGTACCCCAAGGGTGGAAGGGGTCGAGTATATCTCCACAACCCCAATAACTCATTTCAGCCCTCAAAGCAATGACGCCAGAAGTGTAGGGGGAAGATTCCTATATTATTCCAAATGGACCAGAGTAACCCAGAACCATTGGGTTCTACAAATTATAGAAGAGGGGGTACAAGATGGTTCTCCATTCGACCAAAGAAGTTTCTATTAACCAATCAAGAGATCTTCATCAATTTCTCATCTTGGACGTCCAGAAACTGCTACAATTAAAAGCGATTTACTCCAGTACCCCACAACGAAAGATTCAAGGGCCACTACTCAAGAATCTTTTTGGGTAAAAAACCAAATGGTTCTTACAGGACTATAATCAACCTGAAATTATTGAACAAATGGGTGAAATATCACAAGTTCAAAATGGAGTCTATCAGATCGACTACTCTAATAAGGAAAGAAGCGTCAAAGTATGCATCCTTTAAATCTATTGTACACAATCACGTCCCTATCCACCCAGCTTACCAAAGATTCACGATTCAGAACGGTCCCTCTGTTCTTCACTTCCAATTTGTCCTCTGCCCCTGGAATATTTACAAAAATTATGGCAGAGATTATGGAATTTTTAAGGAATCAAAGCCTAGTGATTATCCCATATCTAGACTTTCCTGCTGACAGCAGATACTCAGTCTATCCTAAACAGCCATCGGTTACAGGTTCTTTCCCTACTACAGGAATTGGGATGGCTAATCAACTTTGAGAAGTCGTCTTTGTCCTCAAACAGAAGATCTTCCTAGTAGTTCTGTTAGATTCCTCCCTCCAACATTCCTTCCTCTCAAGTGAGAAACAAATACTTCTACAGGCCGAAGTGAGGCCATTTTGGGGAAGAAACACCTGTTCCGTAAGGGAAGAAACACCTGTTCCATAAGGGAAGGAATGTGGATGTTGGGTTTGACGTCTTGCATCCAATCCACTCCATGAAGTGAATTCCACTCTTGACCCTTACAGAATCTAATCCTGTCTCGGTGGGATTGAAAACAGGACTCCTTGAATTCAAAGATTCAGATTCCCAGAACTGTGAAGTCCTCTCCCCACTGATGGCTCGGCCCAAATATAAGCAAGGGGGTCCCATGGAAAACTTCTTGTGTGGTAATTACCACAGACACCAGCAAACATGGCAGGGGGTCGGTGGTCCAAGACTAGCATTTTCAGGGCACATGTCCTACTCAGATGAAGATTATGTCCTCAAACTTCAGAGAACTAAAAGCCATAAAAGCTACGCCCATCACAAAATGGAGACCTGTAAGAATCCTATCCGACAACATAATGGCTGTCATTTCTTCACCATCATGGGGGAACAAGACACACCTCTTCAGGCCCTCTCTGCACAAATCTTCAGTTGGGCAGAGGAAAATGTCATCGGTCTCCGGACCACCTGAAAGGCTTAGAACCTAAGTCAGAAGAAAAAAGACCCTGGGGAATGGTCCCTGAATAAGGACATTTTTTAGTCCCTAACCCAAAGGTAGGGTTATCCCCAAATAGACCCATTTGCCACAAGAAAAAAAACTCCCAAGTAGACATTCTTCTCCATAAATCTCAGATAACCCATTGGGGGTAGATGCATTATCCCAACCCTGGGACATGGATCTGGCCTATGCCTTTCCTCCATTTTTTCCACTAATACCAGTGGTATTAAGAAAAATCCAGGAAGACTTGACAAAATTATCATTCTTCCCTATTGGCCAAGAAAGCTGGTTTCCAATCCTAAAGTACCTAGCACTGGAAGACCCTATTGTGCTCCCAGTCAAGAAGAACATTCTCACCCAGGGTCTCTTATTCTTTCAAGGAGTAGAAACTCTGAAGTTGTCGGCTTGGATCCTGACTGGCAGATCCTGAGAAAACACGGTCTGTCAGACTAGGTAATTTAAACTCTTACTAAGCCATAAAGAAGTTACCTCGCAAATTATCAAAAAATTTGGAAGAAATTATGTTCCTGGTATGGAGGTCCAGGACCAGACCCTTTTCTTCCCAACATCGCGAAGATCCTAGATTTCTTACAATCCGTGAAAAGTCACGCAAGTGTAAACGGCCCCATTTAAATAAATGGGTCGCGTGTGCTGTGCGTGGTTTTGACGATCAGCGCACGGACGAGATTCACCCTGGTGTGAATGGGGTCTTAGGCACGAGTTACACAAGCGTGAATCACGTCCGTGTGCTGTGCTTAGCAAAAATGCACAACACATTCAACCCATTTATTTCAATGGGGCCGTTCACACATGCTGTGTCCGCTGCGTGAAACATACTGCTTGTCCTCTATTGGTGCGTTATCCTGCACCTACACTCACATTGAAGTCAATGCGTGTGTGAAAACCACGCACCGCACATGCGTGGTTTTTTTCTGCGTGATTTACGCAGCAATTTGGTGGAAAAAAGAAAAAAAATGGGCTGGCTTTGAGTGCGTGAATAACTCATGACAATCAAAAAGCACACTGATGCATAACGCACACACGGACGGGATTGACGCAAGTTTTTCACTCGTGGAAAATACACACGCTCGTGTGCATGAAGCCTTATTAATGGACGCTGTTAGGTCGGATTTACATGAGCGTGTGCGTTTTGCGCACGCAAAAAACGCAGGGTTTTGCGTGCGCAAAAGGCACTTGACAGCTGTCATGTTCATATGGATGCTTTTCGCGCAGCCGCCATCACTATGACTTTCGGTTTACATTCATTCTTTTACTGTTGCACGAATAACGCGTGTCCCACGGAAGTGCTTCTGTGGGGTGCGCGTTATTTTCACGCACCCATTGACTTCAATGGGTGCATGATGCGCGAAAAAACGCCTTAAAAAAAGTTTTACGCAGCGGACTCACGCTGCGCAAAACTCACGGACTGTCTGCACTCGCCCATAGACTTGTATAGGTCCGTGCGACCCGCGTGAACCACGCGAGGTGCACGGACGTAAATCAGTGGCCATTAATAATGCACTAGTAATACATTTTTAAATAAATGAGAAGGACATAGAAAAAATATTGTAATGAAATAAAATAACACACAACACTGGTTAATTTTATTCAAAATAAAAAAGGTGTCATTGAAGTAGTCCTTGAACTTGATGTAGTACCAAGGACCCAACCTGTAAAAAACACAACAACTTAGGGCCTGTTCACATCACCGTTCATTTCCGTTCCGTCGGTTGAACCCCCGCAACGGAAAGTGAAACTGACAGCTCCGTTTCAGTCACTATTGATCTCAATGGTGACGGAAACATCGCTAATGCTTTCTGTTCGTCACCATTCCGGCTGGTTTCCGGTTTTCCGACGGAATCAATAGCGTAGTCGACTGAGTTATTGTTTCCGTCCGAAAAACCAGACGGAATGGTGACGAACGGAAAGCATTAGCGATATTTCCGTCACCATTGAGATCAATGGTGACTGAAACGGAAGCTGTGCTGTCAGTTTCACCTTCCGTTGCGGGGTTCACCCGACAAAACCCTCGGACGGAACCCCGGAACGGAAATGAACAGTGATGTGAACAGGCCCTAAGAAAAAACAAAAACGGGGGATGCTTAGATGCTATTGATTCCGTCGGAAAAAAACTGAAACCTGCCGGAATGGTGACGAACGGAAACCATTAGTAATGTTTCCGTCACCATTGATATCAATGGTGACTGAAACGGAAGCTGTGGTTTCAGCTTGACTTTCCGTTGCAGGGTTCACCCGACGGAAACCTCAGACAGAACCCCGAAACTGAAAGCCAACGCTGATGTGAACAGGCCCTAAGGCTTCTTTCACACTAGTGTTTCTATACGTTTACCTCTCTTCCGTCAGAGGAAGAGAGGATCGATACGTTAAACGGAAAGCAACGGTTCCATTAAAGTGCAGTCTGCAGAACTTTTATTTACGTTCAAAAGAACGGAAACCTAGCGAACGGAGACAAACGGAAAGCAACTGATACAAAAGAATTACCATTGAAAGCAATGGTAATTCTAATGGAACCGTTGCTTTCCGTTTAACGTATCGATCCTCTCTTCCTCTGATGGAAGAGAGGTAAACATATATTCTAGTGTGAACTTGGCCTAATACAACTAAGATATTAATAATATTAAAAAAAAATACAACCCTGCTTTGAACCAGCAACCTTCCTAATGTAAGGCAGCTAAGCTAACCACTACACTATACAAGCTGTCATATTCAATACCTGCGAAACAGGAGTAGTTGAGGGTTTATGGAATAACGACAGGCACTATTTCAATCTATCCTGTCTGCAACGTCTGTCTGCTGCGTGTGGGTGGTGACTGGTCAGACTCAGTCAGACTGGCTGCCGCATGCAGTGTGCACTGGGAGTGACTAAGACTCACCAGTCACAGCCCTGCTTGTAGCTTTCCCACGCTAAGGAAAGCTAGAAGCTGGGCTGCATGCGGCCCGTGTGCTGCATGTTATAGAATCTGCGCTAGTCCCAGGTGCCGTCCTTTTTCACTGTGAACACGCATAAGCGCGCGCACAGTGAAAAGCTGCATAGGCTGGGCGGGCACTAAGCAACCAGCACCTGCAGAAACGACACGTCACCAGTGACGTGTCGTATCCCATCAGAGGTCTCTCTGGGGCGAGACCATGTGATCGGGATACGACACGACAGTGGAGGAGGATGAAAAAGTGACGTCAGAAGTCATGTGATCCGAAGAAAAGAGCAGCCAGAGAGGAGAACAGAAGCAAGATTGCACAGGTAAGTATATTATTAAACTGTAAATATGTGCATTGTGGGTTTAAAGAGGCTCTGTCACCAGATTTTGCAACCCCCTATCTGCTATTGCAGCAGATCGGCGCTGCAATGTAGATTACAGTAACGTTTTTATTTTTAAAAAAAGAGCATTTTTGGCCAAGTTATGACCATTTTTGTATTTATGCAAATGAGGCTTGCAAAAGTCCAAGTGGGCGTGTTTACAGTAAAAGTACAAATGGGCGTGTATTATGTGCGTACATCGGGGCGTTTTTACTTTTACTAGCTGGGCGTTAGGAATGGGAGTGTATGATGCTGATGAATCAGCATCATCCACTTCTGTTCGTTAACACCCAGCTTCTGGCAGTGCAGACACACAGCGTGTTCTCGAGAGATCACGCTGTGACGTCACTCACTTCCTGCCCCAGGTCCTGCATCGTGTCTGCCACATCGGCACCAGAGGCTACATTTGATTCTGCAGCAGCATCAGCGTTTGCAGGTAAGTAGCTACATCGACTTACCTGCAAACGCCGATGCTGCTGCAGAATCAACTGTAGCCTCTGGTGCCGATGTGTCCTCGCTCGTCCGACACGATGCAGGACCTGGGGCAGGAAGTGAGTGACGACACAGCGTGATCTCTCGAGAACACGGCTGTGTCTGCACTGCCAGAAGCTGGGCGTTCTGAAGAGAAGTGGATGATACTTCTCGTCAGAACGCCCAGCTAGTAAAAGTAGTAAACACTCCCAGATGTACATACATAATACACACCCAGTTGGACTTTAGCAAGCCTCATTTGCATAAATACAAAAATGGTTATAACTTGGCCAAAAATGCTCGTTTTTTAAAAATAAAAATGTTACTCTTATCTACATTGCAGCGCCGATCTGCTGTAATAGCAGATAGGGGTTGCAAAATCTGGTGACAGAGCCTCTTTAAATTTACTGTAAAAATATATCTCGGACAACCTCTTTAACTAGATGGAACCACCTCTTGGAGACCAGATAAAAATCTATTTGTCCTGTATGGTGGAAAGCCTCAAAAGGCTGTCTAGCGAGATGGGTAAAAACTACCATACAAGATGCCTACAAGTCCCAAGGACTCTGCCCCACAAGGCATACAAGCTAATTAAACCAGAGCAGTTTCGGCATCCTGGGCAGAAAGAGAAGCCTTTATGGACCAAATCTGCAGAGCTGCCACCTGGTCAAACCATCATACGTTTTGCAAACATTATAGGCTAGATGTTCTGTCGGATACGGATTTAAGTTTTGCATGAAAAGTTCTCATCTGTAGTCCCTTCCTGAGCATTTAATTTGGTATTGCTCCTGTGGTGCTGTCATGAGGGATGTACTGGAAAGTAGGAATTGGACCTACCGGTAATTGTATTTCCAGGAATCCATCATGACAGCACCCTTACATTCCCTCCCTTATTGAAATTCCGATTTGTGCATGTGAGCCCTTTCCATACATCAACCCCACCCATACACACCAGGACATGCTATTACGTGGTGGTGTGCAAAGTGGTTAAAGTCCACGAAGCTGGTGCTGCTTACATTTAGGCTGGGTTCCCACATCGCGTAAACGCTGCAAAATTTCCGCAACCGCATTCTGTGGAAATTTCCGCAGCATATACAGTAGAAGCAAAGTGGATGACATTCCGAACATCCCACGCTGCAGAAAAAAACGCAGCTGAAAAAAACAATTAACTTTAATTGACCTGCGGTGTGGAAATCAGCAGCATGTCAATTTATCCAGAGCTTTCGTTGCTTTTCTGTTGTGGGTAAATATAAATAGGTTCAGGGTTTTTTTATTCAGCGCTGCGATCTGCAGCAGAAATTCCAGCTGAAAAATCGCACTTCATTGTGCTGCGGGTTCCTGGTCTGATACGCTGCACAGTTTTTACGCAGCGTATCTGACCTGAGGGAACCCGGCCTTAACCCATTGGTGACCGCCAATACGCCTTTTAACGGCGGCCACTAACGGGCTTTATTCTGATGCATATTCCTTTTTACGTCGCATCAGGATAAAGTAAACAGAGCAGGGAGCCGTCAAATCTCCCTGCTCTCAGCTGCCAGAGGCAGCTGGGGGCGTCCCTGCTCTGCCGTGTGAGATCGATAGAAGTATCGATTTCACCCGTTTAACCCTTCAGATGCGGTGCACAATAGCGTGCACCGCATCTGAGTGGTTTTGGAGAGAGGGAGGGAGCTCTCTCTCCCACCGACACCCGGCGAGTGTCTGTCTCCAATGGCAGCCGGGGGCCTAATAAAGGCCCCCAGGTCTGCCTGGAGCGAATGCCTGCTAGATCATGCCAGAGGCATGACCTAGCAGATGCCTGTCTGTTTTAAACGGACAGGCAGTAATACACTGCAATACAAAAGTATTGCAGTGTATTATAATAGCGATTGGAGAATCTCATATTAAAGTCCCCTAGTGGGACTAGTAAAAAAAAAAGTTTATTAAAGTTAATTTAAAAAAAAAAAATGTCAAGTCAAGAAACTACAAGTCTTCCCGCAAAAAAAAGCCCTCATACAACCGCATCGGCGAAAAAAAATAAAAACGTTACGGCTCTTCCTATATGGAGACACAAGAACAAATAATTTTGAAAAAAAAGCATTTTTACTGTGTAAAAGTAGTAAAACATACAAAAACTATACAAATTTGGTGACGATGGAAAAACGTAAAAAATGGCTTGGTCATTAAGGTTTAAAATAGGCTGGTCATTAAGGGGTTAATGTTTACATTCAGCACATAAAATGGGAAATCTCCTGACATGTGCATTGAATGCGTGCCATATAGTATGCGCAGTATAGGGTTTTTTGTTTTTTTCAGTTGCCAACTGCATAGGAAAGCACCGTAGACTGAGCTTTCCCAAATAGTAGAAATTGGTGCGTACACCTACACCTGAAACGTTGAACGGAAGCCCAACACTGATGTGTACAGCGCACATTGACCAGGGTAAACTATATTTAGTATGATGGTGTTACAGAAAGAAAATACCCTTTTGGCATTTTTGCTATGCTATAAACTCTAAATGACATCTCCGTAATGTAGCTGCCTATGTTTTTATGACCCTCTTAGCACTGTAAATACTTCACAACTTGCAAGCGCGGTGCACAGAAGAAAAATGATTTGAGATTCTGTGTTTCTCAAGTTAAGAAAAGTTCTGCGTGTAAAGTTGCTGGCTCAGCAGTCTGGAGTGAGGCAATAGAATCCCTTTTGTTTAGCATGCATGGGCTGCTATAATATTTTTGCTCTACTTACTTTCTTTTTTTGTGTTCTGTCATGTGCATCATGGTGTTGGAAAATAACGATATTCATTAGCAAGATTGACTTTTTTTTTTTTCTTCTTTATAGAAGTTTTATGAATTGTAGGAACATAAAGGCATGAACAGTGCTCGCTCTGTCTGCATACTATTATGGCATGAAATGGCTGCATGTAGGCTTGGAGCATACGCTCTAAAAAAGGAAAGAACGAGCACTAATAGATTCCAAATTGACTGTTTGTAAATGAATTTTAACAATTTATATAACTTTTTATATAGTGTGCGCGCTCCTAGGTAATACCTAATTAACACAGCTTCCATAGTAATAACCTTTTATTCATATAGCACTAACCTATTCCATAACGCTTTACATTCAGGAGGAAGAGTAAAAATGTCAATGCTGTACAACAGAGGCGTAGCTAGGTTCTCCTGCACCCGGGGCAAAGATTCAGATTGCCCCCCCCCCCCAACTTATTTCCCGACATCTCCTTCCCCCTCGCCATGTTTTCTTTCCCTACCAATCAATGAGGTGTAATTTTTCTTTCACAATTTTTTTTTTTTTATGTAACGAGAGTATAAAAGCATTTCTACATTTTACAAGCACTCTAGTTCTATAATGTAATTAACATAAAAATAAATTAAAAGAAAATAAATTAAAGAGGCCACACACAGCCCCCCTTGTAGATAGTGCCACACACAGCCCTCTTCCCCCCTAGTAGATAGTGGCACACTCTCTCCCCCCCCCCCCCCCCTTGTACTTAGCGCCACACTGTGAACAGACCGGTGAGCGGTAGCCTACCTCTACCACTCTCCGCTCTGCCTGGTGTGACTTACCGGAGAAGCCGAGGAGGTCATTTGGCGCAGGCAGCGGCGGAGTTCCTTCTGACTAGGGTTGGTGACAGCCAGGGCCGGCCTTAGCTTGGATGGCGCCCTGTGCGGAACTCTCTATTGCTGCCCCCTGCACAAACCAAAATGTAACCACATATATGGACACACTAGAACATATATACTGTACATACATAAAGACAGATATTTAGACATACAGGCAAATATACATTCACACACATCTGGAATATATACATACAGGTAAATATATAGACATACACATACACATACAGACAGGAACATATACAAATACATAAAAGGCACAAATATACAAGCACAAAGACACATTCACAAACAGACCCATATATACCCACACAGGCACATATGTACACAGCACAGATAATGTGGTAGTGTTACCTGCAGTCCTATGTAACACCACAGATAACCGTGATAATGCAGTAACTGCTGCCTGCAGTCCTAGAAAACACCACAGATAACACATAGTTATAACTCTCTGATTACAGATAATGTAGTAGATGTTACCTGCAGTCCTATGTAACACCACAGATAACACATTGTGCTAAATTACAATCTCAGCTCTGCTACACAGTACAGATAATGTAGTAGATGTTACCTGCGGTCCTATGTAACACTACAGATAGCACCAGGGGCGTAACTAGGAAAGACTGGGCCCCATAGCAAACTTTTTACTGGGGCCCCCCCCTCCCCTGGGTGTCACACAACCCCCCCCCCCTTGTAGATAGTGCCTTTTTTACAGCCCCCCCTGTAGATATCTACAGGGGGGGTTGTATGGCGTTCTCTACAGGGGGGGGGATTGTATGGCGTTCTCTAGAGGGGAGGGGTCTGTATGGCATTCTCTACAGGGGGGGGTTGTATGGCGTTCCCTGCCGGGGGGTGCTGTATGGTGTCTTCTACAGGGGGGGGGGTTGCATGGCGTCCCCTGCCGGGGGGTGCTGTATGGCGTCCTCTACAGGGGGGGGGGGGGGTTGTATGGCGTTCTCTACAGGGGGGGGGATTGTATGGCGTTCTCTAGAGGGGAGGGGTCTGTATGGCATTCTCTACAGGGGGGGTTGTATGGCGTTCCCTGCCGGGGGGTGCTGTATGGTGTCTTCTACAGGGGGGGGGGTTGCATGGCGTCCCCTGCCGGGGGGTGCTGTATGGCGTCCTCTACAGGGGGGGGGGTTGTATGGCGTTCCCTGCCGGGGGGTGCTGTATGGTGTCTTCTACAGGGGGGGGGGGTTGCATGGCGTCCCCTGCCGGGGGGTGCTGTATGGCGTCCTCTACAGGGGGGGGGGGTCTGTGTGGCGTTCTCTACAGGGAAGGTCTGTGTGGCGTTCTCTACAGGGGGGGTGTGCTGTATGGCGTCCTCTACGGGGGGGGGGTCTGTGTGGCGTTCTCTACAGGGGTGGGGGTTGTATGGCATTCCCTGCCGGGGGTGCTGTGTGGCGTTCTCTACAGGGCTGGGGGGGGGGGGGTCTGTATGGCGTTCTCTACAGGGGGGGGGCGGGGTCTGTGGCGTTCTCTAATGGGGGGGGCAGGGCCACCATCAGGGGGGTATTAGGGGTACTGGTGAGGGGCCCGGCCAAACCTAATTGAAAGGGGGGCCCGACAACTACAGTGACTTGCCTTTGGTAGAAAAAAAACGCCCGCGCGCACCCACGAAAGCCCGTAAGCGCGCACCCGCGGACACACACATGGACACAACTTACCTGGAGCCTGGCTGGAGGTGGAGGACTGGACCGAAGACCTCGCCTGAAGAGGACTGGAGTGGGAGCAGCAGCTCTTCTGACCGTGAGTAAAGTGTTGAAAGTGCTGTTTAAGTATGGCCCTGTTCACACAGAGTATTTTGCAGGCAGAAAAAAATTTGCCTCAAAATTCCTTAAAGAATTTTGATGCAGATTTTGACCTGCTCACACTATCTTGCCGCGTTTTTTTGCTGCGTTTTTTGCCCGCGGCGATTTGAGGACAGACAAAAAACGCAGCGAAAAATGCGTTTTCTGCCTCCAAATGATTTAGATGGGAGGTCCGAGGCGGAACCGCGGCAAGAAAGGACGTGCTGCTTTTTCTTTTTTCCGCGACTGGCTCCTATTGATTTCAGATTAAATCAATGGGAGGCGGTTTTGGAAGTTGTTTGGTGCTGATTCTGACGCAGTGTCCGAGTCAATATCAAGGCCCAAAAACTCTGAACTGGGCCTTATTGTTAGGGCTTATTCAGACGATCGTGTAATACATCCGTGCAACGTGTGTGATTTTCACGCGCCTCGCACGGACCTATGTTAGTCTATGGGGCCGTGCAGACTGTCAGTGATTTTCACGCAGCGTGTGTCCGCTGCGTAAAACTCACGACATGTCCCATATTTGTGCATTGTTCGCGCATCACGCACCCATTGAAGTCAATGGGTGCGTGAAAATCACGCCCAGCACTTCCGCAGCAGTATAAACTGTGAATGAAAATAGAGAAGCACCACGTGCTACTAACATACAGAGTGTCATAATGATGGCGGCTGCGTGAAAATCATGCAGCCGCGCATCATACGCTGCTGCCACACGGAGCTGTTATGGACCTTTGCATGCACAAAACGCCACGTTTTTTGCGCACGCAAAAAGCACACGCTTGTGTAAATCTGGCCTTAGGGTAGGAACACACTAGGAATGAACACTGCGGATTTTATGCAACACGTTTTATTGTGGAAAATCCGCCACGTATTACAGTCGCAGCAGAGAGGATGAGATTTGAACAAATCTCATCCACACGCTGCAAAAAAAATTGACCTGCAGTGTGGCTTTTTAAGCCGCAGCATGTCAATGTATTGTGTGGAATCGCTGCTCCTCTGTTGCGGAAATGCTGCGGTTCTGCCGCAAAAATCACAAATGAGAAAAAAAAAAAGGTACTTTTTTAAATTGATAAAGTTTAGACTTACCCCGGCCATAGTTTAGGCGACGCGATCCTCTGATCTTAGCGCAGCCCGGCCTCCTGTCATGACGACGTTTCATCCCATGTGACTGCTGCAGCAGTCACATGGTCTACAGCGTCATCCCAGGAGGCGGGGCTACGTTCAGAAGAGAGACGCGTCGCCTAAACTACGGCCGGGGTAAGTCTAAACTTTTTTTTTCCCTGCAGGATTCCCGCAGCGGACATGCCTCACGAAACCTGCGCCACTATTTGGTGCGGTTTTGCTGGCAAAATTCCCTGCGGCTACCGGGGCGGATAAGCTGTGTAGTTTTACTCAGCATATCCGCCTAGTGTGTTCCTACCCTTATGATGTCGCTCCTGGAGCTGCTGCCGGTCTCTAAATAGGCAATTGGTCCAGTAGAATTTGGAATTATTTTTTTGTGAACCAGCTTAAAAAAATACAAAACTTTTGTGTTAGGGCCTGTTCACATCACCGTTCCCTTCCGTTCTGGGGTTCCGTCTGAGGTTTCTGTCGGGTGAACCCCGCAACGGAAAGTGAAAGTGACAGCACAGCTTCCGTTTCAGTCACCATTGATGTCAATGGTGACGGAAACATCGCTAATGGTTTCCGTTCGTCACCATTCCGGCAGGTTTTCGGACGGAATCATTAGCGTATCATCAGCAGCTCCAGGAGCGACATCATAAGGGACACACTAGGCGGATATGCTGAGTAAAACTACACAGCTTATCCGCCCCGGTAGCCGCAGGGAATTCAGACAGCAAAACCGCACCAAATAGTGGCTCAGGTTTCGTGAGGCATGTCCGCTGCAGGAATCCTGCAGGGAAAAAAAAGTTTAGACTTACCCCGGCCGTAGTTTAGGCGACGCGTCTCTCTTCTGAACGTAGCCCCGCCTCCTGGGATGACGCTGTAGACCATGTGACCGCTGCAGCAGTCACATGGGATGAAACGTCATGACAGGAGGCCGGGCTGCGCTAAGAATAGAGGATCGCGTCACCAGGACTACGGCCGGGGTAAGTCTAAACTTTTTTTATCAATTTAAAAAAAATACCTTTTTTTTTTTTCTCATTTGTGATTTTTGCGGCAGAACCGCAGCATTTCCGCAACAGAGGAGCAGCGATTCCGCAGCATAAATTGACACGCTGCGGCTTAAAAAGCCACACTGCAGGTTAATTTTTTTTTTTGCAGCGTGTGGATGAGATTTGTTCAAATCTCATCCACTCTGCTGCGACTGTAATACGCTGTGGATTTTCCGCAATAAAATGTGTTGCATAAAATCTGCAATGTTCATGCCTAGTGTGTTCCTACCCTAAGGCCGGATTTACACAAGCGTGTGCTTTTTGCGCGCGCAAAAAACGTGGTATTTTGCGCATTCAAAAGGTCCATAACCGCTCGTGTGGCAGCAGCGTATGATGCGCGGTTGCGTGATTTTCGCGCAGCCGCCATCATTATGACACTGTATGTTAGTAGCACGTGGTGCTTTTCTGTTTTCATTCACAGTTTATACTGCTGCGGAAGTGCTGGGTGTGATTTTCACGCACCCATTGACTTTAATGGGTGCGTGATGCGCCAACAACGCACAAATATCGGACATGTCGTGAGTTTTACGCAGCGGACACACGCTGCATGAAAATCACTGACCGTCTGAACGGCCCCATAGACTAACATAGGTCCGTGGGAGGCGCGTGAAAATCACGCGCATTGCACGGATGTATTACACGATCGTCTGAATAAGCCCTAACAATAAGGCCCAGTTCAGAGTTTTTGGGCCTTGATATTGACTCGGACACTGCGTCAGAATCAGCACCAAACAACTTCCAAAACCGCCTCCCATTGATTTTAATCTGAAATCAATAGGAGCCAGTCGCGGAAAAAAGAAAAAGTAGCACGTCCTTTCTTGCCGCTGTTCCGCCTCTGACCGCCCATCGAAATCATTTGGAGGCAGAAAATGCATTTTTCGCTGCATTTTTTGTCTGCTGTTCTCAATTGCCGCGGGCAAAGAACGTGGCAAGATAGTGTGGGCAGGTCAAAATCTGCCTCAAAATTCGGTGCGTGGTTCCAGTCGGTCGCCGGTGCGCGCTCACGGACGCATGGGCTTTCAATCGCGGGTGCGTGCGGTCGCCTGTGCGCGCTCGCGAGTGCGGGCGTTTGCGGGTGCCCGCGATTGGTCGCGCAGGCGGTGTTTGACGGCCCCCATGACGAGAGGCGTGGGCCCCCGCAGCTCATGACATTCTTTTGGTGAAAAAAACAGGCCCCATTGCAGGGGCCTGTTTTTTTTTCTACCAAAGGCAAGTCGCGGCAGTTTCCGGGCCCCCCTTTCAATTAGGTTTGGCCGGTCCCCTCACATCAGTACCCCTAATACCCCCCTGATGGCGGCCCTGGGTAGCATGATATAGTGCTGGACGGAGTACCGTTAACAGGCGGTGCCACGGTAGGGGGCCCAGAAAATTTAGCTGTATGGGGCCCTGAAATTCTTGATGGCGGCCGTGGGGGGGGTTTATGGCGTTCCCTGCAGGGGGGGCTGTATGGCGTTCCCTGCAGGGGGGGCTGTATGGCGTTCCCTGCAGGGGGGCTGTATGGCGTTCCCTGCAGGGGGGGCTGTATGGCGTTCCCTGCAGGGGGGGCTGTATGGCGTTCCCTGCAGGGGGGGCTGTAAGGCGTTCCTTGCAGGGGGGGCCTGTATGGCGCTAATGCCATACAACCCCCCTTGTAGAGAACGCCATACAGCGCCCCCCCCCTGTAGGGAACGCCATACAGTGCCCCCCCTGTAGGGAACGCCATACAGCGCCCCCCCCCCCCCACTGTAGGGAACGCCATACAGCGTCCCCCCTCACAAAAAAATGTGACCTACAGTGTGTCCTACTAAAAGACATGTATCCACAGGATAGGGGATACATGTGAGATCACTGGCAGCGATGAGGAGAACGGGGGACCGAAAGTCCCCTGAAGTTCTCCACGACTAACCTCTGACTTCCGACATCTGCGCAGCTCAATAAAAATGAAAGGAGCGCTGGTCACGCATGCGCACAAGCGTGACCGGCGCTCCATTCATTTCTACGGAGCTGCCGACACAGACCCTGGAAGTCCGAGGTTTGTGATGGAGAACTTCAGGGGACTTTCGGTCCCCCTTTCTCCCTATCAATGCCCGTGATCACACATGTATCCCCTATCCTGTGGATAGGGGATACATGTATTTTGTTTAATGGCAGAGCGGGGAGATACCTCCCTGCTCTGCCGTAGTGTTAAGTGGCGTCACGCTGTAGCAGCCATAGTGGCTGCTAGCGGAGCCTCTGGCCATGGTGGGGGCCCGTGCCAGCGGGCGATACGGGCCCCCTCATGCCGCGGGCCCCGTAGCAGCCACTACGGCGGTAGTTACGCCACTGGATAGCACACTGATAACTCTCGGAGTACAGATAATGTAGTTGTCCCCTGCAGTCCGATGTACCACCACAGATAACACATTGTGCTAAATTACAATCTCCGCTCTGCTACACAGTACAGATAATGTAGTAGATGTTACCTGCGGTCCTATGTAACACTACAGATAACACACTGATAACTCTCGAAGTACAGATAATGTAGTAGATATAAGACACAGACACACTGTATACACACACACAGACACTCACCATGTCTCCTTGCTGACAGCATCACAGGTCAGGACGAGCTGTGTGGGCGGAGCTTCCTCTCTGCTTCTCGCAGAGCACAGAGTAGAGGCAGATGCAGGGAGGCTGCAGCACGGGAGTGGACCTATCCCCTGACCCGAGTCATCTGACCTCATGTCACCGATGTGAGGTCAGGTGACAGGTAAGGTGACTGGACTGGTCCACTCCCTGCCGTCACAGACCCCAGTCAGAACGCCCTAATTTCCTGGCTCTTCCTAAGCTGCTGCAGGTGTCTGACATACAGGGCGCCTGTCAGCAGCGATCAGCTGCTCTTCGGCGCCCCCCCCCCCTCCCTTGTGCCCGGGGCACATGCCCCGCCTGCCCCCCCTAGCTACGCCCCTGCTGTACAACCTCTACTATGAGATCAGATGAGTGAGGACTCTGGACATCTAAAATCTAAGCTTGGATGGGCAAAGTAGGCGCTTAGGAATCTGGTCACACTTTATTTGTATATACAGCGTATATCTGGTCCAGGCTGACTTGAGACTTTTTTTTTTTTTTTTTTTTTTCTAAACCAGACAACCCCTTTAGACAGCCTATCAGGGCATTCTGATTTAGAGGGTCCTAGATCAGTGGTTAATCTGACTATGAGAATTTTAGACCATTTATTAGGCTACACCTATAAGCCCTAAGTTTCATCCAACCAGAAACTAAGGTACCACAAATTGTACCAAACCTATTGAACATTACCGTCCATGAAACCAATGTCCTCCCTAAGGAAAAAAATTGCTTTCTTTTTTTTTTTTTTTTTTTTTTTTTTTTTTTTTTTGCAAAACATCTGTCAGAGCATAGGTTTCTTTGAAGTCTGATTAGACTTCTGCTCCTATAAATTGCTAAAGTCCCAGAAAAAAACACTTACCTGGATTTGTGCTACTGCTTGGGTAATTTGAGAATTAATGTCTGGTCAACTTCTTAAATTACTAGAATAGTGTCGGAGTCGCAATCTCGGGGGCGAATTTATTAAGTTTGGCATTTTATATGCCAGTCTTCAAGAGGCTCTGTAACCACATTATAAGTGCCATATCTTCTACATAATGTGATCGGCGCTGTAATGTGGATTACAGCAGTGTTTTTATATTTAGAATAACTATAAATTTTTACGGAGTTATGACCCATTTTAGATTTATGCTAATGACTTTCTTAATGCCCAACTTCGGTAACGTTCGTGTGTTTCTTACTCACACAGCACATCAAGGTCACGCTGTGCTGTCATTTACAGAGTGATCTCACGAGATCACACTTGCGGTCATTAGCTCCCACACAAACATTACCGAAGTGTCGGGATTGTGAATTGACATCGCGTCCTGGCTGGAAGCTATGTCTATTCACTCTCAAGACACTTCAGTAACAGGTGACTGGTATGAAAATTGAGAAGTCTCATACGTTTTTGTACAAATTTTGACTGATGCCAAATCAGCATAGTGTTTAATAAATCCCACACCCCCTTGAGTAGAGCTAGGCAATTTAATCGAAATCCAAATTCCGCACAATTTATTGGCGTCTTGCAAATTTTGGTTTTATCAAGTAATTTTTTCCCAGTTTAAACTGTATCTGCATCTTCAGGATACAGATACACTCCTGCTCTACCATTCACAATGTATCACTGGATGTAAGGCAGTGACATCATTGTGTCTGTCGGCGCCATGCTGCACAGACCAGAGGAGCAGAGGGATCTCAACTTGTTGGGTGAGTATGTATATTTTTATCAGGTACTATTGGTGGCAGCTGTGGGGGCATTCTACAGCATGGGGGGTAGCTATGGGGGACTTTATACGGTGTGGGGTGTATGTATGGAGGTATTATACTGTGTGAGGGCAGTTACAGGGGCGTTATACTATGTAGAGGCAGCTATGGGAGTGTTATATTGTGTGGAGGGCTGTTACGGGGCATTATATTGTATGGGGGGCATTATACTGTGTGGAGGCAGTTACGGGGCATTATACTGTGGGGAGCACTATGGGGCAATACAGTGGGGCAGTATCAGGGGGTATATTATATACAGCAGGCTCAGGGATAAATATTAATTCAGTGGCGTAGCATGCAAAAGCGGTGGACCTAAATGATCGTTCAGTAATTGCGGTTACATGTTATATTAATCATGATTTTTATTTAGGCCATAATTGCTCAGCCCTATCCCTGAGTTAGTACATAAATGAAATTCTCAGTCAACCTAACCAGCAACTTTCCCCCACCACTGTTTTCTTTATGCCTAAATCTTGGGGGGTTTACCATTTACTCTTGGTGAAAATTCTAGGTGCGTTAAATCTGGCCATGCACTTGAGGTAGGTCAGCTAAGAACTCGACCCTTTCTATTTGTTTTCTCCACAATGTGCATCCCGTGGATGACCGCTTCCTGACTGTCCCCTGACAAGTTGTACTTCACCATGCCCTATCCTTTCTTCCTGCAGGAGATAAGCTGCTGCTACATGTCCTGCAATGGCTTATTCCCCTTTCCACATTAAAAAGAAAACATGCTTGCTCATGTGAGTAGAAATATTAATGGTGGTGTCGGGGGAAAAACACTTTCATGATTACAAATTCTGATGAGAAATGGCAGTTCTCAGCTAGTTTTTGGGAAATAAGCTCCTTTTGTTTCTACTGTGACGTGACCATTGCAAATGTCGAATGACTAAGTCTACCACCCAAGTAAACCGGACAAATTGAATGCTAAGGTAACTTCTTTGGTCTTACCACATCCTCTTATGACTCCATGTTATAAGAAGTCTAGAATAACCTCAAATGCCACAGCTGGCTCCCCCCCACCTTAACTATTAAAATTGTCCAGGATGGATATATATATATATATATATATATAGTGAAGGAAATAAGTATTTGATCCCTTGCTGATTTTGCAAGTTTGCCCACTGTCAAAGACATGAACAGTCTAGAATTTTTAGGATAGATTAATTTTACCAGTGAGAGATAGATTATATATAAAAAAAGAAAATCACAGTCAAAATTATATATATTTATTTGCATTGTGCACAGAGAAATAAGTATTTGATCCCCTACCAACCATTAAGAGTTCAGCCTCCTCCAGACCAGTTACACGCTCCAAATCAACTTGGTGCCTGCATTAAAGACAGCTGTCTTAAAGAGGCTCTGTCACCACATTATAAGTGCCCTGTCTCCTATATAAGGAGATCGGCGCTGTAATGTAGGTGACAGTAATGCTTTTTATTTAAAAAAACGATCTATTTTCACAACGTTAGGAGTGATTTTGGTTTATGTTAATGAGCTTTCTTAATGCCCAAGTGGGCGTACTTTTACTTTTGACCAAGTGGGCGTTGTACAGAGGAGTGTATGATGCTGACCAATCGGCATCATAAACTCCTCTCCATTCATTTACACTGCACTAGCGATATAGATATATCGCTATGTGCAGCCTCATACACAAGCCCTAACATTACTACAGTGTCCTAATAATGAATACACATGAAATCCAGCCTGGACGTCATGTGTACTCAGAATCCTGATACTTCTGAATCTTTTCTGTGAGATTTACAGCAACGGATACGAAATCTCGCGAGATCACGGAGCTAAATGAGATTTGGTTTCACTTGCTGGAATCTCACAGAAAAGATTCAGAAGTGTCAGGATTCTGAGTACACATGACGTCCAGGCTGGATTTCATGTGTATTCATTATCAGGACACTGTAGTAATGTTAGGGTTTGTGTATGAGGCTGCACATAGCAATACATCTATATCGCTAGTGCAGTGTAAATGAATGGAGAGGAGTGCATGATGCCGATTGGTCAGCATCATACACTCCTCTGTACAACGCCCACTTGGTCGAAAGTAAAAGTACGCCCACTTGGGCATTAAAAAAGCTCATTAGCATAAACCAAAATCACTCCTAACGTTGTGAAAATAGATCGTTTTTTTAAAATAAAAAGCATTACTGTCACCTACATTACAGCGCCCATCTCCTTATATAGGAGATAGGGCACTTATAATGTGGTGACAGAGTCTCTTTAAATGGTCACCTGTATAAAAGACTCCAGTCCACAGACTCAATTAATCAGTCTGACTCTAACCTCTACAACATGGGCAAGACCAAAGAGCTTTCTAAGGATGTCAGGGACAAGATCATAGACCTGCACAAGGCTGGAATGGGCTACAAAACCATAAGTAAGACGCTGGGTGAGAAGGAGACAACTGTTGGTGCAATAGTAAGAAAATGGAAGACATACAAAATGACTGTCAATCGACATCGATCTGGGGCTCCATGCAAAATCTCACCTCGTGGGGTATCCTTGATCCTGAGGAAGGTGAGAGCTCAGCCGAAAACTACATGGGGGGAACTTGTTAATGATCTCATGGCAGCTGGGACCACAGTCACCAAGAAAACCATTGGTAACACATTACGCCGTAATGGATTAAAATCCTGCAGTGCCCGCAAGGTCCACCTGCTCAAGAAGGCACATGTACAGGCCCGTCTGAAGTTTGCAAATGAACATCTGGATGATTCTGAGAGTGATTGGGAGAAGGTGCTGTGGTCAGATGAGACTAAAATTGAGCTCTTTGGCATTAACTCAACTCGCCGTGTTTGGAGAAAGAGAAATGCTGCCTATGACCCAAAGAACACCGTCCCCACTGTCAAGCATGGAGGTGGAAACATTATGTTTTGGGGGTGTTTCTCTGCTAAGGGCACAGGACTACTTCACCGCATCAATGGGAGAATGGATGGAGCCATGTACCGTCAAATCCTGAGTGACAACCTCCTTCCCTCCACCAGGACATTAAAAATGGCTCGTGGCTGGGTCTTCCAGCACGACAATGACCCGAAACATACAGCCAAGGCAACAAAGGAGTGGCTCAAAAAGAAGCACATTAAGGTCATGGAGTGCCCTGGCCAGTCTCCAGACCTTAATCCCATCAAACTTATGGAGGTAGCTGAAGATCAGAGTTGCCAGGCGACAGCCTCGAAATCTTAATGATTAACAGATGATCAGCAAAGAGGAGTGGGCCAAAATTCCATCTAACATGTGTGCAAACCTCAACTACAAAAAACGTCTGACTGCTGTGCTTGCCAACAAGGGTTTTGCCACCAAGTATTAAGTCTTGTTTGCCAAAGGGATCAAATACTTATTTCTCTGTGCACAATGCAAATAAATATATATAATTTTCACTATGCGATTTTCTTTTTTTTTTATATATATATATATATATATATATTTTATATATATATATATATCACTGGTAAAATTAACCTAGCCTAAAAATTCTAGACTGTTCATGTCTTTGACAGTGGGCAAACTTACAAAATCAGCAAGGAATCAAATACTTATTTCCTTGTGTGTGTGTGTGTGTGTGTGTATGTATGTATGTATATATGTGTGTGTGTGTGTATATATATATATATATATATTAGTCCACTTGTAGATGAACACAGCACTCCATACAGCTATATATTAGGTCATGTGCATGTTATCAGAGGATGAATCCGTTCCCCACTTGAAGTGCATAAAAACCATAGAACAGAATAACGGCACCAGGACTTCCAGATGGATGAATAAAGGGTGGCTTTATTCACCTCAAGTGAGCAGCGACGTTTCAGTTCGTCACAGAACCTTTCTCAAGCTGTACAACACTACACACATTGTCAAGCATATAGGAGGTACATCCAATAATTAGCATAAAACCAATCACTGTACAGTATACAAAAAATAAGTATGTATAGAACTTTAAACCCATATTGTGATACAATTTTATAAAGCGCGTAAGTACAATTGTCCTTTCATATGTCAAGTGCAATATACATCATTAAAAATACATAAGAACAGTCCACTGTGATTTAATTAGAAATTTAGGCTAATCGCTGAAAGCTGCAGAGGCCAATCCACAAACTATAACTATATGTAGATCACAGGAGCGATGTTACATTACCATTCCATTGCACGTCTTAAGACAGCAGCCTTCGCGCGCGTCTATCGTGCATAATTAAAGATGGCGCCGAGACCGGAAGAAGGGTCTATGGAACGCAAGCGCAGACAGGCTGGAACGCAAGTTCAGTTTCGGCGCATGCGCAAACTGCGTTTATCCGATCATTCCGTTCTACACACCTGCAACACTCGGAATATATGTATACATTACACCAGTGAAGCAAAGTTAGTATTGCATCACTAGTGCAATGTAGAAAAATACTATGTAGCTCTACATGGGAGTATGGCAGCATAAGAAATGGAGAATATGCAACATCTACCCTTAACTTAGCACACTGAATAGTGGTCAGTAGAACCAATAAGGTTCAACTACAATAGAAATCACTATTGGTATAAGTGGGAAGAGGATCATCCCAATAAGGGATTTGACACTCAATCCCCACTAATGCTCTCTAAGGGATCTATGTATATAAAATAATATACAGGTAGAAGCTGCCTCTGGAACCAAGTCGCTGATCCTACATATATCATATCTATATGCAAGTAATGTATGTATAAACACGTTTTCTACCATAATTCAAAAACATTGCATTTACTGAATTTATACAGGGTTTAAGAACAGGAAGGAACGTATGGTTTTTGTGGAATAATAGTCAATATGTGAAATGGGCCTCTGCGACCTTCATGCAGCCATCGTGTTGCTTCACAAATAGTGCATATCTATAAACATAGAAGAAAAAAACAATTCATATATAGTACACTTAAAGAGGCTCTGTCACCAGATTTTGCAACCCCTATCTGCTATTGCAGCAGATAGGCGCTGCAATGTAGATTACAGTAACGTTTTTATTTTTAAAAAACGAGCATTTTTGGCCAAGTTATGACCATTTTTGTAGTTATGCAAATGAGGCTTGCAAAAGTCCAAGTGGGTGTGTTTAAAAGTAAAAGTCCAAGTGGGCGTGTATTATGTGCGTACATCGGGGCGTTTTTAATACTTTCACTAGCTGGGCGCTGTGAAGAGAAGTATCATCCTCTTCTCTTCAGAACGCCCAGCTTCTGACAGTGCAGATCTGTGACGTCACTCACAGGTCCTGCATCGTGACGGCCACATCGGCACCAGAGGCTACAGTTGATTCTGCAGCAGCATCAGCGTTTGCAGGTAAGATTGACTAAACGCTGATGCTGCTGCAGAATCAACTGTAGCCTCTGGTGCCGATGTGGCCGTCACGATGCAGGACCTGTGAGTGACGTCACAGATCTGCACTGTCAGAAGCTGGGCGTTCTGAAGAGAAGAGGATGATACTTCTCTTCACAGCGCCCAGCTAGTGAAAGTATTAAAAACGCCCCGATGTACGCACATAATACACGCCCACTTGGACTTTTACTTTTAAACACACCCACTTGGACTTTTGCAAGCCTCATTTGCATAACTACAAAAATGGTCATAACTTGGCCAAAAATGCTCGTTTTTTAAAAATAAAAACGTTACTGTAATCTACATTGCAGCGCCTATCTGCTGCAATAGCAGATAGGGGTTGCAAAATCTGGTGACAGAGCCTCTTTAAGCACCATAATGATAAAACAAGTTTAAAAATACACCTGAACAGCAAAGTCCAAATCAGACATCTGAATACATAAATGTATAGGAAATATACCATTAAGAGTCCACTAAACAATATCCCACATGTATCTAGAGAGAAGCCTCCTATGTGGGCCAAACGGGTATTCCACATTAAGTCCCTTAGGAGACATAGTATCAAGTCTATATATCCATTCTAATTCCTTTCTTTTAAGGGCCCGCTCCCTATCCCCACCTCGTCTCATTGGAGGTACTGCATCTATGATCCTAAATTTGAATTGTGATAGCCCATGATTGTGATCCAAAAAATGTCTAGATATGGGTAATTTACGTCCTTTTTTTTATTTTTTATGTTGGACTTGTGATTCCTCATCCTCAATGTTGCTTCTATTGTGGTCTCCCCAATGTAGTGAAGACCACAAGGGCAACTGAGTAAATAGATAGCAAAATATGTCTGACACGTATAGACACCCCGAATGGTCATAGGTTTCCCGGTTTGTGGATGATTAAAAATGTTGCCCTTGATCATATTGTTACAAATATTACAACCCAAACCGGGATAGAAGCCCTGTTTAGGAGGAGCCAAAAATGTTTGTCCTGTACGACCAGAACCGATGTCAGCCTTAACTATACTGTTTTTAATAGTCTTGCCCTTTCTATAGGCCATCATAGGTCTCTCCTGAAACTCAACAGTGTCAGGAAATACTCTACCCAGTACACTCCAATCCTTCCTCATAATTTCACTAACTTGGGAGCTGATCGCAGAGAAGGTAGAGACAAAAGGAATGCGATTCTTCTTTTGCATAGAGGTCTTGCCACTCAAAAGAACATTCCTTTCTAATGCCAGGGCTTTCTGTTTGTTCATCTCTAGGAGATGTCTAGGGTACCCCCTCTCCATAAACTTCATACACATTTGGTCAAGCCGCGAGGACAATTTATCCTCTTGGCTTACTACCCTCTTCACTCTAATCAGCTGACTAAAGGGTAAGGATTTTAGCATAGTTCTAGGATGACCACTAGTATAATGCAAGAGATGGTTTCTATGTGTTTTTTTTAAAAAAAGGTCAGAGACAAATCCATTCTCAGAAACTGAAATACATGTATCTAAATAGACGATTGACGTTTCAGAGTAAGACATAGTGAACTTAATCGTGGAATTCATAGTGTTCAAAAAAGAAAGGAATTCCTATAATTCACATATGGAACCAGTCCAGATGAGGAAGACATCGTCTATGTATCGCCACCACCGCAAAACATTACTAAAATGGTGGGA
Source organism: Rhinoderma darwinii (assembly GCF_050947455.1). Lineage (NCBI taxonomy): Eukaryota > Metazoa > Chordata > Amphibia > Anura > Rhinodermatidae > Rhinoderma > Rhinoderma darwinii. The sequence continues at coordinate 75,673,815 of NC_134688.1, read as the reverse complement.
CACATAGACGAGGCCCTCCTCAATCTGCCGCATGAAGATATTTGCATAAGTGGGGGCCATATTGGACCCCATCGCCGTCCCTCTCTTCTGCAAATAAAACCGGTCAGCCACCATTAAATAATTCTTCCCCAAAATGAACTCCAGAAGGGATCTGATAAACGCAAGTTTTGCAATAGAACACCCTGATTTTTCTAAGTAGAACAATGAGGCATCAATACCCTCTATATGGTCAATGGAGGTATACAGACTCCCCACATCAAGGGTAACCAGGACCGGCCGGGCAGGAACCACAAGATCATTGATCCTGACCAGGAAGTCCGAGGTGTCCTTGATGTAAGAGTCCGCACCAATGGCAAATTGCCTAAGAATTTTGTCTACAAACATAGCTGCAGGGACAAATAGAGAATCATTCCCTGACACAATGGGACGTCCAGGGGGTCTAACTGGGTCCTTATGGATTTTGGGCAAAATATATAATACAGGGGTGACAGGAAATTTAACCTGCAGGAACTCATGCAAGTCTTTATCAATAGTTTTATGCATAAATTCAAAATCTATCAAGGAATTCAGCTCGCGTAAGTAAGCGAACTTAGGGTCTCTAGGTACCAGCGCATAGACATTGTTATTAAGCTGACCATTTCCTGCGGATAAGAGGAGGTGTCCATAACAACTATAGCACCCCCCTTATCTGCAGGTTTGATGGTCAGTTCACTATTTTCAGCGAACGCTGAGTGCCACATGTTCGGCCCGAGTTAGATTTCTCTGAATAAATAGTTCACCCTGTGTTGACTTCAGGGAACAGACTTGTTTTTTAACAAGTGAGACATAAGTCTCAATCGCATGAGTGCTCTGAGGAGGCTGAAATCTACTTTTGTTAAAAAAAACATAATCATTCAGATGAAACTTCTCATTAGCAGTAGATATAACATTTGCATTAGCATCTCTGGGTTGCATAGAAAAAAATGCCTTTAGTTTTATTGACTGAAAAAAAACCTCTCCAAATCAAGGTCCAAGCTGAACCAATCAATGGGGTTATTGGGGCAATATGACAGACCACGATTTAGTACTTTAATCTGAGAGTCAGTTAATGTAAGATGAGATATTCACCACTAGGTCTAGGGATTTTTCTTCCGGGTCTGGTATTGTCGACCCCCCCTTGTGCTGGAATAATCCTGCCTCTGGTCCTGTTGTGGTTCAGCCTTTCTCTTGTGTTTCCTCCCACCCCTGCGGGATCGCTTTCTCCTATCGTTGGAGTGTCCATACCATCTCCTAAAAAAGGAGTGGAAATCTGATCATCCGATAATTCTAAATCTGTAACATATGGATCAACACCTTTCTGGCGTCTTCTGGGTCCGCTCTACGATTTCCTGGGCCCCTGGAATCTAACTCCTCACTCTGCCAACAGTAGATTTTCCATGTGGCGTAATCATCCTGGTTTCGCTGCCATTTTTGGCGTTTGGTTTATTCTATATCAGTGCGGAATTTCTGTAAAAATACGGACATCTTTTCCTTCAGGGGATGTAGTTCTTGTGTAGGCAACATCTCCACCATCTGGATTTCTCTATCACTCAGTCGTATTTTGACCAATTCGATCTCTTTTTGTAGAAATTCAATGTTGAGTAACAACAAATCCTGTAGAACGTAATTATCTGATAAACGCAGTTTGCGCATACGCAGACCGGCTGGAACGCAAGTTCAGTTTCGGCGCATGCGCGGTAGTGATTTTTTCACTGCTTGCGTTCCATAGACCCTTCTTCCGGTTTCTGCGCCATCTTTAATTATGCACGATAGACGCGCGCGAAGGCTGCTGTCTTAAGACGTGCAATGGAATGGTAATGTAATATCGCTCCTGTGATCTACATATAGTTCTAGTTTGTGGATTGGCCTCTGCAGCTTTCAGCGATTAGCCTAAATTTCTAATTAAATCACAGTGGACTGTTATGTATTTTTAATGATGTATATTGCACTTGACATATGAAAGGACAATTGTACTTATGCACTTTTTATAAAATTGTATCACAATATGGGTTTAATTTCTATACATATTTTTTGTATATTGTACAGTGATTGGTTTTATGCTAATTATTGGATGTACCTCCTATATACTTGACAATGTGTGTAGTGTTTGTACAGCTTGAGAAAGGTTCTGTGACGAACCGAAACATCGCTGCTCACTTGAGGTGAATAAATCCAACCTTTTTTCATCCTTCTGGAAGTCCTGGTGCCGTTATTCTGTTCTATGGTTGTTATATTTTTGCACAAGTTTATTTGCCTGGTGTATTGTTTGTATGGTGCCCATTGATTTCATATTTTTTTCCAAAAACATGGATTTTTGTATGCCACTTTCCACGCAGTTACCATGTTCCATTACACCCAGTATATGACTCACGGTACTATGACATGTATGCCCCCTGATGATAGTTTATTTTTCCTCTGCTGTGAGTGAAAAAACAAGGGCAGTTGAGATTCCTCCTGGATAGAAGCTGGGTGATGTGAGTGGGTTGTTCTAAAGTAAATTATTTTAGCACTAACCTAGTGTCGACTAGTTAATTTAAAATGCAAGAGTAGGAAATTCTTTGCTCTGCTTGAAGAAGAGACGTTACACTGCCCTTATACGGTGCCACAATTGCTAACCTTCCCATATACATACCTATAATCTTGTCTCCGTTATCTCTATATATTGATCACAAATTTAGATTGCCTCTGCCACCCAGAGTTTCTCTTGTATGGATATGTCCGTCATTGAAAGGGCTGCATTGCTGCATACAGCCCTAAATCATTATTATATTACTTGCGCTGCCATGCAGGTGCATCATGTCAGTCACCAACATAAATGAAAACTAGATCCAGCAGTTAGGTCTAATTAAGCAACAAGAAATTAAATTTTTGCCAGATCTGACAAATTCAGATGAATTCACATGTTTTCGTTAACTTTTTGTTTTTAAAAAGCAAAAAAAACAACCTTTTTAAAGCAGTTAGATTCACTCTCTGCCCTGGGAAGCTACTTCACTGGAGCTTCCCTATCCCTTCGTGCTCAGCAATGTACTATTCTGTCGCGCTAAGTGCATCGTTCACGCTCAGTGCCAGAATAGTATGTCCAGGGGAAAATGCATCACCACTTTCCCCCGGCGTTTCATCGAGCTGTGAGGCCTGCTGTTTCCGACAGCAGGCTATCAGAGCTCAGTGTGCAGGGACCAATTGTAGTGGTCCCGCCTCTGCGATCGCTGCTATTGTTTAGTTAATGATGACGGACCAATAGCAGTGATCGTATACATAATTTCCTGCTCTGACCTCAGATCCTGCCGCACCCAATCTGTTGGAGTGTGAGAGCGGTTGTGCCGTGAGGCAGTGCAGTTTAGTTTCGAGAAACAATGTAGCAGTAGTTTCAAAACTTTTCCCACCTTCTATCCACTTCCACTTCCCACTCCTGTCATTGTGTTCCCCTTGCCATCTCTCACTGACTACTTTTGTCTTCAGGGACACATTTTGGTCCCTGGGGATTATTTTTTTTCTTTTCTTTATAAAATAAACAAAGTCCGTTTAGAAAGTCAGCAGATAGTTTAGTATTAGGGTTAGTTAATGTCAGGGAACCGTCAAAGCGTAGTTAGGTATAGTGTCAGGAATCAGTCACAGTTCGGTTTAGCGTCAGGAATCCGTCACCGTAGTTAGGTTTAGTGTTCGAGATCCATCACTGTAGTCAGGTTTAGCGTCCAGGAAGTTCACATAAAATCAGTTGTTGGCGTCAGGAAAGCTCAGAATAATCTAGATAGGTTTAGTGTCCGGCACCCGTCACCTTAGTTGGGTTTAGTGTAAGGCAACAGTCACCGTAGTTAGGTTTAGCGTCGGGAAAGCTCATAATAATCTAGTTAGGTTTCGTGTCGGGGAATAGTCGCCATAGTTAGGTTTAATGTCAGGCAAGTTCAGATCAAATCTAGTTAGGTTTAGTGTTAGAAACCCTTGACCTAGTTAGGTTTAGTGTCAGAAGTCCACTAGTTCCAAAAAAAAAAAAAATATATTATATATATATATATATGATACTTCGTTATCTGCAGCATCTCAGCTAGTATTGGAGTTTGTGTCAGGGATTCGTTCTATAAAAACAAAATAGTTTTAGGTAGAAGTCTATTGCACGTGTGACACATAAATAATAAAATATGTCCCAAAGGTCATTTTCTGCCGAAGAGGCCTATGCGTTTCTTGCCTCTGACGCAGACTCGTCAGATGGCGACTCTTTTATCAAACTCCTCATCCAGTGATCAAGAGGGACCCCCTAGGAGACGCCCCAGGACCTCCACCACAGTTGAAACCCCTGAGAGAAGTGGCCCCGCAACAGTTGAAACCTCCGAGCGAAGTGTCCCCATTTGGATCACCACACCAGACCATTACGAGCCCCAAATCCCTGAGTACATGGGCAGCCCAGGGATAAAAATTAATACGGCAGGGCTCAGTGAGATGGACTTTTTCAAGTTCTTTTTCACGGATGAATTTATAGAGCTTATGGTGTCCCAGACAAATTCATATGCCCAACAGTATATAACAAAGAACCCCACATAATTTTATGCCCAATCCCACAGGTGGACTCCTGTAGACGCAGTGGAGTTGGGCAAATTCTGGGGACTGCTCTTGAACATGGGGCTTCTGAAAGAACCATCCATTAGGACCTACTGGACTACAGACATGCTATACCACACCCCGATGTACCGCATCGCCATGTCCAGGGTGCGTTATGAGGCAATACTTCACTTCTTACGTTATGCTGATAATGAGCAGTGCCCACCCCGAGATGACCCCAGTTTTGACAGTTTGTATAAACTGAGACCCCTATTAGACCCTTTCAGTGCCCAGTTTTCCCAAGCATACACCCCCGAGAAGTGTGTTTCTGTTGATGAGTCCCTGATACATTTTAAAGGGAGGCTTCAATTCCGCCAGTAACTGCCGAGTAAGAGGGCAAGGTATGGCGTGAAAATGTATAAGCTGTGTGAGAGTGCATCAGGGTATACGTACAAATTTAGAATATATGAAGGGAAAGACAGCAGTATTCAGCCCCCAGAATGCCCCCGCCCCCTTACTGGAAAGGAACGCAAAAATTGTGTGGGATTTGGTGCACCCACTGCTGGACCAGGGTTATCACCTCTACCTGGATAATTATTATACCAGCGTCCCACTCTTCAAGTGCCTCGCTTCCAGAAGTATGCGGCACTGCTAGAAGAAACCTGAGAGGTCTCCCTAAGACCCTGCTTGGGCAAACACTCAGAAGGGGTGAGAGCAGGGCACATTCTAGCAGCAATATATTGTGTGTCAAGTACAAGGACGAGAGATCCTTGTATTGACAATACATGGCCACAAAAGCACCCATATACCGGTACAGAGACCCAGAAACCAGACTGCATCCTGGACTACAATAGGTACATGGGAGGGGTGGACTTGACAGATCAAGTCCTGAAGCCCTACAGCGCCATGCAGAAATCAAGGGTGTGGTATAAGAAGTTGTTCGTGCACCTCATACAGATGGCATTGTACAATGCGTACGTGCTACGTCTATGTACAGGCCAGAGGGGAACTTTCCTGGAGTTTCAAGAGGTGGTTATCAAGCACCTAATCTTTAGGGACCAGGAAGGAGTGACACCCAGTACTTCTGGAAGCAAGGCCACACATTGTACCAGGGCAACACTTTCCAGGAGAAGTTCCCCAAACTGGCAAGAAGGGAAAAAGTCAAGAGGTGCAAAGTCTGCTATAAGAGGGGAATAAGGGAGGACACAATATATCAATGCGACACGTGTCCCGAAAAACCAGGGCTCTGTATGAAAGATTGTTTTAGAATTTATCATAAATGCCTTGATTTTTAATTACCCTGATGCACTCCGCACAGCTTATCCCCCCAATCTTTCCATTCTGAGCCCTTCCGTGTGCACAGGCAGCAAATAACCGCCACATGTAGGGTATTGCTGTACCCAGGAGAACCCACATTACAGTTTATGGGGTATATATATCTCTGCTGGCACATGCTGGGCACAATATATCGGACACTGAAATGGCAGCATACAGTGAAGGGAATGAGTATTTGATCCCTTGCTGATTTTGTAAGTTTGCCCACTGTCAAAGACATGAACAGTCTAGAATTTTTAGGCTAGGTTAATTTTACCAGTGAGATAGATTATATAAAAAAAACAAACAGAAAATCAGTCAAAATTATATATATTTTATTTGCATTGTACACAGAGAAATAAGTATTTGATCCCCTACCAACCATTAAGAGTTCAGCCTCCTCCAGACCAGTTACACGCTCCAAATCAACTTGGTGCCTGCATTAAAGACAGCTGTCTTACATGGTCACCTGTATAAAAGACTCCAGTCCACAGACTCAAATAATCAGTCTGACTCTAACCTCTACAACATGGGCAAGACCAAAGAGCTTTCTAAGGATGTTAGGGAAAAGATCATAGACCTGCACAAGGCTGGAATAGGCTACAAAACCATAAGTAAGACGCTGGGTGAGAAGGAGACAACTGTTGGTGCAATAGTAAGAAAATGGAAGACATACAAAATGACTGTCAATCGACATCGATCTGGGGCTCCATGCAAAATCTCACCTCGTGGGGTATCCTTGATCCTGAGGAAGGTGAGAGCTCAGCCGAAAACTACACGGGGGGAACTTGTTAATGATCTCAAGGCAGCTGGGACCACAGTCACCAAGAAAACCATTGGTAACACATTACGCCGTAATGGATTAAAATCCTGCAGTGCCCGCAAGGTCCCCCTGCTCAAGAAGGCACATGTACAGGCCCGTCTGAAGTTTGCAAATGAACATCTGGATGATTCTGAGAGTGATTGGGAGAAGGTGCTGTGGTCAGATGAGACTAAAATTGAGCTCTTTGGCATTAACTCAACTCGCCGTGTTTGGAGAAAGAGAAATGCTGCCTATGACCCAAAGAACACCGTCCCCACTGTCAAGCATGGAGGTGGAAACATTATGTTTTGGGGGTGTTTCTCTGCTAAGGGCACAGGACTACTTCACCGCATCAATGGGAGAATGGATGGAGCCATGTGCCGTCAAATCCTGAGTGACAACCTCCTTCCCTCCACCAGGACATTAAAAATGGCTCGTTGCTGGGTCTTCCAGCACGACAATGACCCGAAACATACAGCCAAGGCAACAAAGGAGTGGCTCAAAAAGAAGCACATTAAGGTCATGGAGTGGCCTAGCCAGTCTCCAGACCTTAATCCCATCGAAAACTTATGGAGGGAGCTGAAGATCCGAGTTGCCAAGCGACAGCCTCGAAATCTTCATGATTTACAGATGATCTGCAAAGAGGAGTGGGCCAAATTCCATCTAACATGTGTGCAAACCTCATCAACTACAAAAAAACGTGTGACTGCTGTGCTTGCCAACAAGGGTTTTGCCACCAAGTATTAAGTCTTGTTTGCCAAAGGGATTAAATACTTATTTCTCTGTGCACAATGCAAATAAATATATAGAATTTTGACAATGTGATTTTTCTGTTTGTTTTTTTTATATAATCTATCTCTCACGGGTAAAATTAACCTAGCCTAAAAATTCTAGACTGTTCATGTCTTTGACAGTGGGCAAACTTACAAAATCAGCAAGGGATCAAATGCTTATTTCCTTCACTGTGTGTGTGTGTGTGTGTGTGTGTGTGTGTGTGTGTGTATATATATATATATATATATATATATATATATATATATATATTGCACTTCTTGGGGGCTTTAACTGTACTGGTACCTCTGGGGCTCTGCAAATGCGATTATGGCACCCGAAAACCAATTCAGCAAAATCTGGACTCCAAAGAACACCTAGCGCTCCTCTTACATATTAGAAAAAAAATAAAAAATAAAAAAAAATATATATATATATATATATATATATATATATATATATTTTTTTTTTAAATTCACATCCCAATTCAAATAAGTTCTGTGGAACAACTGTGGGGTCTAAGTGGTCACAACACCAATGATTGAATTCCTTGAGAGGTATAGTTTCCAAAATGGGGTCACTTTTGGGGGATTTCTACTGTTTTGGCACCACAAAAGAGCCACGTGGGGTATTTTTAAAAATTGCAGATTCTGGGTAATACATATTTGGTAGTGTTTCTCTGGTCAAACCTTCTGTGCTACAGAAAAAAATGGATTAAATTATAATTTCTGCAAGAAAAATAATTTGCAAATTTCACCTCGGCTTTGCTTTAATTCCTGTGAAACGCCTAAAGGGTTAAAAAAACAAACCCTTTCTAAATGCTGTTTTGAATACTTTGAGGGGTCTAGTTTTTAAATTGGGGTGTTTTATGGGGGTTTCTAATACATAGGCCCCTCAAAGCCACTTCGGATCTGAACTGGTACTTAAAGAAAAAAAGAACTTGAAATTTTCTTGAAAATATGAGAAATTGCTGGTTGTTCTAAGCCTTGTAACATCCTAGAAAAATATGTTCAAAAAATGACGCCAACATAAAGTAGACATATGGGAAATGTTGATCATTAACTATTTTGTGTGGTATAACCATCTGCCTTACAAGCAGATACATTTAAATTTAAAAATATGCACATTTTTCTAAATTTTCTCAATTTAGATATTTCTCACGAACACTCACTGTATCGACCAAATTTTACGACTAACCTTAAGCCCAATGTGTCACGAAAAAACTATCTCCGAATCGCTTGGATAGGTAAAAGCTAAGTTATTGACATATTTCACTTTATGTGGTAGATTTGAAAAATGGGCTCTGAGCTTTAGAGGCACTGTCACCACATTATAAGTGCCCTTTCTCCGACCTAATCTAATCGGCGCTGTGATGTAGATAACAGCAGTGGTTTTTATTTTGAAAAACGATCATTTTTGAGCAAGTTATGAGCGATTTTACATTTATGCTAATTAGTTTCTTAATGGACAACTGGGTGTGTTTTTTACTTTTGACCAACTGGGCGTTGTGGAGAGACGTGTATGGCTCTGACCAATCAGCGTCATACACATCTCATTGTTCCAGCCCAGCTTCTTTCACTGCACAATCAGTGTAACAATGGGCTGGAACAATGAAGTGTATGACGCTGATTGGAAGTAATAACACGCCCAGTTGGCTATTAAGAAATTAATTAGCATAAATCTAAAATTGCTCAAAAATGATCGTTTTTCAAAATAAAAAACACTGCTGTTATCTACATTCCAGCGCCGATCATATGTAGAAGATAGGCCACTTATAATGTGGTGACAGAGCCTCTTTAAAGAGGCTCTGTCACCACATTATAAGTGCCCTTTCTCCTACATAATCTGATCGGCGCTGTAATGTAGATTACAGCGGTGTTTTTTTATTTAGAAAAACGATCATTTTTTTTACGTAGTTACGACATATTTTAGCTTTATGCTAAAGAGTTTCTTAATGCCCAGCTGGGCGTGTTACTTTTTGACCAAGTGGGCGTTGTGGAGAGAAGTGTATGACGCTGATCAATCGGCGTCATACACTTCTCTCCATTCATTCTTACTAGATCACTATGTGCAGCCACATAGACACACGTTATTCAAGTGTCCTGAGTGAATAGACATCACTACCAACCAGGGCGGGATGTCTATTCACAATCCTGACACTTCGCTAATGTTTGTTTGTGTGTGTGATTTACAGCACATCGAGATCACGCTGGACTGTCATTTACAGTGTAATCTCGCAAGATTGTGCTTGCAGTGCTGTAAATCGCACACAAACGTTACTGAAGTGTCAGGACTCTGAATAGACATCACGTCCTGCCTGGTAGTGATGTCTATCAACTCTCAGGACACTTGAGTAATGTTAGTGTGTAGAGATGAGCGAACTTATGAAAAGTTCGGTTCGGCTAGTTCGCCGAATTTCACGAAAAAGTTTGATTCGGACCGAACTAGTTCTGACCGAACCTGTAATTTCCGTGCGCCTAGCATGGTACTGTCCAGGGTGCTGGAAGAGTTAATGGGCTGCACTAACTCTTTCAGCAACCTTGACAGTACCATGCTCGGCGCGCGGAAAATACAAATTTAATGTAATAAAAAAAAAATATATATATATATACGTTCATACTTACATTCCTCCTGTCCGGCCTCCAGCGATGACGTTTCATCCATGTCGCCGCTCGCTGAAGCCAATCACAGGCTGTAGTGGCGGTCACGCACGTCACGTGACCGCCTCTGCATCCAATCGCAGGCTGCCGCGGCCTCTGCAGCCAATCACAGGCTGCCGCGGCCTCTGCAGCCAATCACACGCTCCTCTCCTGAAATATTCTGTGCTGCTGTGAACTCTGCTCTTACCATTACGTAGCTCTGTCTGTTACCTCTCCTCCACTCCTGTCCTCAATAACGCCTTCACATGATTGGCAAGTCACCACCCCGCACTAGATCTGCACGCTCATCTCCTGAAATACTCTGTGCTGCCTTAAACTCTGTGGACAGGTAAGGATCCTGTTTCTTTTAAATGCTGCTGGGGAACCCGCTCGATCCACTATATAAGGCTGTGCCTCCATCCTCTTCTGCCCCAGTCACTTATTCCCAAGCACTGTAGCAGCCTTATATAGTGGATCGAGCGGGTTCCCCAGCAGCATTTAAAAGAAACAGGATCCTGACCTGTCCACAGAGTTTAAGGCAGCACAGAGTATTTCAGGAGATGAGCACGGCCGGCCACGGGCAGCCGGTCGTTTTTTCCGAGCCGTGCTCCCATTATAAAGTATAGGAGCACGGCCCGTAAAATAAAAAAATAGAACATGTGCTACCCGTGGCTAACAGAAGTCTATGGGCCCGCTATTTCGGGTCGTAATTACGACCCGTAATAACGGGTGTTTTTGCGGTTGTGTGCATGAGGCCCCGTAATGACGGGTTGCTACATGTGTGCACCCATCATTACGGCAGCGTTGCTAGGCGACGTCAGTAACTAGTCACTGTCCAGGGTGCTGAAAGAGTTAACTGATCGGCAGTAACTGTTTCAGCACCCTGGACAGTGAATTCCGATCAGAATATAGAGCAACCTGTAAAAAGACGTTCATACTTACCGAGAACTTTCTGCTTCCTCCAGTCCGGTCTCCCGGCCGTTGCCTTGGTGACGCGTCCCTCTCGACTTTTCTCAGTGATTGATAGATTGATTTTCTCTTTTCTCAGTGATTGATAGAGACAAGTGGCTGCCGATTTGTATAATCTTTTTGACCGGGTTCGGTCAAAATGTGTTCGGCTGAAACCGGTGAAGTTCGGATTCGCCGCGAACCGAACTTTTCCCGATGTTCGGACCGAAACCGGGTTCGGTTGTCCCGGTTCGCTCATCTCTATTAGTGTGTGTGGCTGCACATAGTGATCTAGCTAGATCACTATGTGCGGTTTAAATGAATGTAGAGAAGTGTATGACGCTGATTGGTCAGCGTCATACACTTCTCTCCACAACGCCCACTTGGTCAAAAAGTATAACATGCCCAGTTGGGCATTAAGAAACTCATTAGCATAAAGCTAAAATAGGTCTGAACTCCTTCAAAAATTATCATTTTTATAAATAAACACTTCTGTAATCTACATTACAGCGCCGATCACATTATGTAGAAGATAGGGCATTTATAATGTGGTGACAGAGCCTCTTTCAGGCCCAAAGTAGGCTGCATCCTTAAGGTGTTAAAGTGGTTAGACTCACTCTATCTCTGCCCTGGGAAGCTACTTCACTGAAAGCTTCCCTAAGGTAGACTCGGTGACCTAACTGGCCACTGTGGATATGGGGCCGCCATGCCAGTTGGGTCTCGTGTCCCCGGCCAGAGCAGGAACTCTGGCACTGCTACACTCCTGACGTCACTGTCCGTCCTTATATGGACAGTGATGTCATGAGTTTGCCTAGCTACAGCGCTTCAGGCAGTGCTCTGCCCTGGCAAGGGTTTGGGTGACTTATTCCTTTGCATGCCTATGCAGTTGGAGAAGTGACAGCCTTTCGTTGGAGGTATAAGTCAGGCTCTGTTCACATTTCTTTTGCAGTGAACATTGGGAGAACTTTTAAGTTACATAGTTCGTACAGTTGAAAAGACACATGTCCATAAAGTTCAACCAAAGGATGGGAAAATAAGTAAAAAATCTCTACACATAAGAGCTTATTTTTTTTTTTGTTCTAGGAAATTATCTAAGCCTTTTTTTAAAGCCATCTACTGTCCCTGCTGTGACCAGCTTCTGCAGTAGACTATTCCATAGATTCACAGTAAAGAAGGCTTGTCGCCTCTGCAGATTGAACCTTTTCTTTTTCCAGACGGAGGGAGTGCCCCCTTGTTTTTGGAGGGGGTTTTACATGGAACAGGATTTCACCATATCTTTTGTATTTGCCATTAATATATTTACAGAAGTTAATCATGTCCCGTCCCCCCGTTAGTCGTGGTTTTTTCAAGGCTAAATGGGTTTAGTTCTTTTAACAGGTTCCCGACCGCTGGCCGTATTTATACGGCCAGCGGTCAGGGTCTCTGAAGTCCGCCGTATAGACTATTTACGGCGGAACTTCAGAGACTGTGCACGCGCGATCGCATACACACAGCTCTATGCCCTGGCTGTTGCTAACAGCCATGGGCACTGGGCAGAATGTCAGGGGCCAATCTTTTGGCCCCTGAACATGTGATCGCTGTGACAACCAATCACATGCATTTCTGCATATAAAACAGTGTGCACGCGATCACGTGCACACAGCCCTGTGCCCACGCTGTTACCAACAGCTCTGGGCACTGGGCAGAGTATCAGGGACCAATCTGATGGTCCCTGAACATGTGGTCGCTGTGAAAACCTATCACAGCGACCACATTTGTTTTAGTTTGACTTTTCTGGCAGTAAATCTCCTGCCTCTTTTCTTCTCCTCAAACATTGTTTCAGTTTGAGGAGAAGAGGAGACTCGGGAGAATTGCTGCCAGAAGAATACTGTGAAAAAAAATACAGTTACACTCTAAAACATTCTCTGTATAGATAGAAATCTCTCTATCTATACTATCTATCCATCTATCTTTTTTTCTATCTATCTACCTTTCTTTCTTTTATTCTATTAGAATAGGCAGGTAGGGAGTATATAATTATATATATATATCCACATATATATAGCAATAGCGGTTTATTTTTTGTTAGCGGTAGTGTGTGTGTGTATATATATATATATATATATATATATATATATATATATATATATATATAGCAGTTAGTTTGTGTTTTATTAAAAAAAATAATAATTTTGTTTAGTTAGTGTTAGTTACGTTATGGCGAGGAAGTTGTTTAGCGCCGAGGAGGCATACGCCATGCTGTGGTCTGAGTCGGAGACCGCATCAGAGATGGCGTCCGAGATTGAACCTGTTTTAGGCAGTGACGATGACAGCGTCACTTCAGGTTCATCTTCAGGGGACGTTGTCCCTGATGCAGTTGAGACTGCAGAACATGAAAGCGCAGGGCCAAGTAGCGCTGTAGCACGGGACAGCCTGGTCCCTCCAGTCCAGGCTCTTGTATGGGCACCTGCCCCATCTTTTGGGCCTAGAATCCGCGGATTTACTGCCACTCCTGGCATAACCGTGGACAATACAAATTTTGTCCAAATGGATTACTTCCATTTATCTATAACGGACGACAACCTTAAATCAGATTGTCCATGAAACAAATTTATATGCCACTCAATATATAAGGCAGAAACCTTCATCCACCCATGCCAGAGATTGGACGCCCATCAATTTGCAGGAATGAAAAATTTTTTTTGGGCTCACCCTAAATATGGGTATTGTCAAAAAGCCCTCCATTAGGTCTTACTGGTCAACAAGACCCGCCCAAGCCACCCCAGTATATTCTGCAGTAATGCCCAGGTCTCGTTATGAGACAATAATGAGGTTCCTCCACTTCAATGACAACGCACAGCCCCCCCCCCCCCCAAGTACCGATGCAAACCGGGATCGGTTGTTCAAAATAAGACCGCTAATAAATTCCCTGAATAATTTATTTCTGCAACTCTACACCCCTGAGCAGAATGTAAGTGTGGACGAATCCCTCCTCAACTTCCATGGCAGACTTAGCTTTTGCCAATATCTACCTTCCAAAAGGGCAAGATATGGCGTTAAGATCTACAAATTGTGTGAAAGCGGGTCAGGATATACCACCGCCTTCAGGATTTATGAAGGGTGGGACTGCACAATAAATGTTCCTGGATGCCCCCCTGATCTTTCCACTAGCAGTAAGATCGTGTGGGAGATAATGCAGCCTCTGCTTCACAAGGGGTACCACCTGTACTGTGATAATTTTTATTCCAGTGTGCCCCTGTTTAGGCATTTGCATGCTGCAAGGACTGGGGAATGTGGTACCATGCGCAAAAACAGAATTGGTTTTCCAGAGCAATTAGTGGGGAAGCGCATGGTAAAGGGGGACTCCTGTGCTTATGCATCCGAAGAATTGCTGGCGGTCAAGTTCAGGGATCGCAAAGATGTATATGTGCTAAGCACGATTCATACCGCAGGAACAGTGGCAGTGAGGGAAAGAGGGGCAACATCGGACAAGCACAAACCAGTGAGCGTGTCCGAATATAACAAGTACATGGGGGGGGGGGGGGGGTGGATTTAAGTGACCAGGTTTTACAGCCCTATTTAGTAAAACGCAAAACTAAAACCTGGTACAAAAAAGTGGCCATTTATCTGTTACAGGTGGTCATCCACAACTCATTTGTGCTCTACAAAAAAAACAGAGGCAGAGACACATACCTGGATTTCCAGGAATAAATTATTGAAGGCCTCATTTTTGATGTTCAGGACACCCGAGAATGCCCCCAGTCTGAGGATGTCACGCGACTGACTGAAAGACACTTCATCAGTCGGATTCCCCCAACAGCAACCAGAAGCAACCCCCAGAAAAAGTGCCGCGTCTGCAGAAAAGACGGGCACCGCAAAGATTCCCGATATTTCTGTCCCTCATGTCCCTCACAACCAGGCCTGTGCATTGAGCCATGTTTTAAAAAATACCACACTGTTCTGAATTATTAGATTTTAGTTAATTCGTTGAAAATATATTTGCCCTACATTACGTTTTTATTTTTCCCCTGATTTTACTCCAAGGGTGAGGGAGGGAATGGGTGGGGGGTGGATGTCATGTTTGCATATTCTCTAAAGTTCATCTGCTGGAGAGCACCATTTGCATAAACCTGCAATTTCTTATTTTAGAAAACCCAAAAAAATCAATTCCCATTATACCCCTAGATTAATATTTTGGGATTTCTGCTTCAAGAGCAGATATTTTGGAAGTGTTATAGAAACTCTGTTGAGTTTTGTAAAACCAGCTTTGAAAAAAAGCGATTTGTGAAATAAGCTTCTATCGTCCGCCCTCCTACTGCTCTATGTGATAAATAAGGCCACATATTTGGTATCCCCATGCTCAGGAGAAGTGGAAGAATGTGAAAGGAGATGAATTTTGGCCGTGGTCTATGCCGTGTGTGAAAAATGCTGGTATAAACTGACGCATTTGCTAAAAAATTGCTAATTTTATTTTGATCCATCTTATTCAAGAAACTTTCAGAAGAAAACTGGACTGTCTAAAAATATGATAAACCCCTTGAAGGAAACCTTGTGGGGTCTACTTGTGTGAATGAAGTCATTTATGGGGTGTTTCTAATGTTTCAGCAGCATTACACCCCCCAGAAAACAGTACGCTGCTATAAAATCAAATGCAAAATTCCTGGACCGAAAAGGGCAAAAAGCCTCCTTTTATGCCAAGCCCTGGCACATGCCCGCACAGTGAATAAGGCACACATATTTGGTATCCCCATGCACGGGAGAAGTGGAAGAATGTTGAAAGGAGATTAATTTTGTCCGTGGTCCATACCGTGTGTGAAAAATGCTATCATAAACTGACGCAATTGCTAAATTCTTGAATTTTTTTTCCAATTTTGCCCACTTCAGAGAAAAAAATAAAAATGATATATACTGACAAATGCCACTAAAACAAAGCCCTATCTGTCCTTTAAAAAGAGTGTAAAATTCAAAGATGAACTTTATTCACCTGCAGAGTTAGTCATCTAAAGAAGCGCATAGCAAAATTGTCAAATTTGCTCTGGTCATTTAGCTGTAAAACAGCCTAGTCCTTAACAGGTTAATCTTTCCTCATAACTTAGATTCTCCATTCCCCTTATTAGCTTCGTTGCTCTTCTTTGTATTTTTTCTAACTCCAGGGCATACTCTCTATGGAGCCCAGAACTGAACTGCATATTCTAGATGAGGCCTCACTAATGCTTTGTAAAGTGGTAATATTATATCCCTGTCCCGCGAGTCCATGCCTCTTTTAATACACGACCATATCTTGCTGGCCTTTGAAGCAGCTGATTGACATTGCATGCTGTTATTTTGTTTATGATTTAAAAGTACACCCAGATCCTTCTCAACAAGTGACTACCCCAGTATAGCACCCCCTAGGACATATGCATGCAGGTTGTTCGTACCCAGGTGAATAACTTTACATTTAACTACATTAAACCTCATTTGCCATGTTGACGCCCAAACACTCAGTTTGTTTAAATCCGCTTGCAATTCACGAACATCTTCCATAGACTGAACAATACTACATAGCTTGGTGTCATCTGCAAAAATAGAGGATGGGATTAATAGCACTATTTCTATCATTAATAAAGAAGTTGAATAATAGTGGACACAGCACGGAACCCTGGGGTACACCACTTATAACTGGGACCATTCAGAGTAGGAATCATTGACCACAGCTCTCTTGGCTCAAGGACCGTATACATTCTCAATCCAATTACAAACTATACTTTCTAAACCTATAGTCCTTAAGTTATCACCATTATCCTGTATCCGTAAGCCAAAATATCAAGTTAGGTATTTTAGCGTCAAAGCTTTTTATATATATATATGTCAAGTCACATTATGACCACCAGCTTATATCCAGAGTAACCACTATGTGCAGCACTGAGAGCAGCTAGATGGGCTGGGAGTGACTCAATAAGGTGCTGGTAGGTTGTCTCAGGTATCTGGAGCCATGCTGAGTGCAGTTCATCCCACGTTTGCTGGACGCTGTGTGGTGGAGTATCCCTAGAGGGAACATGATGATCGAGGTGGTCCCACAGATGCTCAAATGGGTTCAAGTCTGGCGAATTAGGGGGCCAGGGAAGTGCTTGGAAGTCTTGGTCGTGCTCTTGCATCCACTTTTGGACATTTCTAGCCGTGTGACATGTCTCATTGTCATGCTGGAAGATTCCATCTGCCCCAGGGATGACCAACCGCATGTATGGGTGGATGTGATCTGCAACGATGGATTCATACCCAAATTGGTTCAGTGCCTTCCACGTGGATGAGTGGGCCCAGAGACTGCCATGAGAATTCCCCCAGACCATAACGCTGTAGCAACCAGCTTGTGTTCTTCATGCAATGGTTGCAGGGAGTTTGTTCTGTTTCTGGCCTGACATGCCAACGTCCATCTGTTCGATGATGCAGAAAACGTGATTCCTAGGAGAAGGCAACACACTGCCAATCATTGGTGGTCCAATTCTGCAGTGAAAATTAATCCTTTTTTTTTTTTTCTGATGCATCTTTGTTAGTATAGGAGCAGAGACCATCTGTCTGCTTCGGACCCCAATACGCAGTAGGGTTCGCTGAACAATTGTTTTAGACACACGTCTGAAAGCCCCCGGTTGGTTACGCACTGGCAATATCAAAAGTAGGAGGTGGTCGTAATAATGTGACTCGACTGTCTATTTTTAAAAGTGAAGAATTGTGCTTGTTTTATGAAGCAAAGCATGCTTATTAACTGAGCTGATCATCTCTTCCTGATACTGTGCAGATTCACATGGGTTTTTATTTGTTTGCTCACAGAATGACTTTATTGTACTGAACTTGGCTGCTGCAGAAAAATAGGTTGTCGCTGGGGATTGCTAAGCATGCCAATTTAGACATGTATGCCTATTTAAATTAACTGAAGGGGTGAGACAGGCTGCTAGTATAGGTGACCCTTTGTTTCGCGCACAAGTGCCGTGCTTGCAAAAATGAGTACTGCAACTTTTTAAATTTGATTTCTCTTCCCCCTCTTGCTTCTGTCACTGGCTATCTCTGTATATTGAATGCAATGCTAGTGCATAGTCCTGATTTTTGTTTGTGATGGGGGAATTGTAAAAATACTGAGCATATGTACCCCTACTTACCTTCATTAAAGGAGTTGTCTAACTGAAGGAATTTATAGTTGCCTGTAGTCCTATAATAATTTTTTGTCTTGGCTGTAATAACCTGCACTGACTTTCTGGTGAGCTTGTGGTGGGACTGGGCTGACATGGCATCCAATCTACAGAGCCGAAGTGTAAAGCATGGGAGATGGAGCAACATGCCTAAAGATACTGATTTTTCCTTTAGCATTTTAAGGCCACAAATGGGATCATTCGTGCAGAGCTCTCCTACCCCACACAATTTTTTTTTTCAAAACCCTGCGAATTACTGTGTAATCCAGGGGTCTCAAACGGCCGGGTAAGTGGGCTACATATAGAAAAAATGGGAAGTTGACGGGCCGCATTACTTTCAAATTTGATACAATACAAAATTATTGTTAATCAATTAGTTTGATCTACTATAACACTATTACTATGCCGTCTGGATGCTGCCACCGTGCCCTGTGTGGATGCTGCCACACACCCCAAGTAGATGGCTCCATTGGGGCTCCCTCTAGGAGTGGAATCCCCAGCCAGAGCGTTGCCGATGCTTTGGCTGGGGATTCCTCTACTGTTGGAGCCCCTGATGTCACTTTCCATACAAAGTGACGTCAGGGGATCCTCGTGGACCAGAATGTGATATCAGGGGCAACCCCAGAGCCGGAGTCCCGGAGCAGAGCACTAGTATAGTCTCTGCGCCGGAACTCTGGGGAGGCCATTAACATCCGTGTCCATATATGGATAGTGATGTCATGGGCTTGCCCAGAGCTGGAGTCCAAGAGCAGAGCCGCTTCTAGCACTCTGCCTGGGATTCCAGCTCTGCTTCTGACATCCCTGTCCATATATGTACATGGATGTCAGGGGCAACGCCAGAGCTGGAGTCCTGGGCAGAGCGCTAGTAGGCTCTTCCTGGGACTCCTGCTGTGCTCCTGACATCACTGGGACTCCTGCTCTGGGGATGCCCCTGACATAACTGTCGCTGTATGGACAGTGATGTCAGAGACTTCCCCAGAGTCCTAGAGCAGAGCCTATGCTAGCGCTTTGCCCGGGACTCCAGCTCTGGGGAAGCCCCAGACATCGATGTCCATATGTTGACAGCGATGTCAGAAGATTCCACATTGTCCCGGAGCAGAGCCGATACTAGCGCTCTGTCCGGGATTCCGCTCTGGGGAAGACCCTGACAACACTGTGCATATATGGTCAGGGAATTCCACAGTCCCGGAGCAGAGTCTGTACTAGTGGCTCTGTCATGCGGGCCGCGTGCTTGAGACCCCTGGTGTAATCTCTAGGTGCCACTGCAGGGTTTTCCTTAAGCCGGAGGAGAGCAAATTAGTAAACTTTTTTTTATTTTTTCCCAGGCAGCATTGCATGTAAGACTTCCTACACCAACTGGATCACCACATGGAGAACAAATACCTCCTAAGAGCTGTATAATCCCTAGTGTTGAGTGTTTTGTGGATTCCTAAAAACTTTCTTTGTAGGGCGTTGCAACGTCTGGAACATCTTTGTGTTGTGATGAAATACAAGGGCTTGTAAAATTGACGATTTGGCGAAAGATTATCACTAACCTGGACCTGGTTCATAGCTGAGGATGATATGCCTGGATATTTTTTTTTATTTTTGTCTTAGTGGAAGACCAGAGAACCTGGAGGAAACCCATTCAAGCACACATAACATACATAACCAATGTAGTTGCCCCATTCTGTGTTCAAACCTAGGACCGCAATGCTGCAAGAATGTTTACCCCAATAGAAAGTTTTTTTTTTCTTTGTATTAGAATTAAGTTTTAAATACAAAAAATTAATCATGATTTATAGTTTTCTGAGATCAAAATGAGCATCGGTGAATGCTGTACTGCTTCATTTGCATTTGTGGTCTACTTGGCTATACTATATGTTACGAATATTTGGGCTCATGCACACTGAAAACATTTGCAAGGATAAGGTGACACACTATTCCCCCATTGCTTCTAGTGTGTGCTTTTTTTTTTTTCCCCTCAGATTCTGTATGAAAGTAACGTCTTCAAATCAAATTAAATCGGCGGTAGACTATGGACCATAACAATTCTATATGGGTGTTGCACACAGAACCACACAGAAAATCGTATGGATCCGTGATACATTGGGCCTCAATCACATACGAATTGTCTTTATTTTCAAAAACTCAATGACTTTGTGTAGCTAAACGTTTGACAAGCTTCTCACATGTCGGTGACCTGTCAGAAGTTTGGATTGGTGGGGGTCTGAGCACTGAGACCCCCACCAATCGCTAGAACGAAGCAGCTGAAGCGTTCGTCGTGTGAGCGCTCAGCCGCTTTGTGTCTGCTCTGCTGTTTCCGGAAATAATTGTATCGGTGTACAGACTCAATAGAAAGTCTGAGCCCGTACTCTGATACATTGGCTTTCCGGAAAAAGCCGAACAGACACTAAGTGGCTGAGCGCTCACACGAACGCTTCAGTTGCTTCATGCTAGTGATTTGGTCAGGGTCTCCGTTCTCGGAGCCCCACCAATACAAACTTCTGATGTGAGAAGTTTATTGAACATTTAGCTACACTTTAACAGTAGCAGGCAGAGATGGTGCCTTGCAAATGTATTCATCTCCCAGGTGGTTTTCTTTTGTTGTATCACAACATTGAATTAAAATAGACTTTTGGGAGTCTGTACGTTTTTGATTTACACAACAGGTCTAGCACTTTGAAGGTGCAAAATATTTTTTAACTGTAATATGCAGGAGTATTATCCCCTTGAAAGTCTATACTTTGTGGGGACCCCTTTTGCAGCAATTACAGATGCAAGTCTCTTATGGTATGTCTCTATTCACTTAGCACATCTAGACACTGGGAAACTGCTCCAACTCCTTTGTTAGAGGGTTGTGTTGGTGTAAATTCGTCTTCAAGTAATGTCACAAATTCTGAATAAGATTGAGGTCTGGGCTTTGACTAGGCCTTTTGCTGTTTCCACTTAAACCACTCTACTCCAGTGTAGCTTTAGCAGTATGTTGAGGATTATTGTTCTGCTGGAAGGTGAACCTCCATCCTAATGTTAAATCTCTGCCGGTTTTCCTCAAGAATTTCATCGTATTTACTGCCATCCATCTTTCCTTCAAGCCCGACCAGTTTTCCAGTCCCTGATTGTAATTTGCTTCACTGTGGGAATAGTGTTCTTGGGATGGGAAGAGCTGGGTGTGCGCCACACAGCATTTCCCATGATGGTCAAAAAACTCGCTTTTACTCTCTGACCAGAGAAGCTGCTTCCATGTGTCTGGCGAGTCTGTCCCATGCTTTTTAGCCAACGCAATCTCTTGTCTAATGTTTGTCTCTTAAACAATAGCTTTTTCCTGGCCACTCTTCTATAAAGCTCCACTACTCTGAGGTGCGCAGCTTATAGTGGTCCTATGGACAGATACTTCCATCTTCACTGTGGATCTTTGAATCTGATTTAATGCCCTCCTTCTTTCAATTGGTGGGCAGCCTTCTCCTGTCCACTTTTTAAGTTGTGCCATACTTCTTTTTCATTTTGTTATAATGGATTTAATGGTGCTCTGTGGTATGTTTGGAGTTTTGGATATCTTAATTTTTTTACTTATAACTCAACCTTGGCCTATACTTTAGAAGAGCTCCTAGGTCTTCATGTTCTTGCTTAGTGGTGTTGCAGACTAGGGAGCCTTTCAGAACAGGTGTATTTATATGGACATGTGACACTTTGGTTGCACACAGGGGGGCCTGATTCAAATGTGACTTCTGAAGGTAGTGGGTTTGACTACCTTATTTAGGGGTTTCATAGCAAAGAGGGTGCAGAATACATATGTTTTCACAACAAAGGTGATTGGTGGGGTTCCAGCCACTGGGACCCCCACCCATTACAAGAATGGCTTGCCTTTCCATTCTTGGGAGCCCCATTCATTTTTATGGGGCTGCCGAGCACTGTCTTCAGCAGCCCCATAGCATTTCAATGAGCGGTGGCTGAACATTCGCCTTACCGCTCTATTCCTATGGTGCTCCCAGCAAAACTTTTTTTTTTTTTTTTTTTCTGGATGCTATACAATCGTGAGAAGCTAGTCTAACTAATAGTCTTTGAAATGCCTCATGTTCCCCTGTATAGTACAGTTCAGGGTATTTGGGTCAGGAATAAGGCTGACAGGGGCTCTGGAGTCTCGTTTTACAGCCAGAAGAGGGCAATCCATCTGACCATTTCTCATAGTTACATAGTTTGTACGGTTGAAAAAAGATACATGTCCAAGTTCAACCAAGGGATGGGAAAGGGGAAGTGGGATGGGAAAGGGGAAGTAAAAAAATTTCTACACATAGGAGCTAATATTTTTTTGTTCTAGGAAATTATCTAAGCCTTTTTTAAAGCCATCTACTGTCCCTGCTGTGACCAGCTCCTGCGGTAGACTATTCCATAAATTCACCGTTCTCACAGTAAAGAAGGCTTGTCGCCTCTGCAGGTTGAACCTTTCTTTTTCCAGACGGAGGGAGTGCCCTCTTGTTTTTTGAGGGGGTTTTACATGGAACTGGATTTCACCATATTTTTTGTATGTGCCATTCATATATTTATATAAGTTAATTATGTCCCCCTTAGTCGTCTTTTCTCAAGGCTAAATAGGTTTAGTTCTTTTAATCTTTCCTCATAACTTAGATTCTCCATGCCCCTTATTAGCTTCGTTGCTCTTCTTTGTATTTTTTCCAACTCCAGGGCATCCTTTCTATGAGCTGGAGCCCAGAACTGGACTGCATATTCTAGATGAGGCCTCACTAATGCTTTGTAAAGTGGCATTATTACATCCCTGTCCCGCGAATCCATGCCTCTTTTGATACACGACAATATTTTGCTGGCCTTTGAAGCAGCGGATTGACACTGCATGCTGTTATTGAGTTTATGATTTACAAGTACACCCAGATCCTTCTCAACAAGTGAATCCGCCAGTGTAGCTCCCCCTAGGACATATGATGCATGCAGGTTGTTCGTACCCAGGTGCATAACTTTACATTTATCTACATTAAACTTAATTTGCCAACTGGACGCCCAAACACTTAGTTTGTTTAAATCTGCCTGCAGTTCACAAACATCTTCCATAGTCTGAACTATATTGCATAGCTTGGTGTTATCTGCAAAAATAGAAATCGTGCTATTAATCCCATGTGTCCACAAGCTATTTTGGAGAAGTCGGGACCATCCAAAAACTGTTGAGAACTGCTCACAACTTTTGTGCTAGTAAGCCACAGAAAACTTTCTAAGAGCTCTCGTATTATATATTTTTATTTAACAAGCAAGTTTGGATGGCTTTCATCAACTCTCTGAAATTCTTTGAGGTATTGGTGTTACACATTTGAGGACAGACTGCAGTATATGTAGAATCAATTGTTAAATGCCTGAATAAATTTACTTTTATGTTAACACCTACAGCATCTGGCTAAAACTATTTCTCTAACCTCTGGGTAGTCCTTATCTAGGTTTTCACATGGGAAATTCTTGGAGATCTTCTAATCCGTTCATCATGATTAAGGAAAACCTGACTGTTTGTTCACATACAAATATGGAGCACCTTGATATTATTGTGCTTTTCCATATACTGACATGATGTGGTTTTAAAGCGGGAATTCCACCGGTGTTTTGAATAAATATGCTGCATCATTCATAAGCACTTCTCAACATCTCAGTTGCTGAAAAGCTACTGCAAACATGACCATCAATATGAAGGTTGTCACTTTGGCCATCAATTGCACTTGGGCCCCATGCACACAACCGTGCCCATAATCACTGGCCGTGGACAGTCATCCACGTTTGCGGGCGTGCTCACGTTATAAAGTATGGGAGTATGGTCCGTAAAATCAACAAAAAGGACTATCTATTTTTACGGATGCTTTCTATAGCCCGGACACCTTGTAAATATACGGGAAGGTGTCCGTGGGCCATAGAAATTAATGAAACCGTATTTTGATCCACAATTACGCATGTGCATGGGGCCTTAATACATTTTTGGCAGATTTTTCTACGGTTATAGTAGCTATTTTATGTTCGTCATATATGGTGGTTTTTGGATTGAAATCCTCTAACTGTAAAAATATATTTAAGTACATTGAGGAGAAGGTCACAATTTTGGGTGAATGGTCAACTCGTTTGGACACCAGATACTGATCAATGAGAGTGACTAAGAGTAAAAACGACACCGGGTATTGCAAGACGGGGATTCGTTGAGACATAGTGTAAATTCGGGGGAGGTCATGTCCATGTTGGTCTCTGATTAACCGGCAATTAGTCTATTTAATGTTTCTCAAGTGGTGACCCACAAATAAGTGAGTGAGGTCATGGTTAGGAAGTTCGGTTATAGTAAACTAAATATAAGGACATAGAACTGGAATCTTTGCAGCCTCTATTTTAAAGTTCAAACAACCTATGGAACAGATTTTTGGGCCTTGTAAAAATCTCTTTGGATGTCTCAGCAATTTATTTGCATTTAGTACACAACTTTATGAATTGGTCCCCCAAGAAAATGGCTCCTGCAGTGTTTAAAACTAGCTTTTAAAGCGGATTGTGGTTTGGCCATTAATTTACCCAGTTTCCTTAGAATCTTTCCTTTCACTATCTATTTAGGTTGGGTGGAATGCTGCTTTAGCCATTACACAAGTTCTCTTTGAACTCTAGTGCACCAATTTCTTGCTGGCTGGCCTGCAAAACAGCTGTAATCCCTTCCTGCCTCTGTACAAGAGTATCCAGGGCAGTGGGACTGGGCTATGGAGCATGTGTGACCACCAGCACTGAACACACTAAGTGGACGTTCAAAGAGGAATCGAAAAAACACCATATGGTGGCATTACGAGTACATGGCCGCAATATCTACACACAGGAGAATTTGATCAACTTGCTAACTTATTACCTTTTAAAGGGGTTGTCCGAGTTGTTTTTTTTTTAACATGTAAAACCACATTACACATATTTACAATTGCATAATAGACTTACCTGTGCAATCTTGCTTCTGTGCTCCTGCTCTGGCTTCTTTCTTCCTTCTGGTCACATGAGCTCTGACGTCACCTTTTCAGCCGCCTCCACTGTCGTGTCGTATCCCGATCACATGGTCTCGAACCAGAGAGACCTCGGATGGTATACGACACGTCACTTGTCACGTGCTGTATATCGGCTTCTTCTGCTTCACAGCCTGTAACGCACATGCGCTGTCACTGCTGTTCTCGAGATAACAGCACGGGCTGCGCATGCGTGTTACAACAGAACAAGCCGCTATACACCACGTCACAAGTGACGTGTCGTATACCCGGCAAAGAATTCAAGAGCAACAAAGCGGCAGAGCCGGAGCAGAGAGAGACGTCAACAATCAAGTTCCCGACGGCAGGATCTGGAAACGGGGCCACTTTTGTAATATACTTACGTTTTCCAAAGTATTTGTATTTAGAACTTACATGCATTAAAGGGGTTTTTTGAAAATACGATGGTATCTCGGACAACCCCTTTAACCTAATAGCCTTTAAAAACGTTTTCTATGTACACCTTTTTTGTAAACTTGTATGTGTGTTTGGTGCAACTTTGTATTTGCATTTTTTTTTTTAAATTCTTTTGACTTTTTGAGATACAGCTGCTTTTTATCCTGTATCCAGTGCTGAGACATGAATCTGTCAGGTCAGTGGGACTGACTGGTTGAGTGACAGCGGGTCCTGAGTGTCAACCTGTAATAGATCACATTAAGTTATGAACTTAGATGTGATTGGTTACGGCTCGATCCTGCGTGTCACACACAGGACCCACTGACACTGAACCAGTCAGAGCCGCTGACCAGATGGATACGGGTTTAGGCTATTTATGTTCAAGGACTGGGTTATTGTCAGCTTTGCAGCCCTTGAAGAAAGAAGGTGCACCTACCCACCCTCCCATAATGTATGTAATATGTCACAGCCATTTAGTTAAAGTATCTCAAAATGTGGGTGGAATTTCACTGGTTGAGTTTGAGCTCATGCCTGATCTCCAAGTTTTGATGGTACAAGTTTATTAAAATAAAAAAACATCAACTTTTACTTGATTAACCAAAGAAGGCCGTCGCCAATATTTTCCAGTCATTGTCTATTGTTTAGAACATGGGATTATAAAAAAACCTGAATATTTACCTCTCAGATGTAGTTCCTGCTTCTAGGGGAGGATATCTCCACAGTAGTGCTGCGCAGATCCTACATGGCCTCACATGGAGTCTTCTACAGTGCCATAGCACATTGAGTACCCACGGTTCTGTACTGCCATACGGTCTCTGCACACGATTCTAAAGCCTAATGATTAACAAAGTTTGTCAGACTAATGGACAGGTTAAGACTCTACTTTGTTTAGGAAGATGTATAGACACTACTGCACAATATGGATGAGTATCGGTCAATATACTGTACATTAAGAGATGTCCTTGACCTGCCTAAGTGGAGTCGTGTGTTGAACCCTCTTATTCTCCTTTTATCTCACCCCCCCAGCCCAAGAAAGACACGTGACAACTGAGGTTGGATGTGAAAATGGCCACAGCAGCTGTTTATTAATTTACATCATTTAGAAAAAAGGCAATTTAATCAAACATTCAGAGAAGTACGAGGAATTCAACCAATGTATTCCACCTATAATTCACATGACCCAACATGGGTCAGTATCCATAATAACATAGAAGTTTTACCGAAACGACCTCGGAGTGCTGATAAGCCGACTTAAGATTGCACCGTGTCACCGGAACCTCATGAGGGGGAATAACCAAAACAAAACCCATCATAATGTAAAGTAGGCCGCAATCCTATCTGGGTATTCATTTAAATACGGGGCAATCTTTTCCACCCTCCACAAGAGACACCCCCTTGACCAGTCGAGGTGGACTGAGTACCCGACTGCTTCCCCTTCTGTATACATTTTGAAGCCCCGTACACGTGTTTTTGAATTTGCAGGTAGCCCCGAACTTACACTGGCCATCATTGAATTGCCAGCAAAACCCAAGTTTTGACCCAGAGCCATGCCCGGCCTGGCTAGACTGACCTCCTTGCCCGACTCTCCCGGGAAAGGACTGCTTAACTGGAGCTGTAACCCTTAACCACAACGCAATATCTTTTTGATCCCACCTAATAGCCAGCCGAACTGCCTTGCGCTGGCGAAATTGCTTGTCGTAACGCAACCATGCCTGACCAACATACGCTCTGAGCTTCACCGATGTCATCCAAATAGTAAAATGCCGAGCAGTTTTCAGGTGCCTTTTCCCCGATCACACTAGCCAAAATTGCAAAAGCTTGCAACCAATTGACAAACATCTGCGGGATAAGCCTATACCGCCAACGTTCCTCCTTCTTACACTCGTCCCGCTTGCCCTTGTCCAAATTGAACTTAGCAAGTGGCAGAAGAGAAAAAATTTCAACATATTCATCTTTCCAGATCCGCTCGCGTACCTCCTGTTTAAGGTAAGCCCCTAACGGACCCTCAAAACAAACGTACACCTCGCCACGAGCACGATCATCAAGATGAATTTTATCCCCGTCCTTCTGCGCCTCAGTTTGTACCGACACTGCAACCGCCTCTCTGGACGCCCCCAAAACTTCCCCGACAATGGGACGCGACTGTATCGCCCCCAACCCCCAACATCCCGAGAAACCTCCCAGACTACAACCGGGGACCCTGCCAGGACTACTGGCGCCGATGCCCTATCTAAGCACCCGACTAACTCCCGCAAACAACCCACTAAATCCGCTAAACCGTCACGCCCTGCAGCGCCACTAACGACGGCCGATGCATCCGCGCTCGCTGACCACCCCCCCCCCTCCCCCACAACACCCGACCTAAAAACTACTGGATAAGGTAAAGGAGTCATATATTCACCAGGCTGCCCAGGCGCTATGCTCCTGCCAGCCGGAAAATCCTGACCACGCTGAGAGACGTCCAACTCGCCATATTCCAACTCCTCTAATGCTGACGACTGGCAATCACACCGACATCTGCGACACGGGGACCCTGGCGCGCTGGGACAAAGACTTCCGACCGAACATTTTGCCTCACCGCTGCTGAAGATCTTGGAGTGCTCCTTGAAGACCTCGAGGAAGCCAGCCCCCTCGACGGAACATCACCATGTGGGGCGGCCGTCGACATCACGGAACATCAGAAGGAGGTGCTGTGACTGGGAGCCCAAGCTGCGACTCCCTGTGAACCGCCGAGCCCCGTCGTGGCTGAGGATTCCTGCCAGGATGCAGGCTCAGAGCGGGGACATCCATCCCAGATGCCTGGCCTGCAGCGTCCCTAGAGGGGCTCCTCCTGCGACGCCTGACCCGCGGGACGGCCTTCGGGCCGGGAGCGGCGGGGTGACCATGCCTGAGCAGCCGCTGCTCCCGACGGTGCACGATCCTCATTTTAGTGCAGGAGCACTGCTAGATGATTCCCCTCCCGCCGCCATGCCACCAGAAGTAGAGAGAGGGCAGCATGTCTGGCCTGGCAGTTGCTCCTCCCTTCCCCGACTGCTCCTTGCCCTCTCCTGCACTGACCCCTACCTGACCCGCAATAGTTAACCCTTTCCTTCCTATGGCGGTCATGGAGGCTTCCCCTTAGGTCTTTTGGGCTGCAGTCCAGCCTCTCCTTTATTTCTATTGAAGGTTGCTCTTCAGTTTTTGTGATATTTTATTTTTTATTTTTTTACTTTTGTGGGAACAAGTTCAGTTAAACTGTAAAAAAAAATTATATATACAGACCGAATTTATAGACCGAACTATAATTTCAATACTAAAGAGATAACCGGTTTACAATCGTTAACTATTGTCTATGGCCGCTATAATGGTGTCATCACATGTGCCCAACAAATCTTGATAACTATCAACAAAAGTGCAACATTCTGAAGCCGTAGATTTATTGGTCATGGAACAAACCACCTGGATGATCACCACTGTTCCGGTTTTACAGATGCAGATTATTTCACATTAAAGAGGCTCTGTCACCACATAAGTGCCCTATATTGTACATGATGTGATCGGCGTTGTAATGTACAGTAGATTACAACTGTTTTTATTTAGAAAAACTATCATTTTTGACGGACTTATGACCTATATTCGCTTTGCTAATGAGTTTCTTAATGGACAACTGGGCGTGTTTTACTTTTTGACCAAGTGGGCGTTGTGGAGAGAAGTGTATGACGCTGACCAATCCGCGTCGTACACTTCTCCCCATTCATTTACACAGCACATAGCGATATAGCTATATCACTATGTGCAGCCACATAAACACACTATAACGTTACTGCAGTGTCCTGACAATGAATATACATTACCTCCAGCCAGGACGTGATGTGTATTCAGAATCCTGACACTTCGCGAACACAATCCCGACACTACAGCACAGCAAGCGTAATCTCGTGAGATTACGCTGTAAACTGTCATTTCAAACGAGATTACGCTTGCTGTGCTGTAGTGTCAGGATTCTGACGGGTCAATTTATGTGGTAATAACTCTGGAATACTTTTGCCTATCCAAGCGATTTCTGAGATTTTTTTCTCGTGACATATTGTACTTTATGTTGGTGGAAAAATTTGGTCAATAAATTCATTGCTTATTTGTGAAATAAAACACCAACATTTAGAGAACATTTGCAAAAATTATGATTTTTCTAATTTTAAATGTATCGGCTTGTAAAACAGATAGTAACTATTTTGTGTGGTATTACTATTTCACATATTCCATAGGTCTACTTTATATTTGCATAGTTTTTTGAACATTATTTTATTTTTCTAGGACGTTACAAGGCTTAGAACTTTAGCAGCAATTTCTCACATTTTAAAGAATTTCAAAAGGCTATTTTTCAAGGACCAGTTCAGTTCTGAAGTGGCTTTAAGGGCCTTATGTACTAGATAGACCCCATATTAAAAACGGCACCTCTCAAAGTATTCAAAACAGCATTCAGAAAGTTTCTTAACCTCTATGCGCTTCTCAGGAATTAAAGCAAAGTAGAGAGGAAATTGACAATTTTTTTTTTATTGCTGAAATTCATTTGTAATACATTTTCTTTAACACAGAAGGTTTTACCAGAGAAACGCAACTCAGTATTTATTGCCCAGATTCTGCAGTTTTTAGAAATATCTCACATGTGGCCCTAGTGGGGTAATGGACTGAAACACAAGCCCCAGAAGCAAAGGAGCACCTAGAGGATATTGGGGTCTCCTTTTTTTAGAATATATTTTAGGCACCGTGTCCGGTTTGAAGAGTTCTTGTGGGGGCCAAAACAGTGAAAATCCCCCAAAAGTGACACGGCTTTGGAAACTACACCCCTCAAGGAATTTATCTAGGGGTATAGTTAGCATCTTGACCCCACAGGTCTTTTGCTATATTTATTGGAGTTTGTCTGTGAAAATGAAAATCTTTTTTTTTTTCTGAAATATTTGCAAGGAATAAAGAATAAAAAGCACCCCAAAACGTGTAAAGCTACTTCTCCCGATTACGGCAATACCCCATATGTAGTAATAAACTGCTGTTTGGACCCACAGCAGGACTCAGAAGGAAAGGAACAATATTTGGCTTTTGGAGCTCAAATTTAGCTGGAATGGTTTTCAGGTGTCGTGTCGCATTTGCAAAGCCCCTGAGGTACCAAAACAGTGGAAACACCCCCAAACTGACCCCATTTGGGAAACTTCGCCACTTAAGGAATCTATCTAGGTATATAGTTTGCATTTAGACCCCACAGGTCTTTTGCAGAATTTATTAGAATTAGGCCGTGAAAATGAATATCAACTTTTTTTTTTTTTTCCCCCACAAAAATGTTGCTTTTTTTTTCATTTTCAGGATAAAGGAGAAAAAGCACCCAACATTTGTAAAGCAATTTCTCCCTAGTACGACAATACCCCATATGCGGTCATAAATGCTTTTTCAGTAGAAATTAATTAACCCTTTCAGGAGTGATCCATTTTTTTGCTTTTTACATTTTAGTTTTTCCCTCAGCTTTCCAAGAGCCATAAAAAAAAAAAAAATTTTCCGTCAATAGAGCGGTGTGAGGGCTTATTTTTTTGCGGGAGGAGATGTAGTTTCTAGTGACACCATTTAAAGTACCATTTAATGTACTGGGAAACTGAAAATAAAATTCTTTGCAAGCTGAGATTGGAAAAAGCTGTGATTCCTCCATTATTTTTTGGGTTTAGTTTTTACGGCTTTCACTGTGCAGTAAAAACAACAACTTAAATATATATCAGTATTTTTATTTTTTGGTCGATTTGAGCGGTGTGAGGGCTTATTTTTTGCGGGATGAGCTGTAGTTTTTATTGGTACCATTTTTTTAAACATTTTTTTACATACAACTTTTGGATCACTTTTTATACATTTTTTTTTTTTATTTTTTAAAAGCTAAGGTGACCAAAACACAGCGATTTTGGCGGTTTAAATTTTTTACAACGTTCCCAGTGAGCGTTAGCTAATGGTATATTGTAATAGTTCTGACTTTTACGGATGCAGCGACACCAATTTTAGTTTTTTAGTTTCTACATTACTTTAGGCCTCATGCACACGAACGTATTTTTCCCTCCCGTAAATACGGGTCCTTGGTCACACGTATTCGACCCGTATTGCACCAGTATTTACGGACCCGTGCCCGTAAATAC
This sequence comes from Rhinoderma darwinii, assembly GCF_050947455.1. Classification (NCBI taxonomy): domain Eukaryota; kingdom Metazoa; phylum Chordata; class Amphibia; order Anura; family Rhinodermatidae; genus Rhinoderma; species Rhinoderma darwinii. Next base: position 75,642,099 of record NC_134688.1, on the reverse strand, counting down.
GGGTCCGGTGTCACCAGTATTCCACCCGTATTTATCTAATCGGCAGCCCCTTCTCTCTATCCGTGCAGGATAGAGAGAAGGGGCAGCCCTTTCCGAAGTAAAAGAAATTCATACTCACCCGGCCATTGCCTTGGTGACGCGTCCCTCTCTTGACATCCAGCCCAACCTCCCTGGATGACGCGGCAGTCCATGTGACAGGCTGCAGCGGTCACATGGGCTGTAACGTCATCCCAGGAGGCCGGACTGGATGTCAAGAAAGGGACGCGTCACCAAGGCAATGGCCGGGTAAGGAAGAAGCAGGGAGTTCTAGGTAAGTATAAACGGCCTTCTTTTTTTTTTTTTATTTTTTTTTATTTTTTACAGGGTGGGCCATTTATATGGATAAACCTAAATAAAATGGGAATGGTTGGTGATATTAACTTCCTGTTTGTGGCACATTAGTATATGGGAGGGGGGAAACTTTTCAAGCTGGGTGTTGACCATGGCGGCCATTTTGAAGTCGGCCATTTTGTATCCAACTTTCGTTTTTTCAATGGGAAGAGGGTCATGTAACACATCAAACTTATCGAGAATTTCACAAGAAAAACAATGGTGTGTTTGGTTTTAACGTTACTTTATTCTTTCATGAGTTATTTATGTCATTGAGTGTCAGGTCTGTGCATTCCTAGATGAACAGTTTCCTGGAAAATGGATTGGTCGTCGTGGGCCAGTTGAATGGCCCCCTAGGTCTCCCGATCTGACCCCCTTAGACTTTTATCTTTGGGGTCATCTGAAGGCAATTGTCTATGCTGTGAAGATACGAGATGTGCAGCAACTGAAACTACGGATACTGGAAGCCTGTGCTAGCATTTCTTCTGCGGTGTTGCTATCAGTGTGTGAAGAGTGGGAGAAGAGGGTTGCATTGACAATCCAACACAATGGGCAGCACTTTGAACACATTTTATAAGTGGTCAGAAACTTGTAAATAACTAATGAAAGAATAAAGTAACATTAAAACCAAGCACACCATTGTTTTTCTTGTGAAATTCTCGATAAGTTTGATGTGTCACATGACCCTCTTCCCATTGAAAAAACGAAAGTTGGATACAAAATGGCCGACTTCAAAATGGCCACCATGGTCAACACCCAGCTTGAAAAGTTTCCCCCCTCCCATATACTAATGTGCCACAAACAGGAAGTTAATATCACCAACATTCCCATTTTATTTAGGTGTATCGATATAAATGGCCCACCCTGCATATTGTGATCGGTAGTCACTGTCCAGAGTGCTGAAAGAGTTACGGCCGATCGTTTAACTCTTTCAGCACCCTGGACAGTGACTATTTACTGACGTCGCCTAGCAACGCTCCCGTTATTACAGGTGCACACAAGTAGTCACCCGTAATTACAGGAGCCCCATAGACTTAAATAGGACATGTTCTATATTTTTCAACGGCACGGGCACCTTCCCGTAAGCATACGGGGAGGTACCCGTGGCCAATAGAAGTCCATTGGCCCGTAAAAACGTGCCGTAATTAAGGCCCGTAATTACGGGCGTTTTTACGTTCGTGTGCATGGGGCCTTAGAGGTAACATAGGAAAGGGGGATTTTTTGGACTTTAAATATATTTATATATATTTTTTTTTTACACATTTTTAGTCCTTTAGAATGGGACGAGCGATCATTAGGTTGCTGGTACAATACATTGCAATACTAATGTATTGCAGTATAATGTCCTTTTTACAGGCTCCTGTAAAAGCGTGATCGCTGTTCCTGTCCGTTAGTCCCAGGTGTCTTCTGTAATACACAGCTGATGCCTGCAGAATATGGAGCGGGTGCAGCGCATGAGCCCGCTCCATATATAACCCCCCCCCCCCACACCACGACATGGTAATAAGTCGTGGTGCCCGAAGGAGTTAATGCGCAGCGGATGGTGCAAAGTGAAAATTAAAATTTTCCACTGATATGCCATTTTAATGCACAATATGTTGTGCCCAGTTTGTGCCACTGAAGACAAATACATCATTCGATGTTGAGCAGGTTCTCCTGGATATAAAATATCATATATATGGACGTAAGCTGGTGTTTGGGCACGCTGTGGGGCTCAGAAGGGAGGGAGCGACATTTGGAGCGCAGATTTTGCTTGGTAGTAGTTCTGTTTGGGGTTTTGCTGGTATTTCAGTTTAGAATGTGGGGGTATATTCAAGCTGTGCGGAGAACATCAGGGTATATGTAATCGGGGCAGAGCACATCAGGGAATATGTAATCTGGGCAGAGTACATCGGTGTATAATCATGCGGTAAATAAATAATAATTCATAGATATGTGGCCGGTGTCGCACTGATAAATGGCGCCCCATCTTATCCGCATTTGGACACTGCACAATTTCTGTCGCTATATTCGAAGAGCCCAAACTTTTTTATTTTTTTCTTCACCGGAGCTGTGTGTTCTTATTTGTTGCGGAACAATCTGTAGTTTTCATTGGTACCATTTTAGGGTACATGTTGTGTTTTTTGTTTTTTATCACTTTTTTATTAGATTTTTTTTGGCAAGCAAAGTGTCAAATACAAATTCTGACAGTTTTTTTTAATTTTTTTACAGTGTTCACCGTGCGCTATAAATGACATTTTACTTTATTCTGCGGGTCGATACGATTACGGCGATACCATATGTATAGTGTTTGTTTTTTTGTGTGGCGTTTGCGCAATAAAATAACTTCAATAAAATTATTTTTTGTGTCACCATATTCTGAGAGCCAAAACATTTTTTTTTATTTTTATTTTTCAGTCAAAAAAAGCTGTGTAAGGGCTTGTTTGCAGGGCGGGATGTCGTTTTTATTGGTACTATTTTAGGGTACATGCGACTTTTTTTTTATTCTATGTTTTGGGAGGGTTGATGACCAAAAAAATAGTGATTCTGACATGTTTTTTCATTTTATTTTTTTTTTTTTTTCGGTATTCACCGTGCGGAAAAATAATATTATAGTTTTATAGTTTGGGTCATTACGAACGCGGTGATACCAAATATGTGTACTTCTTTATTTATTTTTTCCTATGATAGACTTATTATAGGAAAAAAGCATTTTTGTTTTTGTAACTTTTTTTACACTTTTATAAAACATTTTTATTTTTTACTTGTTTTACGTGAAGACCTGCAGCACTGATAGCTGCTATAATACATTACACTACCTAGGTAGTGTAACGTATTATAAACTGTCAGTGTGACGCTGAGAGTCACACTGACAGGAAGCTTATGAGGACCAGCATCCGGCTGGCACTCATGGGCTGCCGTGCATGGCAGACCCGGGGGCTGTTGTATGGCCTCCGCTTTTGCCATGCAACCGACTGCAACACCCACAATCTGTCCCCGGGAAAGTTTGTAGCAACAAACTTTCCAGTTTGCTAGTAACAAACGTTCCAGTTCGTTGCTACAACACTTTCTCTGCGATCACGTGATCGGGACCTGAACCAATCAGGTCCCGATCATGTCTCCGTGACCAGAGGCAGGGGAGAACAGCGCGATACGGGTGTCAGCGCTACTCTGAGACACCTGAATCGCGCTTTTAACACCCACCGTGAATTCACGTTGGCGCTGCACAACGTGAATTTACTGTGGGCGGTCGGGAAGCGGTTAATAAACCTTTTGACAATTGCATCAGTCTGTTTAACCACATAATGGTGCAGATGTCATTGTGGCAATCAGTTGTCGACTGGAAAGAAAATGTATCATTATTTATGCAGTGATGAGCAACTGGATAGAAACGCATTTTATGTTCTGGATGCAAGACTCTGGATTCATCTGGAAATTAAGGCCATATTAACTGTATTTGCAGTGTGTGTTCAGTGTATGCGGCAAATGTATCTGTAGAGCCCCAGTGTGTGTGTGTGTGTGTGTGTGTGTGTGTGTGTGTGTGTGTGTGTGTGTGTGTGTGTTTTACACTGGAGCCTATTGGTGACCTATCCCTATGCAGTGGCATAGATCAGAGGCTTCCATCAGGAGTAATTCCTTAAATATACCTCTAACATACACTGCACACATGGCAATTTTTTTTCGATTTTTAGAAATCCGATAAACACCCCCCTCCCTTTTCACATAGAATAATGTAAACAATAAAGACTTCACATAATTGGTATCTTTGCATCTGTAAAAGTCCAAAGTATTAAAATATAATGTTAGTCCAGTCATGTGAACACTAGGAAAAAAATCAGTGCCAGAAATAAGAGGTCTGACTCTGCATACAAGTCTAAGGGTATGTTCACACGCTAAAGTAAAAATGGCTGTAAAATAGAGCGGTTTTCAACGAAAAACCACCTCTGATTTTCAAAAGTTTGGTTGATGCGTTTTTTTGGCGTTTTTTTTTTTCTATTGACCCAATGTAAAAAGTGCATGTCACCACTTGGAAAAAAAACTCCCCGTCTGAACGAAACGCTGTCTTTCCCAATGGGCAGATGTTCGGAGGCCTTCAGCTTCCGCTTTAGTTTTTTGAGGTGTTTACAGCCCTGGAAAAACGGCTGAAAAAACAAGCCATGTGAACATACTCCAAGTCTTACATAGAGGCTCTCATAGACTTGCATTCAGATGCTGAGGGTCCATTCATGCATGAAAACGCATCAAAGTTCCTGTTATTCCTGCAGTGTCACGGTCAGCACTGATTGGACATTTTCAGTCTGTGGAGACACCCCCCCCCCCCCCCTCCCCAACCAGTAACACCCAGTTGTCAATTTATTAATACATTTCTAGTAGAAGTAACAGAGGGACGGCACAATGCAGAGTTAGGCCGGATTCACACGAGCGTGTGCGTTTTGCGCGCGTTGCAGTTCCGTGTGTCATCCGTGGTGGCTGCATGATTTTCACGCATATGTCATCCTTATGACACGCGGTTTTGCTGTTTAGAAAAATAAATGAAGTGCTTTTATTTTTTCCTTAATTTCTTTATCTACTGTTGCGTGAATCACGCTCGACACACGGAAGTGCTTCCGTATGCCGTGCGCGATTTTCACGCACCCATTGACTTCAACGGGTGCGTGATGCGCAAAAAATGGCCAAGTATAGGACATGTCGTGAGTTTTACACAGCGGACATACGCTGCGTTAAAATGATGGACTGTCTGAACGGCCATATTGACTAACATAGGACCGTGCGCCGCGCACGATTTTCACGCGCGTATCACGAACGATAAATACGCGCGTGTAAATAAGGCCTTATAAAAGATGCTCCAGAATTGTTTCAAGGGTAATAGTTACAAAAACCGACATGTCTGGAGAGGTGACAGGTCCTAAGTGCATCACATCTCCTTTTTTAATGGACCATCACCTGTATCTGTTGGACATTTCAGGACTGGTTTTTGGCCTCTGGATGATAACAAATTTTTCAATTCACTGACACAAAGCTGCAATATCTTTAAATGGTGAGGAATTGATGCACAAGTAAATTGTAAGGGCCTATTCACATCAGCATCTGCTTTTGTTCATGGGTTCCGTTAAACCTTTCCGTAGAAGAAACTGATAGCTTCCATTTGCATTACCATTGATTTCAATGGTAATGTTCCTGTTGCAATTGGTTTCCGTTCCGTAAGGCCTCGTGCACAGTTCATCGCAGGTGAATGGCGGTCCCATTCATTTCCATGGGCCCATGCACATGACCGTGGTTTTAAAGATTGGACCTGTCTTATTGCAGCCGCATTTTGCGGTCCAGGCTCTTTGAAATGACTGTGCACGGCCCGTGATTTGCAGGCGGCCAGCGGATGACACTGTCCGAGCCGCAAATCCCATAGTGCCTCCCACACAGTATAATACTAAATACCTGCCACAGGACTTCAGTCGCACACTGCAGAAAAAAATAATCCCTGCAAATTTGGGAGCACAGTGTAGATTTCACCAATGACGTCTGTGGCTCAATCATCATGTAGCAGTCCCATTTGAAGCCATCTCTACACCATACTTTGTAGCACGCTGGGATATAATAAGCTGTCTATTGGATACTGTAATATCCAAATACAAGGCCATATTAGGTCATTTATAAATGAAGCAACATTTTTATTTTTGTTGCAATGTCCTGTCTCCAACTGATTACCTTATATCAGCGCTATCCAATCGACCGACCTGGTGAAGGACTGATAACACAACGTGCAGTTTTCTGATAAGTCGTGTTCTTGCTGTAATAAAGTGGATGGAACAGTATGGTAACACAAGAGTACGTCCTGTCCAACACAACATTCGAAGCGCATATTTCATTGAACGGAGTGTGGTGCCCTATTTGTGTAATATATAATTCTATATCTCTCAGGAGCCTTTTTCAGTTTCCATTAAAGTTGCTCACCAGCAGGAAGCCACCAAAGGATTTCTCCCGAAAGCTTAAAAATGCCCATATATTAAGAAATCAGAAGTAAGAGTAATAGCCAAGATTTGATTTCTATATTTTGCCGCCATAACAAAATAGAAATCGTGAGTGCGGCATATTGGTTGTCCCTTTTTTAATTTGCCTCTCAAACGGGCGACCATTTATTACCATCCTCCTGTTCTATGGACGGGTCTTCATTTTGAGAAGCAAATTCAATAATCGCCACCACACCAAGAAAAATGACAATTTCTCCGTAATAAAAAAACAAATCTAAAGCGGTGGTTTTACCACAGACAACCTTTTTATATAGGATCATTTAATAGCTGTGGATCTGCTTTCTAACAACCTTGGAAAACTGCTGATCTTGCCATGGGATGCCTCAGACAGCCAGACCTTTCATCTCCAGCTACTGCTGTAGGGTATTCTGTAGTATTACATGGTGGCCATTCAGATATATGGCTATAGTCTGCCAGAGCAAGTGCCACTTCTGGATCCTCTGACGTCCATATGTTTTAATAGGTCCTATGGACAGGGTTGTCTTAATAATTTTTAGTAAATCAGAAGTTTCCCAGCTATTTAATTTTTATTGACCATTTGGCAACAGTTGAAACTTTTGTTCTTAAATTTGGCACCTCTAGTACAGGGGTCCCCTGTCATGTCTTGTCATCGCAGGGCAATGTTATGTCCATTAATGTATGAGTATGCCAGGTGGACACAGCCGTAGCAGTAATATCACCGATATATAGCCAATGTTTGCCTGATGCGGTCACATCTGTGGACCGTCATTGCCCTGTGACCCCTAGACACAACCAAAACCCCCTCCATTTAAGTTTTCATATTAGTTTGTTTTTAAGCATTTGCCAGCAGTGAAAACATATCGTAAGCATACAGTATATCCCCCCTGATATGTGCTAGTAAATATCTGCATTCCCCTGGTAATAACAATGCTGGAGTATCTATTTATTATTTTTTTCTATTATAGTATATATTTTTGTTGTGACACCTGTTATACTGCCTGGAAATGTGTGAATAAATTGATAACTGGTTAACATTCCTGGCTGTGTCCTTAGTCTGATACTGTCCTATCAGTACTTTGTAAGTGAAGGGACACACCACATTGACAACTGGCAATAACATTACCCTAATAAATGTCGTCCTACATTTCCAGGAGGACTAACAAAGGAATGGCACAATGCAGAGTTACATAGGTAGTATGGTTGAAAAAAGACACATGTCCATCAAGTTCAACCAAGTAATAGGAAAGGGAAGGGAAACCTTTCTACACATAGGAGCTATTTTTTTGTTCTATGAAATTATCTAAGCCTTTTTGTAAAGCAATCTACTGTGGCTACTGTGACCAGCTCCTGCAGTAGACTATTTTTTTTTCTCCAGACGGAGGGAGCGCCCCCTTGTTTTTTGAGGGGGTTTTAAATGGAACAGGATTCAACATATTGTATGTGCCATTAATATATTTATATAAGTTAATCATGTCCCCCCCCCCCCCCTTAGTCATCTCTTTTCAAGGCTAAATAGGTTTAATTCTTTTAATCTTTCCTCATAACTTAGATTCTCCATGCCCCTTATTAGCTTCGTTGCTCTTCTTTGTATTTTTTCCAACTCCAGGGCATCCTTTCTATGAACTGGAGCCCAGAACTGGACTGCATATTCTAGATGAGGCCTCACTAATGCTTTGTAAAGTGGTAATATTACATCCCTGCCCCGTGAGTCCATGCCTCTTTTAATATATGACAATATCTTGCTGGCCTTTGAAGCAGCTGATTGACATTGCATGCTGTTATTTAGTTTATGATCAACAAGTACACCCAGATCCTTTTCAACAAATGACTCCCCCAGTATAGCTCCCCCTAGGACATATGATGCATGCAGGTTGTTGGTACCCAGATGCATAACTTTACATTTAAACTTAATTTGCCAAGTGGATGCCCAAAAACTTAGTGTGTTCAATCAGCTTGAAATTTACAAACCTCTTCTATAGGCTGAACAATACTACATAGCTTGGTGTTCTCTGCAAAAATAGAAATGGTGCAATTAATCCCATCCTCTATATCCTTAATAAATAAGTTGAATAATTATGGTCCCAGCACGAAACCCTGGGGTAAATCCCCTATAACCGGGGACCATTCAGAGTAGGAATCTTTGACAACAACTCTCTGGATACAGTCATTGAGCCAATTCTCAATCCATTTACAAACTATAATTTCTAAACCTATAGTGATTAATTTACCCATTAGACGTCTATGAGGGACAGTGTTAAATGCCTTTGCAAAGTCCAAAAACACTATATCCACAGCGGCCCCTCTGTCTAGGCTTCTGCTCACCTCTTCATAAAAACAAATCAGGTTGGTTTGACCACTTCTGTCCTTAGTAAAACCGTGCTGGCTGTCACTTATAATACTATTTTTTGTAACATAATTCTGTATATAGTCCCTCAATAGCCCCTCAAACGTTTTTCCCATTATTGATGTTAAGCTTACTGGTCTATAATTACCCGGGGAAGACCTAGAGCCCTTTTTGAAAATAGGCACCACATTTGCCCTGTACCAGTCCCTTGGCACTATACCAGTTACTAGAGAATCTCTAAATATTATGAAGAGGGGGACAGAAATAACTGAACTAAGCTCCTTAAGATCTCTAGGGTGTAACCCATCTGGTCCCGGAGGCCTTGTGCACATTTGATTTTATTTAATGTAGCTTGGACCATATCTACATTCAGCCAATTCAGTATATCAACAGATATATTAACAGCACTGGCACCAGCTACATCTGCTGCTCTTCTGTTATATATACACAGAGCTAAAGAACCCATTCAGTAACACTGCCTCCTCTTGATCCCCTGTGACCAACTCCCCATTACCACTATTTAGGAGCCCTACATGTTCAGACCTTGGCTTTTTGCACTTACAACTTGAAGAATTTTTGGGGATTTGTTTTACGATCATTGGCCACCTACCTTTCATTTTGTATTTTTGCTGATTTTGATTACCTTTTTTACAGATTTTATTACGCTCTTTATAATTTACAAAGGCTACAGCTGTACCCTCAGATTTGTATTTTTCAAATGCCCTTTTTTGTCATATTTTTCCCTTTTTACAGAAGGTGTAAGCCATGTGGGGTTAAATTGTAGCCGTTTATACTTATAGGAATACATTTTGCACTATAATTATCCAAAGTAGATTTTAACATCTCCAATTTATCATTTGTACCGTTATTTGACATTAGCTCTTCCCAGTCTATGTTCTGAGTTGCAGCCCTCATCCTGGGGAAATTGGCCCTCTTAAAATTAAGTGTTTTTGCCCTCCCAGCCTGTGTTTGTTTTTTACAGTATAGATAAAATATAACTATATTGTGATCAGTTACCGAGGTTTTCACGAACATTGACATTCCCCACAAGCTCTGCATTATTAGAAATGACCAGATCCAACAGAGCTTCACCTCTAGTCGGATCTTCCACAAACTGGCCCATAAAATTTTCCTGCAACAAGTTGAGGAAATTTCTCCTCTTTGCAGTTGAAGCCGAACCATGACTCCAATTAACCCCTTAAGGACTGAGCCTGTTTTGGCCTTAAGGACACAGCCTATTTTTTTTCAAATCTGACGTGTCACTTTATGTGGTAATAACTCCGGAATGCTTTTACCTATCCAAGCGATTCTGAGATTGTTTTCTCGTGACACATTGGACTTTATGTTACTGGCAAAATTTGCTCGATACATTAAGTATTTAATTGTGAAAAACACCAAAATTTAGCGAAAAATTGCAAAAATTAGCATTTTTCTAAATTTATATGTATCTGCTTGTAAGACAGATAGTAATACCACACAAAATTGTTGCTAAGTAATATCACCCACATGTCTACTTTAGATTGGCATTGTTTTTTGAACATTCTTTCATTTTTCTAGGACATCACAAGGCTTAGAACTTTAGCAGCAATTTCTCACATTTTCAAGAAAATGTCAAAAGGCTATTTTTACAGGGGACAGTTCAGTTGTGAAGTGGATTTTAGGGCCTTATATATTAGAAACCCTCTAAGTCACCCCATTTTAAAAACTTCACCCCTCAAAGTATTCAAAACAATATTTAGAAAGTTTATTAACCCTTTAGATGTTTCACAGGAATTAAGGCAAAGTAGATGTGAAATGTTCAAATTTCTTTTTTTTTTTTTTTTGCAGAAATTCATTTATCATCTATTTTTTTAGTAACACAGAAAATTTTACCAGAGAAATGCAACTCAATATCTATTGCCCAGATTCTGCTGGTTTTAGAAATACCCCACATGTGGCACTAGTGCACTTATTGACTGAAGCACAGGCCTCCGAAACAAAGGAGCACCTAGAGGATTTTGGGGCCTCCTTTTTATTAGAAAATATTTTAGGCACCATGTCGGGTCTGAAAGGCTCTTGCGGCGCCAAAACAGTGGAAATCCCCCAAAAGTGACCCCATTTTGGAAACTATACCCCTTGAGGAAATTATCTAGGGGTATAGTTAGCATTTTGACCCCGCAGGTTTATTGCAGAAATTATTGGAAGTAGGCTGTGAAAATGAAAATCTACATTCTTTCAAAGAAAATGTAGGTTTAGCTAATTTTTTCTATTTTCCACAAGGACTAAAAGGAGAAAATGCACCACTACTTTTGTAAAGCAATTTCTCCCGAGTAAAAGAATACCCCGCATGTTGTCATAAACGGCTGTTTGGACACACGGCGGAGCTTAGAAGGGAAAGAGCGCCATTTGTCTTTTGGAGCTCAAATTTGGCAGGAATGGTTTGCGGAGACCACGTCGCATTTGCAAAGCCCCTAAGGGACCAAAACAGTGAAAACACCAAAAAAGTGACTCGATTCACGAAACTACACCCCTTGAGGAATTCATCTAGGGGTGTAGTGAGCATTTTGACCCCACAGGTGTTTCATAGATTTTATTAGAATTGGGCAGTGAAAATAAAAAAAATCCTTTTTCTTCAATAAGACGTAGTTTTAGCTGAAAATGTTTCATATTCTCAACAAATAAATGAAAAAAAGCACCCCAACACTTGTAAAGCAACTTCTCCTGTGTACGGCAATACCACATATGTGGTCATAAACTGCTGTTTGGGCACAGAGTAGGGCTCAGAAGGGAAGGAGCGCCATTTGGCTTTTGGAGTACAGATTTTGCTGGATTGGTTTCTGGGCGCTATGTCGCATTTGCAAAGTCCCTGTGGGACCAAAACAGTGGAAACCCCCCAGAAGTGACCCCATTTTGGAAACTACACCCCTCAAGGTATTCACCTAGGGGTGTAGTGAGCATATTAACCCCACAGGTGATTGGCAGAAATTGGTGTGCACTCGATGTTGCAGAGTGAAAATGTTTTTTCAATCGATATGCCAATATATGGCGCCCAGCTTGTGCCACTAGAGACACACACCCCAAAAATTGTTAAAAGCGTTCTCCCGGGTATGGCGATGCCATATATGTGGAAGTAAACTGCTGTTTGGGCACACTGTAGGGTTCAGAAGGGAGGTAGCGACATTTGGCTTTTGGAGCGTGGATTTTGCTTTGAGTCTTACTGGTGTTTCCGTTTATAATGTCGGGGTACATGTAAGGCGGGCGGAGTATATAAGGGGCATAGTCAGGTGGTATAGTGGGGTAAAAAAAAACAATAAAATAATCCATAGATGTGTGTTATGCTGGGGAACAATTCTTTCTGTACAGGCCGGTGTCGCACTAATAAATGGTCTTTACTTATGCCCCTTTTGGTCCACTCCGCACCTTTGCTGGGACAGTGTTGTCCTGGTATAATACGGGCGCCCTCACTTCCAGCAGATATGTTTGGGCCCTCCCCTTCCTGGTATAATACGGGCGCCCTCACTTCCAGCAGATATGTTTTGGTCCTCCCCTTCCTGGTTCCCTAATTTTAGGGGCCTTGATAATTCGCCACTTGAAACAGAAGAAACGTTCCCCTCGAGCCGGCACAACTACATATTTTTCTTTCCTGATTTATTGGTGCCTTGACTAATTTTATTTTTTCATAGACATAGTGGTATGACGGCTGGTTTGTTGCGGGTCGGGCTGTAGTTTTTATTGGTACCATTTTGGGGTACATGCGACTTTTTGATCACCTGTTATCCTTTTTTTTTTTGGGGAGGCAAGGTGACCAAAAAACAGCAATTCTCGCATATTTTTTTAGTTTTTTTTTATACAGCGTTCACCACGCATTATAAATTACATGTTAGCTTTATTCTGTGGGTCAGTCCGATTCCGGTGATACCTAATTTATAGCACTTTTTATGTTTTACAACTTTTTGCACAATAAAATAACTTTTGTAAAGAGAATGGATTTTTTCTGTCGCGATGTTGTGAGAACCATAACGGTTTTACATTTTTCGTCGACGGAGCTGCTCGAGGGCTTGTTTTTAGCGAGACGAGTTATAGTTTTTATAGGCACCATTTTTAGGTACATGCGACTTTTTGATCACTTTTTATTAATTTTTGGAAGACAAAGTGATAAAAAAATAGCAATTATGTCAGTATTTTTTAGTTTTGTTTTTTTTACGGCGTTCACTGTGCGGAATAAATAACATCATATTTTTATAGATCAGGTCGTTACGGTCGCAGCGATACCAAATATGTATGGCTTATTATTTTTTTCAATAATAAATGACTTGATAAGGGAAACAGGGCGATTGTGTTTTGTGTTATTATTTGAAGCTTTTATTGTATGTTTTCCAACTTTTATTTTTACTTTTTTTACACTTTTCTTTAGTCCCACTAGGGGACTTGAAGGTCCAACTGTTTGTTTGATGTTCTAATACATTGCACTACCTATGTAGTGCAATGTATTAGAACTGTCAGTTGTTCACTGACAGCAAGCCGATCAGGCTTCGACTCCGGGCGGGGCCTAATTGGCTAACGTAATGGCAGATAGGAAGCCATTGTTAGGCATCCTGTTGCCGTAGTAGCAGTCACCAGCCTTGCCATCGCATGGCAAGGCTGCCGATTGCATACAAACCACTTTGATGCAGCGATTGCATTGAAGGGGTTAATGGCAGGAATCGGAGCTAGCTCCGGTTCCTGCCGATAGATCGGGGTGTCCGCTGTCACATACAGCGGACACCCACTGCTGATGACGCCGGCTCAGCTTCTGAGCCAGAAGCTGAGCCGGCGCCATCTTGCCGATGGTACCGGAAGCCTCCTGGGCCCCGCCGACGACGGGGCATAGGAGGATTCCATTACAGGCTGATCGGGAGGTAAGCATTAGCCCTCCGATCGCCTTTGCAGCCACCGGCAACCCAGCGATCACGTTGCTGGGGCGCCGGTGGCTATAAACTCCTCACATGCTGCGATCTCTATTGAACGCAGCATGTGAGGGGTTAATCGGTCGGATCGGAGGCTAGCTCCGGTCCTGGCCGATACCTCAGGGTTCCAGCTGTAACATAGCGCTGTCACCCGGCGGTGATGTCGCTGGCTCAGCTCCTGAGCCAGCTTCATCTCCTTCACGTACAGTTACGTGGAGATGCGCGAAAAGGCCATCTCCCATCACGTAACTGTACGTGAAATGGCGCGAAGGGGTTAATATCCCTGTAATTAAAACCTCCCATTATCACTACAGTAACCGCCTGTGCAGCCCGCCCATTTGTTTATATAGCTGACCTTCCATTTCATCAATTATATTAGGGGGTCTATAGATTACAGCAAAAGTAATTTAGTGTTTACCTCCCTTTGTAATAATACCCACAAGGTTTCAACCTCCTCACAATCTTCACCCACTATTGTCTCTTTCTCACGCTCCTTCATATCACTTCTAACATCCAGACATACACCGCCACCTTTCCTATTTGTCCTGTCTTTCTGAAACCGCGTAAAACCCTGTAGATTTACAACCCAGTCATGTGAAGAGTCCAGCCATGTTTCAGCAACTATATCTATAGGATCCTACAGTACCAAGGACTCTAGCTCCCCCATTTTGCTTGCTAGACTTCTGCCATTTGTGAACATACACTTTAACTTGCCTTTCAATTTTTCACTTTCAGTAGCAGAAATGTGATTAATTTAACATTATTTGGGCATTTTGGTTTTCATTGCGGTTTTGTAACAAAAGGATCTCCTTATCCTGTTGTCTAGTCCTCTACCCAGTCTATTCCCCCCCCCCACCAATTTAGTCTGACCCCTCTCTAACCTAACTACCCCTTTATTTTCTACATTGACCTCCCTCCTCAGCCCTAGTTTAAATACTCCACCACCCCAGCTAGAATTCTCTCCCCCAGCACAGCGGACCTCCCTCCACTTAGGTGCAAGTCATCTGCAGAATACAGTTTGTACCCCAATGAAAATTCAGCCCAGTGCTCTAGGAACCCAAAGCCTTCTCCTCTACACCAAGACTTAAGCCATGCATTTAACTCTAAGCTCCCGCTGTCTTTTTTTCTGTGATGCGCATGGCACAGGCAGTGTTCCAGAGAATACTACCTTGGAGGTCCCTCCCTTCAGCTTATAGCTGTAAAGGATCTGCCAGACACAGCTTCTGTGTCGCCACACGTGGTTAATCAGTCTGCATCTGCTCCTAGGTCTGATAGTGACTCGATCTGCTACTTCTCAGGCTGGTAGGCTGAGGAGTGGGAGAACCTATCACAGCCTGGCCAGACGGAACTAGCTCCCGCCCTCGGTCTATTTATACCTTCATTTCCTGCTCTTCCTTTGCCTGTGATTCTGTCTGGTTTCCTGGCTCTGCTGCTCCTGCTAGTACTATTGACCTCTGCTTCAAATTGACCCTGGCTTTACGGACTACTCTCCTGCTCTGCGTTTGGTACCTCGTACACTCCTGGTTTGACTCTGCTCGTTCACTACTCTTGTTGCTCACGGTGTGTGTTCATTAGTATTGCAATATATCATGCAAGCGATCTAACGATCACTGGTTAAAGTCCCCTAGGGGGACAAGTAAAAAACAGTAAGTTTCTTCTTTTTTTTTTTTAGCAAATAGAAGAAAATTAAAAAATGAAAAGCTTAAAAAAACAACATTTTTCCTCAAGCACAATGTAAAAAAATAAAAACCTAGCATAACTGGTATCGATGCATCCCTAAAAAGTCTGAACTATTACAATATATCATTATTTAGTCCGCACGGTGAACGCCGGAAAAATAAAAAAAATTTAAAAACCTCTGAATTGCTGTTTTTGGTCCCTTCAGCTCCCATAAAAAGTGATCAAAAACTCACGTACCCCAAAATGGTACCAATATAAACTACAGCTCGCCCCGCAAAAAATAAACCCTCACACTGCTAAATCGACAGAAAAATAAAGTTAAGGCTCTCAGAATATGGCGCCAAAACGCAAATTTTATTTTTAATCAGTTTTTTCCTTGTAAAAGTAGTAAAACATAAAACTATATCAATTTGGTATCGCTGTAATCGTATCGACCCGCAGAATAAAGTTAACATGCCGTTTTTAACCTTAAGGTGAACGCCGTAAAAACAAAACCACCCAAAAGGTTGAGGAATCACTGGTTTTTTTTTCCTACTCCACCCCACATTTTTTTGTCCCTTTTTCCCACTACATTATATTGTACAAAAAATGGTGCTGTGAAAATCTACAACTCGTCCTGCAAAAAAAACAAGCCCTCATACGGCAATATCGATGGAAAAATAAAAGTTATGGCTTTTGGAAGGTGGGGAGGAAAACACAAAAGTGAAAATCTGAAAAATGGCTGTGGAGTGAAGGGGTTAAGAGGAAAGAAGTGATGCGCCTAAATGCATGTCGTTTTAGGCTCTTTTCACACTTGCGTTGCTAATTTTTCATTTTTCTGTTCCATTAAGAACAGAAGAACAAAAATGCTGGATCCATCATGTGACGAACACAAGACGCCTCACAACCATTAACTCATATTTTTTTTTTCTGGCCAATATAGCGCTTCATTACTTTGTCCAAGATTTGACAATCTAACCGCCTCTGGTGCAGATGTGTGCTGATCTAATGGCCTTGTTGCCATTTATTTATAACTAAATGCAGATCTGAAACCTTTCCGATGCGTAATGTACACCTTTTTGAAAGGACGCATATCCACGGAGGAATTTTTGCCCCTGGGAACTAGGGAGGTTGGCAGCGCTACATCTGTATAGAAGTGACGTATCTATAGTATCTACCTTCTGGCTTCCATGTCCTTTAATTACTTACATTTTGCTTTCATATTTCTATTGTGTACGTGCTCGGTTTACATCGTACAGTGTGATGGACATCCCTATCTTTAGTTGGGTTATTGGCTAAGTTACAGCTGAAGCAGGGAGATTGTAGGGGAGGGCTGGACTGGCTCCTGACCAAGTTTTATCTCCTCCTCTCCAGAGGTGGTGATGGTTTATTTTAAACTTACTGGTGGCCCTGCAGTCCTATCCCTTCTTGGAAGATATATATATATATATTGACTAACATTATAACTCTGCGGACGTGTGCAGGATCTATCATGAAATTTAGAGCCTTTCTAGAAGAACTGAACTTCAGTGTCACTTTGAAGTAAGTTCCTTATTCAAAACCATAAATCTAATTTTGATGTCCGTTCTATAGTATTGTGATATCGCTGTTATCCCTGTACTGAGTATAAACACCTATGCGGCTGGTGTTACTATCTGCAGTTACACACCGAGATGGCCCTGCTGTTGAGGTCCGAATTGGGTATTGGTAGTCAATTGCCACTTAAGGGTATGTTCACACGTCCTATTTACGGACGTAATTCAGGCGTTCTACACCTCGAATTACGCCAGAAAAAACGGACTCCAATGAAAACCAGCTCCAATTACGTCCGTAAAAGACTGCGAAAAACGCGTGCACGTGTCAAAACGTCTGAAATTCAGGAGCTGTTTTCGCCTGGAAACAGCTCTGTAATTTCAGACGTATTTGGCGTTGCCGTGTAAACATACCCTAAGAAGCCTTTTACATCTTTGTATAGCCAATTAGAGGCACAGACACCGCATCCGAGGTCTATTAACATATTTAACTTTTTCCCACAATTTTGTGAAAATCTTATTTTGACAGGGTCTATCCACAGGTCACTAACAGCTTAGAGGTTGTACAGGATTAGAAAAACATGGCTGCCATCTTCCAGAGACCTCAACACACCTGTCCATAGGTTTTCTGGTACAGCAGTTGTTTCATTTAAGTGAATGGGGCTGAACTGCAATACCACACACACCCTATAGACACGTGCGGCACTATTTCTGGAAGAAAGCAGGCATGGGTTTTCTAATCCTAAAAAAACCCCTTTCATACTATAGCCCCTGCTCCCAGCACCCCTGGCAGACAATGAATGTTGCTGGGAGAACCTTCTCTAGTCAGACATGTAGTATTACGTAACCGCTATTCATGTGTACTAGATGGACAGCTCAAATACGCAAAATGGGAGGGTTTTTACTGAGTTTCTGAGGTCCATATGCATTAGGGCAGATTCAGACGAACGTTGCGTTTTTGCGCACGCAAAAAACGCAGTGTTTTGCGCGCGCAAAAACCACTTGACAGCTGCGTGTGTCATCCGTGTATGATGCGCGGCTGCGTGATTTTCGCGCAGCCGCCATCATAGAGATGAGGCTAGTCGACGCCCGTCACTGTCCAAGGTGCTGAAAGAGTTAACTGATCGGCAGTAACTCTTTCAGCACCCTCGACAGTGAATGCCGAACACAATAGCGAGAAACATGTTAAAAAAAAAAAGAAAAAGTTCGTACTTACCGAGAACTTCCCTCCCGGCCGTTGCCTTGGTGACGCGTCCTTGGTGACACGCCTCTCTTGACATCGGGCCCCACCTCCCTGGATGACGCGGCAGTCCATGTTCAGCCTGTGCTTGGCCTGTGATTGGCTGGAGCTGTCACTTGGACTGAATTGTCATCCCGGGAGGTCAGACTGGAGGAAGAAGCCGGGAGTTATCGGTAAGTCAGAACTTCGTTTTTTTTTTTTACAGGTTCATGTATATTGGGATTGGAAGTCACTGTCCATGGTGCTGAAACAGTTTAACTCTTTCAGCACCCTGGACAGTGACTATCTCCTGACGACGTCGCGTACCGGAAATTTTTTTAACGAGTTCGGCCGAACCCGGTGAAGTTCGGTTCGGTTGTCCGGGTTCGCTCATCTCAAAGACACTCTGTTTGGATGTTTGGAAACAGAAAAGCACGTGGTGCTTTTCTGTTTACATTCATCCTTTTGACAGCTGGTGCGCTGTTTTAGTCGGTTCGCACGGAAGTGCTTCCGTGCGACCTGCGTGGCTTTCACGCACCCATTGACTTCAATGGGTGCGTGATGCGCAAAATACGCGGAGATATTGAGCATGTCGCGCATTTTGCGCAGCTGACAAACGCTGCGCAAAAAGCACGGACTGTCTGTACTGCCCCATAGACTTGTATTGGTTTGTGCGTGGCGCGTGAAAACCATGCGGCCCGCACGGACCCAATACACGCTCGTGTGAATCACCCCTTAGGGCATATGGACAAGTTTTGTCTTCACAAGAGAACCCCTAAACTGAGCTTCTATAGTACAGTGGGACGGTTCTTGTAACATCACATGGAAGCAAATTACAAGAACAAGCTCTGTACATTGAGCTAGCAAAGAATGCTGGGAGATTTAAGCTCTGAATCCTACAGAATTATGACTGTGGCTCTGGATTATAGTGCAGGTTGTAACTCTGGAATAGTCATGTATTCACAAAGTTTTTCTAAAAAAAATTGAGCAATACTATATGTAAACTGGTTATCGTCGACAAATCGTAAGGACATTGATCGCCGGATGCTCCACTTCTGGGACTCTCAGTGATTGCTAGAATGGGGATCCCAAACTCATTCCTCACTGCACCCTCCACAGTGAGGAGCTTGAATGGAGCTGCAGTCGCATGTGCCCACCGTTCACTGAAAAATTATTGGGAATGTGTCGCGAATTAACCTTATTGTTAGGGATACATATATACATATACAAATGTTATCTATCTTGCAAGTCATAGAACTAGTGTATAGGAGGTAATTTACAACTGAACATATGTTTGTTTCCTGGCCAGGAGATTTTTTTTGTAATATTTGTGTCCATTTCCCCTTTTCCCTTTTCATATATTTAATATTCAAAAAATTATTTGGAGTTTGATAAAGTATTTTTCATAATTTTATAATAACCCAAGAGTGCCTTCTTGCGTTTCTGAAATATTTTTTCTTTTCTTTTGTTATATATATTGCTTTTTTCAGAAATGGCACCGTGTGATATACATTACTAAGGCTAAATAACAGAAGGTGTACCTTGGTGTGGTGGACTTTATGTACTGAATAGATTGAAGTTAATTTAAAGGGACATTAAAAAAAAACGATTTATACTGTTATCCTGCACAGTAATTGTCCTCTAGACTGTTTTTATACAAGATGACTCCACTTGCTTTACCTTCATAGCCATAGTCAAAGAAACCAAATCTCCCTTTATTGTTTAATCAAACTCGCGTTTTTGACCGTGATTTACGGCCGTTTTTGGAGCTCTTTTTCTATAAAGTCAATGAAAAACTGCTCCAAAAACGTCCCAACATTTGAATCCTCCGCTGTTATGCCGGATGATTTATGGATCTTTTATGTACACAAGTTGTATTCCACTGATCTATTTTAACAGAACCTGTATTATATTGACTTTAGGCTGTGGATGTAGTTACTGAAAGATGATTTTCAATGCAAATTAAGTAGATGAATATAAACTTGGAACAATTTGAATGTTTCCATCTGTATTTAACCCCTTACAGTCAGAGGCATATTTTTTATTTTCCGTTTTACACTCCCCGCATTCTGAGCCCTAAGTTTTTTTGTTTTTTTTGGTGGGAAGGCTTGTTTTTTTGCAGGAGGAGTTGTAGTTTCTATTTGCGCCGTTTAAAGTACCATATAATGTCTTGGGAAACTGAAAAAAAAGAATTGTGTGGTGGAATTGGACAGAACAAATTCCTCCCATTTTCTTTTGGGTTTCAGTTTTATGTCTTGCGGTAAAGCGACAAATTTACTTTATTCTGCTGGTCAATAAGATTACGGTGATGCCAGATTTTTATATACGTGTTTTTAATGTTTTACTCCTTTTACAAAGTCTGTTGGATGAAGAAAAAAAATAATTCTGTATTCTGAAAGCCGTAACTTCATAATTTTTTTCATTAATTGAACGGTGTGAGCTTATTTTTATGTGGCACGAGCTGTGGTTTTTATTGGTACCATTTTTTAGTACATACGACTTTTTGATCACTTTATTACAGTTTTTTTCACCACTAAATTGACAAAAAAAGCGATTCAGGCGTTTTTTAATCATTTTTGTTTTTTACGGTGTTCACCGTGCAAATTTAAATGCTATATTGTAATAGTTCGGACTCTTACAGACGGAGCGATAGTCTATCTTTATTATATTTTTATTTTTAACACTACTTCAGGGGAAAAGTTTTTTTTTATATATATATTTTTTATTTATTTATTTTTGTTTAACTTTTTTTTTTTTTTTACACAATCTATTTCCCCTAAGGGACTTGGATCGCTTGTATACACTACAATACTAATGTATTGCCATGTATAGTCCTTTTTACCGGCTTCTGTTAAGTTCTGGCAAAGGCAGGGTGAAGACAGTCCTGTGGGCCTTCATTAGGCCCCTGGGCTGCCATGAGAACCATCGGCACTCCACGATGGTGTTGTAGGGTTGCCGATGAGCTGTTAGAGGGTGCTGCCATCCTCTCAAACGCCACAGATGCTGCGGTTGCAATTGACCACAGCGTTTGAGGGTTAACTGCCAGGAACAGCGCGATCGCTGTGTCGGGTGTCAGCTGTAATACACAACTGACACCAACAGCATATAGAGCGCGCTCCATACTTCTCCCCCTGCACCATCACGTGCGCTTACGTTAAGGGGTTTAATAATGTTCATGGGGCATAACTGGCATGTGATCAATGCAAATTGCCGTGTTTATCCATTCATTACTAAGGCTAAATAACAGAAGGTGTACCTTGGTGTGGTGGACTTTATGTACTGAATAGATTGAAGTTAATTTAAAGGGACATTAAAAAAAAACGATTTATACTGTTATCCTGCACAGTAATTGTCCTCTAGACTGTTTTTATACAAGATGACTCCACTTGCTTTACCTTCATAGCCATAGTCAAAGAATTAAGGAATGAGCTATATTTAAATTAATAGCTCTATATGCTTATGATTTTATTTCTATCAAATTGGAAAAATCTGTAGAAAAAAAGTTGCTGAACTTTTCATTATACAATGTTTCAGTTACTTTTCATTATAAAGATGACTGCTTGCTGCCAGTGAAAGAATCTTTTTTTTTTTTTTTTTTTTTCTTCCATCTAGCTCAAATTGTTAAGTCCAAATATATTTTTTTTAATCATTTTCAGCTAATAGGTTGCTTTGGTATCCAGTCTAGAAATTATGTATCCATCTACAGAGGCGTAGCTAGGTTCTCCTGCACCCGGGGCAAAGATTCAGATTGATGCCCCCCCAACTCCTTTCCCGACCTTTTTCTTTCCTCTACATGTTCGCTTTCTCAACTAATCAATGAAGTGTAATTTTGTTTTTCACTTTTTGTGGTGGTTTTTTGTTATGTAACTCGAGCATAAGACAATTTGTACATTTTACAAGCCGTATAGTTACATAAGGGAGTTACCGTAACAATAAATTAAAAAAATAAATTAAAGGGGTCAAACACAGACCCCCTCGTATATGGCGCCACACACAGCACACCTCTTGTAGAAATAAACTTTAAAAAATTACTTGCATAGCCCCGATCCCTGCTACGAGACTATTGCATATGCTGGCGTGATCCAGTGATGTAGTCACGCCAGCCTGCGCTGGGACTGTCCCATTGTCTTATAGGCTTCAGGCCTAATATGGCCTGTAGCCTAGTGATGGCGGAGCAGGGAGCTGCTCCACCACAGTATTCAATTTTATCTGCGTCCTGAGGATGCAGGTGCAATTATGTGGCAGTCGCTAGCTCCAGGACCCCCCTCCTACTGCTAGTGACGCCACCGGGCATGAGGGGTTCCATACCGCCAGTCCCATAAATGTAATGTGCCGGGTGGACCCTGTAGCAGCAGGGGGGCCCTAAGGATGGGACTACTGCAGAGCAGCCATTTAAAAACAGCTGATCGCTGCTGATAGGCACCTTGTATGCCGGGTTGCTGCATACAGGGCGCCCATAAGCAGCGATCAGCTGTTTAGATATGGCTGCTCTGCGCAAACCCCCCCCCTCCCTACATCGTAGTTGCTCCTTGGGCACATGCCGCACCTCCTCCCCCCCCCCCCAGCTACGCCCCTGCAGTCTAGAGTTACAGCTGCTTAGAAGACATTACCTAGACTGGATGCAATTCTATATGGCTAGGGTACCACAATGGTTTACCATGACCACAGTGATTCCCTTTAGGGGAGAAGTGACAATCGCCAGGTTTTTCAATAATGTAGGGGTAACCTGGGAATTTTATAGAAACCAGAAGTTGCTATGGAGCCCTAGCCTATAGGTGACTATTCAATTACACCATACAACATCATGTAAGTCAAATGACCATTATAAATCCAATACTGCAAGAAAGAACAAACGTAAAGACACATATAGTACTCGTGTTACATTCCTTCAGTACTTCCCCAAAATTAGTTATTCAACATCTGTGCTGCTATCCCTTTCTAAAGAGGAAGCTTAAGATACCTAGTGTACCTCTCAGGTTCCCTTCACTATATACCATTCAGTGTATCTGTATGGGGGCACCAGCTTTTTTTTTTTTTTTTTGGGGGTGACCATAGCTGATCTTTTTATATGCATTGGGTAGTTAAGGCTTTTCAGCCTATGGAGACAAGGTTTCCATTTACTGATCTCAAAAGCATGGACTTGGGCTCTGCAATCACAGCAAGATTAAATGCTGCTTTATTTTTATTTTTTTTCAACTGTTGCTTGATTCCTTTATTGCTTTGCTAGTTCTTGGTGATCACCGTCGGCTCGTTCACTGGTATGACCGAGGGTATGTTCACAAGGCCTATTTTCGGCTGTTTTTTGGGCCCTAAACGCCCGAAAAACAGCCGAGAATTCGGAAGCAGAACACCTCCAGACATCTGCCCAATGGGAAAAACAGCGTTATGTTTCCGACGGCCCGTTTTTTTACGTGGCGGTTTTGAAAGACTGACGCGAAAAAGAAGTGCAGGTCACTTCTTGGGACTTTTTTGGAGCCGTTTCTCATAGACTCTATCTAAAACTGCTCCAAAAACGGACCTAAAAAATCAGCGAAAATCGCGAGTGGCTTAAAAAGCGTCTGAAAATCAGGAGCTGTTTTCCCTTGAAAACCGCTCCATATTTTCAGACGTATTTTACTAAGCGTGTGAACATACCCTTAGAATTCAGATCGGATTCTGAGTTTTGTTAGCCCCAGCTGCTCTGGCATTATAAGAAATGCCACAATATTGGATTACTTTTTGCCTGGAGCTGGATGCATTCGCTGTAGCAACTGAGAAACTGTTTTAAATAAAGTTAGTGACCAAGCAAAAGAAGAGGACCCACTCTATTAGGTTAGGTCTCTACTGCGACTTTTTGTAGTGACTTGACATATATTTTTATTTTTTGTATTTTTGGGAAGTGACAGCTGGAGTTTACAGGGACATAGACTGGCATGCAATTCAAAGTCTTGACATTAACCCCTTAATGACCGCTGATCAGCCTTTTCACGGCGGTCATTAATGGGCTTTATTCTACAGCGCCGCTATTCCACAGCGCTGCATTACAATAAAGTAAACCGAGCAGGGAGCTGTCAAATCTCCCTGCTCTCAGCTGCCAGAGGCAGCTGAGGGCTGGGGCGTCCCTGCTCGACCGGGTGAGATCGATATTCGTATCGATCTCACCCGTTTAACCCCTCAGATGCGGTGCTGAATAGCGTGCCCCGCATCTGAGTGGTTTTGGAGAGAGGGAGGGAGCTCCCTCTCATCCCACTGACACCCGGCGATAAGATCGCCGAGTGTCTGTCTCTCCGATGGCAGCTGGGGGCCTAATAAAGGCTCCCAGGTCTGCCTGCCGTGAATGCCTGCTAGGTCATGCCGGAGACATGACCTAGCAGATGTCTGTCCGTTTTTTAAACGGACAGGCAGTAATACACTGCAATACAAAAGTATTGCAGTGTATTATAATAGCGATCGGATGATCGCATATGAAAGTCCCCTAGTAGGACAAGTAAAAAAAAAAAAAAAAAAAGTTGAATAAAGTCAATTAAAAAAAAGTGAAAAAAAACATGAAAACCCACTTTTTCCCCTTCCAAAATGCTTTACTATTAAAGAAAACACAATAAAGCAAAAAAGTTACGCATATTTGGTATCGCCGCGTCCGTAGCGACCCCGACTATAAAGCTGTTACATTATTTAACCCGGACGGTGAACGCTGTAAAAAATTAAATAAAAAACAATGGAAAAATTACTGTTTTCTGTTAATCCTGACAAAAAAAATGTGATAAGTGATCAAAAAGTCGAATCTACTCTCAAAAGGTACCAATAAAAACTACAAGTCGTCCCGCAAAAAACAAGCCCTCATACAACTGCATCGGCGGAACAATAAAATAGTTATGACTCTTCAAATATGGAGACGCAAGAACAAATTTTTTTGATAAAGTATTTTTACTGTGTAAGTAGTAAAACACAAAATCTATACAAATTTGGTATCTTTGCAATCGTAACAACCCGTTGAATAAAGTTATTGTGTTATTTATACCACACGGTAAACGGCGTAGATTTAGGGCGCAAAAAAGTGGTGAAATTTCAGGTTTTCTTCCCCCCCCAAAAAAAAGTTAATGAATAAATTATATGTACCCCAAAATGGTGCTATTAAAAAGATACAACTTGTCCCGCAAAAAACCAGACCTTATACAGCTATGTCGACGCAAAAATAAAAAAGTTCTAGCTCTTCGAAAGGGGCGATGGAAAAACGTAAAAAATAGCTTGGTCATTAGGGCCCAGAATGCAAGCAGGGGGAAGGGGTTAAAGACACGTGTATTTGTGTATGTATATTTGGGTTTTTGTCGAGACTTTGAATTGCATGCCAGTCTACATCCCTGTAAACTGCAGCTGTCACTTGACAAAGGTAAAAATCTGTAAAGTCACACTACAAAAAGTTGCAGTGGATAGACGCTGGAAAGAGTAGATCCTGTTGGTGACTATTATTTGGTCAATGGTTTATTTTAATTGCTGCCCTGTCGTACTGCTGCAGGGGGAATGTGTTGCTCCCTGCGTGATGTCTGGGTCCTCTTTTGTGGGGTAGGGCTGTCCTGTTGGGACAACTCCTTTAAGACCTGAAATCCAGACGTTATTGGGTTAATCCATCCTTGTGTTTAAAAGGGTGTACAGTTTGGACCAGCTGTTTTTTTAAATTTTATCCTCCAGAAAAAAAGTTCATTATGGGGATCCTGTTTCTGGGAGCCCTTATGATTGTATTCGCCCTAAGCTTTGCCCGTAAACAAATGACTGCCGAGCACAGTTTGGTGGCAGACATTCGATATCAAGTCATTACACTACACATTGCCATAGTTATTGGATTAAATTTGGAACCTTTCCATTAATACTGTGCTGCGAAAACTCCAGAACTCATTGTGTGCTGGTACTCCTTGTACGCCTACGTATGGATGAAAAGGTGCTGATCGCATGTAGTCTGTTCTTATTGCAGCGGTGGTTCAGGATACTCTAAAGGGAGGCAGAGCTAGATTTATAGAATGGATGGATTTTACATTGCCGTGTGCCATTGTCTATTTTCTCTAAGCTAGTGGGCGGAGCTTAACTGCTATCATGTCTTCTATACACAGCACACATCGAGATAGGAGCGCAGGATTCAGATGTATGTATCTGCAACACATCTGTCTGGGTCTCTCACTCTGCTAGTTCTCCCCTCTCCATAGACTTGTATGGGCAGCTGTCTGTTTCTTTTTCTCTCTATCTCTTCCTTCTCCCCCCTCCCCTTTCTATAGGTTTGTATAGGCAGGCAGTGAAGGGACACATCCTGCACCTTCTGCAGTGCTCTGTAACTAGGGACAGATTTTCTTTAACAGGTGGTGAACTGCAGATTACATGAAGGAAGACACCTAGTACCGGTAAATTCACACAGTTTGCATGGGTAAAACTACATTTTAACAAGAAGTAATTTACAAAGTAGATATCAAGTTTACTATTGGATCAGCATAAGTTGTTTGAAATGTTAGTGGCCATAGGCATATTTTATTTAAACAAATACTGTGGTTAAGCCTTACTTCAACCAAGCTTTGTTTTCCAGAAACTGTAAAAGTAGTGTCACCTTCAAGAAATATTATTATTTTACGCGGTCACGGGGACAAGGCTGCCGAGATCGAACATATGTTTTCAACTATACTGTACTAAAACCATTCTCACTGATCTAAAAATAAAGAGACAACAGATGTCTATTTAACCCTTATGTCCTAGTTATGTGGGAAACCTTATTCATCCTGCCGATTTACACAAGTGACACCGCTACATTATGGTAACATACAGCCTAACCCTAAGCTACCAAATGTAATTAGTAACAACTCTGACTATCCCATAACATTCATGTATATTTTTTTTTTATACAAGATATGAACATTCTGGAAATAGATATGCGTACACCATTAAATACCCTATCCATGTAAATTTTGTCGTCTTTACACCTTGCAAATAAATATGCTCTGTAATTGTCATACAATGCCTTATAATACCTAGAACATCTACTACTGCAGAGTGGATGACAACTCACTCAGAGTATTGCTGACAACCACCAGCACTTAAGCACCAAGAATTCGCCCAAATGGTCTGATAAACTTGTGGATTTAGTCAATGTATTTACACCATTTTAATGGAACCGAAGTTGCACTGTGTGACTCATTAAGGATTTCTTGTTTCTTTTCTAACCTTCGGAAGTACACACTGCGGCAGATTCTTCACATGGACCCTTTGCCCATATGACGGAACCCTTGCTCAACGGAGACAAACAGAAACCACTGGCACCGGATCCGTCACCATTGAAATCAATGGGGATGGAAACGGAAACCTATGGATTCCGTTTGTGTCGGTCAGGGCTCCGTTCCGATAGAAAGCTCAGTCTTAATGGAGCCCTAGCGCAGATGTGAACAAAGCCAGATGTGAGTGGACAATTTGCTGTATGAAATCAGTTTGTTCAAAAGT
Organism: Rhinoderma darwinii; assembly: GCF_050947455.1. NCBI lineage: Eukaryota > Metazoa > Chordata > Amphibia > Anura > Rhinodermatidae > Rhinoderma > Rhinoderma darwinii. Next base: position 75,614,635 of record NC_134688.1, on the reverse strand, counting down.
TATCTCTTGGCAAGTGTGCTATTGATTTAAACTGCCCATACATACTAGATTAACCCCTTGCTGCAGCAGCAGGTTGGTTTCTCTTTTTTTTTTTTTTTCCCCCTTACCTTCTAAGAGCCATTATTTTATTTTTATTTTCTGTCGACATAGCCCCGTATGAGGGCTTTGTATAGTACATTATATGGTCACATTAAAAATATAATGTTCTGGAAAAAAAAATTAAATACAATTTTGTGGTGTAATGGGAAAAAAAGCTCCATTACACCAGTTAACCTGTCATTTTAACTGTAAATCGGTAAGATTACACCGATACCAGGTTTATATTTTACATTTTATTTGGGGTTTTACTACAGCAAATAAACACTATTAAAGAAACCTTTTGTCTTGTCGCCATATTCTGTAACCCATACATTCATTTGTCTTTTTTTTTTTTTTTCCTTTTTTTTTTTTTTCTTTTGTAGAGGTGACCATATTAGGATAAAGGTGTTCGTGCCTATGCAAGAGGGAAGAGAAGTAAACTGAAGGGTCAAATCAACAAACATGGCCACAGTCATGACCCACGTTGTTTATTTTACAATGATGGACGGCTTTACTTGTGCATCTCTAGACTGCTCAGATAAGGGTTTCCATTTGAAGAAATTAAGCCTTTGTATCTGAAGTTTTCAGCGGTTTACAATGTTTTAAACACATCAGTATTCAGCAAAATGTGTTAACGGAAGTTAAAACAAACACGGAGTTATTTATCATTTAATTAAGTGGCGCTTTGGAAATATTGCTGAATTTTAAACTGATTATTTTTTTTTAAATCAACCACCGGCAATTGAAAAGTGTGTGTGTGTGTGTGTGTGTGTGTGTAATGCTGCAATTTTAAAATGTGCTTGTGGACGAATGATCTAACTTACTTCAAATGTATCAGGTGTGGTGTATTAATAAGAATGTCCTTAAACTGCAAGGTCTTTGGCTGTGCATGTTATAAATGTCCAGACAAATGTCTCTTCTGCATTGTAATCTCTTAGGTGCAGTATTTAAAGAAACTCTACTTTTTTTTTTTTTAAACCTACATTTTTTAATATTCCTGGTACTGCAGCTAGAACCCCCTCACTTGAATTGGACTCTGTTGCAGTTCGCTGCATAAATGCTGGTTGGAAAGGTTCCTTGCTGTGGCCCCTTAACTCATTACCAGTGAGCCCAGAGATTGAACCCACACAGATGCTATAAGTAGCAATGGTGGGAAAACACATTCAAGAATGTATTGTGGCATTGCATAATCTACCAATATTGAAGCTTCATCCCTTCACCGCAGATGGTTAGTAAGGCATAATTTAGCGTTCATCCCAGACTTTGGTCCCTTCTGGGAGTAGAAGCTTTTGGAGAACATTTACAGCTATAAGATCTCTTTTACATTCCTTGAGGTTTCCTATACATCAGCAGGCTGCAGTTAATAGAATGGAAGGCACTGTGAATAGTTTAGCTGCTAGATCATTTATAAAGAGAGCAATTCCTATTCTAACAATACATTGTACTTTAAAGGGGCTGTCTTATAAAGACTTGCCCTATTAGGGCATCTGAACGTCTTAGAGGGGTGGTCACCTGTTCAGGACTCTCCTTTGAACGGAAAGCTGTTGTGTCCCAAAGACCCAGCCTGTCCATGCATTACATGGTCAAACATTCATTTGACAGCTGATCTCCAGGAACACTGATATTCACCATGCCACTCTGTGTAAATATTAATGGGTGGGAATCCTACTTCTAGCACCCGAATTCTAGGGGATAAGATTGAGAACTCCGTAGTTCGTTATGCAGAATAGTATTCAGTTTTTTTTATTTTCAGAAAAGTGTAAAAATTGTGTCTGCCACTGAAGAGTATGGGCTGCTTAGGTGTGGCGCCATGGAGTTTAGGTAATTCAAGCAGTGGTGGGCGTTCACCATTGGTAGAATTACCTCATTGATGGCACCAGATCTAAGCCGCATATACCCCAGTGGAAATAGTGTTTGGAGGCCGAAACGTTATGCACACAATTGTACCACTTTTCTGAATAAAAATATTACCGTTCTGAATAAGTAAAGAGTTCTCAAGGTTCTCTTCTAAATTAAAAAGCTGATCTCCAGGAGTTAGAAGCTGGCTATCGCTACGTGTCCAGCTTCTCTATTTTAAAAGAAGCGGTCTCGTTAAGAACCATTTTACATTTTTATGCCAGATATAAACTGAAAACTCTTCTTCTTTTGACCCAAGTCATGGAGCTGCTCTTGCCCCAAAAGGTTTGTTTACTTGATTGGTCATTTGTGAAATCCCCCTAATAGACCATAGCAGAAGCCTGTGATGGACATGACAACAGGGCACACTGTCAAAGCCACTTGGCTTTGTCAATACACCAGGGCTAAAAAGCAACAAGGCAGCCACTACTGCGTTTTTGTTTTTATGTATATGTGTATATATAATATATTTTGAAACCTCCATTTGGAAAATATTTGAAGATCTGCTTCTTTTCCGACCCCCTCCCCACCGAAACAGCACACTTCTGGTCAATGTGTAATATTGTGGCGCCGCTTGATTGTAAGCTGAATCAGTCAGTGAACTGGACTGATGGCTTCGGCGTTATGCAGCATCGATGTGTAGATTCTGCAGTGCTAAAGCTTAAATAATCCTTTCAGGCACTGGGACGTAACTGCGTGTACTGGTGCGGGGAGTAAAGTATGGAGCGAGCTCACTCGCGTGAGCATGCTCCATACACTGCAGGTGTCAGCTGTGTATTACAGCTGACGCCCTGCACTAACTGTCGGGGACAGATTGATCTGTTCCTGGCCGTTTAACCACTTAGATGCCGCGGTCAATAGCGACCAGGGCATCTAAGCAGTTAGAAAGAGGGGGCGGCACCCTACCACAGCCCTTTGTGGGGTGCTGATGGTTGTCATGGCAGCCTGGGGCCTAATGAAGGCCTGCCTTTTTAAGCCCCATCTCTGGCGGGGCTTAACAGAAGCCTGTAAAAATTACAATCGAACGATCGCTGGTTCAAATCCCCTTGGGACTATTAAAGTATAAAAATAAAAGATTCATAGTTTTCAGTAGTGAGAGAGAAAAAAAATAAACCTTCAAAAAAAATCAAAACATTTCCCAATGTTTTACTATAAAGTAATGTAAAAATTTACATTGTAGCAAACTGGAAATATTTTGTGGTGATGTAATTCGCTCAGAGATTTCGAAGACTGGGTACATTTGTAGCAAATGCTCAGCTGTGAGGTATTCTGTTTGTACAGGGATTAGGCCTATGGCTAATTAATAATCCAGTTCTCACAGCAAGCAGAAAACTTGCATAAATTCAATATACTTTGTATAATGGAACAGTGATTATATTTTAGTTACATAAAACCGGAAGACCTCTTTAAATTACTCTGGTCTTCGTACTTTTGCTTTAGGGTATGGTAGTTCTAATTTACATGCTTTTTTGGTTAGTGGTTGTATGCTTTCACAGGAGGTTCTTAGATTGGGGCTTGGCTTTGTGGATCAAGGATGCAGGATCCAGTTTGACTTATTTTTGGTCATGGAATGTAAGGAGGTATGATACAGGCACATCAACTTATTTTCCTAGAGACTAAGGATATTCATCTTCTTTGATTTCTGCAGAGTACTACCTAAAGCGAGTGAAACGGGATCTGGATTTTATTTTCTCTACATGTTTAGTCTAGTAACTAACCTGACACTTTGGCTGATACAGAGAAGCAGCAAATGTAATGTATCATACACATAATAAAATATTAGCTGGCACAGTTATCCGGTGTACATTTACGGTGACAAGTTTATAATCTCCGAAGCTCTTTAACATTTGAGATGTATGATATGTGTAAATTTATATAATGTGTTAGACTTTACCCTTCCTCGGCATTCACCACTTCTATCCCAGGAGAAGTTATTTCAATAGTGCCTTCACTTATGGCTCTGTGCTGAAAATGCAATATTTCTTTTTTTTTCAGTTTTATGTCAAAATATCCAATGGCTTCCAATTGACTATTTCATTTGGCCTAACTAATGTCTAAGCTCTCATATTACTCTAGGTAAGCATAATGTATAACAAGCAAACTGTAACCTACTCTCACATCTGTTAATTCAATTGTCACGCAGAGTGAGATCACAAAGTTCAGTCCATATTTTAAGAGTATTTAAAAGAGTTCTCCTGCAAAGCATATGGTTGTTGGTTAAATCACTTACATCAAATTTTTTTTTTCTTTTTTACTATAATTTTATATTCAAGAAGTGAGAAGGTGTAAGTTGAATAAAGACTAGATGCGTGAATATTCCGTAATTCATATTGTTCCAATTCTGATTTATAGGTGGTAAATCTATTTGCCGAACATTGCAATTGCCCTGAAAACTCTCTTCTGAATTGGAGGTCTTCTAGGGCTGTATATAACTCGCACGGTCAAGTAATTAAACTCTAAGGATGTGCTCACACATGGTGTACTTGCATTGTATTTCCACAGCATAAACCTACGCTCCAAATTTTAATCAGATTTTGCATTTAGGCCTATATAAAAGAGAAAATTCTATCCCAGAGATGTTTTAAGATCATGACCCTTTGGGGTAGTGGGGATCATCAATACAAGAATACAAAGAAAAGCATAAAGAGCAGCAACTCGCCATCCTGCATAAAATTCTATTTATTTCAGCTCCTGAAATGTCCATAGACAAGGGGTTAGGGCGGATGATCCCAGCGGGCCACAGCCTGGTTCAAGTAACACTTCCTCTGGCCCGATCACATGACTGCTACATTGACCTGCCCATAAATCAAGGCACGTAGTTTGTTATTGCCATGGTGAAAACAAACCCATTAATTACACAGTGGTAACTTTTAGCAAACACTTAAGTTAATATTATAAAAACACGTAACTTATTCCGGCCATTATACCTAAAGCACCCGTAGCCTCTGAGCGCACAATCCAACTTCTCTTCTAAGGAGCTCTGCATGTCTCTCCACCTGCACTGTTACATAGTTACATAGTACGGTTGAAAAAAGACACATGTCCATCAAGTTCAACCCAGGGATGGGAAAAGGGAAGGGAAAAATGGATTTGTTCATTTTAACTATTTAAAGCCCTGCAAACCACAATACTGACACAGGAACTTCTCTAATGTGTTGTATTAACCGTGGTGGCCCTAGACCAGTACTAATAAAGCTAAAATGTTCTCTGATCCCGAGAAATAATTGTCTGATAGTCTTGCCTATATAGAAGCGCCCACAGGGGCAGTAAACTACATAGACCACATACTGCGACTTACAATTGATAAACTGTTTAACGCTACAGGTGACAGTCCCCATATTGACTACTTGTTTCTGCAAGTATATCTCACGGGAAAAAACACTGTCCACATCGAAAGTTTCCCTGTGGGATACATTTCTCAAGCCAGTTCGTATTCTTTTGCGCAGGCAGTCTACTCCTTACTACAATGTCCTTAATGTTTTTACTGTATCTAAAGGTAACACAGGGTCCGAACTTTGCCCTTTCATAAAGTACTGGATCCCTCTCTAACATACACCAATTCTTCTGTATAGCTGAAGTAATTTGGGAAGCCATAGGACTATACTTAAAAGAAAACCTGAACTTTTCATTACTCACCCTATCCTTTTTTTTCATAAAGTTTTAACGTGTGCACCTGTCTGCTTTTTCCATAGCTCTATCTAACACTAACTGTGGGTATCCCCTAGCCAATAATCTCTTTGTATCAAGTCTTCTGCCTGTAATTCATAGTTCTGACTATTATTAATAATTTTAAGGCTGGGTTCACACGACCACATTAACGTCCGTAATGGACGGACGTATTTCGGCCGGAGGTCCCGGACCGAACTCAGTGCAGGGAGCCGGGCTCCTAGCATCATAGTTATGTACGATGCTAGGAGTCCCTGCCTCTCTGCAGGACAACTGTCCCGTACTGTAATCATGATTACAATACGGGACAGTAGTTCCACGGAGAGGCAGGGACTCCTAGCGTCGTACAGAACTATGATGCTAGGAGCCCGGCTCCCTGCACTGAGTTCGGTCCGGGACCTCCGGCCGAAATACGTCCGTCCGTTATGGACGTTAATGTGGTCGTGTGAACCCAGCCGAAGTCTTAGAAATTGACTATAAGGAATGGCAGTTTTTGTATGCTTGGGATGGTAGCTAGAATAATGTAGACACCCATTAGTGACGTAGTTTTCCTAAAGCCATCTAGGAACTAGTCTCGCTCCAGCACGACGTGAAGAACATATTCATGTAGTTTCCTTCGTTGAGGTATTGAACAAATAGCTCAATCTGCGTGGGACCCGTTCCAGATAATGAAGACCTCATCCACATATCTTAAAGAGGCTCTGTCACCAGATTTTTAACCCCTATCTGCTATTGCAGCAGATCGGCGCTGCAATGTAGATTACAGTAACGTTTTTATTTTTAAAAAACGAGCATTTTTGGCGAAGTTATGACCATTTTTGTATTTATGCAAATGAGGCTTGCAAAAGTCCAAGTGGGCGTGTATTATGTGCGTACATAGGGGCGTTTTTACTTCTTTTACTAGCTGGGCGTTCTGACGAGAAGTATCATCCACTTCTCTTCAGAATGCCCAGCTTCTGGCAGTGCAGACACACAGCGTGTTCTCGAGAGATCACGCTGTGACGTCACTCACAGGTCCTGCATCGTGTCGGACGAGCGAGGACACATCGGCTCCAGAGGCTACAGTTGATTCTGCATCAGCGTTAGCAGGTAAGTCGATGTAGCTACTTACCTGCAAACGCTGATGCTGCTGCAGAATCAACTGTAGCCTCTGGTGCCCGACACGATGCAGGACCTGGGGCAGGAAGTGAGTGACGTCACAGCGTGATCTCTCGAGAACACACTGTGTCTGCACTGCCAGAAGCTGGGCGTTCTGAAGAGAAGTGGATGATGCTTCTCGTCAGAACGCCCAGCTAGTAAAAGTAGTAAAAACGCCCCGATGTACGCACATAATACACGCCCAGTTGTACTTTTACTTTAAACACGCCCACTTGGACTTTTGCAAGCCTCATTTGCATAAATACAAAAATGGTCATAACTTGGCCAAAAATGCTCGTTTTTAAAAAATAAAAACGTTACTGTAATCTACATTGCAGCGCCGATCTGCTGCAATAGCAGATAGGGGTTGCAAAATCTGGTGACAGAGCCTCTTTAAACAGCCTAATGTATTTAGCATATGGATTATTGACAGGAAAAAATCTTTCCTCAAAAGCTGCAAGATAAAGATTAGCGGATGTACAGGAGAGAGGCGTCCCCATAGCTGTAACACTTCTTTGTGTATACCATAAATGATTAAATTGAAACGAGTTATGAGTTAAAGCAAGCTATAAGACTAAACAGGTGAAATCTATATACCTTTTCACTTTTATTGTTTTTTGTTTTTTTTGTTTTTTTTAAATCAAAATATGGTGGATACTTTCAACCCCCAAGCTATGTGGTATGCGAGTGTATAGACTTTTGATGCCAAAGTATCACCTTTCCACTCAAAATCCGCAAGTAATTTGAGAAAACTATTGGTGTCTTTTAAATAGGACGGTATACTGTCCAACAAAGGGCGCAGTAACCAATCTAGATATTTAGATTACTGTTCTGTGATGGAACCTATCCCAGCCACGATGGGCCGGCCTGGAGGATTATTCGTACTTTTATGAATCTTAGGTAGGAAATTCCGGGTAGAGTTTTTCCACCATGGTCTTGTATTTCATCAATACAAGACCATACAGAGTAGAGTTATGTGGGACGCTGCTGTTGCTTGCTCACACACCAGCTCCACTCTATAAAAAAAAAAAAAACTGACTGGTTCATAAGCTACTAGTAAGGCAGCATAATAAAACAATAATACAATTTCTATAAATTTTTTATGTTTATACCTGTACTTTGCAGGCTAAGGCGTTTCATGTAGTAACTCCTTTAAATTATATTGTCCTGCAGGCACCTCTGGCATCTATTGTATGTTTATGAAAACCTTCTTCAATATAAACTGCAAAATTGATAGTCCTAGTATGACTCCTTCGCTGCTGTCTAAATAAAGGGGTTCCGATGATATGGAGTTGGGGCATATTTTCATGATTGATGGGGGATTTAACTGCTGAGCTCCATTAAAGAGGCTCTGTCACCAGATTTTCAAACCCCTATCTCCTATTGCAGCTGATCGGCGCTGCAGTGTAGATAACAGGAATGTTTTTCTTTTTCAAAAACAAGCATTTTTGGCCAAGTTATGAGCATTTTTATATTTATGCAAATGAGCCTTTCTTATGGACAACTGGGCGTTTTTAATCTTATTTCCAACTGGGCGTGTATTGTGTTCGTTACATCTGGGTGTGTTTACTTGTTTTACTAGCTGGGCGTTGTGAATGGAAGTGTATGATGCTGACGAATCAGCATCATCCACTTCTCCGTTACCACCCAGCTTCTGACAGTGCACAGACACACAGCGTGTCCTCGCGAGATCACGCTGTGACGTCACTCACTTCCTCCCACAGGAACTTCATCGCGTCGGATGAGCAAGGACACGCTGTGTGTCTGAACTGCCAGAAGCTGGGTGGTAACGAAGAGAAGTGGATGATGCTGATTCGTCAGCATCATACACTTCCATTCACAACGCCCAGCTAGTAAAACAAGTAAACACACCCAGATGTAATGAACACAATACACGCCCAGTTGGAAATAAGATTAAACACGCACAGTTGTACTTAAAGAGGCTCTGTCACCAGATTTTGAAACCCCTATCTGCTATTGCAGCAGATCAGTGCTGCAATGTAGATTACAGTAACGTTTTTATTTTTAAAAAACGAGCATTTTTGGCCAAGTTATGACCATTTTTGTAGTTCTGCAAATGAGGCTTGCAAAAGTCCAAGTGGGCGTGTATTATGTGCGTACATCGGGGCGTTTTTAATACTTTTACTAGCTGGGCGCTCTGACGAGCAGTATCATCCACTTCTCTTCAGAACACCCAGCTTCTGCCAGATCACGCTGTGACGTCACTCACAGGTCCTGCATCGTGTCAGACGAGCGAGGACACATCGGCACCAGAGGCTTCAGTTGATTCTGCAGCAGCATCGGCGTTAGCAGGTAAGTCGATGTAGCTACTTACCTGCAAACGCTGATGCTGCTGCAGAATCAACTGAAGCCTCTGGTGCCGATGTGTCCTCGCTCGTCTGACACGATGCAGGACCTGTGAGTGACGTCACAGCGTGATCTTGCAGAAGCTGGGCGTTCTGAAGAGAAGTGGATGATACTTCTCATCAGAACGCCCAGCTAGTAAAAGTATTAAAAACGCCCCGATGTACGCACATAATACACGCCCACTTGTACTTTTACTTTTAAACACACCCACTTGGACTTTTGCAAGCCTCATTTGCATAACTACAAAAATGGTCATAACTTGGCCAAAAATGCTCGTTTTAAAAAAAATAAAAACGTTACTGTAATCTACATTGCAGCGCCGATCTGCTGCAATAGCAGATAGGGGTTGCAAAATCTGGTGACAGAGCCTCTTTAAGAAAGGCTCATTTGCATAAATATAAAAATGGTCATAACTTGGCCAAAAATGCTCGTTTTTGAAAAAGAAAAACGTTCCTGTTATCTACATTGCAGCGCCGATCAGCTGCAATAGGAGATAGGGGTTTGAAAATCTGATGACAGAGCCTCTTTAAGCGCTAGAATAAAGTTTGCACTACGCCTGGTCACAAGTGCCTCTCTGTAGAGGCAACTGCCATACAAACCTATTCAAGAGGGGCACTGCTGTACAACTTTAGGGAGGCAGATACTGTAATTTCTCCTGCATCCACTGCCTTAGGCGCCAACATTGTCTTCCTGTAGACTTCTTACTTGTAAGTTCTGTATTTATTGGATTTGGCCTTAAGCAAGTAGTACTGTCACTCTGCGCTGATGCATTTACTGCCAAGAATAAAATTAGGGACTAAATGAAAAATATTCTTTAGTGAGTATCTCACAATACGAGGCTAAATGTACAGTGGTAAGTTACAACTTACTTGAACCATAGTAAGGTGCAAGTATCACTCAGTGGGAGTTTGTTATAGCTAAACTGTCATGTGATCGAATATATAAACTTCCCTATTACACAAGTCATACAGTAGGGACAATTTCGAGAACCACAATGTTTACATGTTAAATACATTATCAGCGTAATATTGTGATATGCTTTGTGCATTTACATTGAGCAGTTATCAATATGGACCCATGGAATCGTTCCATTTGTTCAGTACTTTTATTGATGGTTGGTAGTGTATGTCCTACTTGGGTAAGCTGGGGTAATAAATTATCACTCCTCTTAGTCAGAGATGACCATGTAAAATGCAATTCTCAGCACTTTTTCATTGAGTATTACAGATGGACACTAGTTCCTCCAAAGCATTTATATTGTGGTTCCCCAATGATAAAAGCTCATTGTGGAGGATCTTCTGAGTTGTTTTTTGGGGAACCAGTCTGAAAAGGGGTTGTACAAAGTAGATGACTGTTAGAACAAGGTCAGGACACTCCAACTGCTGGCAACCTTACATCTACTAATGTGTAATTTCCATACCTCCAAACTGTCTATTCTTTAGAGATATTCTCCTATTTTGGGTATTATCTGGATTTAATAAAGTTACTTGAGCTGTTCTGTAAATATCTACAATTTTACATTTACAAATGTTTCAATGTTCTGTAAATGCATTTTGTGTACTATGTTGTATTTATGGAAAAGTCTTAAAAGATCTGCTTAAATGGGAACTTTTCATCAAACTTTGCATAAAATAAATAGCACAAGCTAAAATAAGAAACTTTTATCTTATTCGAGAAAAAAATGTCTTTCTTCGCTTATCAGGCCCATTCCCCCTCCTCTCGTAACTGTTCACACACCTGAATTAAAATTTTTTTTTCTTAAGACAAGATGGTCTGAGGGATCAGGTTACAGTTGCCCATAGAAGTCTATGGAGAGGGGAGGAGTGAGTGGAGAGACAGACATGCTGCAGCTTCTTGTAAGTAATACCTCACCCTATTGCTGGATTCACAGCTACACTACTCATAATGCTACTATTCCGAGGGTGTGCTTCAAAGATTGTGGAACAGGCTGTTGCTGTATATAGCAGACATGATAGCAGTTAGTCTCCACCTACTAGCTCAGGGGAAACTGATAAAGCCTGCAAACAGAAAAACTCTTTAAATAAATAAATACCAGTCATATAGTCTTGGTCCTTATGACAGTCCTCAATATATAAAATAAAGTGCAATTCCCCCCCCCCCCCCCCATCATTCTGCACTCCATACCCCATAATGAGAAAGTGAAAGCAGAATGTTGGTAATCTTTGCTAATTTATTGAAAGGGAAAAACTAAAACATTGCATTGACATATATTCAGACCCTTTACTCAGTACTTAGTTGAAGCACCTTTAAGCAGCGATAACAGCCTCCAGTCGTCTTGGGTATGATGCCACAAGTTTTGCACACCTGGATTTGTGGATTTTCTGCCATTTTTCTCTGCAGAACCTGTCAGGTTGCATGGGGACCGTTGGTGGACATCCATTTTCAGGTCTCTTCAGAAATGTTTGATTTGGGTTAAAGTCAGGGCTCTGGCTGGGCCACTCATGGACATTCAGAGTTGTCCCTAAGCCACTTCTGTGTTGTCTCGGCTGTGTGCTTAGGGTCATAGACTGGGCCGAAGGTTCACCTTCCAACTAGACAGAGGGCCAGAGCACTCTGGATAAGGCTTTCATTAAGATTATCTCTGTACTTTGCTCCATTGATCTTTCCCTCAACCCTGACCACTCTACCTATCCCAGCCACTGAAACACCCCAACAGCATGATGCTGCCACCATCATGCTTCACTGTAGATAAGGTATTGGGCAGGTGATAAGCAGATTTGCGGGTCAATTGCGGCTGCAAAAACACGTTCATGTGCATGGGGCCTTATATAGACAGGGGTGTGTCTTTCCAAATGTCCAATCAAATGAATTTACCACATGTGGACTCCAATTGAGGTGTAGAAACATTTCAAAGATCTAGAGAAATGAGAGGCCCCCAGAGCTAAATTTCAAGTGTCATAGCAAAGGGTCTGAATGCTTATATCCATGCAAAATTTGAGTATTTCATTTTTAATAAATGGGTAAATTTCGGATATTCTGTTTTCACTTTGTCGTTATGGGGTATTGAGTGCAGAATGATTAGGAAAAACTTGAATATTTCATTTTAGCACACTACCTCAACATAACTGTGAAAAGTGAAATGGTCTGAAGATTTTTCGAATGCACTGTACCTCCCAACATTCAACGATCGCAAAAAGGGACTACTCATACGGAGTTCACCATGGCAATTTTTTTTTTTTTACCATTTAAGCCACACCACCTATCCCTGTCCCCCACACCATAATAGTGCCCTCCATTTGGGTAACAAACGGTAATAGTGTTCCTTTGTGCCCCACACACATTCATTGTGCCCACTTTGTATGGCACAGTTAGGGCGTCCCAACACAGTGAATGATACCTTTTTAGTGCCATCTCACAAGGATGATGCCCCTTAGTCCCCTACACACCTGTAGAAAGGTCTTCCAGTGCCTCCTAAATATAAAATGATATACTCCACTAGCCCTGTTTCGACAATGTATGGAGAAAATCCTTCGGCAGGTCTTCTCCGGTCTGTGCTGTGCAGCGCTGTACAGGCAGGTCCGATGACATCACTGCATCGCGCCTGTCTGCGCTAAGCTGCTCATGGTAGGCATCACAGGATGAATGCGAGTGGGTGACTCCCTGCTCCACCATTGTTTTACTGTGTATGCTTCCTGAGGACACGGATACCATTGAAACTGGGATATACCTTGGGCCTTGCGGGACATTGCCTAGAATCCAGGACGGTTGAGGCATAGGTTAGGTACGCTTTTAAGTACTGCAATGCTTGAAGGCCATACATTTTCTATGTCACTGTAGCGATTTTTAAATGTGTAATTTGTATCTTGGGAAGTAAACTAATCTATACCTCACATCTTGTTTCACAGAAGATTACTCGTGGAACATCTAACTTTCCATAGCTGGTGGCTCCAGGGACCTCTCGCTACTAGGGACTGAAGACTAGAGGCCACGGATGACTTTTTTTTTCCCCCCTATTGGAGGTATGCTAAAATGCTTGCAGTTTCAATGTCCAGTAACCTTTCACAAAGTGCTCACCCCTCCCCCCCCCCAAATAAGGTTTTATATTTAACCATGGTCTTAACAAAGGTGTTAATTCAAAATTGAATTTCCCTTTTGCCAATGGATTACAATAAAACAACCTTTGCAACCAAATGAAGCTGTTTTGTAATGGGTCTAAAATACCTCTTGAAGACTAGGCCATATTTTTTTTTGCCCTAAGGAAGAATTTTTTTTTTTGGGCTGTTGCCGGTCTCTCAACCTAAAAATAAGTTATGACCGCTGGAATGCGGTCTTATGAGGCCTTGTTTTATGTAGGACTAGCTGTACTTATGTACTCCAAAATGGCACTTAGGTTAGTAATCTATGTTAATTGTGTGTGTGTGTGTGTGTGTATATATATATATATATATATATATATATATATGTGTGTATGTGTGTGTATATGTGTGTGTATATATATATATATATATATATATATATAATTTTATTTTGATATTGAAAGTAACTCCTTAGAGTACAGGTTATTATGGTATGCCAAATGTGTGTATACTCTGTCATTTTGTAACCACTGTATTAACCCATTAACGTGTCATGATGTAACTGCAAGTCATGGAGAGGGGGCTGAAGTATGGAGTGGGGTCACGTGCTGAGCCCGCTCCATACGCTATGTATTACAGCTGACACCTCGCACTAACTGCTGCGATCGCGCTGTTTTTGGTTGTTTAAACACTTAGAGGCATCTAAGCCGTTAAGAGGTGGGCAGCCTCCTCAAAGCCCATCACCCCCCACGGTGCAATCACTGAGTGTCTCTGGTTGTCGTGGCAGCATGGGGCCTAATGAATGCCCCCAAGTCTGCCTTTCTTTTGTTAAGCTCTGGCTTAACAGGAGCCTGTAAAAATTAAAGTTTTGACGTTTGATGGTTCAAATCCCCTAGGGTGACTAATAAAAAGTGTGAAATAAAAATATGTTAAATTAAGTTTTCAGTAGTGAGAGCAAAAATAATCTTACCTAAAAAATAATGTAATGTAACAATTAAACCAAATTGGTGCCACCGCATCTATGAAAGTCCAAACCATTACAATATAACATTATTTAACCCTTTCAAGACCGAGCTCATTTTGACCTTCATGACCAGCCCCATTTTCTCAAATCTGACGTGTCAATTTATGTGTTAATAACTCTGGAATGCTTTTGCCTATCCAAGCGATTCTGAGATTGTTTTCTCGTGACATATTGTACTTTATGTTAGTGGAAAAATTTGGTCAATAAATGCATTGCTTATTTGTGAAAAACACCAAAATTTAGAGAAAATTTGCAAAAATTATGATTTTTCTCATTTTAAATGTATCTGCTTGTAAAACAGATAGTAATACCACACAAAATAGTTACTATTTTATATATTCCATATGTCTACTTTATATCTGCATAGTTTTTTGAACATTATTTTATTTTTCTAGGACGTTACAACGTTTAGAACTTTAGCAGCAATTTCTCACATTTTCAAGAAAATTTCAAAAGGCTATTTTTACAGGGACCAGTTCAGTTCTGAAGTGGCTTTGAGGGCCTTATGTACTAGATAGACCCCATAAATCACCCCATATTAAAAACTGCACCCCTCAAAGTATTAAAAATAGCATTCAAAAAGTTTCTTAACCCATTAGGCGCTTCACAGGAATGAAAGCAAAGTAGAGGTGAAATGTACAAATTTTATTTTTTTTGCTGAAATTCATTTGTAATAAAAAAAAATCTGTAACACAGAAGGTTTTACCCGAGAAATGCAACTCAATATTTATTGCCCAGATTCTGCAGTTTTTAGAAATATCCCACACGTGGCTCTAGTGTGATAATGGACGGAAACACAGGTCTCAGAAGCAAAGGAGCACCAAGTGGATTTTGGGGCCTCCTTTTTTTAGAATATATTTTAGGCACCATGTCAGGTTTGAAGAGGTCTTGTGGTACCAAAACAGTGGAAATCCCCCAAAAGTGAGACGGTTTTGAAAACTACACACCTCAAGGAATTTATCTAGGGGTATAGTTAGCATCTTGACCCCACAGGTCTTCTGCTATATTTATTGGAGTTTGTCTGTGAAAGTGAAAATCTACTTTTTTTCTGAAAAAATATTTAAAAAAAATAATCTTTGCAAGGAATAAAGATTAAAAAGCACCCCAGAACTTGTAAAGCTACTTCTCCCGATTACGCCAATACCCCATATGTGGTACTAAACTGCTGTTTGGACCCACAGCAGAGCTCAGAAGGGAAGGAGCGCCATTTGGATTTTGAAGCGCAGATTTTGCTGGATTGGTTTTCAGTGCCATGTCGCGTTTGCAACGCCCTGGAGTAAGCAAAACAGTGGAATCCCCCCAAAACGGACCCCATTTTGAAGACTACACCCCTCAAGGAATTGTTCTAGGGGTATAGTTAGCATTTTGACCCCACAGTTTTTTTGCTGAATTTAGTGGAATTAGGCCGTGAAAATGAAAATCTACTTTTTTCTGAAAAAACATAGAGATGTTTAATTTTTACAATGAATAAAGGAGAAGAATTAACCCAAAATTTGTAAAGCAATTTGTCCTGATTACAGCAATACGCCATATGTGGTAATAAACTGCTGTTTGGACCCACGGCAGGACTCAGGAGGGAAGGAACAATATTTGGCTTTTGGAGCTCAAATTTAGCTGGACTGGTTTTCGGGTGTCATGTCGCATATGCAAAGCCCCTGAGGTACCAAAACAGTGGAAACCTCCCAAAAGTCCCTTTAGGGGACTGGAACGAGCGATCATTAGGTCGCTGGTACAATACACTGCAGTACTAATGTATTGCAGTATAATATCATTTTACAGGCTCCTGTAACAGCGCGATCGCTGTTCCTGTCCGTTAGTCCCGGGTGTCAGCTGTAATACACAGCGGACACCTGCAGAATATGGAGCGGGTGCAGCGCATGAGACCGCTCCATATATAACCCCTCGCACCATGACATTCTATTAAGTCGTGGTGCGCCAAGGCGTTAATGCGCAGCGGATGGTGCAAAGTGAAAATTAAAATTCTCCACTGATATGCCATTTTAATGCACAATATATTGTGCCCAGTTTGTGCCACTGAAGACAAATACCTCATACAATGTTGAGCGGGTTCTCCCGGATATAAAATGTCATATATGTGGACGTAAGCTGGTGTTTGGGCACGCTGTGGGGCTCAGAAGGGAGGGAACACCATTTGGCTTTTGGAGCGCAGATTTTGCTTGGTAACTGTTCTGTTTGGGGTTTTGCTGGTATTTCAGTTTATGATGTGGGGGTATATGTAAGCTGTGCGGGGTACATCAGGGCATAATAAGAGAGTATAATAATGGGGTACATAAATAATAATTCGCAGATATGTGGCCGGTGTCACACTGATAAATGGCGCCTGATCCTATCCGCTTTTGGAACACTCTGCACATTTTGCATCGCCATATTCTGAGAGGCAGAACTTTTTTATTTTTTCTCCAACGGAGCCGTGTGAGGGCTTATTTGTTGCGGGACAATCTGTACTTTTCATTAGTATAATTTTAGGGTACATGTGATTTTTTTTTTTATCACTTTTTATTAGATTTTTTTGGAAGCAAAGTGACAAAGAAACATAAATTCTGACAATGTTTTTTGTATTTTTTTTTTTTACAGTATTCACCGTGCGGTATAAATGACATTTTACTTTATTCTGCGGGTCGGTACGATTACGGCGATACCATATGTATATAGGTTTTTTATGTTTTGTGGCGATTGCGCAATAAAATCACTTTGATAAAATTATTTATTTTCTGTGTCCCCATATTCTGAGAGCCATAATTTTATATTTTTCCGTCAAAAAAGCGGTGTAAGGGCTTGTTTTTTGCGGGACGGGTTGTAGTTTTTATTGGTACTATTTTGGGGTACATGCGACTTTTTGATCACTTTTTATTCTATATTTTGGGAGGGTTGATGACCAAAAAAAAGTGATTCTGACATTGTTTTTTAATTATTTTTTTTGCTGTGTTCACCGTGCGGGAAAAATAATATTATAGTTTTATAGTTTGGGTCGTTACGAACGCGGTAATACCAAATATGTGTACTTTTTTTAACATTTTCATTTTTTTCCTATAATAAAAGACTTATTATAGGAAAAAAAGCATTATTTTTTTTTGTAACTTTTATAACTTGTTTTTACACTTTTTTATAAAACTTTTTTATAAAACTTTTTTATGACTTAATCTTTTACTTTTTACTTGTTTTACTTGAAGCCTGGCAGCACTGATCGCTGCTATAATGCATTACACTACCTAGGTAGTGTAACGTATTATAAACTGTCAGTGTGACGCTGAGAGTCACACTCACAGGAAGCTTATGAGAACCAGCATCCGGCTGGTTCTCATAGGCTGCTGTGCATGGCAGACCCGGGGGCCGTTATATGGCCCCCGATTCTGCCTTGTAACCGACTGCTGCACCAGCAATCGGTCCCCGGGAAAGTTTGTTGTAGCAACAAACTTTCCAGTTTGTTATAGCAACAAACTTTCCAGTTCGTTGCTACAACACACTTTCCCTGCGATCACATGACCGGGACCTGAACTAATCAGGTCCCGATCATATCTCCGGGAACAGAGGTAGGTGATAACAGCGCGATCCGGGTGTCAGCGCTACTCTGAGACACCCGGATCGCGCTTTTAACACCCACCGTGAATTCACGTCGGCACTGCACAGAGCCCAGCAAATGCCGACGTGAATATACAGTGGGCGGTCGGGAAGCGGTTAACCTGCACGGTGAATGTTGTAAAAAAAAGACCACCAGAATCGCTGGTTTTTTTTGGTCACTTTAGCGCTCCAAAAAATATAAGTGATCAAAAAATCATATGTACTAAAAAATTATAAGAAAAACTACAATGCTTCCCACAAAAAATAAGATCAAGCTGCTCTATTGGCAGAAAAATTAAAAAAACAACTAAATAGCTTGTACTTTAACCTCTTCTCGACATTTGTTGTAAGTATAAGTCATGGAAAGCCAGTGCTTCCCACAATTTGACGTATACTTACGACAAATGTATGGCATCGGCTCAGAAGCTCAGTCGATGCCATCATTGCCGGGTTACAGCTGACACCCTACTGTAATGGTGGGGACCGAAATTGGCTCCGCCATTAACTCCTTAAATGCAGCGGTCAGAAGCTATTGCTGCATTTAAGGGGTTTACAAATCATTGGCACACCAGCAATGAAATTTACGGGGTGCTGGTGCCTGCAATGGCAACCAGAGACCTAATACTGGTCTCCCGGTCTGCCTAGTATGGGAGCCTTCCAGGCCCTGCCCAGAGGCGGGGTCAGAAAGGTTTCCGTAGCTGACGGCAAGATGGCGCTGGCTCAGGAGCTGAGCCAGCGTCCTCAGCGGTGGATGTGATCTGTATGTTGCAGCTGACATCCACCTGTAACGGCAGGAACCGGAGCTAGCTCCGATCCCTGCCATTAACCCCTTAGATACAGCGATCGCTGTATCTTAGAGGTTGGCAGCAAATCGGCAGCAATGCATGCGATTTTTGGGGTGTCTCCAGTGGCACAACATATTTGCCACTGAAATGGCATATCTAGGGAAAAATGAAAATGTTTACTTTGCACCATCCTCAGCGCATTCATTTATGGAAAGGACCTGAGGAGTGAAAATGCTCACTACACCCCTTAATAAATGCCTTGAGGGGTGTAGTTTCCAAAATGTGGTCACTTCTCAGGGGTTTATTTTATTAATTCACATCCGAACCCTGCAATTGTCAACCAATTACTTTGTAAATCGCCAAATTAGGCCTCAATTTCACATGAAGCTCTTTCCCTACTGAGCCTGGTCGAATGTCCAGGCAAAAGATTAGGGCCACATGTAGGGTGTTTCTAAAACCAGGAAACCCTGCATAATAGAGTGCTGTCTTTTCATGGTGGCACAAGCTGGGCACCACATTGGCATATCTATGGAAAAATTCCCATTTTCACTCTGCAACATCGAGTGCACGCTAGTTTCTGCAAAACACCTGTGGGGTCAACATGCTCACTACACCCCTAACTGAATACCTTGGGTGTAGTTTCCAAAATGGGGTCACTTCTGGAGGGTTTCCACTGTTTTGGTTCCACAGGGGCTTTGCAAGTGCAACATAGTGACCAGAAACCAATCCAGCAAAATCTGCAGTCCAGAAGCCAAATGGCACTCCTTCCTTTCTGAGCCCTACTGTGTGCCCAAACAGCAGTTCGATCACATATGGGGTATGGCCGTACTCGGGAGAAATTGCTTTACAAATGTTGGTATGCCTTTTCTCCATTTGTTGAGAAAATAAAAGCTTTTGAGCTAAAGCTATGTCTTATTAAAGAAAAGAGGTGTTTTTTTTTGTTTTTAATTTTCACTGCCCAATTCTAATAAAATCTATGAAACTCCTGTGGGGTCAAAATGCTTACTATATACAAAATTGCCACCGGCAAGGAACCCTATTTCCCAACTACCACTAAATGATTGTTAACTTTATTAAGCTACATGAGCAAAAAGACGAAACACATATATGTTTAAAAATAAACATGCATGCTGCTGGAGGAGTAGTACCATAGGACAATATGCCTATGTAGTATATGGTACACTGTGCTAATGATGGCCATGGCTGCAGAACGCCGAGCCAAATCAGCAGTGAAGTGACTAGATCCATCAACAAAACACGTTGCTTAAAAATTACTCAAGGCCCCCCCAACATGTTTCGCTACACATGTAGCGTCCTCAGGGGTACTGGGGCTATTGCATGCTTACTACACTCCTAGATGAATTCAACAAGGGGTGTAGTTTCGTAAATGGAGTAATTTTTTGGCAGTTTCCACTGTACTGGTTCCTTAGGGGCTTTGTAAAAGCGAAATGGTGTCCAGAAACCAATATAGGAAAATCTGCGCTCCAAAAGCCAAATGGCGCTCCTTCTTCTGATCCTTGCTATGTGCCCAAACAGTGGTTTACGACCACATATGGGGTATTTCTGTACTCCAGAGAAGTTGCCTTACAAATGTTAGCGGGCTTTTTCTTTATTCCTTGTGGACATCGTTGTTGGTGTTTTTTGTTTTGTTTTTTTTTAGCTAAAACTACATTTTATTGGGAAAAAAAAATCATTTTCACATCCAAATTCTAATAAAATCTATGAAACACCTGTGGGGTCAAAATGCATACTACACCCTTAAATGAATTCATCTAGGGGTGTAGTTTCCAAAATTGGGTCTTTTTGGGGTCTTTCCTTTGTTTTGGCATCACAAGACTTCTTGTAACCTGACATGGTGGCTAAAATATATTCTAATAAAGAAGGCCCCAAAATGTTCTAGGTGCTCCTTTGCTTCGGAGTCCTGTGTTTCAGTCCATTAGCACACTAGGGCCACATGTGGGATATAAAAACTGCAGAATCTAGGCAATCAATAGTGAGTTGTGTTTCTCTGGTAAAACTATGAATTTCTACAAAAAGGGTTAAACTTTCTAAATGAATACTTTGAGGGGTGCAGTTTTTAAAATGGGGTGACTTATGTGGGTTTGTATTGCATAGGCCCCTCAAAGCCACTTCACAACTGAACTGGTCCCTGTAAAAATAGGCTTTTGAAATTTTCTTGAAAATGTGAAGTTTCTGCTGAAGTTCTAAGCGTTGTAACGTCCTAGAAAAATAAAAGGATGTTCAAAAAACGATGCCAATCTAAAGTAGACGTTTGATAAATGTTTAACTATTTTTCTTGTGGTATTACTATCTGTCTTACAAGCAGATACAGGTAACATGTGTTTTTCACAATTAATTACTGAATAGATCGACCAAATTGTACCACTAACTTAAAGTCCAATGTGTCACGAGAAAACAGTCTGGAATGCTCTTACCTATCCAAGCGATTCGGAAAGTTATTACCACATAAAGTGACACGTCCGATTTAAAAAATAAGGCTCTGTCAAGAAGGTCTAAAGCGGCTGCAGCGGGAAGGGGTTAAAAATAGTGTTTGGAAAAATATAAATAAACATGCACTGCATCCGCTTTGATCATGGCATACAAATGGTTAAATGTGGATATCCGTTCCTTCTCTGATCTCTTCTGTTAGAGCTGGCATTTTGATTTTAGTTTCTGATATAGCTATATTAATATCTATCTTTACATAATTGGGGGGGGGGAACCATATTGCCTGCATTGTGACAGCAGTAGTCCTAAAGGGACTTCATATGGGGGTGTGTTGTGAGCATGCTCTGTCATGTGCTAAGAGGAAGAGCTGATTCCATCACTTAACACTAATAATATGATTACATTATTGATGAGCCTTATAATCGTTATAGTTAGTACGGTTGAAAAGAGACACGTGTCCAAGTTCAACCAATGAATGGGAAAGGAAAAATTTCTACACAAAGGAGCTAATATTTTTTTTGTTCTAGGAAATTATCTAAGCCTTTTTTAAAGCCATCTACTGTCCCTGCTGTGACCAGCTCCTGCGGTGACTATTCCATACATTCACAGTAAAGAAGGCTTGTCACCTCTGCAGATTTAACCTTTCTTTTTCCAGACGGAGGGAGTGCCCCCTTGTTTTTTGATGGGTTTTACATGGAACAGGATTTCACCATATTTTTTTTTTTATGTGCCATTAATATATTTATATAAGTTAATCATGTCCGTCCCCCCCTTAGTCGTCTCTTTTCAAGGCTAAATAGGTTTAATTCTTTTAATCTTTCCTCATAACTTAGATTCTCCATGCCCCTTATTAGCTTCGTTGCACTTCTTTGTATTTTTTCCAACTCCAGGGCATCCTTTCTATGAACTGGAAGCCAGAACTGAACTGCATATTCTAGATGAGGCCTCACTAATGCTTTGTAAAGTGGTAATATTGCATCCCTGTCCCGCGAGTCCATGCCTCTTTTAATACACGACAATATTTTGCTGGCCTTTGAAGCAGCTGATTGACATTGCATGCTGTTATTTAGTTTGATTTACAAGTACACCCAGATCCTTCTCAACAAGTGACTCCCCCAGTGTAGCTCCCCGTAGGACATATGATGCTCGCAGGTTGTTGGTACCCAGATGCAGAACGTTACATTTATCTACATTAAACTTCATTTGCCAAGTGTATGCCCAAACACTTAGTGTACTGAAATCCGCTTGCAATTCACGAACATCTTCCATAGACTGAACATTACTACATAGCTTGGTGTCATCTGCAAAAATAGAAATAGTGCTATTAATCCCATCCTCTATATCATTATTAAATAAGTTAAATAGGTGTTGCCTTTCTTATAATCTCGCCCTCTGATCAGGTTGATACTGACCCTAACCCCAGTGTACACATCATAAACTGGAATAAACAACGGAGGTATTATCCTATTCTATCTGCTTTTTTCATATCGTTGAGTTCTGTATATGCGCCACACTAAATTATAGAACAGATACAGGTCTCTATTTTTGCGTATGTGTAACGTAAACAAATTATCAGTTTGGAGGGAAGTTTTTGTCACATTTGTGTAATTGGGCTTCACAGCAAAGTTTAGCTTTCAATGGAAACTGCTTGCAGTGGCCTATAAAAAAAAAAACAAAAAAGCCCTTTTACAAGCTTGTAATTTTGTTTTTTTTTACGTATTCTAGAATTAGTCAGTGTTTGGCTACCATATATAGACATGAGAACTGAGGGGCCTACTTCTTGGTAAGGCAACAAACCCTATTTCTGCAAGAATTCTTGGGAACAATGAAGAAGCAGCCATGTGTTTATTTGCTGCTCTTGCCGTTTAACCCGTTAGTGACCGGCCCATAGTGTTTTTACGTCGGTCACTAACGGGCCTTATTCCGATGCAATAGACTTTTTACGTCGCTGCATCGGAATAAGTTAACAGAGCAGGGAGCTGTCAAATCTCCCTGCTCTCAGCTGCCAGATGTAGCTGAGGGCTGGGGGCGTCCCTGCTCTGCCGGGTGAGATCGATCTAAGTATCGATCTCACCCGTTTAACCCCTCAGATGCGGTGCCCAATAGTGTGCACCGCATCTGAGTGGTTTTGGAGAGAGGGAGGGAGCTCCCTCTCATCCCACTGACACTCGGCGATACGATCGCCGAGTGTCTGTGTCTCCGATGGCAGCCGGGGCCTAATAAAGGCCCCCAGGTCTGCCTGTCGTGAATGCCTGCTAGATCATGCCGCAGGCATGACCTAGCAGATGCCTGTCCGTTTTAAACGGACAGGCAGTAATACACTGCAATACAAAAGTATTGCAGTGTATTATAATAGCGATCGGAGAATCGCATATTAAAGTCCCCTAGTGGGACTAGTAAAAAAAAGTTGAATAAATTTAATTTTAAAAAAAGTTTAAAAAAGAAAAAATGAAAAACCCACTTTTCCCCTTACAAACTGCTTTACTATTAAAAAAACAAAATAAAGTAAAAAAGTTACGCATATTTGGTATCGCCGTATCCGTAACGACCGACTATAAATCTATTACATTATTTAACCCGCACGGTGAACGCTGTAAAAAAATAAATAAACTATGGAAAAATTGCTGTTTTCTGTGAATTCTGACTTTAAAAAAATGTGATAAAAAGTGATCAAAAAGTCGCATCTACTCCAAGCTGGTAGCAATAAAAACTACAAGTCGTCCCGCAAAAAAAAGCCCTAATACAACCGCATCGGCGAAACAATAAAAAAGTTATGGCTCTTCAAATATGGAGACACAAACAAATAATTTTGAAAAAAAAAAGCGTTTTTACTGTGTAAAAGTAGTAAAACATACAACCCGCTGAATAAAGTTATTGTGTTATTTATACCACACGGTAAACGGCGTAGATTTAGGACGCGAAAAAGAGTGGCAAAATTTCTTTTTTTTTTCTATTCCCCCCCCCCCCAAAAAGTCAATAAATTATATGTACCTCAAAATGGTGCTATTAAAAAAATACAACTTGTCCCGCAAAAAACAAGACCTTATACAGCTATGTCGACGCAAAAAAGTTATAGCTCTTGGAATGCGACGCTGGAAAAACGTAAAAAATGGCTTGGTCATTAAGGTTTAAAATAGGCTGGTCATTAAGGGGTTAAGAGACTTTTACATGGTGCGGTTTATCATGTTAAACAAAAGTTGGTTTGCAATTATTAGCTAGTGTAAACATTCGCAGCGATCAGTGAGAATTGCCGTTTTTGGCATTCTTTCCTCGTGTCAACGCTAATTTTGAGGTAGTCATGAAAGTTTTACTCTACGACAAACCAGCATTTGCTAGTGTTGGCAGATTAGACTGGAGGTGTGGAATTGTTAGCCAGAAAGACATGCATTTATATGTAACCATAATCGCATTTGACCGTTAACGCCTCGCCATAGTCAATCAGCGCTCTTTTTTTTTTTTTTTCTTTTTTACAAGTTTATCTTGATGTATAAAATTACTTAGTAGATAACTATGTGTATGTTGGACAGTTATTGGGCAAACGAGCGTTCACAAAACGCTTGTTCCCGATCACTGCCCTGTGTAAACCATGCAACAATCAGCCGATTAATGTACACACGCTCGTTCATCGGCTGATTGTATCGTTTAGGCTGCATAAAAGGTTATTGGCAGCACATCTCCCTTTGATGCGCCTCCGACATGAGAAAACTGTATGGGGATGAGCAATCTGAGTAACTAGCTCTAGTCCCCCCTACATAGCTCCTTGTGAACGGAGCAAATAAGCGCCGATTAAACATGCTGTCTCGCTGATTGGAGCTCGTTTACTGATAACCGCTTGTGAAAGGTGCAATGTATGGGGGCGAGCGCTCATTACTCCGATCGCTCGTCCCCATACATTTCTATCATACGATAATATTTTAGGCTGTGCAAACTATACAATCAGCCGATGAACGACTGTTTGCTCGTTCATCGGCTGATTGTTGCCCTGTTTACACCGGGCAATTCTCGGGAACGAGCGTTTTTTTTTACCAGAATTTGAAGCCTCCGATCTCATAAATGCTACATCTAGTGGCAAACTCCCTTGTAGGTTGGCATGCGCCTCTTCACTAAAACGAGGCATGTCGCTTGTACTGGGCATCGTGCCCTGATTTGGAGATGTTTCTCCAACAGCCCTGTCTTCCTGTCCTGTACTGGTCCTTGTCATTTTTGAGGATGAACCAGAATGACCGCTAGACTCTGAGCTGTCACTTTCGCTAAGAGCAAAACCCTCAAAATAGTAATCGCCATCTTACAAGACACTTTCTTCGCTATCAGAACATAAAAGGGCATATGCCTCCTCTGCAGAATAAAATTGACGGGCCATTTTATGACGTTTTATATTTTTATACGTAAAGGTATATAAACGTAAATGGTATGAAATTAGTTAATTTAATTAGAACAAATTAATTGACTGGCACAGCATTTCCTATCAAATTGATTACTAATATAACTTATACTATGCTAACCGTCACCCTAAATTATTACTAACTATACCCTAATTATTATTATTACGAACTACCCAAATACTAAAACCTAGCACTATACCCTAACCCTATATCCTACCTAACAAGGCAGATTAATCGGATTGGGGGAATTTATGTGATGTTTTTTTTAATATGTCTTAGGCCGGATTTACACGAGCGTGTGCGTTTTGCGCTCGCAAAAACCGTGGCCTTTTGCACGCGCAAAAGGTACTTCACCGCTCCGTGTGTCAGACACGTATGATGCGTGGCTGCGTGATTTTCGCGCAACCGCCATCATTATGACACTCTGTTTGTAAACAGAAAAGCACGTGGTGCTTTTCTGTTTTCATTCATACTTATTACTGCTGTTGCATGAATCACGCACGTCACGCGGAACAACGCACAAATATCGGACATGTCGTGAGTTTTACGCAGCGGACACGCGCTGCATGAAACTCACGGACAGTCTGCACGGCCCCATAGACTAACATAGGCCCGTGCGAGGCGCGTGAAAATCACGCGCGTTGCCCGGACGTATTACACGTTCGTCTAAATAAGCCCTTCTACTGTTATATTCACAGATCTGACACTGTCTCTCCTCTGTTTGCTCTCTGACAGAGCAGCAGGGGAGAGACCGCGTTTATATATACTTGGTCCCAGGGAAAGTTTGTTGCTACAACAAACTTTCCCTGTGATGGCCATGATTTGTTACCAGGACCAGGACCTGAACCAATCCGATCATGTCTCCGGGACCAGAGGCACTGTCATCTCTCCTCTGTTTTGCTCTCTGATAGGACAGCAGAGGGGAGACTGTGTAGGTTACAGGGGAAAGTTTGTTGCTACAGCAAACTTTCCCTGCGATGGCCATGATTGGTTATCATGACCATCACATGATCGGGACCTGAACCAATCAAGTCCCGATTACGTCTCCGGGACCAGAGGCACTGTCTCTCCTCTATTTGCTCTCTGATAGAACAGTAGAGGGGATACAGTGTAGGTTACAGGGGAAAGTTCGTTGCTATAACAAACTTTCCCTGCAATGGCCATGACTGGTTATCCTGACCATCACATGATCGGGACCTGAATAAATCCGGTCCCGATCATGTCTCTGGGACCAGAGGCAGGTGACGACAGCGCGATCCGGGTGTCAGCGGCTCTCTGAGACACCCGATCGCTCTGTTAACACCCACCGTGAATTCACGTTGGCGCTGCACAGAGCCCAGCAAGCGGCAATGTGAATTTACTGTGGGCGGTCGGGAAGCGGTTAAACAGTAGGTAACAATGGATGAAATGAATAAGTTTCCCTTTTAGTTGGTACTCAATATTTCTCCATAAAGCCCAGTAGAATTTAATCCGGGAAAAACATTTAACCTTTTACTAGTGACAGATTTTTACTGGAAGGTAAGGCCTCGTGCACATGGCCTTGTTACAGATTCCTAATACGATGGTGATAGAATCTATAAGCGGTGTTCCTTGTTCTTACCCACACAAATTGTTGCTTCTCTCCTAAAATTCTAGCTTGTAGAGGAGAATACTGTACGCCATAAGGTGGCATCCAGTCCCTATGGGCCCTTTTTATGGGCCTGTATGGACTGTGTGCCATTGCACAGGATCCTTGCACACAGAATTAGTGTATATTCGGGCATTGAATCTGATCAGGTCTGTGTCCTGCACTATAAACCAAATTATATCAACCGTAATAAAGAAAATATTCAACCTTTTATTCCATATGACCTCTGCTAGTCTGTCATTCTACTGCTTCACCAACAGGTGTATGGGTACCAGAACACATGGCTGTAGTGTCCTATTGTTTCCATGTGCTGGAGGGTCTTACAATGTGTGGTTGGTATTATTTTAGAAAAAGGTCTAGGAATCTTATTTACGTGTTGTATGTTTTCTTCAGTGGCAAAATAGTAGTAACATCTATTTTTATCCATAAACCTAAAGGGGGGGGGGGTGGAGGAAGTCTGGCGTTTCATACGCCAGTCTTCATAAATTAGGAACGTCTTATTCCACCACTCTCTATATTAAGAACTGTGGACGAAAAAGAGACCAAGATGGCGCTCAATAGCGTCGAACCTTAGTGGGCTTGGATGAACATAAAGTAAAGTTGAACTGCTCACCTGGTCAGGATGTGCTGAGCAGGCACAACTCTGTGAATAGGCTGAAATGATGAAAACTGCTGTTTTCCCTGGTACGGGATCTGTGAGTAACGCCCGTAATCAGATGCAAACTGTAGGAAGAAAAAAACAGGGCAATTTTAGTGCTGCTAAAACTTCTAAAACAGACTTCCAAGTAAAGATAACGGTATTTAGGGAAATAACGGACAATGCGTTTCAGCTCCGAACCGGAGCCTTTATCCGGTCCTAGTGTCAGCCCATAGAACAAGCAGCTATATATATACAGACCAATGCAATTAAAGTGGGGTCAAAGTGTTAGACACAGGTCACCGTGCAGGTTACATAACAATTAGAGTATGTTCACACGCAAACGCAAAATATGTCTGAAATTACGGAGTTGTTTTCGCGGCGTCTTTTACGGACGTAATTGGAGCTGTTTTTCATTGGAGTCCATGAAAAACTGCTCCAAAAATGTCCCAAGAAGTGTGTCCTGCACTTCTTTGACGCGGGCGTAATTTTACGTGCAGTCTTTTGACAGCGACGCGTAAAATTACACCTCGTCTGAACAGAACGTCGTAAGACCCATTGTAAGCAATGGGCAGATGTTTGCAGGCGTATTGGAGCCGTCTTTTCAGGCGTAATTCGAGGCATAAAACGCTTGAATTACGTCTGAAAATAGGTCGTGTGCACACACCCTTACTTCACAGGTTAAAAATAAGTGTGCAGAGGAACACTAGTAAGTTGTAAACCAGAGCAGCAGTTGTGGTGTTGATAACCTATAATCAGGATTTGTAGAAAACTGAATGCTGCGGCAGGTCATCATGGCAACCTGAAAACGGATGTGATGTTTAGCAGTGCTACAATCGCCCCGGTTTTTTCTTCCTACTGTTTGCATAATTTATTAAGAGACGCACACCTCTTAATAAATTAAGGTGTGCCAGAAAGTGAAATATGTGCCTGTCACAAGCAGACAAAGATTTATGATGTAAATTATGATAGATTTGTAATGCTGTGGGTAGCCCAACCCACTTTAGCTAAGCCCCACACACTTAAAGGGAATGTGTTGCCAGCAAAACATGTTTGTTTTTTTTTTAATTAAACATTTAGTGTATAGGTGTTTAAACATTGTTCAAAATTATTTTTTTTTTTTCACGAGTCAGGAAATATTATAAATTAGATTCTAATTTATAATATTTCCCATTGCTGGTCACTAGATGGAGCTATTCCCAAAATTGCAGCATTGCATGTGGTAAAGCAACCACATTGCTTTTTGCTGCAAAATTGGGAAAAAAGCACTCGCTCTAGTGAGCTCTGAGAATCCCCCCCTCCTTTATCCTGGCTAGTGCCGGGATAAACGAGGGGATTGAACGGTCCAACCTCCTACACTGTGTGTCGCCATTTTTTGGGCTAACACACAGTGTAGTAGGTTTACATACAGTAGTAAACACACACAAACACGAACATACATAGAAATCTCTTACCTGCTCCTGCCGTCGCGGCTCCCTCCGGCCCGTCCGCTCCGTCTGCTGCCGCTGGTCCAAGTGCACAAGTCCGGAAGCCGCGACCGGAAGTAGTAATCTTACTGTCCGGCCGCGACTTCCGGTCCACAGGAAAATGGCGCCGGACGGCGCGCATTTCAAATTGGACTGTGTGGGAGTCTACAGAGGAGGAGACTGTCAGCAAGATTGGGTGGGGACGCTGGAGGAGACTGTCAGCAGGATGGAGGGATAAAAACATTTCGCAGGAGGCATGTAAAATGTGCAAACAAAACGTGTCAAATACATGCTGTGTGAACCTGTAAACTGAAAAGTCATTCACTTCACTTTCATCATTTTAAGGGTATGTTCACACGCAGTGTTTTCAGGCGTTTTTTGGGCCGTAAATGGCCTGAAAAAAAACGCTGAAAAATCAGAAGTAGAACGCCTCCGAACATCTGCCCATTGGTTTCAATGGGAAATACGGCGTTCTGTTCAGATGGGGCGTTTTTTACGCGGCCGTTTTCCAAAAACGGCACGTAAAAAGACGCTCGCCAAAAAGAAGTGCATATCACTTCTTGGGACGTTTTTGGAGCCATTTTTTATTGACTATATAGAAAAACGGCCGTAAAAAACGCCGTAAAAAAACGCGAGTTTGATTTAAAAAATGGCTGAAAATCAGGAGCTGTTTGTTTAGTAAGCGTCTGAACATACCCTTAGCCTTTTAGTGTGTCCTATAGCTTCTGCCAGCTGCAGAATCACACCCAAAATGACAGCCAGACACTGCTTAGCAATTTGAAGACACCTTTTCCTGGCTTGTAGGAGGGGGGGGGGGGATGAGATTCCCTCCCACATTGCCTTATTCACCTTGCTGTAATTCTGGAAAGTGCTCCCTCTGGTGGCCAACATAGGAAAACGTCAAATTATTATTTCATTTTTAATACTTTCCACCATGTGGAAGAAAAAAAAATACAGCAAAAAAACAAATATAATAGAAATAAGTAACTTCAAAAAAAAGTTTAAATCGCGACGCATTCCCTTTAAGTTTGCGATGCTTCTCTGCCAGTTTTTTTTTTTAACATAGAAAGTTAATAAAATTGTCCCCAATCTAGTTTGTGCCTGGTGCAACACAAGCAAAATGCAATCATTATGGATTGCCTTGCCAAAAGTACCTAAGGCATCTCCATTTACTATCATAGAACATGGCTGTTGTGTAAAGGTATGTTCACACTGCTTATTTTCAGACTGATTTTGGAGCGTAAACGCCTCTTTTTACACTCCAAAATACCCTTTGAAATTAGCCTGCCAACAGTTTTCCTATTGACTTTAATATGAAATACACCGCTGTTCACATGAGGCGTATTTTTACCTAGCTGAATTTTTTTGGAGCTTATTTTCCTGAGATTATGGAAAACGCCTCGAAAGAAACATCAAATAAAAGAAGCTTCATTTTCAACTTCCACACCTTGAAATTAGAGGGTTTTTTTCCCCCTTGAAAACGGCTCTGTAATTTTCCACTACTTTTACTACGTGTGAACATATCCTCACACACCTCAATCACTAGTAACAAACATTGGGATAAATTGCTGTTTATCGACAAATCTGGTTCTAACTTTATACTTTCAACGTTCTACTGGCTTCAAAATTACTGCAGAAAGTAGAAGAATAAAAATACAGAGGAAATCAGGACTAAAGCAAAGATGCGACTTT
This sequence comes from Rhinoderma darwinii, assembly GCF_050947455.1. Classification (NCBI taxonomy): domain Eukaryota; kingdom Metazoa; phylum Chordata; class Amphibia; order Anura; family Rhinodermatidae; genus Rhinoderma; species Rhinoderma darwinii. The sequence goes on along the minus strand of NC_134688.1, from coordinate 75,583,814 downwards.
GACTGAACATGCCTGACCTCTAGTTCTAGGCCAAGTCCTGGGCATAGGTGGCTTTACAACTGGCGTTTGCAAGCTCTATAGCTCCTTTAAAGCGGTTGTCTGGTTTCGACAAAATACTTTTTTTTTTTTTGTATAGTTTAAGTTTATAAAAAAATGTAAATAAACTTTCTGTATTCCTCCGTTTTCAAGATTTGCTTGTTCAGTAGGAAAATTCATTGCTTTTCAGTGGATAAAATTCTGTCCGTGGGTCACGTGATGGACACCCAGGTGCTGGGATCGTTAGACAGCTGTGATACACATACTGTAACGATCTGTGCACCTGTGTGTCAGAGCTGTGTCTTCTAACGATCCCAGCACCTGTACATCACATGACCATGGACAGACTTTTATCCACTGGAAGTAAACCATGAATGTTCCTAATGAGTAACTGCAAGCAGATCTTTAATTGTAAGCAATTTATAAAGAAAGTATACTTAACCCCTACGCGCACCAGGACGCAACTGTACGTCCATGTGGCCAGTGTCTTAAGGCACAGGGATGTATAGTTACTGCGTGGTTCCCGGTGCACACTGTCGGCGACAGTATGCACCAGGAACCAGGAGGCCAGCTGTCCCTGACAGCTGACACTCCACTGTATGCCGATCAGCGGCTTATTTCCGCTGATTCCGGCAATTAACCCCTTGATTGCGGTGATCGATTGCAATCACCGCATTCAAGGGTTTCTAGCTCATCGGCAGAACTCACGATGAAATCGTGAGGTTTACAGATGGCTAGCATGGCGATCGGAGGCCAAGTAATGACCTCCGTGTCTGCCATGTACGGAAGCCTATCAGGATCAGCCTCCTGATAGACTTCCTGTCAGAGTGACAGGACATCACTGCCGTTCGCGATGCACACTGTCGATGACAGTGTCTGTGACAGTGTCGGCGACAGTGTGCATCGGGATCCGGGAGGTCAGCTGTCCCTGACAGCTGACACTCCACTAGTTGCCGATCAGCGGCTCATTGCCGCTGATTTCGGCAATCAACCCGTTACATGCGGGGCTCGATTGCGATCTCCGCATGTACAGGGTTTGTAGCACATCAGCAGCCCCCATGCAATTGTGGGGGCTGCTGATGCTTGTGATGGCACCCGGGGGCCAGACAACGGCCCCCGGGTCTGCCATGTATGCAAGCCTATGAGGATCAGCCTCTGCTGGTCCTCGTAGACTAACTGTCAGAGTGAGGCCTCATGCACACGACCGTAAAAACTCCCGACTCATAGACTTCTATTGGCGACGGGTGCCTTCCCGTTTTCTCACGGGAAGGGGCCCGTGCCGTTGAAAAAGATAGAACATGTCCTATTTCAGGCCGTAATAACGGCACGGACAGTCCATAGAAGTCTATGGAGCTCTCGTAATGACGGTTGGCTACATATGTGCACCCGTCATTACGGCAGCGTTGCTAAGCGACGTCAGTAAATAGTCACAGTCCAGGGAGCTGAAAGAGTTAACTGATCGGCAGTAACTCTTTCAGCACCCTGGACAGTGACTACCGATCAGAATAAACCTGTAAAAAATAAAAATAAAAGACGTTCATACTTACCGAGAACTCCCGCCCGTTGCCTTGGTGACGCGTCCCTCTCGACATCCGGCCCGACGTCCTGGATGACGTTTCAGGCCATGTGACCGCTGCAGCCAATCACAGGTCAATCACAGGCTGCAGCGGTCACATGGACTGCCGCGTCATCCAGGGATGTCGGGCTGGATGTGAAGAGAGGGACGCGTCACCAAGACAACGGCCGGGTAAGTATGAATTTCTTTAACTTTTATTACAGAAAGGGCTGTCCCTTCTCTCTATCCTGCACTGATAGAGAGAAGGGGCTGCCGATTAGTGCAGTGCTATTTTGCCGCCAAAAACGTGCCCGTAAATACGGGTGGAATACGGGTGACACCGGACCCATATTTACGGGCACGGGTTCGTAAATACTGGTGCAAAACGGGTCGAATACGTGTGACACCGGACCCGTATTTACGCCAGTATTTACGGGTGGGAAAAAATACGGTCGTGTGCATGAGGCCTGACTGTGACGTCACACTGACAGCTGGAATACGTTACACTACCTAGGTAGTGTAATGTATTCTAGCAGCGATCAGAGCTGCAGGTAAAAAAAAAAGAGTGTAAAAAGTAAAGAAAAAAAAAAAGTTAATAAAAATGTTTTACAAAAGTGTAAAAATAAAAGATTTTTTTTTTCCTATAATAAGTCTCTTATTATGGAAAAAAAATGAAACCGTTAAACAGTACACATATTTGGTATCACCGTGTTCGTAACGACCCAATCTATAAAACTATAATGTTATTTTTACCGCACGGTGAACGCTGCAAAAAACCCAACCTAAAAACAATGCCAGAATCGCTATTTATTGGTCACCATCCCCTCCCAAAATATAGAATAAAAAGTGATCAAAAAGTCGCATGTACCCGAAAATAGTACCAATAAAAACTACAACCCGTCCCGCAAAAAACAACCTTACACCGCTTTTTTGACTGAAAAATAAAAAAGTTACGGCTCTCAGAATATGGTGATACAGAAAATAAATTATTTTATAAAGAAGTGATTTTATTGTGCAAACTCTGCAAAACATAAAAAAACTATATACATCTGGAATCGCCATAATCGTACCGAACCGCAGAATAAAGTTAAATTGTCATTTATAGCGCATTATGAACGCCGTAAGAGATAAAGAATTTAACGCCAAAATCACTGTTTTTGGCCACCAAAGCTCTAAATAAAATGTAATAAAAAGTGATCAAAAATTTGCATCTAACAAAAAATGGTACCAATAAAAACTACAACTCATCCTGCCAAAAATAAGCCCTCACACCGCTCAATTCATGGAAAAATAAAAAAGTTATGCCGTTTGGAAGGCGGGGAGTGAAAAACTAAAATGGAAAAGCAAAAAAGGATCAGTCCTGCAAAGGTTAATTAATTTCTATTAAATAAATTCATTATTACCACATGTGGGGTATTGTCGTACTCGGGAGAGATTGCGTTACAAATTTAGGGTGGATTCACACGAACGTGTATTGGGTCCGTGCGGGCCGCGTGGTTTTCACGCGCAACGCACAGACCAATACAAGTCTATGGGGCAGTACAGACAGTCCGTGCTTTTTGCGCAGCGTTTGTCCGCTGCGCAAAAAGTGCGACATGGTCAATATCTCCGCGTATTTCGCGCATCACGCACCCATTGAAGTCAATGGGTGCGTGAAAACCACGCAGGTCGCACGGAAGCACTTCCGTGCGAACTGCCTGTTTCGCACACCAGCTGTCAAAAGGATGAATGTAAACAGAAAAGCACCACGTGCTTTTCTGTTTACAAACATCCAAACGGAGTGTCTTTGAGATGAGCGAACCTGGACAACCGAACCGAACTTCACCGGGTTCGGCTGAACTCGTTTTGGCCGAACCCGGCAAAAACATTTCCGGTACGCGACGTCAGGAGATAGTCACTGTCCAGGGGGCTGAAAGAGTTAAACTGTTTCAGCACCCTGGACAGTGACTTCCGATCCCAATATACATGAACGTGTAAAAAAAAAAAAAGAAGTTCTGACTTACCGATAACTCCCGGCTTCTTCCTCCAGTCTGACCTCCCGGGATGACAATTCAGTCCAAGTGACAGCTCCAGCCAATCACAGGCCAAGCACAGGCTGCAGCGGTCACATGGACTGCGGCGTCATCCAGGGAGGTGGGGCCAGATGTCAAGAGAGGCGCGTCACCAAGGCAACGGCCGGGAGGGAAGTTCTCGGTAAGTACAAACTTTTTCTTTTTTTTTTTAACAGGTTTCTCGATATTGTAATCGGCATTCACTGTCGAGGGTGCTGAAAGAGTTAACTGCCGATCAGTTAACTCTTTCAGCACCCTGGACAGTGACTGACGTCTACTAGACTCATGTCTATGATGGCGGCTGCGCTAAAATCATGCAGCCCTGCATCATACACGGATGACACACAGAGCTGTCAAGTGGTTTCTGCGCGCGCAAAACGCCGCGTTTTTTGCGCACGCAAAAACGCAACGTTCGTCTGAATAAGCCCTTAGGGCGACTTTTTCTCCTTTATCCCTTGTGAAAATGAAAAAAATTCAACTTTTTAGTGAATAAAAATGTTTATATTCATTTTCACGGCCTAATTCTACTAAATTCTTTGAGGGGTCTAGTTTCCAAAATGGGGTCACTTTTGGGGTGTTTCCACTATTTTGTTCCCTCCAGGGGGTTGCAATCGCGACATGGCACTAAAAACCAATCCAGCAAAATCTGCACTTCAAAAAGCAAATGGCGCTCCCTCCCTTCTGAGCGCTGCCGTGGGTCCAAACAGCAGTTTATTACCACATATAGGGTATTTCCGTAATCGGGAGAAGATGCTTTACAAATGTTGGGGTGAATTTTCTTCTTTATTCCTTGTAAATATTAAAAATGTCTGTTTTCAGAAAAAAAGTAGATTTTCATTTTCACAGACTAACTCCAATAAATATAGCAAAATACCTGTGAGGTCAAAGTGCTAACTATACCCCTAGATAAATTCCTTGAGGGGTCTAGTTTCCAAAATGGGGTCACTTTTGGGGAGTTTCCACTGTTTTGGCACCACAAGACCTCTTCAAACCTGACATGGTGCCTAAAATATAATCTAAAAATAAGCAGGCCCCAAAATCCACTAGGTGCACCTTTGCCTCTGAGGCCGGTGCTTCAGTCCATTAGGGCACTAGGGGTATTCCTAAAAACTGCAGGACCTGGGCAATAAATATTGAGTTGTATTTCTCGGGTAAAACCTTCTGTGTTACACAATTTTTTTTTATTAGAAATGAATTTCGGCAAAGAAAAGAGAAATTTGTACATTTCCCCTCTACTTTGCTTTATTTCCTGTGAAACACCTAAAGGGTTAAAATACTTTCTCAATCCTGTTTTGAATACTTTGAGGGGTGCAGTTTTTAAAATGGGGTATTCTAATATATAAGGCCCTCAAAACCACTTCAGAACTGAACTGGCCCCTGTAAAAATATCCTTTTGAAATTTCCTTGAAAATGTGAGAAATTGCAGCTAAAGTTCTAAGCCTTGTAACGTCCTAGAAAAATAAAATTATGTTCAAAAAATGATGCAAATATAAAGTACACGTATGGGAAATAGTAATACCACACAAAATAGTCACTAGTTACCATCGGTTTTACAAACAGATACATTTAAATTTAGAAAAATGCTAATTTTTGCAAATTTTCTCTAAATTTTGGTGTTTGTCACGAATAAATATTGAATTTATCAACCAAATTTTTCCACTATCATAAAGTACAATATGTCACGAGAAAACAGTCTCAGAATCGCTTGGATAGGTAAAAGCATTCTGGAGTTATTACCACATAAAGTAACACATGTCAGATTTGAAAAAATCGGCTGTGCCACAAGCCCAAAACAGGCTGCGTCCTAAAGGGGTTACATTTTGTAACTTTTTTTTTTTTTTTTAATTCTACAAAAAATACCATTAATTTGCTTAAACCAAACAACCCCCTTTAAGGGATCTCCAGCATGTAACTGAGCGCTGCAGTGAGCCATAGACAGAATGATTAGTGCAGTGAGTTGCAGATCATGAGTTAACCAGAAACTTTCTTTGCAATTCACTGATAGATCATATCATTCAGAAAAATGTTTAATTAAAGAGGATCTGTCACTAGTTTAGTAATGACCAATCTCCTAACTAATCTAATAGGCGCTGTCACCCTGATAACGCTAGTGAAAATTATCCCAAAACGTTTATTTTAAGTTGAGCTTTTTTTTTTTACAAAATATGCAAATTAAGCTATACTTAGCAAATATAGGTGTCAAAACCAGCGATTCTCCTGAGGTGGAGCTGCCTCACAACCTCTGACGCTGTCCTATCAGCATGAAGCTGCTTCACACAGTGTGAGAGACTGAGGCTGGAGCGAAGGGAGCACTATTCAAATAGCCATATCTCCGGCTGTGGACAACGCGAGCGGTTTTGACCTGTTTACACGTTTATTTCCTTTTGAATGCCGTATGAACAAGGCCTTTAGAATCTACTGCAGACTTTTTTGTACAAATAAAATAGGGTTTCTCAACCTTTTGTCATTTTCTTCTCAGACAATAGACACTATTTACTGACTGAACAAAAAATGTTTGTGTGAAATTTTTTTTCTTTGAGGGGGGTTTGATCTTCAAAATAAAATAAAAATAGTTTGACTGAAATTTGTCCTGTTAGCCAGAACACTTGTCATGCATGCGTCAATGATTTGTAGTAACATAGATGTACCTGTTATCATTGGGAACATTAATTGTAACACTTAACAAAGCAGAAACTGCCAAGTATAGCACTCAGCAGTTTCCATTATTGCTATAGACTTTAAATGAAGCGTCCGAGTGCATGCTCAACCTCCGCTCCAATCAACTCCTCCTGGCAAGTCTGGTCTAGCTGCTGGGCGGGACGGGACCGTGGGTCCCCCGTTCTGGTGATCAGTGGGGGTCCCGTTGGTTAGACTCCCACTGATCTAACCCTATCCACTGGATAGGTGATATAGGGGTATTCCAGTTGTAACAAGTTAAGTGTACAAAGTGTATTAGAATGGCATTTTCCAAGCATGTCCTGAGCTTCCATTAGATATCCTCATTCTTGATTATTTTAAAGCTGAGCTTTTGCATGAGCTATCCTCTAATGAAAGAGAAACAAAGGCATCCTTTTTTTTATATTTAGAAACCTCAAGACAAAGGGCTGTCCAAACCAGGCAACCCCCTTAAAGCAGAGTAAAGCAGATTGTGGGTGATCCTACTGCTTGAAGCTCGGACACCGGCTGAAATTGCTGGGAGAACTGCAGTAAAGGGCATCTATTCATATCAACTGGCAGCTACCATTTTCATTGGACACTTGGGTTTTGGACCCATGCAGTGGATTGTTTGTGTATTTTCAACATGGCATCTGTTCCAAAAATGCGCTACAAAGGTACAAATGCATGGGTTTTTGTGGAAACCCATCTTATATATATTTTCTAAAGTTTGTTTGAAGCCCGATTTTTATTTTATTTTTTTTATTTTATTTTTTTTCATTGGTTTAAAATGCATCATACTAACAGGATGTGCCAAGGGGGAAGTTGTCTTTATTCCTACATAATATTGATGGTTATGGATTCTTTCTATCATCTCCAACCTCTAATAACACACACTTCTTACCATTTATTATTATAAGCAGGGCACACATTGCGGTTATCGCATATACCACTACACGCATTCAGTTTCCCTGGAGCTGCATCGTTCCTCTGTTATTGGACTTGAGACGTCCGGCGCCCGTCTTACTGCGCAGGGAGCCGCGCGGTGTTTTTCCTGGTGTCGGCCCTGCGCGGAGGGCAGCGATGTGGGGCGGCCCTGGCACGTTGTGCACGGGCGGGGGAGTGTTCTCGTGCTGCACTACAACATGGCGCCGGTGTATGACGCATGACGCATCCATACTGTAAGTCAACGCCGGGTATAAAAGCTAGTTGACCTATGTGTTCAGAAGAAAAAGTGAGCATGGCTTTGATGGCTTGCTGCGAAATTTCCATCTGGGATGTCCATAGTTTGAAGGAAATGTTGCTTGCAGGAAATCCAGCATCGCAGCTGAAGCCACTGGGCTTAAAACGGAGTCTCTAGCTTTCTATGGGTTAATTTTGTCAGACTAGAGGTCTGGGCTGTAAATTAGGTGGACCACCTCGAGCTGAGGAGGTTGTGTAATGCCGACAAACCATTTACACACTTGGCGTTCAAATAGAAATATGACTGTCATTTCCGAATCGATAGACAATAGAAACCCGCTTGGTTGGTAAATACTTCAGTAAAAGTGTTGCTATTCATCGGTTCCAGTAATAATGTGAAAGTGACAGCTCAAAAAGAGAACCGAGTACAGTGTGAAACACTCAGATTTGTGGTTTTTTTCCTTTCCCGTCTTGCCTGTATTATAAGATATATCGTGAAAGGACCTTTAAAGTATTACAGCTTCACCAAATGTTCTTTGTGTAGGGATGATATAGTGTGTATGTATTATACAAATTTTATATTCGTCTACTGATCTACAAGCACACAGGGCGGATTTTATGTTACGAATACGCTCCAGGTTTTCCGCAATTAAATCAGTCCCAGCAAAGTGGATGAAATTTGAACAAATCCACTACATAAAATGACCTGTGGTGCGTTTAAAAAAAAAATCAAAAAAAAATCTGCAGCATGCAATTCCGCTGCAAAAAAGTTGCAAATCTGGGAAAAAAAGTTGCTAAAATTAAAGGTATATTCCTCTTGTGTTGTCATAGTGACGGCACCTTGTTCCCCCATTCTCTGTGCTGCTAGCCGCCTGAAATGACATTTCATCCCATGTGACTGCTGCAGCCAATCACAGGAGGCCGGACTGCAGAGTCCAATGGGGAGCAGGGACGCGCCATTATGACAATTCCAGTTTAGGTAAGTATTGATTTCGTTTTTTTCAGCTCTGCTTTCCACAGCAGCGATTCCAGACGAAAATCTGCACCCAATTTGGTGTGGTAAGAATTCCCTGCGAGTTTTGGGCCTGATATGCTGCATAGACACTTTTCAATATGGCTGCTGTACTGTGACTGAACAGGATGTTGAGGTAATTATCCTGTGTGGGGGAGAGGGGAAGCACCTCCTAGAAAAGGTCAGAGGTTAGGTTTCCATGGTTACCTGGACACAAAGGTTGGTAGATGTGTAAGTGACATGGGAGGTTGTGTCAGGACTCCTGGTGGACACTAATCTGATCCCTGCCGTTACCAACCAATATGGACACCAGTCTTTATAATTCTGTCAGCTCATCTTTCTGCCACATGAAAATGATTGTAATTCTATTGAAGATCTAAATATCAACAAAGATGACTGGACTTTCTTTGAGTTTTTAGAATATATAAAAATATATAACTGGTCAGTCATGCAGGAAGTTCTGCTGTTTTGGCTTTCGAATCTACAACATGTCCATTTATGCTACGAGTTCTACGTGTCTGTGCCATAGACTTAAATGGGAGCACAAGTTCTGCAAGTTGAAGTTTGTCTTGAGGTTTTTGCAGTGATTCCGCACCTACATGAAGTTTTCTACAATCAATGCTCACACTAAGGGTATGTTCACACACCCTATTTACGGACATAATTCTGGCATTTTAGCCCCGAATTACGTCCGAAAACACGTCTTCAAAGCGTCGGCAATCATCTGCCCATTCAATTGAATGGGGTTACGATGTTCTGTGCTGACGGTCATTTTTTTTTTTAAAAAGACGCTCGCGTCAAAGAAGTGCATGTCACTTCTTGAGACGTAATTGGAGCCGTTTTCCATGGACTCCATAGAAAAACTGCTCCAATTACGTCCGTAATGGACGCTGCGAAAAGCGCCTGCACTTGCCATTACCTCTGAAATGCCGGAGCGGTTTTCTCCTGAAAACAGCTCCATAATTTCAGCCGTAACGGAGGCTGCCGTTTGAACATACCCTAAATCCACAGGTAAAACCGCTGCGGAAAGTCCACGATTTCCACAGCTTCATTTCATTTCTGAAGAAATATGAGCAGCGAAAAAGCACAATTTGCTACCAGGTTTCTGTGAAGGATTTACCTGCAGATATGAGATTTTGCGTCAGATTTTCCATTGCGGGAAAATCTGCAACGTATCCGGCCTATGGCTCATTATCGCTGTTATCACATAGGTGGCGCCACTTCACACAGTCCTGAGGAGAAGAGCTACATTTGTGTAATAAAGTTGCACCGTTTTCCAATATAATGTCTACCAATTCCAGTTTTAAACATCTGCTTGCAGTCCTTCAATAGGAACTTGCTGTCCTGGTGACTCACATAGGGCTGCAGTTTGTTAGACAGAACTCTAAGGCCTCCTGCACACTTAAAGGAATTGCTGTGTTTTTTACGTTCAGATTCGCGGGCAGAAAATCCGCAGTGTATTACAATAGCAGCAAAGCGAATGAGATTTTTAATTTTTTTTTACACAGCCAGTATACAACGATTTTATGCCGTCAAAACTACGGAAATGACAAAAGGAGACCAAAACATACATAAACCTTGTAGAAGTCCAAAACCTCCCTACTCTTGTGAACTTGAAAATCCATGGCACATAACCTAGCACAATTGGGTACGTTCTGTTACATCGCTGTTGTGATGAAACAAGTACAGCTGGTATAAACTGTCCCTGTAGACTGCCTGTAGCCCACTTTTTCCTGTGTTGTAGTTGCGGAGTTTCCTGTTCGATTTGGTTTGATCACCCATTTGATGGCATATTTATAGACCAGGCAAAAGCCTATCCTGTCCTAATGACATTACTGATCGTTCCCACAGCGATTAGTCCGTATTCTCTATTTTTCCAGATGCTGTTTTAAGCCGAGATCCCCCAGTTAAAAGGTTTTCTTCTGGAGTGTTGCAGGTTGAAAACCAAGGTCACTCGCTGGGAAACTTTATATTTTCTAGAAAGGGATCTTTTGCGAAGAGCATGCAACTATTTAGGCTGGTGATACTGTGTTGTTTCTTAACGGAGGACCACTATTGCACCAATTGTTTATTTCCCCTGTAAGATCCCATGCACACGCCATAGTTTTCATCCGTAATTACGGACCTATTCGTTTCTATTGGCCCCAGACACCTTTCCGTATACTTAGGGATGTGTCCGTGCTGTAGAAATGATCCGCAAACTTTAGAACATGTCCTATTTTTGTATTTGGCAGTTTACCGCTCCGATGCAGATCTATGCGTCGTCGTAGTTTTGGACTACAAAGAAAACTCCTACTTTTTGGTAGGTTAGCAAGAAGTAGGGCACCAATGGAAGGTAGTGTAACTGGAGGATCAGACTGCCGTGTGAAAACAGCCTAAGGCTTCCCTTACACATTGGTTACTGAAAAATAAGCAATTGAAGTTTTTGGTGCAGATTTTATTAAAATTTTGTGAAAAACACTCCCTATCAATCTTCACACCTATAGCATGCTAGGTGGTCAAAATGCACTGGAGGAGACCAAGTCCTTCACTTTCCTCTCGATCAGTATTTATAAATCTCTCCCATGCTTTGCTGATAGTCTATAAACCTGAAGTCCTCAATACACCACTGGTTTTTGCGTTTTTAGTAAGCTGAAAAGGCCACATAAACTGACCTAAATGCTGTGTGTGAACACAGCCTTCGAGGTCATGCACATGGCTATGTATATTAGTCGTAACCTTAAAACCACCTGCTTAATATTTAGTAAATCTTTCCCTCTCTCCTCTCGTGGCACCAAAACTGCTCTGACCCATCAAGGCATGGACGCTACAATATCTGAAGATATCCTATGGTATCTGGCATCAAGACGTTAGTAGCAGTTCGGATGTTTTTTTTTTTTCTACCACATCCCACAGATGTTTGATCGGATTGAGATCTGGAAAATTTGGAGTCCAAGTCAACACCTTGAACTCTTTGTTCACTAATGTTTTGAGAAATTTGACATATCTTGCAGTGTGGCTGAAAGAGGCCACTGTCATTGAATACTGTTGCCATAAAAAGGGTGTGCTTGGTCTGACATGTACCACCTACCTAAATGTTGTTGCAAAGACATCCATATGAATGCCAGGACCCAGTGATTTCCCAGCAGAGAATTGCCCATTAGCATCACCCTGCCTCCACCTGCTTCTCTTCTTCCCATAGTACATCCTGGTACCATCTTGGCCCCAGGAAGCAAATCAAATGCACCCAGCCATCCACATGATGTCTAATAAAAAAAAAAAAAATTATATATATATATATATATATATATATATATATATATATAAAATTATTTTTTTTTTTTAAACAAGGCCACCTTCACCCGTTACTCCTTGGTTCTGTTCTGATGCTCGTGTACCCATTGACGCAAATTTTGGCATTGGTCAGCATAGGGCACTCTGACCAGTCTGCGGCTACACAGCCCCAAACAAAGCAAGGTGTGATGCACTGTCTGTTCTGACACCTTTCTATCGAAGCCAGTAGTGGCTCTTAGCAATTTTGTGCTACAGTAGCTCTACGGTGGGACCAGACTGGGCAGCCTTGGTTTTCCACATACATCAATGAGTCTTCCGTGAACCGGCGACCGTGTCATGGGCGTCTGTTTTCCTTCTTTCGAGCACTTTTGGTAGGGGGTGTTCCTGGAATGCAGTGGTTGCTGTCATTTTGAGAATGCTCTGACCCAGTTGTATATCAATCACAATTTTGTCCTGGTAAGTCACTCATATCTTTACACTTCCCTGCTTTTTCTCCTTCTAAGGGTATGTTCACACGCAGTAGCAAAATACGTCTGAAATCGGACGTTTTTCGCGGCGTGTTTTACAGACGTTATTGGAGCTGTTTTTCAATGGAGTTAATGAAAAACGACTCCAAAAACGTCCCAAAAAGTGTCCTGCACTTCATTGACGCGGGCGTCTATTTACGTGCCGTCTTTGACAGCGATGTGTAAAATTACACCTCGTGGGAAAAGAACATCGTAAAACCCATTGAAAGCAATGGGCAGATGTTTGTAGGCGTAATGGAGCCATTTTTTCAAGCGTAATTTGAGGCGTAAAACGCCTGAATTGCGTCTGAAAACAGTGCGTGTGAACATACCCTAAGGGTATGTTCACACAACCTATTTTCAGACGTAATTTGGGCGTTTTACGCCTCGAATTACGCCTGAAAAAACGTCTGCAAACATGTGCCCATTGATTTCAATGGGTTTTACGATGTTCTGTTCAGACTAGGTGTATTTTTACGCGTCGTTGTCAAAAGTCTGCGCGTAAAAAGACGCCTGCCTCAAAGAAGTGCATGTCACTACTTGGGACGTAATTGGAGCCGTTTTTCATGCTCCATTGAAAAACCGCTCCAATTACGTCCGTAATGGACGCCGCTAAAAACGCGTGCACTTGCAAAAACGTCTGAAATTCAGGAGCGGTTTTCGCCTGAAAACCGCTTCGTAATTTCAGACTTATTTTGTTAAGACGTGTGAACATACACTTACACATCAACTTCAAGAACTGACTGTTTACTTCCTGCCTAATATATCCCACCCCATGTCAGATGCCATTGTAACAAGATAATCAATGTTATTCCCTTCACGTGTGTGTGTGTGTGTGTGTGTGTGTGTGTGTGTGTGTATATATTAGGCCGGATTCACACGAGCGTGTTCAGTCCGTGATATACGGTCCGCAGGTCGGCAGCATTTCCCGGACTGAGCACACTGCAGGGAGCCGGGCTCCTAGCATCATCATTATCTATGACACTAGGTGTCCCTGCCTCTCCGCGGAACTATGTTTTCAGTACGGGACCGTTTTCCCGCAGCGAGGCAGGGACTCCTAGCGTCATAGATAAGGATGAAGCTAGGAGCCCAGCTCCCTGCAGTGTGCTCAGTCCAGGAAATGCGGCTGACCTGCGGACCGTATATCACGGACTGAACACGCTCGTGTGAATCCGGCCGTATACATATACCGTAACAGTCCGGTTTAGTAGTATCTGCACAGTAATACAATTTATAATGTAGCCTCTGTACACCACCACAATGGTTTTGAAACAATGCAATGAAGATGTGATTTAAAGTTTAGGCTTTCAGCTTCAATTTAATGGGTTTAACAAAAAATTGCATTACCAGTTAAGTAACTGCAGCCATTTTTTACATAATCTCTCCATTTTCACGTGCTCAAAAGTGGAGTTTACATTTGGTAGCCGTTTATGGGAACTCTTAATATGTGGTCTTTAGACTATTATGTCATATGTTAAATGACCATAAATAAGTTAACATGTGACACCATACACTAAAATGAAAAAAAATAAAAGCCCATATGTGTAATGATCGGGGAACAGGAGAATGACAATAGTTATGGCAGGCATGTATTATTGAGAAACCTAGAACAGGACCAATTGTTATAAAAAAAAGTGGAAAATCCCAATCTAAACTCTACGCATCAGACACCGGCTGTGCTAGGTCAGCATCCCTGTCGTTCTGGCAACCGGGAAACTACGGAAGCCGCGGCAGGACAAAAATTAGCTCCAAAGAGCTATCAATGCAAATGAAGAAGACCATCATTAGGCTGAAAACCCAGAACAAACCTATCCGAGAAATAGCAAAAACTTTAGAAATGTCTAAATCAACAACTTGGTACATCTTTAGAAAGGAATTCACCGCTGAGATCCGCAAAACCAAAAGGCCTGGAAGACCACAGTAGACAAAGTCGATGATCACATTCTTTCCTTGGTAAAGAAAAGCAATTTCACAAAATCGAGCCAAGGAAAGAACATTCTGTAGACTTTGACCTTGATATGCCTACCTCCTCCAATCAAGAGAAACCCTCTGTATTTACATTCATGAAGGCGTATCTCCGGATGCAAAACAAAGGTCAGATTAGACTTGACTAGAAAACATCTAAAAAAAAAAAGAGAAAAGCTGCCTAGTTCAGGAACAAGATTCTTTGGAGAAATGAAACCAAGTTGAACTTGTATGGGATGAGAACAATATGGCTAAGGAAAGGAACGGCTCATGATCCAAAGCAAACCACATAATCTGTCACACATGGTGCAGGCAGTGTTATGGCATGTATGGCTACCAATGGAACTGGTTTTCGGATAGTAGCGGGATGAATTCTGAAGTGTATGAGTGAATCTGAGTAAGTCTCGCTCAAAATGCTGCAAAACTGATAGGACGGCACTTTACAGTACACATAGATAATGACCAGAAAGATACTATGAAAGCAACCCAAGAGCTAGAACCGGAATATTCTTCAATGGCCGATTCAGTCACCGGACCTCCACCTGACTGAGCATGGCTTTCACGCACTGATGACAAAACTGCAGGCAGAACCACAAACAAGTAGCAATTAAAGGCGGCTGCAGTGAAGGCAAAGCATTTCAAGGGAGGGTACATTTGGTCAACTCCATTGGTTCCAGACTTAAAGCAGTCAATAAATGGAAAGAATTTTTATAAAAGTATTAAATGTACTGTAATTCTTAAATTTCCCTTACAGCAACAACTGCAATGGAAATGCCATGCTGGTCATGACTTTCCACGGCAAAATAAGAGGTTCGCCATGAGTGTGAACTGGATTGCAGCTGATCGCCGGATTCTGAAAGCTTACACTTCAATGACACTGCTTTGTTTCAAATCCATTGCGGTAGTATATAGATGACGGACCTTTCTTTGTTTTGCATTGTGATGACCCCATGTGACGTCAGAGGTGATCTCTGACCTATTGTTCTTTGGCTGCTTTTTTCTTTTGTTTTATGTAACCGCTCATTGTATTTAAAGAGGCTCTGTCACCAGATTTTGCAACCCCTATCTGCTATTGCAGCAGATCGGCGCTGCAATGTAGATTACAGTAACGTTTTTATTTTTAAAAAACGAGCATTTTTGGCCAAGTTATGACCATTTTCGTATTTATGCAAATGAGGCTTGCAAAAGTACAACTGGGCGTGTTGAAAATTAAAAGTACAACTGGGCGTGTATTATGTGCGTACATCGGGGCGTGTTTACTACTATTACTAGCTGGGCGTTGTGTATAGAAGTGTCATCCACT
Organism: Rhinoderma darwinii; assembly: GCF_050947455.1. NCBI lineage: Eukaryota > Metazoa > Chordata > Amphibia > Anura > Rhinodermatidae > Rhinoderma > Rhinoderma darwinii. The sequence continues at coordinate 75,568,276 of NC_134688.1, read as the reverse complement.
TCTCTTCACAACGCCCAGCTTCTGGCAGTGCAGCACTGTGACGTCACTCACAGGTCCTGCATCGTGTCGGCACCAGAGGCTACACTTGATTCTGCAGCAGCATCAGCATTTGCAGGTAAGTAGCTACATCGACTTACCTGCAAACGCCGATGCTGCTGCAGAATCATCTGTAGCCTCTGGTGCCGACACGATGCAGGACCTGTGAGTGACGTCACAGCGTGATCTCTGGAGAACACGGCTGTGTCTGCACTGCCAGAAGCTGGGCGTTCTGAAGAGAAGTGGATGATACTTCTATACACAACGCCCAGCTAGTAAAAGTAGTAAACACGCCCCGATGTACGCACATAATACACGCCCAGTTGTACTTTTACTTTTCAACACGCCCAGTTGTACTTTTGCAAGCCTCATTTGCATAAATACGAAAATGGTCATAACTTGGCCAAAAATGCTCGTTTTTTAAAAATAAAAACGTTACTGTAATCTACATTGCAGCGCCGATCTGCTGCAATAGCAGATAGGGGTTGCAAAATCTGGTGACAGAGCCTCTTTAAGATGTCCTTTGCACTGTAACCGTATGGCCTGATGAAGACGCTTGTCCAGCGTCAAAACGTGTAGCCTTTATTAAATTGTTTTTTATTTATTACTATGCCGGATTACTGTTTCCTATAGCAGCACCAATTTGGGGTCCTGGTTTATTCCCCTTAACCTTTCCCTCCAACTTTTGTGGCAAGTTTCTGTTGCTAGGTTGGACCTTGGCTGCAGCTTTATAACTAGGATTTTTATAACCTTTTCCATTTTTCCTCTGAAGTAATGTTCACTTCATATACCACAAAAAATTAAATAGTGATCAAAAAGTCTCATGTAGCCCTAAATGGTACCAATAGAAACTACAGCTTGCCCCGCAAAAAAAATAAATCCTCATACCGCTCAATTGATGGAAAAATAACGTTTATGGTTTTGTCGCCACATTCTAATAATTAGTGTGTGTCTTGTAAAACATAACTAATAAATTTGGCATCGCCGTAATCTTATTGAATGGTAGAATAAAGTTGACATGGCATTTTTACCGTACGGTGAAAGCCGTAAAAACGAAACTCCTCAAAAGATTGAGGAATCTGTTTTTTTGTTTTCCCTACCACAAAGATATATATAATTTTTCAGTTTTCCAATACGTTATATAATACAATAAAGGGTGCAGTGAAAAACTACAACTCCTGCAAAAAAACAGCCCTCATATGGCTTTGACTAAAAATAAAATTTTGAAAGGTGGGGGAGGAAAAAATGAACTAAAATCCAGAAAATGGCTGTGATGGGAAGGGGTTAAAGCTATAGAAAACGTCTACTTTACATGCTTTCCTAATAGGACATATCTGCTCTCTTTCAGAAGGCAGAAGAGTCTCTCTAACTCCACCTATAGGTGACGACCCTAAAAGCTAATGTCTAAACCTACACCGCTTCCCACTGATTTCAATAGAAAATACACTGTTTGCAGGCGTATTTAAAGTGTATATTGGCATGTAAAAAACGCTCTAAAGTTAAATCGCACATGCAGTTTTGTTACAGTCTTTTAAGCCAAGCATAGGAGTGGATCCAGTGTTTAACACACACACACACACACACACACACACACACACACTTTTTTGTTTTGTTAGGCCAAAAAAGTCACACAAAATAATAGTTTAAGATGGTGTTAAATCACTATACGTTTCCATCCTTTTTGGATTCACTCCTGGTTTAAAATTTGCCAATACACTGGCTCAAAATTCTGGTGAAAAAAAGGCAAATCAAAGGTGGTATAAGGAAAAAGTGTCACAGGTCAGGCAAGATGCAGCAAAATGATCATACAGCAATCACTACAGACCAGGCAGTCACAGAATGCGCCAAATTTATCAAAGTTTATGCTGTTGTTTTTGTTTTGTTTTTGTTTTTTTTTTAAATTGCAGCAAGACCAAAAAAAATTAAACTCCACTGAGCCTAAACGCCAGAGTTCTTATTATCTTTATCCACCCAAAAAATTATACCAGTAAAAACAACAGCACACGCCGCTCAACAGGCCCTAATACCACTCAATCGATGGAGAACTAAAGGCTTTCAGACATCACAATATTATTTTTTTTTTTACTTTTCTTTGTAAAACATAATTTGGTGCAGGTTCTAGGTTGGATATGCTGTGTACCTTTTGCGCAGCGTATGTGACCCGTGGGAACATAGCCTACATGTTGCTATAATAAGTGGTGCCATAATAAATTAGTATTATTAGATGGAAGAGCTCAAGAAATGGCCTACATTTGTTTGTTAAATGTGAAATTCTATAGATAGATGTCCGTCGATCGATGTCTATCTATATCAGGTAAAAAGAAAGGTAGTGCGTTTTAATCACTCCTATCCTGGGGAGTGATTAAACATCCTTTTCACTACTTTGGAGTGCTGCCTCAATTCTTCTTCTTCTTTTAATTTTTTTTTCTTTAACCTGCTGTCTATCTGAGGGCTTGTAGCCTAGGAGGAGTTGCACCAACCACTGGAGCTGTTCTGCTTTCTTTGAAAAACACACACACGCGCGCGCACACACCTCTCAATGAATTAGAATATCATCAAAAAGTTAATTTATTTCTGTAATTCAATTCAAAAAGTGAAACTCATATATTATATAGATTCATTACACACAGAGTGATCTATTTCCAGCATTTTTTTTCTTTTGAATGTTGATGATTATGGGTAACAGTTAATGAAAACCCAAAACTTTGTAATGCAGAAAATTTAGAATATTCTATAAGCCCAATTTCAAAAAATTATTTTTAATACCTTTCAGTAGGCCAACATTTCGCTATGTACAGTATATGCCCCCAATACTTGGTCGGGCTCCTTTTGCATGAATTACTGCATCAATGCGGCGTGGCATGGAGGCGATCAGCCTGTGGCACTGCTGAGGTGTAATCAATGCGGCGTGGCATGGAGATGATCAGCCTGTGGCACTGCTGAGGTGTAATCAATGCGGCGTGGCATGGAGGAGATCAGCCTGTGGCACTGCTGAGGTGTAATCAATGCGGCGTGGCATGGAGGCGATCAGCCTGTGGCACTGTGGAGATGTTATGGAAGCCCAGGTTGCTTTGATAGCAGCCTTCATCTCGTCTGCATTGTTGGGTCTGGTGTCATCTTCGATGATGCCTCTCCACTCTTCCTCCAGACTCTGGGACCTTGATTTCCAAATGAAATGCAAAATTTACTTTCATCTGAAAACAGGACTTTGGACCACTGAGCAGCAGTGTTGGTCCACTGTGTTATATCAAGTCCAGAATCCATGCACCCGTCTACCTGTCCTAAATACTTAACATGCATCAGTGCAATCTGCATGGAGTTTGTATATTTTCTATGTGTTTTTTTTTCTTTCTGTTTTGTTTTTGGTGTGTGGGAGGAAACCTGAGTACCAGACCGTTTCATTGTCTACCTACGACATTGGCCTTCGCGTGTGTTTTGAGAGAGATTTGATGTGGGTTCTCAATACATCACAATAATTCAGAAAAATAAATTGGACTGCAGATTATGGCTAAACAGGGTACCCAAAAGCTGGCTTCGGACTTAAATTCTGAAATTTCTGCATTTTTATCTTGACCGTTTTAGTCAGCCATTGTTTTTAAGTTATACACTATTGAATGCTTACGCATTCTGTCTACCAAAAAATGATCTGTGATGTTGTATTTTTCAGCCGTCATTGGCTGAAACCAGACATGTTGCATTTTTGGCCAATAACTGCCGGTTATTCGCCGCTATCTGTTTGTATTACACTTTTAGTTAAAATAAAAAATAAGAAAATTGCCCTTTATCTGCCAGTTGATGGTAAGATGGTTTATATCAATCAACGATCTGACATATATGATTAGGATCGGCCACAATATAGCCGATCAATATTAAGACCTTGTTCACACAGTGCAGATCTGGTTGCGGTTTATATCCAAAACCAGGAGAGGTGATGTAGAAGGCCTTTCTTTTTTTTTTTTTTTTTTATATATTTCTTCTGTTATGGTTCCGATTTCTGTTTTTTTTGGTTGAAAAATACATGCAAAATCTGCAGTGTGAACAAGGCCTAAGTGTATGTCCAGCTTAAGTCTCTCTTAGGTCTACACGAACGTGTTTCTCGTCTGTGTGCTGTCCAGTTTGACAGACCGCACACTCACCCATACAATGTTTCTATTCACACCAATTTTTTTTACGTTTTTGTCGGAGTAACCCAGGAATGGAAAGACAAACGCAAACCATAGTGTCCGTATGCATTCATTTCAATGGTAATGCTTCCATTGCAATTAGTTTCCATTGTTAGCTGAAACAGCGTAGTCTACTAAGTTATTGTTTCCGATACAAAACAAACTATTTGCAGCGGAAGCATTACCATTGAAATCAATGGTAATGCAAATATTACAATAGTATTCTTCCCTAGGAGCAGAGTGCGTATGACTCGATAATACGGGACATCATTTTAGAGAATTATTAAATGATAAACATTAGAAAAATGGGTTAATGGGGTTGTCCAGGACTAGAACAAGGGTCTTTAATCCCAGAAACGTTCTCGTGTCCATGGGCTGTGTCTAGGATTGAAGTTCAGCCCCGTTAAAAAAAAAAGCAGACGCTATTTTGTAATAGTGGACAAGCCCTTTAATTACATTTACTTTTTTCTAGGCGGCGCGCATAAGGAAATATTGAAGGCATTTTGCATTGGAGGAAGGTAACCGGAAAAAAAAAAGTTCCCTTTTTCCTGTTTACCTTTACAACCGGCTGAATGTTTTGGTTCAATGATGAAACCGTTACCAGCAGCCACTACATACATGAAACTGGGTCGTGAATCTGCAGTCCGTTAACCTACACATCCCAGCTCCTATAGAAAGCCGTTCCAGCTACATGGACATTCTGCAATGTTTTCATCAAGACTGATGAAAGTGGTGTTCCACCTATTTTTTTAAAAGTCTTCCGTTTTGTACCTAAGCCCCAAATATAAAAGGTTAAAGGGGTTTTCTTCTACCAGACAACTGATGACCTATCCACCGGATAGGTCATCAGTATATGATCGGTGTGGGTCCGACACCCGGACCTTGCACCGATCAGCTGTTCCGGCTGCCTACGGGCATCGGACGATCATGCCGGAAGCAGATGGTTCCAGTCATGGAAGAGCTGCAGCACGTACGCTATGCAATGTATGGAGTGAACTGCTTCCGGATCCGTACATGGCATCGGAAGTTATTGCACAGTATGCAAACAGGCAGCTGGAGCAACTGATCAGTGCAGGGTCCGGATGTTGGACCCGCACTGATCATATACTGATGACCTATCCAGTGAATAGGTCATGAGTTGTCTGGTAGTTGAAAACCCCTTTAAAGGCTGTGTACACCTTTTTGACATTGAGCAGTGTGAGGGCTTATTTTTTGTGAGAGTTGTTGTAGTTTCTTTTGGTAACATTTAGGGTATGTTCACACGGCCTATTTACGGACGTAAATCGGGCGTTTTGGCCCCGAATTACGCCCGAAAATAGCGCCTCAATAGCGCTGACAAACATCTGCCCATTGAAAGCAATGGGCAGACGTTTGTCTGTTCACACGAGGCGTATATTTACGCGCCGCTGTCAAATGACGGCGCGTAAATAGACGCCCGCGTAGAAGAAGTGACCTGTCACTTCTTTGGCCGTAATTGGAGCCGCTATTCATTGACTCCAATGAATAGCAGCGCTAATTACGGCCGTAATTGACGCGGCGTTCAAGCGCCTGCACATGCCGGTACGGCTGAAATTACGGGGATGTTTTCAGGCTGAAACATCCCCGTAATTTCAGCCGTTACGGACCCCCGCCGTGTGAACATACCCTTATAGTTCCATACAATGTACTGGGAAACTGAAAAAAATGATTCTTTGCGGGCTGAAGTTGGAAAAAACTGCAATTCCTCAATAGTTTTTTTTTTTCTTTCGTTTTTACAGCTTTCACCGTGCGGTAAAATAAAGACTACAACTTATCTTTATTCTGCGGCTCAATACGATTACGGTGAAACCAAATTTTTATATATTTTTTTTTTTATATTTTACTGCTTTTATTGATAAACCATTTTTTTTCTTAACAAAAAAAAAGTTTGTGTCGCCACATTCTGAGAGCCATAACATCTTTTTTTTTTTTTCACCAATTTGAACGGTGTGAGGGCTTCTTTTTTGCGGGATGAGTTGTAGTTTTTATCGGTAGCATTTTTTTGGTACGTAGAACTTTTTGAACATTTTTTTTTATTTTTTGAGAGTGAAGTTGACCAAAAAACAGCAATTTTGGGGTTTTTACATTTTTATTTTTTACGACGTTCACCGTGCGCATTAACCCCTTCGCGCCATTTCACGTACAGTTACGTGATGGGAGATGGCCTTTTCGCGCATCTCCACGTAACTGTACGTGATGGAGATGAAGCTGGCTCAGGAGCTGAGCCAGCGACATCACCGCCGGGTGACAGCTGTATGTTACAGCTGGCACCCTGAGGTATCGGCCAGGACCGGAGCTAGCCGCCGATCCGACCGATTAACCCCTCACATGCTGCGTTCAATAGAGATCGCAGCATGTGAGGAGTTTATAGCCACCGGCGCCCCAGCAACGTGATCGCTGGGTTGCCGTTGGCTGCAAAGGCGATCGGAGGGCTAATGCTTACCTCCCGATCAGCCTGTAACGGAATCCTCCTATGCCCCGTCGTCGGCGGGGCCCAGGAGGCTTCCGGTACCATCGGCAAGATGGCGCCGGCTCAGCTTCCGGCTCAGAAGCTGAGCCGGCGTCATCAGCAGTGGGTGTCCGCTGTATGTTACAGCGGACACCCCGATCTATCGGCAGGAACCGGAGCTAGCTCCGATTCCTGGCATTAACCCCTTCAATGCAGCGATTCAATGCAATCGCTGCATCAAAGTGGTTTGTATGCAATTGGCAGCCTTGCCATGCGATGGCAAGGCTGGCGACTGCTACTATGGCAACAGGATGCCTAACAATGGCTTCCTATCTGCCATTACGTTAGCCGATTAGGCCCCGCCCGGAGGCGGAGCCTGATCGGCTTGCTGTCAGTGAACAACTGACAGTTCTAATACATTGCACTACATAGGTAGTGCAATGTATTAGAACATCAAACAAACAGTTGGACCTTCAAGTCCCCTAGTGGGACCAAAGAAAAGTGTAAAAAAAAGTGTAAAAAAAGTAAAAATAAAAGTTGTAAAACATACAATAAAAGTTTCAAATAATAACACAAAACACAATCGCCCTTTTTCCTTTATCAAGTCATTTTATTATTGAAAAAAATAATAAAGCCATACATATTTGGTATCGCTGCGACCGTAACGACCTGAACTATAAAAATATTATGTTATTTATTCCGCACAGTGAACGCCGTAAAAAAACAAAACTAAAAAATACTGACATAATTGCTATTTTTTGGTCACTTTGTCTTCCAAAAATTTTAATAAAAAGTGATCAAAAAGTCGCATGTACCTAAAAATGGTACCTATAAAAACTATAACTCGTCTCGCTAAAAACAAGCCCTCATAGAGCACCGTCGACGAAAAATTAAAACCGTTATGGTTCTCACAACTTGGCGACAGAAAAAATCCATTCGCTTTACAAAAGTTATTTTATTGTGCAAAAAGTTGTAAAACATAAAAAGTGCTATAAATTAGGTATCACCGGAATCGGACTGACCTGCAGAATAAAAGTAACATGTAATTTATAATGCGTGGTGAACGCTGTATAAAAAAAACTAAAAAAATATGCCAGAATTGCTGTTTTTTGGTCACCTTGCCTCCCAAAAAAAAAAGGATAACAGGTGATCAAAATGTCGCATGTACCCCAAAATGGTACCAATAAAAACTACAGCCCGTCCCGCAACAAACCAGCCGTCATACCACTACGTCTATGAAAAAATAAAATTAGTCAAGGCACCAATAAATCAGGAAAGAAAAATATGTAGTTGTGCCGGCTCGAGGGGAACATTTCTTCTGTTTCAAGTGGCGAATTATCAAGGCCCCTAAAATTAGGGAACCAGGAAGGGGTGGGCCCAAACATATCTGCTGGAAGTGAGGGTGCCCGTATTATACTTGGACAACACTTTCCCAGCAAAATTCCCCAAACTTCAAAGGTGCCGAGTGTGGACCAAAAGGGGAATAAGTAAAGACCATTTATTAGTGCGACACCGGCCTGTGCAGAAAGGATTGTGTCACAGCATAACACACATCTATGGATTATTTTATTGTTTTTTTTTACCCCACTATACCACCTGACTATGCCCCTTATATACTCCGCCCGCCTTACATGTGCCCCGACATTATAAACGGAAACACCAGTAAGACTCAAAACAAAACTACTACAAGCAAAATCCACGCTCCAAAAGCCAAATGGCGCTACCTCCCTTCTGAGCCCTACAGTGTGCCCAAACAGCAGTTTACTTCCACATATATGGCATCGCCATACCCGGGAGAACCCTTTTAACAATTTTTGGGGTGTGTGTCTCCAGTGGCACAAGCTGGGCGCCACATATTGGCATATCTATTGAAAAACCATTTTCACTCTGCAATATCGAGTGCACACCAATTTCTGCCAATCACCTGTGGGGTTAATATGCTCACTACAGCCCTAGGTGAATACCTTGAGGGGTGTAGTTTCCAAAATGGGGTCACTTCTGGGGGGTTTCCACTGTTTTGGTCCCACAGGGACTTTGCAAATGCGACATAGCGCCCAGAAACCAATCCAGCAAAATCTGTACTCCAAAAGCCAAATGGCGCTCCTTCCCTTCTGAGCCCTACTCTGTGCCCAAACAGCAGTTTATGACCACATATGTGGTATTGCCGTACACAGGAGAAGTTGCTTTACAAGTGTTGGGGTGCTTTTTTTCATTTATTTGTTGAGAATATGAAACATTTTCAGCTAAAACTACGTCTTATTGAAGAAAAAGGATTTTTTTTATTTTCACTGCCCAATTCTAATAAAATCTATGAAACACCTGTGGGGTCAAAATGCTCACTACACCCCTAGATGAATTCCTCAAGGGGTGTAGTTTCGTGAATCGAGTCACTTTTGGGGAGTTTCCACTGTACTGGTACCTTAGGAGCTTTGCAAAAGTGACATGGTGTCAAGAAACCAATCCAGCAAAATCTGTGCTCCAAAAGCCAAATGGCACTCCTTCTCTTCTGATCCTTGCCGTATGCCCAAACAGCCGTTTATGACCACAAATTGGGTATTGCCGTACTCCAGAGAAGTTGCTTTACAAATGTTGGGGTTATTTTATTCCTTTATTTGTTGAGAAAATGAAAAATTTTGAGCTAAAGCTACGTCTTATTGGAAAAAAATGTTTTTTTTTTATCTTCACTGCCCAATTCTAATAAAATCTATGAAACCCCTGTGGGTTCAAAATGCTCACTACACCCCTAGATGGATTCTTCAAGGGGTGTAGTTTCCTAAATGGAGTCACTTTTTTGGTGTTTTCACTGTTTTGGTCCCTTAGGGGCTTTGCAAATGTGACGTGGTCTCCGCAAACCATTCCTGCTAAATTTGATCTCCAAAAGACAAATGGCACTCTTTCCCTTCTAAGCTCCGCCGTGTGTCCAAACAGCCGTTTATGACCACATGCGGGGTATTGTTTTACTCGGGAGAAATTGCTTTACAAAAGTAGTGGTGCATTTTCTCCTTTTAGTCCTTGTGGAAATTAGAAAAAATTAGCTAAACCTACATTTTCTTTGAAAGAATGTAGATTTTCATTTTCACGGCCTACTTCCAATAATTTCTGCAATAAACCTGCGGGGTCAAAATGCTAACTATACCCCTAGATAATTTCCTCAAGGGGTGTAGTTTCCAAAATGGGGTCACTTTTGGGGGATTTCCACTGTTTTGGCGCCGCAAGAGCCTTTCAGACCCGACATGGTGCCTAAAATATTTTCTAATAAAAAGGAGGCCCCAAAATCCTCTAGGTGCTCCTTTGTTTCTGAGGCCTGTGCTTCAGTCAATAAGTGCACTAGGGCCACATGTGGGGTATTTCTAAAAACTGCAGAATCTGGGCAATAGATATTGAGTTGCATTTCTCTGGTAAAACTTTCTGTGTTACAAAAAAAATAGATGAAAAATGAATTTCTGCAAAAAAAAAAAGAAATTTGAACATTTCACATCTACTTTGCCTTAATTCCTGTGAAACATCTAAAGGGTTAATAAACTTTTTAAATGCTGTTTTGAATACTTTGAGGGGTGAAGTTTTTAAAATGGGGTGACTTATCGAGGGTTTCTAATATATAAGGCCTTAAAATCCACTTCACAACTGAACTGGCCCCTGTAAAAATAGCCTTTTGACATTTTCTTGAAAATGTGAGAAATTGCTGCTAAAGTTCTAAGCCTTGTGAGGTCATAGAAAAATAAAAGGATGTTCAAAAAACGATGCCAATCTAAAGTAGACATATGGGTGATGTTAATTAGCAACAATTTTGTGTGGTATTACTATCTGTCTTACAAGCCGATACATATAAATTTAGAAAAATGCTAATTTTTGCAATTTTTCGCTAAATTTTGATGTTTTTCACAATTAAATACTTAATGTATCGAGCAAATTTTGCCAGTAACATAAAGTCCAATGTGTCACGAGAAAACAATCTCAGAATCGCTTGGATAGGTAAAAGCATTCCGGAGTTATTACCACATAAAGTGACACATGTCAGATTTGAAAAAATAGGCTGTGTCCTTAAGGCCAAAACAGGCTCAGTCCTTAAGGGGTTAAATAACGCTATATTGTAATAGTTCAGGCTTTTATGGACTCAGCGATACCAATTTTGTTTACTTTAATACATTACTTTAGGGGGAATATGGGAAAAAGGTTTGTTTTTTTTTAGCTTTAGATCGCTGTTGGAGGGGGCCGTCCCCACATTTCAACGCCTCAGATGCTGCGGTCGCGATTGACTGCAGCATTTGAGGGGTTAAACAGCCAGGAACAGTGTGATCGTTGCTCCTGGCCGTTAGTCCCGGGTGTCCGCTGTTAAATATAGCCTACACTTGCAGCATATGGAGCGTGCTCCAAACATCACCCCCCAGCACACGGGTGTAATCGCTTGTCTGGGTGTGCGAAGGGGTTAAAATGCTATTACTGCTTTGTTTATAGATCATCATGACCATATTCTGGGGTGCCCTGGTTTTCCAGACTCCCACTTCTGTCCTTTTTCTCCTGGGTCTGTTGTGCTCCTGCATGTACATCACTGAACTATTTTAGGGTGCAGTCACATGCGGCAGATTTTGTTACAGAAATTTTCTGCAAATAAAAATGAGTTCCATTCATCTGCATGGAGTTGTTTCTGCAGCAGGTGCAAGTATTATTCAGATAAATGGGACTGATTTTCAGTTGCAAAAAATTTCCGCAACAGAATCTGCTGCGCGGGACTGCATCCTTAGGCCAGGATCATACACGCACTTTTGTGGCATGGTTTAGCTCCGTTGTTTTTTTGGTTTGTTTTTTAAAGCCAAACACTGGAGTGGACACAAAAGAAAAAAAGATTCATTAGTATTTTTACCTTAACTTCCTTTTGGATCCACTTCTGACTTTGGCCAAAAACTGCATGTTTGATCCTGGCCTAAAGGGCTTTTCTGGCATATTTTTGTAAAACTCCTCAATATAAAATGGTGATAAACTCTCCTTTACAATTCTCCTGCACTGATGGTTCTAGGACTCCCTGCTGTTCTGGTTTTCCTTGAATTCAATAACCAGTAAATCCCCTCCACCATGTTTCCTGTAGCTGCAAATAAGATCTGTACAACACGGGGAAGGAATTTTGGACCATTTTGTGCTGAAAATATGGATATGTCAAATATCGGGTAGATGAGGGTCTCACCAATGGGGCCTGCACCTATCTTGAGAGCTGGGATCCTCTGACCCTGTATACTGAGGTGGTGACAGTAGATGGGTTTAGGGGAAAGGTGGTGGAGATTACAGAAACAGCTGAGCTTGCTGTGCATGTTCCTCCCATAGAAGTGAATGGGAGTGATGGTAACCGAGTAGCGCTGCAAACTTGGCTGTTTCCGTACTCCCAGCCACCTCTCCTCTGCGTGTCCACGTGGATGTGGTGGCATTACCAGCCGGGCACCTCTTTTCTGTGACCTGTAGCTATCAGACATTTATGGCAAAGCCTGATGGGAATACTCTGTGAATTTGCATCACTATGGGGCTCTGTGTTTACTAGAACTGGCGGTCTGAGTCTTGCAGCAATATTCCGGTGTCAAACTGGCTTAGGCTCGCTCTGTTCAGTTTTATGCAGGCAGAAATTCTGCCTCAAAATTCCTGATGAAATATTGAGGTTGATTTTTGACCTGCCTGCATCTTGTCGCTTTTATTGCTGCGTTTTTCAGCTGCAGCCATTGAGTGTCGCGGGCAAAAAATGCGGCGAAAACCGTTTCTCTGCCTCCCATTGATGTCAATGGAAGGTCAGAGCTGGAAACGCCTGAAGAGAGCGAGACGCTTAATCTTCCCAAGAGACTTTTTTTTAAATTTATTTATTTTTCTCCTGCTGGTGCGGGAAATAAACGCTTCCGCTTCTCGTTGAAATCAATGGGAAGCGGTTTCGGCGGCAAAAAAAAAAAAACTCTGAAAAGGGCCTAACAGGAACTGAAGACCGCTCGTTCTAGCCATATGACTGCTGTAGCAAATCACTGGCCTCCGATGGTACGCCGATTCTGTAGCATTACCGATGAGGCCAGTGATTGGATGCAGCGATCACTTAAATGGAATAGCACGTCATTACTTCCTGTACAAGTAAATACACCGCCAGGGACCGCCTGCGTGGCGGTGGATTTAGTAGGTGATTATTTTGGTATTTTATCGCATCCTCCTCCTGCAGCCGGTCTTTTAAATATCTTTCATAATTACTTTGACATTTTCAGGTGCGTTAAAGTTTGGTGACTACTTCTGTGAGACTTGTCATGAAGGTCATACTGGTTGTCACTCAGATTAGGAGCAGGGGCCTGAACAAAATTGTTAGTTGGGTGGAAGGAGGATTCCACGACTTTTAGGGTATGTTCACACGGCGGGGGTCCGTAACGGCTGAAATTACGGGGATGTTTCAGCCTGAAAACATCCCCGTAATTTCAGCCGTACTGGCATGTGCAGGCGCTTGAACGCCGCGTCAATTACGGCCGTAATTAGCGCTGCTATTCATTGGAGTCAATGAATAGCGGCTCCAATTACGGCCAAAGAAGTGACAGGTCACTTCTTCTACGCGGTCGTCTATTTACGCGCCGTCATTTGACAGCGGCGCATAAATATACGCCTCGTGTGAACAGACAAACGTCTGCCCATTGCTTTCAATGGGCAGATGTTTGTCAGCGCTATTGAGGCGCTATTTTCAGACGTAATTCGGGGCAAAAACGCCCGAATTACGTCCGTAAATAGGCCGTGTGAACATACCCTTACATTGCTTGTCACTGTGTATAGGGCGCTGGAAGCTCCGACCTGCCTCTAGTCAGGACAGCAGTAGCTGCAGTTTCTGTAACTTCCTACGTCCACACTTTCAGAAAAGTCTTGGTCTGTCCGTGCTTGTCTGTGAGGGATTACGCCGGAGAAGCCGCCACCATGACGAGCTACCACCGAACTCCTGGGGAGGCGCGTACCGCACGGTACCAGGATCTACGTAGCTGAGGCGCTGGGCTGTGAGTGGGCGTGTTCTAAGGGGTGTGTCACCGGCTATGTTGGGGGCGTGGTTCCCCTGACAGCCGGAGTACTTCCCGGCATGCCCTAGGGCTGACGGGGCTGGCACTAACGAATTTGAATGAGAAGCTCTGGGCTTTCGGCGCCATTTTCGAGTCATGACTGGACCGGAGCTGTCCGTGGGAGCTTTAGTCTAGCAGGACGCAACATGTATTGCAGTGACGGGTGTTGCGTGTGCCCTGACAGCCTGAGCACAGGACCGCAGTGAGCGGCTGAGGGGATGCCGGTGTGAGGATAGTGCGCTGGTACCTGCGGCTGTCATTCTGAGGTAGGTGAGGACGTTAGCAGTCCGGGTTTATAGATCAGACGTGCCGCGGCTGGGGTGGGATCACCGTGTATGTGTATATTCTGCCCTGAGCCCGGCGTCTCCCCCCTCTCCCCGTGTGTGGTGACAGCTCCGCGGCAGCGCTCACTACTCCATCACGTAATAACACCTGTCAGGATAGTCGGAAAAATCGGAAAAAATTCTTAAAAAATCCCTTGAAGCCCCCCGAGTGTCCACCAAGTCGCAGCCGGGTCCTGGGGGGCTCTAGTTTGAATTTTTCAGTTTGAGCGGGACTGTGAGGGGGGGCTGGGCGGGTGCATCTGTCAATGAGAGGGGGGGCAGCAGCACCGCTGTCATCTCTACACATCCTGATACTTGGAACTGACATGACAACCCCCACCACGTATTGGTGTACCCCTTTATCTTGCTACCTATATAACGGGGTAGCGCCCCTGTGCTTGGATCGTACTCGTGACGGAGGGGGCATGGGTTGTAAAGCACTGCTGGGTAAAGTTTAGTACGTGCCCCCCCCCCCTCCCGACTAGAGATAAGGGGCGCCTCTCAACGCCCCCCAGAGCGCAGGTGACGTTTTTATTGGACATGGAAGGGGTTAATTGTAATGTGCGCTATGGATATATGTACATAGGTCTATGTGTAAAATATATTATCGTGAGTAGTCTTCCACATGTACAATGCTTAGACGTGTAATAAACTGATATATATATTATATATTTTGCGTTCCTCGTAGTTCGGTAGTTTCCTCGGATTGCAGGCGGTTCTGGCAGTTGTCTTTATATCACACACACTTGGTATTTAGTAACACATCACAACTTTGTGGCGTTGTGTGACTATTCTATGCACCTGGTGTGACTTGCGTGTATATTCCACTACGGTATTAGTAATGTAGTATTTCGCCTGTGGATTGTATAGAATATATTTTCACACCTTTTTGATAATTTTGCAATCAACGAAAAATGTGAGATTCTATTCGGGCGCTGGAGTGATAATCTATACAGATGGAGAAGGATATTTCTAGATGTGCTCTACTATATATTTACACAGTTGTAGTGCGTTCTGTTTGATATCCGCACTATAGTGTGTACATGTCCAATGTCGAACATCTGGTTATAAAGGTCCCTCCATATGAGTCCGTGTGACCGCATGTGGAGGTGGCAGAGCACACCTGGGGGGTAGTGTGCCGGGCATCTGTGCCATGCTACATGTCCTAGCAAATGTAATTTCACTCCAACGGGGACAGTAACATTACAGCGTTGCAAAATATTTTGGCGCTATATAAGCGACAGACATAATGTGTTCCAAGCGACAGCCCGGGGTGTGAACACGGGATATACATGGCACTCATTTGATTACTGATGTGTGGATCAGTGAGGCGGTATCGGTGCGGTTGGGCACCTGCACATCTAGGTAGTGTATTATGTAACCGGTGGTGGCGGATGGGCGCAACCTGACCCGGTGTGTACTGATGTATATGTAACTGTGCGGCTATTCTCACGAGTGCTGTGTACATGGAAACCGCAGATATGTTACGGTATATAGAGAAACTAGTGATCTATAATATCTCGCTAGTTAGTGGACACTGTATAGTGTGTGTGTGTGTGTGTGTGTGTGTGTGTGTGTGTGTGTGTGTGTGTGTGTGTGTGTGTGTGTGTATATATATATCATTTTATTTATTCGCTCTCTAGTAGATGGATACGGTATATCTGTTTTTTTTTTATTCTATACGCGCATACTGGTAGTTGGTCTACTTGGTGATCGTTCTATACGGAGCTATACATAGCATGTATATTGGTAATAATGTAGGCTTTATGATATATACACATACTGGTAAAGGACGCTATATATCATGCCTGGTAGTTGCTGTACATTCTATAATGTGTATACACAGGTCGGTGATGGACGCTGGTATCCACGTATACTGGTAGAGAGTGTATATGCTCGTTGTTATATATTGTTGTGCAGTGTATAGATCTCCGCTATAGATAGTACATAATGTACGTGCAGTGCTGTACACTTCTATCTTGGCAGTGCTATTGATCGTGTTGTGTCTCTGTTCACAATGACACGGCTTTTGCCAGACTAGATCGAACCTGGGCCCCGTGTTATCCATGAACCGGACAACGGGGTCAGTGGGGTGGGGTCCGGTTGTCAGTGGAGCGGAGACGTGCGGCTCGTGTGTACGTGTGATATAAAGCTGCGTTATGTAATCCTCCGGCACTGCTATAGCAGCCAGTGATTAGTGGGGGAGGCTCATCTGATCGCACCACGGACACCCGCGAGCCTGCACCTAGTCCACACCCAGTCATAAAGTGTCAGCCTTATTACATGGCAGCAGGTGCTGAGCTCCCTCCGCTCATATTTTATCAGACTGTCCGAGCCCGGGCTCTACAGTCGTCCTGGCTGTGGTGACAACAAACACTCAGCATGCTGCATGTCCTCCTAGTTTATGGATCAAGACTTTCTTCTACTCCATAGTATTATATATTTTTTTGTTTTTCCACTGAATTGTATAGTAATGTACAGAACTACATATAGAGGGTCTGCTTCAATAAATATTAGTACTCTTGAAAAGCAATGACCTGTATTGGTCTGTATAGATAGATAGATAGATAGATATAATTTTTTATTTTTTTTGGGGGGTAAAATTTTATTGCAGATGTAAGACCTCCCCCTCATTTACTTCAATAGTTGAATTGATAAAATAGAAATGGATTTCATTAATGTGCAGAAATTAGTTGTATTTTTTTGCATCTGATCTGTTTTTTGTTCCAAAACATATTTTAAATAAAGTTTTATATATTAAATGAACTCATAGATACATGTATTTTTTTTTTTTTAGGTATTAAATTAAATTGCTACTTTTATTTACTATTTTCACGAATATCTTAGCATTTTTTTTCCCGTTCCATCAGGGGCTTTAATGTGTTGGTGCAAAGAATAGTGTGGTCTACAAGTGCCATTCTTGCGGTCACATACACCGGAAACCTTACTGACCCTATTATATGTCAACTGGATTCTTCATAAGTGCATTCAGAATGGATACCATGATTATAGTGTGAACAGAGCCTTGGGCCTTGTTCATGCGTATTTCGACACGGTTTCCGCAGTGGCATTAGCATGAATTCCGCCTGTAAAATGGCTTCCATTGTTTTGAATGGGAAACCGCCACCCTTGCTCCTACATACCTGGAATTTTCAGTGTGCGGAATTGAAAACCACGTTGCTAAAAAAAAATATTTTTTTTACAGTATAACAGGCCAGTTTGGTTAATATTTATTTCACATGACGGGTCCCTTTTGTGATTGACTACTGTAAATAATTACCAAAACACCATTGTTTATTTATTTTTCTAACCATATTATTGTACTGCTAAAATCATCTTGGGTAATAGTTTTATTTATTGTCTTTTGCAATATAAAATGGTTATCTGTGAATTTCAAAATTCACAGCTGTTATGTCTGTTTA
Source organism: Rhinoderma darwinii (assembly GCF_050947455.1). Lineage (NCBI taxonomy): Eukaryota > Metazoa > Chordata > Amphibia > Anura > Rhinodermatidae > Rhinoderma > Rhinoderma darwinii. The sequence continues at coordinate 75,550,816 of NC_134688.1, read as the reverse complement.
ACAAAAGAGGGGGAAAAAAGCCTAAAACCTTTTCACTCGTCTCTTTCTGTATTAACTAGAAACATCTGCAATTCACGATCATGCAAAAATGAATTTTAGTATCAAGTGGTCACATAACGTGTGTGTGTGTGTGTGTGTGTGTGTGTGTATACCTATAAGCATGTCGGAGGATCACTAATGAATCCTGGTCTCGGAAATCTGTTGAGTGTCATCTTGCTATGTTACATGGCATTTTTATTGCAGGTTTTGACCTTTCAATAGTTAAAACGTGGGGAGGGGGTAGGTGTTACTGCTGTGGTTAGAAGTCTAGTATCCATGCAATAATTTGTTATTGTGCTTAGTCTTGATGGACCTATCTATTCACACTATGCGTAAGTGGATCATAACAAGAGGAAAGGTTTTTTTTTTTTCTTTAGATGCCCTGAAAGTGGGAAAAACAAGAGTTTTTGCTATTCCTGTGGCATTGTGTGAATTAGTGCCTGTGGAGCGGACCATGTCAGGTATATTGTCCTGGACACCCCCTTCCCCCTCACTACTATGTAATGAAGTTTGTTTGCGAGATTGCTCTTTCTCAGAAAAGTTATTTTTATAACTAATGGCTTTTAAATTGTCACATTTTTTAGGACAACATATGGCCTTTTAAGTGTGTTTTGAAACTACAGATACTAATCATCAGACATAATATTCTAAACCATTAATTTCAGAACTACAAACCTTTCACTTTCCACCAAAACCCAGCAATCTGATGTGGGCTTTTAGTAAATTGAGTCATTTCTTCTGAACATGGGCTTGAATTTGTCAGTTTAGTCTCTTGTGTTTTTGTATGTGTAAAGTGTATGGGGGGGGGGGGGGGTGTATTGCGCAGCTAGTTATTTATGGGCGATAAGACGTATTGTAGTGTGTGGGGGGGTATATATGTTTTGGCATGTTGTCTGTAGACCTTTAGTTTGCTGTACATACGTGTAAGTTATGCTGCACTGCAAGAATCCTCCTCCCTCATGAGAATATAGAAATAAGCTTGTTCTATCTCACCAATAATGCCATTGTTAGTTTATTTTGGGAAAAATATACAATTGAGATTTAGTTTTTTCCTTCAGTGCAGAGCAAAACCTGTTAGTTTACAAGATTTTATTTGTTTTCGGGAAAACACTCCAGAATGATGTATTGTTTCTGTATTTTTCTGATTTGCACGATCCACAATTCAGCTGTATTTACACATTATATAACACCAATATGTCGTTAGTATTCCGATCCATAATACGGACGGGCTGTCTTTTAGGGCAGAACAAGATCCTTGTAAAAATACAGATGACCGATCAATGCATCCTCTTTTGAATGCTCTGCATGATTTCAATGGAGTTTTGCATCTGCAAATCATATAAATAAATGCTTGCTGTGTATTTCAAATATGGAGGTATTTATTTTGTATTTATTTTTTACTTGAAAAGCTGGACTATATAACTACACATGTAACAAGGTTAATAATTGAAAAATAGTGTTACATCCATATTTTTGGCACCAGGAGTTTGTTGTGTACTTCCACTTGTGTTGACTGGAGAAATCTCTGGTAAAATCTGTTTTAAAACATTCTAAAACGCTGCAGAAAAAAATCCCACAGCATGTGAACCGGGCTGCCTTATTTATCTAGATTTTAAAAAAAATTCCTCAGTGCTAAAATGTCATAGCCTGACAGGGACAGCTTTTTTTTTTTTTTTAAAATCTAAAACTTGGATGTTTTATCATCCGTCACGTCTATAGCCTAAAATGTGATCATGTGGGTTCCACCAGGATCAGTAATTATTTTTTTTTCTCTGTTCTATTCAAACTTATTCCAGTTTTGATCAGTAAAGTATTTGGAACATAAATACAAAGCATTCTGCTGATTTATTTTACATTTTTCTGCATCGCCCAAGCAAAAAGCTGGCATTTGAGACTGGACTGGTACAGTGTAAACCTTTTCTTCTCTGTCCTGTAATAGAGTATTTTGGGCATCAATCTGCTGACTTCTTTTTCTTCTGACTCCACCATAAACTTCCAAGCTTGGCTGTTTATTTCAATGGGTAGAGGGGGGGGGGCTGCTGTCCGGCATCTCCTGAGAGCAGCTCATCTCAGAGGTACAGAGAATTAGACATCCAACATCCCCCGATCTTTATTTCCCCGATGCACAAGAAATAGTAACTGATCCTGCTAAAATTTGTTATGGCCAAATTAGTCTCTGTTCACACTTATGTCATGGCTTAAGTTCATAAAGGAGCTAGGACAGATTATTTTTTGAACAGCTCGTGACAGATCCCAATAACTTAAAATTACTTACCGTCACAAATACCAGAACCAAATTCAAAGTGCTGCAGACTGTCAAATAGGGGAAAAACAAAATGTGTGGACAGAGCCGTTGTTGGTCATATTTTAACCCCTCAAGGACACTGCTAATTTTGGCCTTGAGGACAGAACAATTTTTTTTAGATTTCCATTTTTGCATCCCGAAGCTCAACCTTTTTTATTTTTTTATTTTTTGTACAATGTAGTTGTATGAGACTTTGTTTTTTGTTGTGCTTTTATGTAGGTACCATTTTTTTGGGCACAAATACATTATCATTTAATTTATATAAATTTTTATTTTGGCGAAAAAGCAGTTCCGCTGCAGTTTTTAATATATTTTTTTTTTACACCATACACCGATCATCATAAATGTTATACATTTGTTACGGTTGTGACTATACCAAATCTGTCTATTTCATGAAGTTTTGGGACTTATATTTGAAAAACTTTATTGTAAAAAATTTATTTGAGTAATATTTTTTTAATTTAACAAATTGATTTTTTTTTTTTTTTACATGAATTTAACTTTTTTTTTTTTTTAATCCCATAAAGGGAATTGCTATCTTTTATATATTTTTTTTTAACTGTAATGTACTGGCATATATCTATGTACGTTAGCCTGTGTATTGATTTGTGCACAGGCAGCTGTTAGGGCATACCTCAGTATGCCCTAATAGGAAATATGTTCATAAAGCCCTGGGGTCCTTCAATGGACCCTCGGCTGTCTGGCCATGCAAGTTATGGGCTATGATCGCATCACAGGGATTTTCTGTGAAGCGATCGAAGGGCAGTCCCTTCTCTTATTTACTTTGATCGCCGCATTCAAGGGGTTAACGGCGGAGAGCAGAGGTTTCTCTTCTCTCTACTGTTAGAATCCAACAAAGAAAATGATCGACTGAAGCACAACAAATTAATAGCAAAAAATACAAAATTTTATTAACATGTAACCATGACAAAGATTAAAACTGGAACAGGGGATGAGACACTCAATAAAAAGACATCGAAAACAGTCATGTACTGGATATAGATGTGACATAAATCTATACAAGCTTGTTTATTTATTAGTACAGCAAAATAAGATAGTATACATGCCTATGCAGACCTGTAGCTAATGAAGCCTAATAAATGATGGCAAAAACAGGGTCAGCAAGGGATGGAATACATGTATGTATGTACTGCCTGGGTTGCCTCTATAAGAGTATATGTGTGGCAATGATTATATGCAGATACCTGAGTCCAATGATTTATCTGTACATGCATGATAGCCTAATATACGCCATGGTGTGTACTACGGGATCAGTGCTACAGGTAACATACAGCAATGTGCATAGACGCACACAGAGGTGCCAGGCCAATATCAAGCAAGAAAGTCAATGATAGCTGTGCAACATACCAGTAGACATGATGAGGATGTCTGGACCAGACATCCTCATCATGTCTACTGGTATGTTGCACAGCTATCATTGACTTTCTTGCTTGATATTGGCCTGGCACCTCTGTGTGCGTCTATGCACATTGCTGTATGTTACCTGTAGCACTGATCCCGTAGTACACACCATGGCGTATATTAGGCTATCATGCATGTACAGATAAATCATTGGACTCAGGTATCTGCATATAATCATTGCCACACATATACTCTTATAGAGGCAACCCAGGCAGTACATACATACATGTATTCCATCCCTTGCTGACCCTGTTTTTGCCATCATTTATTAGGCTTCATTAGCTACAGGTCTGCATAGGCATGTATACTATCTTATTTTGCTGTACTAATAAATAAACAAGCTTGTATAGATTTATGTCACATCTATATCCAGTACATGACTGTTTTCGATGTCTTTTTATTGAGTGTCTCATCCCCTGTTCCAGTTTTAATCTTTGTCATGGTTACATGTTAATAAAATTTTGTATTTTTTGCTATTAATTTGTTGTGCTTCAGTCGATCATTTTCTTTGTTGGATTCATTGTTGTTGATCGATGCACCAAGGTTATCTTGGTCATTACCTGGGACGCAAACACAGTAGATTTCATATTGTTCAGCAACGTTGCTTTATATTGAACATTACTCTGTGTCTGTGCCCCCTCTTTCGGTGGTATTGTATTTGTATAATCTCTACTGTTAGAGCGGTGCTGCGGTTGTGTATTACAGCTGTTGCCCCACTGCCGATCGCACGTGGACACGGCTGTCACAGGACGAGAATGCTCGTCCTAATGTGCAAAGTAACCGCCGCTCAGGATGAGCATTCTCGTTCTGTGTCGGCAACTAGTTAAAGAAAATTGCAAGAAAAATGCTTTAGAAGAGCATAGATATGCATCCACTTTTTTTTATTTTTTTTTAATAGTGTTTTTTATTTTTTTTCATATGATGCCCAGTTCTGTATAACTAGCGCCATACCGCCTGATATTTCTTCTCCGTACAATAACTGCTGTATAGCAGCGCTCGTCTCTCCACTGTAGGGGGATATTCTAAAATAGAGCAATCCTTTTGTAATAGTGTGTGTGTGTGTGTGTGTGTTAGATCGATCTAAAAAAAATTCTATTACTCATGGAGATTTTTAGGACTTTTTCAAAAGGGCTTGGTACATACAAAAAATTTAGAAATGAGCTATACACTTGTGATTTTCTTTTACATTTTTTATTTCTTTCCATTTAATTGGTTAGTGAATAAATTAGGCCTATTGTCCAGATATTAGGTGACAGACACAGGAAGTGATATCACTGGATTGAGCTGCAGACAGGAGGGCAAAATTTGGAGCATCACACAGGGCAATAACTGCAACCATGTTACAAGTCACTAGTTTTGTCACTGAACTTGAAGGCTTTTCTCACCACAACAACTTATCACCTGTCCACTGGGTAGGTGATGGTGTTTGATTGCGTGACACTCGCCGATTAAAAGAAAGGGGGTGCGGAGTCCCCTGTATGAATGGAGCGGCAGGTCACACGTGCGTGCTGTTGCTCCATTCATTCTCTCTAAGCTTGCCGGAGATAGTGCCGTACTTGGCTATTTCCTGCAGTCCCGTAGAGATTGAATGGCGCAGCAGTGACCAGCCGCTTTGTTCAAACGGGACTTAGGGCCCCTAGCGATCAAACATTTATCCCCTATCCTGTAGGGAAGTTGTGGTAGTGAGAACCCCTATAAGCTTCAACGCCTTTTCTGTCAAGGACGTATCACTTACATCCTGACAGGTTCTACGCCACCGAAGTGCCTTCCTATCGATAACTCAGGCTGGATCGTAGCTTTCAAACAAGCCTGAAATTGGATAGCTACGTTTCTTGTGATACTACCTGAGCTAAAGCAGGTTAATATGGCAGCTGCATATGTTCACAGCTCCCATTTTAGCCTGTGTGAAGGAGAAGATGGGGGGGGCGCATGTTGGCAGCATGCGGGGAGAAGAGAAACTTCTCATCCTTTTTTACCTGTATGGCTGTAGATGACCCCAGGGGGAGGGGTGACTAACTTCTTCTAATGTTGTCAACACCCCTCTTATCAATCGGAGAGCATACTTGCTATCTGTCACATATTGGTCTTTTTCTGAGGAAAAAAAAAGTAAGCTGATGAGCAGTAGCTCATCTAATCACCCCTATTGACTCTACAACCCGGACATTTACCAGCGGCGTTAAATAAGTCACACCACGCACTTGCCCTTTACGCAAACATCAATAAAGTTTGTACATTCATGTTGTCCATACATTAATACACTAAGCTTTAAGTTTGTATAGGGGGATAAAAAATGATATACGTATAGAATCCAATTTGCATTTAAAAATTGGTTGGCACGTTCCTGTGGTTTCGAAGTTTCATTTAATACACGCACCTGTGAACGCAGACCTGTGTGGTATGTATCAACTTCTCACATATTCCAGTTCTTTGCAGAGAAAGGGATCTTTTAAGATAGCCTGTCACTAGGCCATTTAAAGGAACAGTGTCGCCAAAAATTTTTTTTCCATGTCAGTTTTATGTTAGTGTTTTATTAAAAACGTTTTTATTTGTTTGTGTGCTACTTTTTTCTATTTTTTCACTTTTTTTCTTCCCTATGGGGGCTGCCATTTTTTTTCCATTTCTGTATGTGCCGATTAACGACACATACAGACATGGAATACGGCAGCCACAGTCCCATAGGGACTGCGAACGGGCCCCGTCCCATCCACTTCTGTGTACGCCGTCTGTGTGGGAACGGCGCATGCTCCCACACAGTCCAATTTGAAATGCGCACCGTCCGGCGCCATTTTCTTGTGGACCGGAAGTCGCGCCCGGACAGTAAGATTACTACTTCCGGTCGCGGCTTCCGGACTTGTGCACATGAAGGAGCGGACGGGCCGGAGGGAGCCGCGGCGGCAGGAGCAGGTAAGAGATTTCTATGTATGTTCGTGTTTGTGTGTGTTTACTACTGTATGTAAACCTACTACACTGTGTGTTAGCTCAAAAAATGGCGACACAGTTTAGGAGGTTTGACCGTTCAATCCCCTCGTTTCTCCCGGCACTAGCCAGGATAAAGGAGGGGGGATTCTCAGAGCTCACTAGAGCGAGTGATTTTATCCCAATTTTGCAGCAAAAAGCAATGTGGTTGCTTTACCACATGCAATGCTGCAATTTTGGGAATAGCTCCATCTAGTGACCAGCGCTGGGAAATATTATAAATTAGAATCTAATTTATAATATTTCCTGACTCGTGAAAAAATAAAAAAAATTTGAACAATGTTTAATCACCTACACACTAACTGTTTAACTAAAAAAAAAAAAACATGTTTTGCTGGCAACACATTCCCTATAAGTTGATATGACACACCGTTGTGTTGGTGCTAATTAGCTGTAGTTAGCCAATGGGGTGGAGCTAGCATTCCTGCCTCTGATGCTGACCAATCCGTGCGAGGCAGCTTGATGGTCGTTCAAGCCCTGTTGGCTAACTGCAGAAAATTAGCCAACACCAGTGGGCCATATCTCTGGAACGGGGGGGGGGGGGTCCAGGCAAAAAACTACAAACTTACTAGAATCAGGGAGACTGTGCTATTCGGGTCAGTACACCAGTTCAACTTATGACCTAGTGACGGGTCCCCTTGAAGTGCCCGTTTTAGTCCAATTTTTGTTTTTTTGAGTTTGTACATTATACCATGTATAGAACTTTATACACGCAACTTCGCATTAATGAATGTAAGCAATAATTGCATGGTAATTCAACTTTGTTAATATGCTGCACATGACCGACTATGCTACCAGAATCATAGCCAAATATTACAAGGCAATCGTTTCAGAGTTTGAGCACAAGCCCTTGTTGCTGTAGATGTATGTGGTGTATATATACATTTTGCACGCTTTGGTCTATTTTTACGACGTTGGGGCTCTGCTGGGTTTAGCGGAGGGACGAGATGCACTTGAACTGGGCTGATTTCCCCTGTAACTGACTGCTATGCAGTGCTAGTTACAGTGGAAAAGTATAGTGTCAAAAAAATACAATGAAATAAATAGTTCCCCAAAGGTCTCAAATTGAACTTAAGTTTTTTTTTTTTGTTTTTTTTTTTCTGTAAGCCTAATAGCAAAAATAATGTGTATAAGAAAAACCTTTTGATCATGGCAAAAATAAATTCGCTAGCCCAACAAGTTAGCCATTTAACGAACGTGTGCAAAGTGGCTTTCTAGCTTAAAACCAGATTTTTGGTCTCCCATTCTGTTGATTTTATGAAGATACGTGCCTGTAGATGGAAGTGGCACGTGTGAACTCTACAAACTTTGCATTTTTTTTATTTTTAGAATGTGTGGTGCACACAAATATAAATGTGGTGTTTGTTTTTGTTTTTTAAATTTAAATCTGTCATTTTGTGATTTATGAGAATTTTTTTTTTCTAATTTACAATTATTGAACACTTTTTTTTTTTTTATCCTATCATTTTTGAGATGCAGCTTGCGTATTCTCTATACATAGAAGCTGCATCAATCGCTGCCAGCTGAACACACGTGATAACCCTAAGGCCACGTGCACACCATGCACATTATCCTGCGGCAAATCTGCAGCGTGAGTATATTCTGACAGGCAGGAGATGTTAAAGATTTTCTACAACGGAAAATCTGCATCGTTATGTCCCAAAAAACGGCAGGTAAATCGGTCAAAAAAAATTGCAGCAAATAGTTCCTTTTTGCTGCGAAAAGTTGCAGATTTTCCTCAGCAATTTTACCTGCGCATTTAGTGTGAAGCTTTTGATTATAGCAAATTTTGTGCACCTGCAGATTTTCTGTGGGTTTCTACTTCAATTCAGATATTATTCACTGTACAAACCGCAACTCAACTTGTGATGAATTATTTATTTTTTTTATTGGCCAAACACGCAGCATCTCCGCACAGAATACGCAGCATACGTTGACATGCTGTGGATTTGAAAGTCGCACATCAGAACACTTTCCACAATCCTTTTCATGCTTGTTTTTACACGTTGCAGAATTTTTCTGCACATAAATTAATCTGCGGTGCTGATTTTAAAACCTTGTGATTCACCTTGTGTTTGTCACAGAATTGTTTATAATTAAAAAAAACTTGCACCAAAAACCGCAGCATAAAGTCTGCACCGGTTTCTGCATCAAAATGTAAAACACATAAAAACAAAAGTGCAGTATTAGGCCTTATTCACACAAACGTGTTAAACGTCCGTGCTACACGCGGGATTTTCACGCGTGCCGCACGGACCTATGTAAGTGAATGGGGCCGTTCAGACAGTGATTTTCACGCAGCGTATATGCGCTGCGTAAAACTCCTAATGATGATGATGCTGGCTGCGTGAAAATCACGCAGCCACACACACCATATGCTGATGCCACACGGACCTTTTGCGCGCGCAAAACGGACACGTCCGTGTGAATAAGGCCTTAAATGTGGATTTTACTTGAATTACCTGTTTATCTGCAGTTTTAATATGACTTTTTCGCAACGTGTGCATGTAGCCACGTTTCGTAAATACTGCAGATTTTCCGCTACGGAAGCCGCAGCAAAGTGGATGAGATCTCATCCACACGCTGCGTAAATATGGAGTGGGTAAACTGCTCAGAAATTGACCTGCGGTGCGGATTTTTTTTTTTAGTAGCATGTTAACCCGTTAGTGACCGGCCCATAGTGTTTCTACGTCGGCCACTAACGGGCCTTATTCCGATGCAATAGTCTTTTTACGTCGCTGCATCGGAATAAGTAAACAGAGCAGGGAGCTATCAAATCCCCCTGCTCTCAGCTGCCAGAGGGCTGGGGGTGTCCCTGCTCTGCCGGGTGAGATCGATATTGGTATCGATCTTACCCGTTTAACCCCTCAGATGCAGTGCTCAATAGCGTGCACCGCTTCTGAGTGGTTTTGGAGAGAGGGAGGGAGCTCCCTCTCATCCCACTGACACCCGGCGATAAGATCGCCGAGTGTCTGTGTCTGTCTCCAATGGCAGCCGGGCCCTAATAAAGGCCCCCAGGTCTGCCTGTAGTGAATGCAGCAGGCATGACCTAGCAGATGCCTGTCCGTTTTAAACGGACAGGCAGTAATACACTGCAATACAAAAGTATTGCAGTGTATTATAATAGCGATCGGAGAATCGCATATTAAAGTCCCCTAGTGGGACTAGTAAAAAAGTAAAAAAAAAAGTTTAAAGGTAATTAAAAAAAAAAATTAAAAACCCAGCTTTTCCCCTTACAAACTGCTTTACTATTAAAAAAATAAAGTAAAAAAGTTACGCATATTTGGTACTGCATCGGCGGAACAATAAAGTTATAGCTCCTCAAATATGGAGACACAAAAACAAATAATTTTGAAAAAAAAGCGTTTTTACTGTGTAAGTAGTAAAACATACAAAAACTATACAAATTTGGTATCGTAATCGTAACAACCCGCTGAATAAAGTTATTGTGTTATTTATACCACACGGTAAACGGCGTAGATTTAGGAATGCGAAAAAGTGGCGTAATTTCAGTTTTTTTTTCTATATATAAATATGTACCTCAAAATGGTGCTATTAAAAAATACAACTTGTCCCGCAAAAGCAAGACCTTATACAGCTATATCGACGCAAAAATAAAAAAGTTATAGCTCTTGGAATGCGACGATGGAAAAACGTAAAAAGTGGCTTGGTCATTAAAGAGGCTCTGTCACCAGATTATAAGTGCCCTATCTCCTACATAATCTGATCGGCGCTGGAATGTAGATAACCGCAGTGGTATTTATTTTGAAAAACTATCATTTTTGAGCAAGTTATGAGCTAGTTTAGATTTATGCTAATGAGTTTCTCAATGGGCAACTGGGCGTGTTTTTACTTTTTACCAACTGGGCGTTGTACAGAGGAGTGTATCAGGCTGACCAATCAGTGACCAATCAGCGTTACACACTTCTCATTGTTCCAGCCCAGCATGATCCACAGCACAGTGTGATTGTGCAGTGAAAGAAGCTGGGCTGGAACAATGAGAAGTGTATGACGCTGATTATCACATTATGTAGGAGACCGGGCACTTATAATCTGGTGACAGAGCCTCTTTAAAGGGAATGTGTTGCCAGAAAAACATGTTTTTTTTAAAAAAATTAAACATTTAGTGTGTGGGTGATTAAACATTGTTCAAATTTTTTTATTTTTTTTTGCACGAGCCAGGAAATATTATAAATTATTTCTAATTTATAATACTACCCATTTTTGGTCACTAGATGGAGCTGTTCCCAAAATTGCAGCATTGCAACATTGGGTTAAAAGCCCTCGCTCTAGTGAGCTCTCAGCATCCCCCCCTCCTTTATCCTGGCTAGTGCCGCGATAAACGAGGGGTTTGAACGGTGTAACCTCCTACACTGTGTCGCCATTTTTTGAGCTAACCCACAGTGTAGTAGGTTTACATACAGTAGTAAACACACACAAACACGAACATACATTGAAATCTCTTACCTGCTCCTGCCGCCGCGGCTCCCTCCGGCCCGTCCGCTCCGTTTGCTGGTGCAAGTGCACAAATCCGGAAGCCGCGACCGGAAGTAGTAATATTACTGTCCGGCCGCGACTTCCGGTCCACAGGAAAATGGCGCCGGACGGCGCCAATTTCGAATAGGACTGTGTGGGAGCGGCGCATGCGCAGTTCCCACACAGACGCCGTACACTGCAGTCAATGGGACGGGAGCCGTTGGCAGTCCCTATGGGACTGTGGCTGCCGTATTCCATGTCTGTATGTGCCGTTAATCGACACACACAGAAATGGAACAAAAAATGGCAGCCCCCATAGGGAAGAAAAAGTGTAAAAATAAGAAAAAGTAAAACACAAACACACAAATGAATATAAACGTTTTTAATAAAGCACTAACATCTTTAACATATAAAAAAATAATTTGTGATGACACTGTTCCTTTAAGGTTTAAAATAGGCTGGTTATTAAGGGGTTAACTGTATTTGCGTGAATGCCGCTTATTTGTTGCAGGTTTTTCCTATTGTATTCAATGGCAAGGTAAAACCCGCAGCAAATAGTTATGTTTTTTGCAGCGGGTCAGAAAAAATAAATAAAAAAATCGTACTTACCCAGGAGTCTGTTTCTTCCGCCAGGCCGGCCTCCTGGGATGACGCTTGATCCCATGTGACCGCGGCAGTCTCATGGGATGAAACATCCAAAAAGGAACTGATTTTATTCATCCATGTGATGTTTCAGCGCCTCAGAGCCTTTCTCATGCATTGAACTGAACCGCTGCCTTGTTTGGACGACGTTTCGTCCCATTTCAATACCAAAGAGTCCGGCCTAGATGACAGAGGGCTGGCTTCCTGAGATGACGCTTCATCCCATGTGACCACCGCTGCAGAAAATCACAGGTTGTAGCGGTCTCTTGGGAAGAAACGTTCCACTAGCTGGTCAGCTAAGTGCTGCAGTTTTCCGCAGCGGACATTCCGGGCAAAAAGCTGCACCACAGTTTGGTGGGGTTTTTTGGGCCGGAATCCCCTGCGGCACACTGGGCAGATACGCTGCGTGCTTTTATGCAGCATAACCGAGCCGTGTGAACTCAGCCTTAGGCCGGGTTCCCATGGGTCTGATATGCTGTGCAAAAACGGCGCAGTGTATCCGACCTGGAACATGCAGCACCTTCCGCCCGAAAAAACGGGTTTTGCGTTCCCATTGAATTCAATGGGAAAAACCTGCAACAGGAAATAAACAAAAATGCAACTTAAATTGTCATCAATTTAACGCTGCATTTCTGCACAGAATTCAGTTGCCGGAATTCCGCAGTGTTAACGCTACGTGGGAACCCGGCCTTGGGGTGCGGTCACACGCGGCGTATGAATCCAGTATTAGGCCTTGTTCATACAGTGCAGATTTTGCATGTGTGTTTTTTTGGGGTTTTTTTTAAGCCAGAAAACACGAACAGCACCTAAATAGAAGAGATTCAGATGAATGGAACTGACTATCGGTTGCAGAAATTTATGCAACAATTTTCCGCATGTGACTGCGCCCTTAGGCCTTGTTCACATGACAGAATGTTTGTAGTGGAACCAGCCACTAATTCCACAGCAAAATTCTGCCTCCCCGGTTTTTTTTTTTTTCACTGCCTAATTCTAATAAAATCTGCAAAAAACCTGTGGGGTCAAAATTCTCACTATACCCCTAGATCATTTCCTCAAGGGGTGTAGTTTCCAAAATGGGCTCACTTGTGGGTGGTTTCCACTGTTTTGTCCCTTCGGGGACTTTGCAAATGCGACATGGCCTTCGCGAACCATTCCTGCTAATTTGAGCTCCAAAAGCCAAATGGCGCTCCTTCCTTTCTAAGCCCTGCCGTGTGTCTATACAGCCGTTTATGACTACATGTGGGGGATTGTTTTACTCAGCAGAAATTGCTTTACAAATGTGGTGCTCTTCCTCCTTTAGTCCTTGTGGAAATGAGAGAAAAAATAGCTAAACCTGCGTTTTCTTCTAATGTAGATTTTCACGGCCTACTTCCAACTTCTACAATAAACCTGTGAGGTCAAAATGCTCACTATACCCCTAGATAATTTCCGTAAGGGGTCTAGTTTCCCAAATTGGGTCCCTTTCGGTTGATTTTCACTGTTTTGGCACCGCAAGAGCCCTTCTAATCTGACATGGAGCCTAAAATATTTTCTAATAAAAAGGAGGCCCCAAAATTCTCTAGGTGCTCATTCGCTTCTGAGGTCTGTTTTTCAGTACATTGCTACACGATGCCAATCTAAAGTAGACACATGGGTATGTTAGCAGCAATTTTGTGTGGCATAACTACCTGTCTTACAAGCAGATACATTTAAGTTTAGAAAATGCAAATTTTTTAAATTTTTCGCTAAATTTTGGTGTTTCACAATTTAAATACTGAATGTATCGTGCAAATTTTGCCAGTAACAAAGTCCAATGTGTCACGAGAAAACAATCTCTGAGTCGCTTGGATAGGTATAAGCATTCTGAAGTTGTTACCACATAAAGTGAAAAATGGGCTCTGTCCCGAAGGTCAAAATAATGGCCAAAGAGGAAAGGGGTTAACGACCAGGCATTTTTTTTTTTTTTCATTGTTGCAAGAGTCCTAACATTTTATTTATTTTCCGGTCGACAGCCGTATGAGGACTTGATTTTTGCGGTGAAGTTGTATTTTTTTATGGCACGGTTTTTGGGCAGATTTATGAATTGATTTAACTCCATTAAGATTTTTTGGGGGAAGGGAATTTAATAAAACCGCTATTCCCGCATTGTTATGTATTTAAATTTAGGCAGTTCACTGTGCGGCGTAAATAACACGCTATGTTTGTTTTTTTTTATTTTAAGTTTGTTTTGCTACTTTTGCACACTACAGTGTTTGCATTGCCACTTTCCAAGAGCCATAGCTTTTTGGATTTTTCCATTGATGTAGTCCTATGTGGGCTTATTTGGTGGTGGTGCATGGGAATTATTGATATATTGTTTTTGGGGAAGGGAAAAAAAAAAGCAATTTTACTACTTTATCTAGGTATATAGTTGTTACGCCAGGCCTGGGGGCCTCTGTTAGGCCCCAGACTGTCTTGACAGCCCATTGACTATTGCATTTGCTGGCCACCGATGGGTGACAGAAGGAGCCCTCTCCCTCTGTCAAACCACTTTTAAAAGCCTCTGTTGCTATTGACCAACATTTAAGCGGTTAAACGTTCACATTTGGTTTCTCCGATTCTGGCCTTTGCAGTGGGAGCCCGACTGTCAGTCCGCTTCTGTGCCTGTCTGATTACAATTGCGTACATGAATGTCACAATGCGGGAAGGGGGACTATTCCCATGACGTGCATGTCCTTGATAATGCGGGAAGGAGTTACTCATTGAACGAACTACCTTCAAACCGCATTAAAAAATGAGTAAATTATGTTTCCGTTTCCTGACCATTTTACCCTAAATAAATAAGACCTATAAAATAATTCAGCGGCTCCAATTTTTAATCAGAATGCCCTTTTGTGTCCAGTTTTAAAAAGAAATAAAATATGTGGGGGTACATTAAGAAATCTGAAAAAAAAACAACTTTTAGAATGCAGCGTTCCAGAAGGTGACATTTTTGCTTCGGCGTAAAGCCCTAAAATACCCCAGTCATGAAAGGGTTAAAGACAATGTAATCTACAGCCTAGCCCTTCACCCCTGTGTTTTTGTTTTTTGGTATATCAACGTTAACTTTCTACATTTTATATCAAAGTAAAATTAAAGGGGTTATCCCACGAGGGACATTTATGATATATCCACAGGATAGGTCACAAATGTCAGATGCGGGTCCCAGAGGTGAAAGGGGCCTCTAAACCCGGTTGTACCTCTGTGTGTGTCGGCTGATTTCCGACCAGGAAGGTGAAAACAGAGTAGCTCACTGAGCTAAGAAAATGGCTGTTGTAGTGTTCGTGGTGTTTTTTTTTGTTTTAATTTTTTTACATTTTACTTTATTACAGTATAACATTGGTAGTGGCAATAAACCAGTGTTGCCCAACAGGTGGCCCGGGGATTTATGGACCCTAGGGTAAAGAGAATTCACATTGTCTCCCTAAGATAATTCACATGATCTCCCCATAATGATCAGACATGACTGCACTGCCCACCTATACACAACAAAGTTAGGCAAATCCGAACGCCGCAACCTTTTCGGTTTTGAATTTTAAAGTGAATCTGCGTGTGTTACATGCAGATTTTGACGCAGATTTCACCCTGTGCATTGCAAAGGAATAAGTTGTGAAAATCTGCGACATAATTTACATACTGCGGATAAGAAAATCTACAGCATGCCCTCAATTCTGTGTAGATTTTTTTTTTTTCTGCTTCCTGTGGTTGGGGTTCTGTAAATCACATCTGCATGTATTGTGCTGGGAATTGCTGCAGGTTTAGTGCGCAATACACAGCACGCTCATTTTGTTGCGGAAATGCCACAGATTTTGCTGCCGAAGCAATGTGACTGCAGTGTGTTTCGCAGCGGAATTTTACGAAAGTGTGTAAAAGTACACATATTGGGGCACTGATTTTCCCATTTCTAAAAGTTGTTTTAACCCCTCGCTATATACATACAGTGGATATAAAAAGTCTACACGTCCCTGTTAAACTGCTATGTTTTTGTCATGTTACAAAATCAGTCGAAGATGAATCATTACAGGACTTTTTCCACCTTTTAATGTCACCTATAATCTGTACAGTTGTATTGAAAAATCTGAAAACTTTTAGGGTGGATAAATGAATGCTGTCAAAGTGTGGGCATATTTATGCAACCACATTAGTTTTGTTAATTTTTAGTCTTTCTGGGTAGAAGTCTAATCAGCATGGCACATAGTCTCGACTTGGCAATTGTTGCCCGCTCTTCCTTGCACCTCCTGTGTACAGCCCTCTTCATGTCACCCCAGAGATTTTCAATGGGATTCAGGTCTGGGCTGTGGCTGGGACATTCCAAAATGTTGATCTTCTGGTGAAGCCATTCTTTTTGGAGGTATGCTTTTGGTCGTTGTCGTGCTGAAAGGTGAAATTCCTTTTCATCTTCTGCTTTTTAGCAGAGGCCTGCAGGTTTTGTGCCAATATTGCCTGATGTTTGGAACTGTTCTTTGGTACCCTTCTCCTGACTGATGCCTTTCAATAATCAGATCTCTTTGATGTGTTGAAAGCTCTTTACTACGGACCATGGTTTTTGCTGTCACATGCAACAAAGAAAATGTCAGGAAAATCCTAATAGAACAGCTGAACTTTATATGGGGTTAATCACTTTAAATAATGGCAGCTGTGTACTGACTACTATTTCGCATGAGTTTAACCCATTAGTGACCGCCAATACGCCTTTTAACGGCGGCCACTAACGGGCTTTATTCTGATGCATATGCCTTTTTACGGCACTGCATCAGGATAAAGTAAACAGAGCAGGGAGCCGTCAAATCTCCCTGCTCTCAGCTGCCAGAGGCAGCTGGGGGCGTCCCTGCTCTGCCATGTGAGATCGATATTGGTATCGATCTCACCCGTTTAACCCCTCAGATGCGGTGCTCAATAGCGTGCACCGCATCTGAGTGGTTTTGGAGAGAGGGAGGGAGCTCCCTCTCTCTCCCACCGACACCCGGCGATACGATCGCCGAGTGTCTGTGTCTCCAAAGGCAGACGGGGGCCTAATAAAGGCCCCCAGGTCTGCCTGGAGCGAATGCCTGCTAGATCATGCCGGAGGCATGACCTAGCAGATGCCTGTCCGTTTTAAACGGACAGGCATTAATACACTGCAATACAAAAGTATTGCAGTGTATTATAAATGCGATCGGAGAATCGCATATTAAAGTCCCCTAGTAGGACAAGTAAAAAAGTTTCAAGTTAATTAAAAAAAAATGAAAAACCCAGCTTTTCCCCTTACAAAATGCTTTACTATTAAAAAAACAAAATAAAGTAAAAAAGTTACGCATATTTGGTATCGCCGCGTCCGTAACGACCCCGACTAGAAATCTATTACATTATTTAACCCGCACGGTGAACGCTGTAAAAAATTTAATAAGCTATGGAAAAATTGCTGTTTTCTGTGAATCTTGACATAAAAAGAAATGTGATAAAAAGTGATCAAAAAGTCGCATCTACTCCAAAATTGTAGCAATAAAAACTACAAGTCGTCCCGCAAAAAAAAAAGCCCTCATACAGCTGCATCGGCGAAAAAATAAAAACGTTACGGCTCTTCAAATATGGAGACACAAAAACAAATAATTTTTTAAAAAAAAGTGTTTTTACTGTGTAAAAGTAGTAAAACATACAAAAACTATACAAATTTGGTATCGTTGCAATCGTAACAACCCGCTGAATAAAGTTATTGTGCTATTTATATCACACGGTAAACGGCGTAGATTTAAGACGCGAAAAAGAGTGGCGAGATTTCAAGTTTTTTCCTATTCCCCGCCCCCCCCCTCAAAAAAAGTTAATAAAAGTTAATCAATAAATATGTCCCCCAAAATGGTGCTATTAAAAAATACAACTTGTCCCGCAAAAAACAAGACCTTGTACAGCTATGTCAACGCAAAAATAAAAAGGTTATAGCTCTTGGAATGCGACGATGGAAAAACGTAAAAAATGGCTTGGTCATTAAGGTTTAAAATAGGCTGGTCATTAAGGGGTTAAATGTGATTGGCTTATTCTGCAGCTCACACTTATGGCAACCACATTATTGTAGTTTTTATTTTTCATTTTTAATGTTTTCAGTTTGTTTTTCAATGGAATTGTACAGATTGTGGGTCACATTAAAAGGTGGAAAAAGTTCTGACATGTTTTATCTTGTACAGTTTTTTTTTGACATGACAAAAACCTGGCATTTTAACGGGTGTGTAGACATTTTTTTTTTTTTTTTTTTTAATATCCACTGAATATAATTTTATTTATTTTGTATCTCGGAGGGCGGGTGGGGGAGTATGGGGCGCACCCGTGGGCTGAGCCTGCTCCATAGGGCAAGCGTGTCGGCTGTATCTTACAACCGGCACTTCAGTATAACGAGCGGTATCCCACTCGTTTAACCCCTTAGTTGCGACTTCAGCATCTAAGCCATTAGAATGAGGGGGACAAACCCCCTCTGACGTGCCATTGGCCCTCCTACAACGTTATCGCGATGGGTGTGTGTATGTATATCTACGTCATAATGCCCCTATAGCTGCACACACAGCCCCAATAGTGCCTAATAAAATACTCTCCTAACCCCGTTCCAACAACGAGTGGAGGTGATCCCTCTGCTCCTCAGCTATGAGTTCCTCGACGCAGACGGGCACGATGACGTCACAGCCGTACACCTGTTTGCACCGAGCCGTGAGCATCTGGCGATGCATAGTGACTGGTAGAGCAGGGACCTTACGGCTTCCTACTCAACCATTGGATGCAACTGAATCTGCGTCCTGAAGACGGTGATGCAATTGAAACCGGAAAAAAAACTAAACGAAAAGCGTAAGATGTCTGTTAACTGAGCTAATTTTTATTTCATTTTTTTCGATTAATTGCCAATCATGTACGTATCTATCCCTTTTCCCATTTTACCCCAAAGCAATGTAAAAAAACAAACAAAACCTATCCGGTAAGTTAATTATCAGTTCGGCCGTTTACGGATACAATCTCAATATAACATTAACCCACGCGGTGAATGCCATAATAAAATGAAACTGCCGAAATCACTTGTTTTTTTGTCACTTCGTCTCCCACATAAAATGGAATAAAGTGTCATGAAACACCAAAATGGGACCAATAGAAATTACAAAATGTAAGCCCCCACACCGCTCAATCAACGCAAAAATTAAGTTATGGCTCTCAGAATTTGGCGATGCAAAACACAAATTTTATTTTTAACATTTAGGTTTTACTACTCTTACAAGGAAAAAACGAAAATAATATAAATTTCTTATCGCCGTAAGGGCTTGTCCGCACGTAACTGAAGTGCTGCAGAAAATTTCTGGCGAATTTCTACTAAAACTAGCAGACTTTCCGCTGTGGAAAAACCGAACCATTTCCTGTGTTTTATACTTGCCGAAAATGGTGCGTATTTTGCGTTGTTTTTTTTTTCCCCAATGCTATAAGATGGTGACGTCTCCTGAAAAAAGCAGCCGTTCAGTCCACTTTCTGCAGCAGAAATTGACATTCTGCAGTCCGAAAAATACGCACCGCAGGATGAATTTGTGAATGGAAATTTTCCGCAGCATGTGGATGAGATTTGTTAAATCTGACCCACTTTGCTGCTACTGTATTCTGCATATTTTCTGTCCAACTCCAGATGGAAAATACGCAGCAATTCCGTTACGTGTGAACAAGCCCTAATAGTGTTAACCCACAGAATGAAGTTAACATGTCGTTTTTAACCTCCAAAAAATGGAGTACGGTTTCCCTGTACATTATGGTACAATTAATGGTGCCAATCAAAACTACAACTCGTCCCGCAAAAATCAATCCCCCATACGGCTTTATCAACGGAAAAAATAGACATTATGGCTTTTGGATGGTGGGGAGGAAAAAACGATAATCTGAAAAATGGCCGCAGTGGAAGGGGTTAATGAACTTTATTTTGACTGTTCCCTATAAAGGTAAGCTAAATAAAATACTTACCGCCTTGAAGCCCGGGTTCTCACACAGCGCAAATACTGCGGATTTTCCGCAACCGCTTTCATTGCGGTAAATCCAGTGTATTAGGCTCCACCCAGTAGCTCAGAGAAAACTGAGAATTAGGGCTTGTCCACAAGTAACTGATTTCCTGAAGAAAATTTCTGCAACATTTATGCATCAACTAGCAAACAATCCGCTGCGCAAAATCCGCACCATTACATGCGTTTTTACTGTGAATAGTGCAGATTTTTATTTATTTTTGGTGCGTTTCAAGGTCTGTGATGTTGATGTTTCTTCATGTGATGTCATTTCCACCCCCGGTAAGAAATTCCGCAGCAAATTATGCAGTACATAAGAAAAACGCAGGAAATCAGTCCACTTTTCGCAGCAATAATTGACCTGCTGCGGAAATAAAATGACGCTCCACAGGTGAATTTCTGGACTGCGTTTTTCCGCAGTGTGGATGACATTTGATAAATCTCACCCACTCTGCTGCTACTGTATTCTGCTGTGGATTTTCTATCCGCAATTCCATTGTGTGGACAAGCCCTTAAAGACAGAGCCTGCAGAGGGCGAAACTGCTGAAATAATAAATGCAGAATACAAGTCCTATAATGGCCAGAAAGTCCTTCCTTATGTACACACTAGGGATGTCACGATACCAGAATTTGGACTTCGATACCGATACTTCGTTTAGTATTGCGATTTCGATACCAATTTCGATACTTTTGCCAACAGTAATAAAAAAAATCAATTCTTCCGTTTTCTGAGGTGAGGCGCGAGGTGTGATGAATTTTGAACGCGCCTCACATTAATAGTAATTAATCCCATCATGTTTCTCAGTCATAATGGGTTAATGTGTGAGGTACACGATGGGGTTAATTACTATTAATGTGAAGAACATGGAGGTTAAATTCATCGCACCTCCTGCCTCACAATAATAAGTGAATGAAAGCCGTGTTTATTTCATTTTTTTACAGCGCACACATCATAAATGATGCAGAAAAATTGTTGTGCGCGCCATTACTGAATGTGTGAATATTTTATGTATTGAGACTTATTTTAATGTTTATTGTAAAAAAGGTGAATGTGTATTTTTTTTCATTTTAACAATACTTTGTTTTTAAACTTCAATGTACTGACATATATCAGATATGTGCCAGTACATTAGCCTGTGGACAGAGAGCACACAGGCTGTTGTTAGGACATACTTGGGTATGTCCTAACAACATGAAATATGGTAGGACAGCCCTGGGGTCCGTCAATAGACCCTGGGCTTTCTGCCCATATATGGTATGGCCCTCGATCGCGTCAAAAGAATTCCCTGTGACGCGATCCAGGGGCATCCCCCCTGCTCACTTTCCCCTGAATGTTGCAGTCAGCTGTGATCGCAGCATTCAGGGGAATAAAGGCGGAGATGAGAGGTTTCTCAGATCTCTGCCGTTATAGAGCGGGGCTGCGGCTGTGTAATACAGCCATTGCCCCGCTCCTGACAGGAAGTGCGCGCGCGGTCAGCATGAGGAGGTGCGGCCGGCGCTGCACTAATGAGCGGCAGTTCAGGCACTGAACACAGAACACGGGGGTGTTTTGCAGCGCGCCCGCCATGTTCGGTCTTCAGTGCCGCCGCTCATAAGTACAGCGCTGGCCACATCGCATCATCCTGACCGTGCGCACTTATGACTCAGGAGCGGGGCTGTGGCTGAATTACACAGCCGCAGCCGCGCTCCCATACATTCATGTATTACTATACTGAGCTGTGCGGCTGCGCAGCTCAGTATCGAAATACAGGAAATAGCGGTATCGAACCGTTTAGGGATGCAAAGTATCGAAACAGTATCGAAGTTTCGATGCACCGTGCATCCCTAGTACACACATGACGTTATTGTGAGATGTCACCTGACAGTCTTCAGTCTTTCATGTGATCGCCACTTGTCATTTCACTCCAGGTTTTGTACCTTATATTTCTGCTTCTCCACCGTATAATAAAATTCTAGAAGTCGAGTTTCATATCCTGTGACTAAAAATATCATCGTCTAGTTTTGTCTGCGTTGTACACGAAGCATCGGTAGTTATTTACGTTTTGCTCAGATCTTTTTATAATGTTAGAATTTTTTCCCCTTCTGTCAGGGTTATCGTCTCCTCCTGAAATTAATCTGTTAAAAATGGCGACTCATCATGAATACATAATTTACCAGCTTTCTGTACATGCTAACAGGCCTCAGGAGAACTTTCGTACACTGCTAAGCAACAGTTAATTTGATTGGTCGATGCCTTCACTGACTAGTCTAAAAGCTCCACTTTTAAAGTGGCTGTATTTATAATTTTATTTTTATATATTATTTTTTTCTACAAACTTCGCCCCTCTGATTATTGAGATGTCTGTTCCCCATTCACTTGAAATTCTACAAAGTGGTTACCGAGGACCCAATAAAATTTCTTTATGGTGTTCTAAGGAAATGGGTTTTCTAAACTTGAGTTGGGGGGGGGGGGGATCTAGATCTTATAGGTGAGTCTTACCATCCCGAAGTAATCTGGTGAATACAGCCACAGTGACAGAACTAGTTGATGTAACCAGCTGATCCCATCAGCAGAGATCTGTGCGGAGGCTGATGGGGAGAAGTGTATCTGCGCACTTACATTTCGTATACAGTAAGGGTAAGTTCACATGCGGCAGATTTGTCAGACTTCTGCGACTGTCATCTAATTGATTCTCACAGAAATCCATTCTACAGATACAATCCCAGTCACGTGTATGGTATGGATTTTTCAGTCGCAGAATTGTCTGCCAAAAATCTGCCACCTGCAAGAGGTACTTGGTTTTGAAGAAGTCCTTAACCCTTGTGGTACAGTTCCACATATCTGCTTGCAGCCAAAATGTTACCCACTGAGGTAGAGAATGATTGCATGATTTTGCTGGTAATACCCGCAAGTGAGCACGGTTTCTGGCCACCTGTGGATGCCATGCCATTATGTGACACTGTACCCTTATGGGCAGCAAATGTCTGAACACAGGACAATATCTTTGCCAAAATGACTTATCATTCCGATTGTGGGAGGGGGAGAGATCTGTTTTCAGACTACTGCGCTTTAAAAACCAGCAATGGTTAATTAAAAAAGAAACCGTCGAGGGCTTTATTCTATTCCGGATTTCACCCTGTACATTGCAACCGTGCACATTCTGTGGGCAGCAGACTCCTGAATCCCGCACAATCCTCATATATTGCACTGTAAATTGATGCAGATCTTCATTGTGGAATCCGCACAGAAAATCCTGAACAAGGCGGAACAAGTTGCCTACCGAGGCCTTAAAAAGTTGTAACTCGGTGTTGTGTGCACCAAATTCCCCAACACAGTGCAAATGTTGTGTGGGCTCCAGCCACTACTGAACTACACAAGGTCGTACTTTGAAAGTCAGTTGCCTGGAGGGAGACTTGAGAACAACGCCCTTATTTTGCATTGGTTTGTCAAACGTAAGAAAAGATTAATGTGTTTTTAAAATAGAGCGCATTAGAGACATGGAGAAGAGCAGCTTTGCATAGTTTTCGAAGTACAGCGTACAATGCAGCATGCTGAAATATATATATTTATTTTTGTTTTTTTAGACCGGTGATACTAGAGCTGGCCAATTAATTGAAAAGAAACCGAAATTCATCTCAATTAACAGACTTCCTCTTGCACATTTAGATTTATTTTGGGCTTTTTCACGATCTGCATCTTCAGCTATATACTATTAGGGGGGCATTATACTATTGGGGGGCAGCTAGGGGGGAATTATACTATTGTGGGGCAGCTATGGGGGAATTATACTATTGTGGGGCAGCTATGGGGGCATTATACTATTGTGGGGCAGCTATGGGGGCATTATACTATTGTGGGGAGCAGCTATGGGGGCATTATACTATTGTGGGGCAGCTATGGGGGCATTATACTATTGTGGGGGGCAGCTATGGGGGCATTATACTATTGTGGGGGGCAGCTATGGGGGCATTATACTATTGTGGGGAGCAGCTATGGGGGCATTATACTATTGTGGGGAGCAGCTATGGGGGCATTATACTAGTGTGGGGAGCAGCTATGGGGGCATTATACTAGTGTGGGGAGCAGCTATGGGGGCATTATACTAGTGTGGGGGCAGCTATGGGGGCATTATACTAGTGTGGGGGCAGCTATGGGGGCATTATACTAGTGTGGGGGCAGCTATGGGGGCATTATACTAGTGTGGGGGCAGCTATGGGGGCATTATACTAGTGTGGGGGCAGCTATGGGGGCATTATACTAGTGTGGGGGCAGGTATGGGGGCATTATACTAGTGTGGGGGCAGCTATGGGGGCATTATACTAGTGTGGGGAGCAGCTATGGGGGCATTATACTAGTGTGGGGGGCAGCTATGGGGGCATTATACTAGTGGGGGGGGCTGCTATTGCGGCATTCTACTGGAGGGGCAGCCATTGCGGCATTATGATGTGTGGGGGGGGGCTGCCATTGCGGCATTTTGATGTGGGGGGGGCTGCCATTGCGGCATTTTGATGTGTGGGGGGGGGGCTGCCATTGCGCCATTTTGATGTGTGGGGGGGGCTGCCATTGCGGCATTTTGATGTGTGGGGGGGGCTGCCATTGCGGCATTATGAGGTGTGGGGGGGGGGCTGCCATTGCGGCATTGAGGTGTGGGGGGGGGCAGCCATGCATAACTACTGTGGTGGGAGCACTATGAGGGCAATATACTGTGTGGGGGGCAGTGTCAGGAGGTACATTTACAGCAGTATACAGCAGGCTCAAGGGATAAATATTAACCCCTTAAAGACCAGACCAATTTGAGTTTGTTTTGTTCCCCCCCCCCCCCCCCAAATCCATAACATTTTTATTGCTTAGTTGACATTTTCTTGTAGGACAAGTTGTAGTTTTTCATGGCATCATTTATTGTACTGAATAATGTATTGGGAATCTGGAGGAAAAATATTTGTGGGGTGAAATGGGCAAAAAACATCGCCATACTCAATTTTTTGGGTGCGTTTTTGTTTTTACAGCGTCAATCAGGTAGTGAAAAATACATATTCACCTACGGCGATACCAATTTTATATGTTTGTTTTTAACACTTTTTTAAAAATTAAAACTATTTACCCCCAAAAAAAATATTTTGTTGCCATATTCTGAGAGCCATAACTTTTTGGTTTTTTTCCATGACTTTAGCGGTGTGAAAGCTTAAATTTTGCAGGTAGTTTTTACCGATACCATTTTGGGACATGTGACTTCTTCATCACTTTTTATTCCATTTTTTGAGAGCTAAGGTGTCAAAAAAACGTGTATGTATATTTTACGACCTTGTTATATTGTGATAGTTTGGAATTTTACGGACGTAGTAATGCCAGTTATGTTAACTACTTTATTTCTTTTTAACAATGCCTTAGGGAAAAAAGGTGTTTTGTTTTTGGTTTTTTTCAACGGTTTTACTTTTTTTTCATTAGTCCCCTAGAGGACTTGAACCAGCGATCATTGGATTGCTTGCATGATATACTGCAGTATATCGTGATACTTCTAGTGATATCAACATACTGAGTCTCCTTTGAAGCCCTGCCAGCAGCAGGGCTTCAAAGGAGTTAAAAGATGGCAGACCTTTCATTAGGCTGCCACGACAACCATAGTCACTGGCCGATCCCATCACAGGGGGGCGCGATGGCATGTTTGAGGGGGCCTCCCTGATTAGAACTATTTAGATGCCGTGGTCACGATTGACCGTGGGATTTAAGGTGTTAATTGAGTGGAATCAAAGTAATCTTTAATTCCACCCGTTACAGTGAGGTGTCAGCTGTATAACACCAGTCACCCGCTCAGTATGGAGCGCGCTCCCTACTTCCCCTTAACGGCTATCACGTACGTGATATGTCGTTAAGGGGTTAATGCATTGGCGTAGCATCCAAATAAGGGGCGTGGTATGCAAAAAGGATGTGGCCTAAATCGTTCATTAATCAAGGTTTCGCATTACATACTCTAAGGGTATGTGCACACACACTAATTACGTCCGTAATTGACGGACGTATTTCGGCCGCAAGTACCGGACCGAACACAGTGCAGGGAGCCGGGCTCCTAGCATCATACTTATGTACGATGCTAGGAGTCCCTGCCTCGCTGCAGGACAACTGTCCCGTACTGAAAACATGATTATACTACGGGACAGTTGTCCTGCAGCGAGGCAGGGACTCCTAGCATCGTACATAAGTATGATGCTAGGAGCCCGGCTCCCTGCAGTGTGTTCGGTCCGGTACTTGCGGCCGAAATACGTCCGTCAATTACGGACGTAATTAGTGTGTGTGCACATACCCTAACTGTGAAGCGGATTCCAAATACATTCGCCCAATATGACCAGTGGTCAGACGAGGGGTGTTATTTTTTTATGACTTGAAATCTTCACAGGATCTAAATTCTTTTACTTTACTTCAGAACATGTGTTCGGCCGCCTTCACTTTTTTTTTATTTTTTTTCTTATTTTTTTTTCTTATTTTTTTTCTTTAGTGTTTTAACCAGTTCAGGACCGGGCTATTTTGAGCCTTCAGGACCAGACACCTTTTAGCATGTGTTAGTTAAATGGCTATAACTTTTTTATTTGTTGGGCTAAAGACGTGATTTTTGCGATGTTTTTCCGTAGACAATGCAGGTTTCTTTTTTTATAGTTTTTATACACATCCTTTTTGCTATTTTAGAATTTTTATCCAAAGTTTGAAAAAAATGAGCTTTTTTTACGCTTCAGCAATTTTTTTGTATTTTTTTTTGGTAATAACATAGTTTTACCCTAAAATAGACCTTTTGTTTTTGATCGTCATTGTCAACCATAAATTTTAATATATTACATGTCTATATTAGGGTAATTGGGTCCGGGCTAGCGTTACGGCAATGATTGGCGGGAAGGCAACGTTTTTTTGGGGTGGGTATTTTATGTGTATTTAATGTGTGTGTGTTTAGGCCCCCTTTGCGCCAATAAAAATAAAAACCACCTTACCCGTTCCCACGGCGAGTTGATGGGTCCTGTCACTCCTCTGTCTTTTTGTAACCCAGCACAGTGTGTGTGTGTGTGTGTGTGTGTGTGTGTGTGTGTTATAAGTAACAGCAGGCCTACAAGTCAGAGGGAGGGATGCTGTTGCTAGCTGGCTGTCCACACAACAATTGTATATGTTTTCCATGATATTACGTTTTAGACTGTAACCAAGAGTTGTAATTTATCACGAAACCTAAATCTGCTAAGGTTTTTAGATCTGGATTTGATGATGAAATTAACCATTTCGGAATAAAAGGTGTGTGTGTTCTGGAGGCCATGTTTTTGAGCTGGGTGCAGCAAATCGTACTGAGCTTCAGACTAAGCTAATGTACGGAGCACGTTTATAGGTAAATATATAAAACCACATCCAAAGTATAGCAGATGAGAAAATCAAATTCCTTACAATTGACCTGTGATGCTAGAAGAGTTTTCGGTGTGACGATGTTTGTAGGGGCTTTATCGTCACTGTCGCCTAGAGGGTAGACTTTTTTTCACAATTCAGGTGTATGTTACAGGTAACAAATTCAGACTAACTTTCCCAGAGCTGTTCGCATATATCTAGTCTACCTGGGTAAATTGCACTCCATACAAAGGGAACTTGCCCAGAGCATTCTAAATGTAAATTTCAGACAAAGTAACCACGAAAAGCCAATTTCCATTAGGTTATGAAATTAACTTTCTGTATTTTTGTTATACGTTATTGAAGTGCTTTTATTTGGTGATTAAAATTACTTTTGTAATTAACTTTTAATAAAAAAATCTTTCACACTTGCAGCTTCTATGTATCTCAGTACATAGAAGCTGCCGAATAGGGGATGCATGTCAGATGGGTACGAGAACGGGGGTCCCAGAGTGCTTTATGTAAATTAGGCGGGACTGCATATGCTCGGCCGCCACTTCTCCCAAACAGAAAAAAAGGACACCGTATTGGCATCAGTTTGGTAAATTGGGCCTTATGGATATGTTTGAAGTATTCACCGGGAGATTACCCTGCACAATTGTGAAACCATGTCAACAGAACTTTACCTTGCATGCAGATTGAGCTATGGCTGTGGAATGATTGAAGTCAAGTATGGCTTCTTGTGAGTGGTTCTGTAATATGAGATGAAAGCACGAATGGGCGTCAAACTTGTGTAGTTGTGGTATATAAATGTGTTATTTATTAAGTTGTAATGAAGCATTTTTATGACGTGGGCTTGGCTTTCATTCCCTGTTACTATGAAAGAGCAGTATAGTTGATGATAGATCACTGTGACGTTCTCAGAAGGTCTTCAAGCTAACTGCGAGTTGACTACTATATACACACACTATACAAAGTAAATTCTTTTGACTAGGCCTTTTTTGCGCGTAAATGACCAAGGATTATTTTGTTTTTTCACTTGTCGCATTCTAAGAGACGTAACTTTTTTTTATTTTTATTCCGTAGATATAGCCGTATAAGGGCTTGTTTTTTAAGGGACGAGTTTGTATTTTTAAAAAATTTTTTTGATGCATCTAATTGATTTAGCGTTTATTAACTTTTATTTTAGGAAAGAATTGAAAATAAACCGCTATTCCAGCATTGATTTTTCGCGTTATAAATTTACGGCGTTCACTATGCAGTGCAAATAACGTGTTAACTTTATTCTATGGGTCGGCACGATTACGGGGATTCAAAATATTTAAAGGTTTTAGGTTTTCCTAAGTTTGCAAAATAAAAAAAAGCCCCTTAAAAAAACAAAAAAAAAAATAGTTTTTGCATTGCCGCATTCCAAGAGCTGTAACTTTATTTCATTTTTCTGTAGATGTAGCCATATGTGGGCTTTTTTTGCGCGACGGGTGTAGTTTTCATTGGTAGTATTTTAGGGTACATGGGACTTTATTGATTTAACTCTTTATTTCTTTTTTTGATGGGGGAAATTAGAAGTTTTTTTGTTTTGAGTCGTTACGATCACAGCGACGACATATATGTTTTTTGTTTGTTTTTTTTTCTTTTTTTGTTCTTTATTACACTAAATAAAACCACTTTTTGGGGAAAAAATGTATTTTAAATATTTAATCTTTTTTTCTTTTTTCCATAAACTATTTTACTTATTTTTTTGTCCCACTAGGGGGACTTCAGTTTGCAATCTTCAAACACCTTAGATGTCGCTATTGACAGCGGCATCTAATGGGTTAAACTGCTGGAATCTGAGCACTTGTGACGAATATATCAGTCAAGCGGTTAAATTATGATGTAATTTGCGGTTCACCAGCAAATTGCAACGCTTGATAACCTACGAGTACCATATATTTTCTGACTATATAAAACCCTTTCGATAGGAAAAATACCTCCTAGTGCTTTTCGTTCTCAAGCACCTTTATGCAACTTTGTATGCAAAATATCTAGAAAAATTCTAATTTGACGAAAGTTAACAAGCCAGAGGTTTTAATCCACAAATGTCACCCACAAAACAAAAGATCATGCTTCATGGAGAAAATGTAGCCCTGTACATGGTACAAGCACCGAAGTTTCTAACCGGTGACAACTTTTTTTTTTTTTGGAGGGTTTTAAAATATCCACTACTAGTTAAATGGTTATTCTCAACTCGTATACGGACGGCATGGCTAGGATATTGCATCATTTTCTCATCGGTGGAGGTCTGACCTCTGGCACAGTCACCGATCCTGAAAATAAAGGGGCTACAGTACTGGTTTAGTGATGGCATCCGTTTAAGTTTTCCCTGTACAGCGGATCTCTCGGCCACCTGAGATGCAGATTGTGTCTATTCGCTTGAATGGTGCCATGCTGCAGTTTCCTGACCTGGAGTTCTGCTCTGCAGGGAAGAAGTGAAGTATCTGCAGCGCTTTTATTCTCCGTATCGGTGGGGATTCCATAGATCAGACTCCCACGATTGTAAAGTAATGGAATATACTAGCGATAGGCCATCAATCTGAGATGGAAAAAAAAAACCTTTTAAGGGCTTGTTCACATGTAATGGAATTGCTGCGTATTTTCCGTCCGGCATTACGGACGGAAAATACGTAGCGGAATACAGTAGCAGTAAAGTGGGTCTGATTTAACAAATGTCATCCCTATTCTGTGGAAAAATTAATTCCAGAAATTCACCTGCGTTGTGTAATTTTAGTACCGCAGCATGTCCATTACTACTGCGGTAAGTACCGATTTCCTGCATTTTCTTGATGTGCTGCCTAATTTGCCGCGGTGTTATAGTGACTATATGTCCTCACTACTAAAGTCTGTTTTTTTTTTTAACAGGCTGGAATAAGCACAACGGACAAATGGCGTGCACTGTTGAATTACGTAAAACCTTTGCGGTGTAAGTTCAATGTGATTTTTCTATTAAAGGGGAACAGTCCCCCTACCTACCTGCCACCACAATAAGGCGTTTGCATGGAGCGGCTCTGTTTCTGTGACTCCGATAGTTTGTATAGAGAGGCAGGGGATCCCCCACCACATTTAGCACCTATGGGCTGTACGGTGGCTCAGTGGTAAAAACTGTTGGTGCTTTATAATGAATAAAATCGCCTTTGCCGTTCATATGTGATATGTTATCAGCTCATAACCCCTTACAATCTAACAGGACATTATTTTGCAGGCTGGCACATTGTGTTTACATGAGATCACGGGAGTCATGGCTTGCTGCTTTGAGTTAGAAGTAGTGCGAGCTTCGGGCCTGTAACCACATCCATCAGTAGTTCCTCATGACAACCCTTTCTGTTCTGTGTCCTAGCTTTTATCATAGGGATAATTGTTTGGAAGCTGTCTGTACGTGGCAGGCCAGTCGTTCTGCGGACTGTGGAAACTACAAGCCCCAGCATGCCATGACAGCCTGACCTCTGCAGAAGGCATCTGTGAAGGCGTTGCAATTGTAGAGTCTATATTGGCGTATGTTAAATTCTACATTCTCCTATGCGGACCTAGCCAAAGGTTCTTGTCAAGTCAGTACCCACCTCCCTGGTCTGTTCTGACAATAGTTTTGTGATATAATTATAAAGACATGCCACTGTAGTTTTATATTAAGTGACTAAGTTGTGGCAAAACAGTTTTTTGTTTTTTTTTGCCAGTTCTATGTCTACATTCAGTCACTTCTTGAAAAGCCTTGACCATTGTTGAATTGTTAAATACTCTCTCCTCTTTTGCAGGTATTAAAAACAGACAAACTCATCTGGTTGCAATTCGGTGTATTTCGGGCTTACAGGCCAGCAGATGTATTGCGAGAGAGACGTTAATTTACAGATTTTCGTTGTTCTTTAGAAGGATTGGAGATGAGCGTGGTGTCGTTTTCCTTGACGTACAGTAGCAGCACATAATGGTTTGTGGATTACACAGAGGTGCAGGCCATATTGTGCTGCCGCCAAAACACAAGGATTGCGTCTTCCTAAAAGAAGTCATCAGTTTGTCATTGAAAATGTCAGCAGTGCCTTAGCAGCACGTAAATATTGGAGTTAACTCGCCATGTCTTTCCAATATTAACAGTGCTGCTAGAGTAAGGCTAACCGTTACCGCGTCTTCAAAGAAAGGAGCAGCTTCAAGAATGACACCATCCGTGGACTAATGTGTTGTGCCTTTTACTAATGCAAACATCTGTCTCATGCTTTAAGATTTTCCATTAAGTAACAGACACCATCCCTCAATAATAATGTTCTGTGTTCTATGTGATCACTGCATGCTTACACCACATCTAGAACCATGGCGAACATTGCCTGTGCAACATCACTGCATTCAAGCCTCTAATGAAGGCTAAGAAGGTAAGTTTCTGTAATATAGAAAGAATAGCTCTATATCGCACTTATCTCGCTAGAGAGTTTTCCCTTTTAAAACACCGATTATCTTCCTGCATTTGACTTCATATGGCAGAAGATAAACTTCTATAACATTATAAGCCCTACTGGGACATTTCCGATCTAAAATATTGTGTAAAAGTAAATTTTCGAGCCATGTGTAACCATAATAAATTATTATTGACTGTTTTAATCGGTGTGGTGTGGTTTTATTTTAATTTTGTTTTTTCCTCTATGGAATAAACTATTTTTGTTTGTTTATAATAACTTCACTTTTTTTTTTATATTATAAATTGTGAACTTTCTAAAACAAAATTCGTCCCATTTACATTTCTTCTATTAGATATAGGGTTCTTCACACAGATTTGTTGTATACAACCTTCACCCCCTCCCTGCTGCTGTGCCTAAGGATAGATTCATACGAACGAGTGAAAAACTGCAGGTTTTTTTACGTCCGAATTGCACCTCTGCGGCTCCCGTTTTCACAGATCCCCATAGACTTGAGTTTATCGAGGTATCCTTGAAAACTGAAGAAAATAGGGCATGTTCTATTTTTCAACGGACTCTTTGCACGGACCATTGAAACAGCCGTGTGAAGGCCCCCATTGGAATACATGAGTCCATGTGACGGCTGTTTTAACGGCTGTCACACTGATGTATGCTATGTTAGTGTGAATAAGGGTATGTGCACGCTAGCTTCCTTTTATGTCTGAAAAGACAGACTGTTTTCAGTAGAAAATAGCTGCCTCGTTACAGACGTAAAAGCTCCTCCTCGCGAGGCGTCTGACGCCCGTAATCTTGAGCTATTCTTGAATTCAATGAAAAACTGCTCAAATTACGTTCAAAGAAGTGTCCTGCACTTCTTTGCCGAGGCAGTCATTTTACGCGTCGTTGTTTGACAGCTGTCAAACGGCGACGCGTAAATTACTGGTCGTCGGCACAGTACGTTGGCAAACCCATTCAAATGAATGGGCAGATGTTTGCCAACGTACTGGAGCCCTATTTTCAGACGTAAAACGAGGCATAATACGCCTAGTTTACATCTGAAAATAGGTCGTGTGAACCCAGCCTTAGGTGAACACTGAGAAGGGGGGTGGGGGCAGGTCAGTCAGTCATCAGTAGCATTGGACTGATGGATTTGAGTTAGAATTTGCAGGAGACCATCTTTGTACAGGAATTAGACTACAGCAGCCATTTGGTAGAAAGTTGTTTTTGTTTTGTTTTGTTTTTTTCATTTGTTTTTTTCTTTTACCCCTTAGCGCACCGGTACCTCTTGGGGTGATGTTTGGAGCGCGCTCCACATGCTGCGGGTGTCTGCTGTGTTTTACAACAGACACTCAGGACTAACTGCCAGGAGCAGTGATCGCGCTGTTCCTGGATGTTTAACCCCTCAAATGCTGCAGTCAATCGCGACCGCAGCATCTGAGGCGTTGAGCTGTCGGAGGGGGCCGCCCCTCTTTTCATTGCCCCCCCCCCCCCCCGTAACGAGATTGGGGGGGTGACGATGGCTGTTATGGCAGCCCAGGGGCCCAATGAAGGCCCCCAGGGCTGCCTTCACTCTGCCTGCCTGTGGCAGGGCTTAATAGATGCCTGTAAAAATTACGATATACTGCAATGCATTAGTATTGCAGTATATTATACCAGCGATCTAACAATCGGTGGTTCAAGTCCCCTAGGGGGACTAATAGAATGTGTAAAAAGAAGTGATATCAAAAACAAAATTGGTATTGCTGCATCTGTAAAAGTCTGAACTATTACAATATAGTGTTCTTTAATGCGCACGGTGAAGGCCATAAAAAATAAAATTTGTAAACAGCCCAAAATCGCAGTTTTTTGGGTCACCTTGGCTCCCCAAAAAAAATAATGTAAAAAAGTGATCAAAAAGTCATATGTACCAACAAATGGTGCCAATAAAAACTACAGCTCGTCCCGCAAAAAATAAGCCCTCACACCGCTTAATGCACGGAAAAATAGTTACGGCTCTCAGAATGTGGGCAAACAAAACTATTTGTTTAACAAAGTATTTTTTTATTTTTTTTAAAGTAGTAAAATATAAAAAAAATCTATCGAAATTTTAAGTTGTTTTTATCACACGGTGAAAGACTTAAAAACGGAACCCAAAAAATAATGGAGTAATCGCAGTTTTTCCCCAATTTCAGCCCGCAAATTTTTTCAGTTTCAGAGTACATTATATGGTACTTTAAATGCTACCAATAGAAACTACAACTCCTCCCGCAAAATATAAGCCCTCACACCGCTCTATAGACGGAAAAATACAGACGTGAAGGCTCTTGGAAAGCGGGAAGTGGAAAATCAAAAAATGGCTGTGTCCTTAAGGGGTTAATGAAGACAGTTTAGAAAGTTGCTCGATTTTGCATTCTGAAAGCAGCGGAATACAGTGGCAGCAAAGTGTATGGGATTTGAACATATCTCAGCCACGTTTTTCAGAAATTAGCCTGCAGTGCAGCATGTCCTTTCCCTTCGTGGACTTTCCAACTTGGTTTTGACTTTCTTATTGAACTCCATTTTTGTGCTTTTTGCGGCTTATCACATGTGATCCGCTGCAAAATCCAGATAGTAAAATAAGTTTCAAAAAAAATGTAACTACCCTCGTCTCTCCTGGTGCAATGCTTTCTTGGTCCCTCCAGCGATGACGTGTCGACACATGACCACAATAAAAGCCTGTCGCTATCACATGATTCCACATCATTGCTGGAGGCCAGGGGGTGTACAGGGACCTGGAAAGCGTTGCCATGAGTGCCAGGGGAGGTAGTATGGTTTTTGTTACTGCCTGATTTTAGTGCGGATTTCCCTGCAAGTTTCCTCGCTGTGAATTTTCTGCAGCAAATCCGTTACGTGTGTAGCCTAACCCTGACTGGAAACGCCTGCTTTAGGCCTGATTTACACGAGCGTGTGCGTTTTGCGCACGTAAAAAACGCTGTGTTTTGCGTGCGCAAAAGGCACTTAACAGCTCCGTGTGTCAGCAGCGTATGATGCGCGGCTGCGTGTTTTTCGCGCAGCCGCCGCCATCATTTTGACACTCCGCTTGGATATTTGTAAACAGAAAAGCACGTGGTGCTTTTCTGTTTATATTCAGAGTTTGACAGCTGTTGCGCGAATCACGCAGTTAGCACGGAAGTGCTTCCGTGCGGCATGCGTGGTTTTCACGCACCCATTGACTTCAATGGGTGCGTGAAGCGCAAACATCGCCCTAAGAAAGGACATGTCGTGAGTTTTACGCAACGCACTCGCGCTGCGCAAAATTGACGCACTGTCTGCACTGCCCCATAGAGTAATATAGGTGCGTACGACACGCGTGAAAAGCACGCGCGTATATTACGCTCGTGTAAATGTTGCCTTAAGATCACGCTGCATTGTTAAAGAGAACCTTTCCCCTCCCCATACATGTGCAGCACAAGAGCCACTAATAGAAATGATCTACTTTCTGAACACAAATCCGCGAATATACAACACACTACTGCCGCCACTGGGTCCTGTGGAACTGCCAGTATCAGATGTATTGGCACTTTTGACACGGGCTCCCAACAGGTTCGTAGAATTCTTGAACGCCATTGGCCAATCCTCTTGTCCGATCCCGACTTCCTGGGATTTGTACCTTCTGTCCCTACCATCACTTACCGCAGAGGTAGGAATCTGCGTGATTACTTGGTGCATAGTCATCATACTGGACTATCGACTGTCTCCAAAAATTGGCTGAAGACATCGGTCATAGGCTCTCATCCATGTGGCCGCTGTTCCTTCTGCCATTTAATGCCTACCACCAAACAGTTCACCAATCCCATCGACAATAGAACATATCAGGTTAGACAATTCATTAATTGTCGGAGTAAGGGAGTTGTCTACATCGCCAAATGTTCCTGTCCCAAGTTTTATGTGGGCAAGACCATACAGGAGCTGAGGAGGAGAATATCCAAACACCTCAGCACCATTAATAATGGAGAGGATACACCTCTATCTAGACATATACGTTATGTTCATGATGGAGATATCAGTTCGTTGCAGTTTTGGGGCATCGTACAGGTTAAACTTGGCCCAAGAGCGGGTAATTTGGACCGTAAGCTGCTCCAGGAGGAGGCGCGTTGGATCCATCGCATGGGCTCTCTTAGCCCAGGAGGTCTTAATGAGGGCTTCACTTATGCTGCGTTTTTATGAAAACATATGCGCCTATTACGTTACGAGTCTAGGCCATCGGCCACTAAAATGGCACTTTTGCCTATGTACTATGTATGATCATTAGATATCTTGGGACCTGTTCTTTCATTAAACAGGACCCCTTTTGAACCAAACATTCATTCTATTTTTTTACATCAATTCTACCAACTGATCTATGTACTTTAGTTTGTAGGCAACAACTACTCCTACATAATTTTTAGCCCTATATTTAGGAACTGACACAGTCGTGTCTATGTTATCTTTATTAGATCCTCTAGCTACAGAGTAATATAGTTGCTCCATCCGCTCCCAAAAATCACTACTACTCTCGCTGGCAGGCTATTAATATAGCTCCTCGGCATATTGGATCTCCTTACATTGTGTCTGGGTGCAGGCCTGGTTTTGGCGTGCATTCATTCGCAATGACGTTTATATCTTATCCCTATGCAAGTGTGCGCCTGCTGTGACCTTGCTGGCTGTTTTGAGTGGTCGGCGATTGTGATACGGGACGTCCACTACTTAATTGGGGGCTCGACTGTTGCCCCCTCTCTGGCCATTATTACTATGACAGTAATTTCACTGTGACAGCCGCTGAAATGTGGGGTTTTCTCTATCACCTCTACTCTTGCTGTTGCGCATGCGCGTCAATAGCAAGTAGTCAATTAGCAGTAACTTACTTGCTTTCACCTCAATGCGCCTGTGCGCTTTATTCTATCCCCATTGGCTAGTTGAACTAGTCAGCCATTGGTGGCGTGGGACGTCCATCATCCATCAGAGGGCTTGTCCCCTGCCCTGTCTCTGATTGGCCGGCGGTCAATCAGGGGAACACGTGGAGCAACTCCACTATACATTTAAACACTGACTTTTCGCCGCGCGCTGTCAGTAGCCCCGATACCCCTGAAGACGCTACATCGTAGCGAAACATGTCGGGGGGGCTTCCTTCCTTGTTTTAAGTACTAGTCCTGCTGACTCCTCTAATCTAACTGTGGGCTGAGTGCAACGTGCTGCAGCCGTTGACTCCAGGCTCCTTATACTCTGCACTGTGCCGATTTGCAGTCAGCATTGGACCTTGTTTTTACGTCTATGTAGTTTGTTCTTGTTGCATAAACTTAATAAATATTTTTTATTTTCTATTTTCAATCTTGAGAGTTGGAAAACAGGGCTTCTTTTGCCGGTAGGCAAATCAATTTTTTCAAGGTAAATATATGCCCACCAACTACAAGGGTCCTTCCTTTGTATATATTAGCATGTAATAGGAGGGCTGCACAAACTCTGGGGCATGTTTACATTTTTTTTTTCTTCCTCCCTCCGTTATTTAGATATCTGTGCCGTTATATTTGGCGCCCGATATTTAAATAACCCCCTTAACAGTCAACGTGTTCTGTCAAGGGGGCATGTTACTATGGCTGTGACACTGTCCAATCCGATATGGACAGTGTTACATCAAAAGTGAGGAGAGAGTGCGCGCACTCTATCACTCTTCAGCTTTGCAGATCAGTATTCTGCCGAATTGGCAAGGGGGTGTGTCACTGCTACGGACCGTGTTAAAAGAGCTGGGGATCGCTTACACTGTCCGTAGCAGAGGGACTCCTCTTTGCCAGTTCGGCAGAAGACTGATCTTCAAAGCTGAAGAGTGAGAGAGCGTACGTGCGGGCGCGCACACTCGCTCCTCTCTCTTGATGTAATACTGTCCATATCTCATTGGACAGTGTCACAGCCATAGTAACACGCCCCCTTGCCAGTACACGCCCCGTTGACTGTTCAGGGGGTTATTTAAATATCGGGCGCCAAATATATCGGCACCAATATCTACATTTTTTTTTTCTACCTCCCTCCGTTATTTAAAGTGCCCCAGAGTTTGTGCAGCCCTCCCCATTATGTGCTGCACATGTATGGGGAGGTGAAAGGTTCTCCTTAAATATATGGAAATGTGGTTTTGTTATAGTTTTACACACAAACTCGAATACCATTAATCCAAATTCTATTTGCAGAAATGTGGTACAATAATCATACCATGTTTGTGATGAAAAGATGTAAAAATCATGACCGTAATCTAAAAATATAAAAAAAAAAATATATATTTTTTTTTTTGTCAGGTCAAAGTCACTTTAGCCTTTATTTAATTTTATCCTATTTATGACCAAAGTTTGACTACTGATGTCTATGGGTGTGTCAGGAAGTGCTCCCAGCGTATTAAATGTGATGTGAGCGCTACGAGGGTGGTCTTCTGAAAGCAGTTGTCTTTTTATGGTCGCTTTCTCTGTAATTTTGTAAAATGGTTACACACATATCTATGTACTCGTCTTTCAGTTCTTATTTGGCCTGTATCATGATAGATTCACGGTGATCTTGCAGCTTGGTGGGACAATATTGCAATCAGACACAACTTACATTGAACCACACACTTGGCTGTTTCTGGGTCCATGAATATGCCTTCTACACACGTAACGCTTATTTTTAGTATTTTATTTAGGGTGTATTCACACTGGCTTTGCTGCTTTTTTTTTTGCCGCACAGCCAAAAATTGCAGAGAAATGCATGTTTTTCAGTGCAATTTTTGGCTGTGCGGCAAACACAGCAAAACCGCACTGTGTGACTGCAATCTAAAACTTGCTCAACTTTATCCAAAAAAAGTTTTATGCTTTATTTGTTTTTGGGCCCCAGCCAAGTAAAATCCTTTTTGTTTTATAAATAACCATTTGCCATTCAGACTTGCTGCTTTTGGCCGCTGTGTACTTCATTTTTTTTTGTTCGCTTTGACTGGTTTCATTTGGACGGTTACATTTTTTTCAGATTTGGCTTTCTCTGGGATGGTTAGGACGTCTGGCTTTTTCTTCCTCTCAAATGTGTAGCACTCTACTTTCTCTTCGACTGACACCGCTCTGGTGCTCACCAGATTGAAGCCTTCTTTGAGCAAGATATCCAGCAGTAGTCCAAGTACATTGGTTCCATTTAATAGTTTCCTTTGGTCTGGCTTTACGGAGACATACCTGTGGCAAAAAATAATGAGCTAATGTCAGTGAATTCATAAACTGATAATAATCCCGTGAAGTGTCAGTTTTCAGACCCTGTTCTCAAGAGCGTTAGTATAGGTTTTCCATTTCATGCAGATGAAATTTCAAGTGTCCGTATAAGCTCTTTTTTTTTTTTTTTTTTCTCTTATAAAACATTAAAACCTCTTACAACAGAAAATTAGTTACCAATACTTTGCATATCCTTCCTATTCACAATGAATGGACGGGGGTGTTACAATATGGTATTGTTCAATGTAATAACTGAAGTTTTATGTTTAATTACATAAACCCCTGTTAGTGTTTACTGGCAATTTAAGAGGACCTGTCCGCTCTCTTCCAGTCTTCTTTTTATGGATCTTGAACATGTCCATTTAGAGCTTTTTATATAATGGGAGAGGGGGGCATGATAAAGACTACCTTTTGGGACACTTATTCCCCACCGGGATGCTTTACGGTTTGTGCCGCTCGAGCGGTGCGGCCACACAGCTAAGTGTAGTAATACATGAATGTATGAGAGCAGGGCTGCGGCTGTGTAATACAGCCATCGCCCCGCTCCTGAGTCCTGACGTGCGGATGATGCGATGCGGCGGCACTGAAGACCGAACATGGCGGGCGCGCTGCAAAACACCCTCATGTTCTGTCTTCAGCGCCTGAACCGCCGCTCATTAGTGCGGCGCCGGCCCCATTACCTCAGGCTGACCGCACGTGCACTTAATGTCAGGAGCGGGGCAATGGCTGTACTACACAGCTGCAGCCCCGCTCTATAACGGCGGAGATCAGAGAAACCTCATCTCCACCGCTATTCCCGTGAATGCTGCGATCAAAGCTGACTGCAGTATTCAGGGGAAAATGAGAAGGGGGGGGGATGCCCCTTGGATCACATCACAGGAATCCATGTGATGCGATTGAGGGACATACCATATATGGGCAGACAGTCCAGGGTCAATTGAAGGACCCCAGGGCAGTCTGACCATATTTCCTGTTAGGGCATACTTGGGCATGTCCTAACAACTGCCTGTGTACTATCAGTATACATGCTAATGTACTGGCATATAGATATATGCCAGTACATTAAAGTTTGTATTTACTTTTTTTTTTTAAAGTGATAAATACACATATACCTTTTTTACAATAAACATTAACACCTTCCCGACCGCCCACTGTCTTTTGACGTCAGGCGGTGCGGGTGCTTAATCTAGAGAGATGTCTTTTGGCGTCGCTGTAGATTAGGCTGATGAGCGCTCGTGAGAGCACTCATCCTCTAAGCAGGAGCTGTTATTAACAGCTCCTGATCTTAGAGCAGCCTCCTGAACACAGCTGGGGGTCGGCAAACATTCGGACCCCAGCTGTTTAACCCTTTGATTACCGCGGTCCGTGACCTTGGCATGATCAAAGGGAATTCCCCTCTTTGATCATCACCGGGATTCCGGTGATGCGATCAAACACCAGGGAATCCCTCTGCAGTCAGCCCTGGGGACCTACAAAGGACCCCAGGGCTGTCTGTTCCGTTTGCCTGCTGTTCGGGCACACTATGTTCTGCCCGATCAGCAGCCAGTGACACAGTGTAATGTATTAGCGTACAGAAGTATGCTAATACATTACAAGTAAAAAATAAAGTTCTCCCTTGATGGGATTAAAAAAATAAAAAAAAACTCCCAAAAAGAGTCTTTATTTTGCATTAAATACATTTTATTGCCCCTACACTAAATAAAAACAAAAAACCTACGCATATTAGGTATCTACACGACCGTAATAACCTGAAGAATTAATCTAATGGGTTATTTAGCCTGAAACGTGAAAGGGATAAAAAATAAACAAAAAAACTATTCCGAGAATCGCTTTTTCCTATATTCACGCCGTAAAAAAAAATAATTTTTACCCCCAAACTGTGGGGAAAAAAAATACTATTTCTCTCGCATAAAACAAGGCCTCATACAGCTACGTCAATGAAAAAATACAAAAGTTATGGCTGCTGAAACGCAGAGGCAAAAACAGAAAAATTTAGCTGGTCTTTTCAGGCCCGGTCATTAAGGGGTTAAAATAAGTCTCGATACATAAAATATACACATAGTCGGTATTGGCGCGTCCGTAATAACCTACACAATTTTTGTGTGTCATTTATGATGTGTATGCTGTAGAAAAATTTAATAAACTGCTTTCTTTTACTTATTGTGGGGCAGAAGGTGCGATGATGAATTTAACCTCCATGTGCCTCACATTAATAGTAATTAACCCCATCATGTGCCTTACACATTAACCCCATCATGTGCCTTACACATTAACCCATTATAACTGAGATACCTGATGGGGTTAATTACACGCCCAGTTGTACTTCAGAAAGGCTCATTTGCATAAATATAAAAATGCTCATAACTTGGCCAAAAATGCTCGTTTTTGAAAAAAAAAACACGTTACTGTAATCTACACTGCAGCGCCGATCTGCTGCAATACGAGATAGGGGTTTGAAAATCTGGTGACAGCCTCTTTAACTTCACCATTCACACATCAAACTTATCGAGAAGCTGGCACGTTCTCTGAGTTTTTCCAGCAAGATGGTGCACCACCACATTATGGGTGTCAGCGCCGAGCATTCCTAGATGAACAGTTTCCTGGAAAGTGGATTGGTCGTCGTGGGCCAGTTGAATGGCCCCCTAGGTCTCCCGATCTGACCCCCTTAGACTTTTATCTTTGGGGTCATCTGAAGGCAATTTTCTATGCTGTGAAGATACGAGATGTGCAGCAACTGAAACTACGGATACTGGAAGCCTGTGCTAGCATTTCTTCTGCAGTGTTGCTATCGGTGTGTGAAGGGTGGGAGAAGAGGGTTGCATTGACAATCCAACACAATGGGCAGCACTTTGAACACATTTTATAAGTGGTCAGAAACTTGTAAATAACTCATGAAAGAATAAAGTAACGTTAAAAGCAAGCACACCATTGTTTTTCTTGTGAAATTCTTGATAAGTTTGATGTGTCACATGACCCTCTTCCCATTGAAAAAACGAAAGTTGGATACAAAATGGTCAACACCCAGCTTGAAAAGTTTCCCCCCTCCCATATACTAATGTGCCACAAACAGGAAGTTAATATCACCAACCATTCCCATTTTATTTAGGTGTATCCATATAAATGGCCCACCCTGTATATGTATCCTGATGCAAAAAGCTTTCACAGTCTGCAAGTTATGTCTTAAATCTGATGACCATAGAGGAGTTGGTGTCATTGTAGCATTACTCTTATTTTTTTTTTGCTTACATTGGATAATGGGATTTATTATTTTAAAGGTACTGCATTTTATGGCTGTTTGTCTGCATCATAGGTCTCTAGTTCATATCATACAAGCCTACGCAATAATAATTGTAATTTTCAAAATTGAACAAAATTTATTTGGAACTCACCTTGCTCCGAATTGGTCTCCTGCTGAGGAGTCCGTTCCACATTGAAACACCAGGTCATGATGTGATGGTCTTTGTACAGGTACTGGAGCCAAAGGTTTTTGTGAGCCATATGGAAAGCTCCAGCCTTGAACTCCTATCGGCTGCTCTATAAACATTACAATACGATCGGCAAGAGCTTCAATAGTGCTGCTACATGAGCAAAAGATGCGGAAAAATGCATGCGTTTCTTGAAGTAGAAAACGCACGTCTAAGATTTCCATTCTGGGCCGATGGAAGCTCTCCTGTCCCAACTGTTCAGCCAAGGATGGAATCTGGTAGAATTCAGCTTCCCTCTGAAGTCTTTCGTAATCCGAGAAATCTGAAGGCAAAGTCAGATGTGATGTCCTGAGATAATCTAAAATGTAGTTAAATAGATTTCCATCCCGGTCTACAAAATATTGGCCATTTACTATCCTAAAGTCCCGATCACTGCCATCCAACATATGTGCAAATTTTGACTCTGGAAATCTCAGAAGGGTTGATGTCAGAGTGCTGAACTTCATGCCTCCCACATCGAGTGTTATGACTTCTTGGTTGCTCATTCTGGACCACCTTCCACAGTTTTAGAAAGATCTCACTAAGAGCTTAGAGCAAACTGTACCAAGGAAATGCCCTGCGCCTAGCAACCGTAAACGAAAATGTAAGCTGCTTGGGAACACCCATTGCTGTTGTGTAATATGTACTTCAGCCCTTCTATGCAAATCAACAAGAGGCATGGTTTGAATCTTTTGTCTGTCTCAATTTTGCTTGCCATAAGAAGTTTTCAACACTTTATTTCTATTTGCTGCTTATTATTGTATTTTTTTTCTTAAAATGCATTATAGTTGATTTTCAATTTTATTTTGTGGATTTGTCAACGCATTGTACTTTTATCTTGGTGGTAAAATTGAATTGTGGCATTCTGTGTTTGTTTTTGTTTTTAAAATAAAAACATTCGAGAACTTTTGAAAAACTAGCATTTTACTTGGTTTGAATTTTCTGCTTGTAAGAGAACATTATACGACACAAAATAGTTACTAAACATTTTAACATATGTCTACTGTGTTCATATCATTTTTTTTTGAACGTCCTTTTATTTTTCTCTGATGGGAGAAGGCTTAGGGTATGTGCACACGAGGGAATTACGTCCGTAATGGACGGACGTATTTCGGCCGCAAGTACCGGACCGAACACAGTGCAGGGAGCCGGGCTCCTAGCATCATACTTATGTACGATGCTAGGAGTCCCTGCCTAGCTGCAGGACAACTGTCCCGTACTGTATCATGTTTTCAGTACGGGACAGTAGTTCCACGGAGAGGCAGGGACTCCTAGCGTCGTACATAACTATGATGCTAGGAGCCCGGCTCCCTGCACTGTGTTCGGTCCGGTACTTGCGGCCGAAATACGTCCGTCAATTACGGACGTAATTAGTGTGTGTGCACATACTCTTAACTAGCAGCAATTTTTAACATTTTCAGGAACATTTCCTTTTTAACCCCTTCCCGACATTTGCCGTACATGTACGTCATGGAAAGTACTGACTTCCCGCATCTTGCCGTACATGTACGCCAAATGTTTGGGACCGGCTCAGAAGCTGAGCCGGTGCCATCATCACCGGATCTCAGCTGTATCTTACAGCTGACATCCGGCTGTAACGGCGGGGACCGAAATTAGCTTCGATCCCCGCCATTAACCCCTTAAGTGCAGCGCTCAAACGCGATCGCTGCACTTAAGGTGTTTGCAGCTCATCGGAACCCCAGTAATGAAATTGCCGGGGTTCCGGTGGCTGCAATGGCAACCGGAGGCCTAATACTGGCCTCCCGGTCTGCCTAGCACCGAAGCCGGTCAAGATCCGCCCGGCGGCGGAGCCTGATCGG
Source organism: Rhinoderma darwinii (assembly GCF_050947455.1). Lineage (NCBI taxonomy): Eukaryota > Metazoa > Chordata > Amphibia > Anura > Rhinodermatidae > Rhinoderma > Rhinoderma darwinii. The sequence goes on along the minus strand of NC_134688.1, from coordinate 75,506,737 downwards.
CTTCCGTAGCTGCCGGCAAGATGGCGCCGGGTCAGGAGCTGATCCGGCATCATCAGCGGTGGAAGTCAGCTGTACTGTACAGCTGACATCCACCTGTAACGGCAGGAACCGGAGCTAGCTCCGATCCCTGCCATTAACCCCTTCGATGCAGCAATCGAAAGCGATTGCTGCATCGTAGCGGTTACTAGCAGATCGCCAGCCCTGACAGGCAATCGGGACTGGCGACTGCTGTTATGGCAACAGGAGACACAATGGTCTCCTGCTCTGGAAGCCGATTTAGGCCCCGCCGGGAGGCGAAGCCTAATCGGCTTGCTGTCAGTGAATGACTGACAGATCTAATACATTGCACTACATAGGTAGTGCAATGTATTAGAAAAAAAAAATATCTGACCGTTGGACCTTCAAGTCCCCTAGTGGGACTTGAAGAAAAGTGTAAAAAAAGTATAAAAAAAGTGTAAAAAAAAGTGCACAAAATAAAAGTTTGAAAACAGTAAAAGTTTCAAGTAATGAAATAAAACACAATCCCCCTTTTACTCTTATCAAGTCCTTTATTATTGAAAAATAATAATAAACCATATGTATTTGGTATCGCCACGACCGTAACGACCGGAGGTATCAAAATATTATATTATTTATTGCACGCAGTGAACAGCGTAAAAAAAAACGTAAAAAACTTTACCAGAGTTTCTGTTTTTTGGTCACTTTGCCCTACAAATATTAGAATAAAAAGTGATCAAAAAGTCGCACGTATCCAAAAATGGTACCTATAAAAACTATAGCTCGTCCCGCAAAAAACAAGCCCTCATACAGCTCCGTCGACAAAAAAATTAAAAAGTTATGGTTCTCACAACTTGGCGACAGAAAAAATACATTCTTTTTACAAAAGTTATTTTATTGTGCAAAAAGTTGTAAAACATGAAAAAGTGCTATAAATTAGGTATTGCCGGAATCGTACGGACCCGCAGAATAAAGTTAACATGTAATTTATAACGCAAGGTGAACGCTGTATAAAAAAAACGAAAAAAGCTGTGCCAGAATTGCGTTTTTTTGTTTACCTGGCATCCCAAAAAATAGGATAAAAGGTGATCAAAAAGTCGCATGTACCCCAAAATGGTACCAATAATAACTCCAGCTCATCCCGCAACAAACCAGCCCTCATACCGCTACGTCTATGAAAAATAAAATTAGTTATGGCTCCAATAAGTCAGGAAATAAAAAAATATGCAGTTGTGCCCGAGGGGAACATTTCTTCAGTTTGAAGAGGCGATTTTTCAAGGACCTAAAATTAGGGAACCAGGAAAGGGAGGGCCCAAACATATCCGCTGGAAGCGACGGTGCCCGTATTATACCAGGACAACACTTCCTAGCAAAAATTCCCCAAACTACAAAGGTGCGGAGTGTGGACCAAAAGGGGGATAAGAAAGGACGCCATATATCAGTGCGACACCGGCCTGTGCGGAAAGGATTGCTTCACAGCGTAACACACATCTATGGATCATTTTATTGTTTTTTTTTACCCCGTTATTATACCACCTGACTATGCCCCTTATATACTCCGCCCGGCTTACATATGCCCTACATTATAAACGGAAACACCAGTAAGACTCCAAACAAAACTACTACCAAGCAAAATCCACGCTCCAAAAGCCAAATGGCATTTCCTCCCATCTGAACCCTACAGCGGCCCAACCAGCAGTTTCCTTCCACATATATGGCACCGTCATACCCGGGAGAACCCTTTTAGCAATTTTTGGGGTGTGTGTCTCCAGTGGCATAAGCTGGGCACGACATATTTGCCACTGAATGGCATATCTAGGGAAAAATATAAATTTTTAATTTGCACCATCCACAGCGCATTCATTTATGGAAAAGATCTGTGGGGTGAAAATGCTCACTACACCCCTTAATAAATGCCTTGAGGGGTGCAGTTTCCATAATGGGGGTCACTTCCCAGGGGTTTATTTTTATTATTTCACATCTGAGCCTCTGCAGTTGTGAACCAATACTTTGTAAATCGCCAAATTAGGCCTCAATTTGACATGGTACGCTTTCACTCCTGAGCCTGGTCGACTGTCCAGGCAAGAGATTAGGGCCAAATGTAGGGTGTTTCTAAAACCAGGAAACCCAGCATAATAATTAGAGAGCTGTCTTGTTATGGTGGCACAAGCCGGGCACCACATATTGTCCACATATCTGTGGAAAAAATCCCATTTTCACTCTGCAACATCGAGTTCACACTAATTTCTACAAAACACCTGCAGGGTTAACATGCTCACTACACCCCTAGGTAAATGCATTGAGGGGTGTAGTTTCCAAAATGGGGTCACTTCTGGGGGGTTTCCACTGTTTTGGGCCCACAGGCGCCCAGAAACCAATCCAGAAACATCTGCACTCCAAATGGCGGTCCTTGCCTTCTGAGCCCTGCCGTGTGCCCAAACAGCAGTTTATGACCACATATGGGGTATTGCCGTACTCGGTAGAAATTGCTTTACAAATGTTGGGTTCTTTTTTTCCTTTATTTGTTGCGAAAATGAAAACATTTGCGCTAAAGCTACGTCTTATTGAAGAAAAAGGATTGTTTTTATTTTCACTGCCCAATTCTAATAAATTCTATGAAACATCTGTGGGGTCAAAATGCTCACCACGCCCCTAGATGAATTCCTCAAGAGGTGTAGTTTCCTAAATGGTGTCACTTTTTGGGCGTTTTCATTGTTTTTTCCCCTCAGGGGCTTTGCAAATGTGACATGGCCGCCGCAAACCATTCCTGCTCAATGTGATCTCCAAAAGCCAAATAGCGCTCTTTCCCTTCTAAGCCAAGCCGTGTCTCCAAACAGCCGTTTATTACCACATGTGGGGCATTGTTTTACTCGGGAGAAATTGCTTTACAAATTTTGTGGTGCTTTTTCTCCTTCAGTCCTTGTGGAAATGAGTAAAAATAAGCTAAACCTACATTTTCTTTGAAAAAATGTTGATTTTTATTTTCAGGGCCTACTTCCAATAATTTCTGCAAAAAACCTGTGGGGTCAAAGAGCTCACTATACCCCTAGATAATTTCCTCAATGGGTGTAGTCTCCAAAATGGGGTCACTTGTGGGGGGTTTCCACTGTTTTGTCTCCTCAGGGACTTCGTAAATGTGACCTGGCCTCCGCAAACCATTCCTGCTAAACTTGAGCTCCAAAAGCCAAATAGCGCTCTTTCCCTTCTCAGCCCTGCCGTGTCTCCAAACAGCCGTTTATTACTACATGTGGGGTATTGTTTTACTCGGGAGAGATTGGTTTACAAATTTTACGGTGCTTTTTCTCCTTCAGTCCTTGTGGAAATGAGAAAAAATTAGCTAAACCTACATTTTCTTTGAAAAAATTTAGATTGTCATTTTCAAGGCCTATTTCCAATAATTTATGCAAAAAACCTGTTTGGTCAAAACGCTCACTATACCCCTAGATAATTTCCTCAATGGGCGTAGTTTCCAAAATGGGGTCACTTGTGGGGGGTTTCCACTGTTTTGTCCCCTCAGGGGCTTTGTAAATGTGACATGGCCTCCGCAAACCATTCCTGCTAAACTTGAGCTCCAAAAGCCAAATAGCGCTCTTTCCCTTCTCAGCCTCGCCGTGTCTCCAAACAACCGGTTATTACCACATGTGGGGTATTGTTTTACTCGGGAGAAATTGCTTTACAAATTTTACGGTGCTTTTTCTCCTTTAGTCCTTGTGGAAATGAGAAAAAAAATCGCTAAACCTACATTTTCTTTGAAGAAATGTTGATTTTAATTTTCACGGCCTACTTCTAATAATTTCTGTAAAAAAGCTGTGTGGTCAAAATGCTCACTGTACCCCTAGATAATTTCCTTGAGGTGTGTAGTTTCCCAGATGGGGTCACTTTTGGGGGATTTTGACTGTTTTGGCACCGCAAGAGCCCTTCAAACCTGACATGGTGTCTAAAATATATTCTAACAAAAATAAGGCCCCAAAATCCACCAGGTGCTCCTTTGCTTCTGAGGCCGGTGCTTCAGTCCAGTAGCACACTAGGGCCACATGTTGGATATTTCCTAAAACTGCAGAAACTGGGCAACAAATATTGAGTTGCATTTCTCTGGTAAAACCTTCTGTGTTATAAAAAAAATTGTACTAAAAATTTATTTCTGCAAAAAAATATGAAATTTGTAAAATTCACCTCTACATTGCTTTAATTCCTGTGACATGTGTAAAGGGTTAAGACATTTTCTAAATGCTGTTTTGAATACTTTGAGGGGTGAAGTTTTTAAAATGGGGTGACTTTTTGGGTGTTTCTAATATATAAGGCCCTCAAAGCCACTTCACAACTGAACTGGCCCCTGTAAAAATCGCCTTTTGAAATTTTCTTGAAAATGTGAGAAATTGCTGCTAAAGTTCTAAGCCTTGTGACGTCATAGAAAAATAAAAGGATGTTCAAAAAACGATGCCAATCTAAAGTAGACATATGGGGGATGTTAATTAGCAACAATTTTGGGTGGTATAACTGCCTGTCTTACAAGCAGATACATTTAAATTGAGAAAAATGCTAATTTTTGCAATTTTTCGCTAAATTTTGGTGTTTTTCACAATTAAATACTGAACATATCAAGCAAATTTTGCCAGTAACTTAAAGTCCAATGTGTCACGAGAAAACAATCTCAGAATCGCTTGGATAGGTGAAAGCATTCCGGAGTTATTACCACATAAAGTGACACATGTCAGATTTGAAAAATGAGGCTCGGTCAGGAAGGTCAAAAGTGGCTAAAGAGGGAAGGGGTTAAGAAACAAGTTCAGTTCTGAAGTAACTTTGAGGGGTCTTTATATTAGAAACCTCTTGTAAATCACCCCATTCTAAAAACTGCACCCCTCAAAGTATTCAAAACAGCATTTCTGAAGCTTAACTCTGAAGGTAAAATGTGCAAATGTCATTTTTATTTATTTTTGCAGGTATTTTATTTTAACCCCTTCCCGCACCTTGACGTAACTGTACGTCGAGGTGTGCAGTAAGTTCGCGCACCTTGACGTGCAGTTACGTCTGTGCTTTGACAGTTAACCGCCGCGCGGCGGTTAACTGTGCAGGCCGGCCTATCGCCGCTGATTTCGGCAGTTAACCCCTTAATTGCGGCGTTCGATTTGAACGCCACAATTAAGGTGTTTAGCGCCGATCGGCAGCCCCCATGTGACATCACGGGGGCTGGCGATCGTACCCATGGCAACCGGACACCAGACAATGGCTTCCGGGTTGCCGTGTACAGAAGCCTATGAGGACCACCCGGAGGGTGGTCGTCGTAGGCTTCCTGTCAGTGTGACTGTCACGTCACAATGACAGTTTGAATGGATTACACTACGTGTGTAGTGTAATGTATTCCAGCAGCGATCAGAGCTGCAAGTCTAAGTGTCCCCTAGTGGGACAAGTGAAAAAAGTTAAAAAAAAGAATAAAAATGTTTTAAAAAAAGTGTAAAAATAAAAGTTATAAGTGACATAAACATGAACTGCTTTTTTTCCTATAATAAGTCTTTTATTATAGGAAAAAAAATGAACACGTAAAAAAAAAGTACACATATTTGGTATCACCGCGTTCGTAACGACCCCAACTATAAAACTATAATATTATTTGTCCCGCACGGTGAACACCGCAAAAAAAATAAATGAAAAACAAAGCGAGAATCACTATTTTTTGGTCACCACCCCTCACAAAATATACAATAAAAAGTGATCAAAAAGTCGCATGTACGCCAAAATTGTACCGATACAAACTACAACCCGTCCCGCAAAAATCAAGCCCTTACACAGCTTTTTTGACTGAAAAATAAAAAAGTTACGGCTCTCAGAATATGGTGACACAGAAAATAAATTATTTTCTAAATAAGTTATTTTATTGCGCAAACGCTGCAAAACATAAAAAAAAACTATATACATCTGGTATCGCCATAATCGTACCAACCCGCAGAATAAAATATAACGGTCATTTATAGCCCAGGGTGAACGCTGTAAAAAATAAATAAAAATCATTGTCAGAATTTATGGTATTTGCCGAAAAATGGAATATAAAGTGATCAACAAAATCGCATGTACCCCAAAATGGTACCAATGAAAATTACAGATTGTCCCGCAACAAATAAGCCCTCACGCAGCTCCGGTGGTGAAAAAATAAAAACAGTTCCGGCTCCCAGATTATGGTGATGCAAAATGTGCAGAGCGTTCCAAAAGCGGATAAGATCGGGCGCCATTTATAATATAAGTGCAACACTGGCCACATATCTGCGGATTATTATTTATTTACCCCATTATTATACCCTGCCCAGCCTACATTTGCCCCCACATTATAAACTGAAATACCAGCAAAACGCCAGAGCTTCTACCAAGCAAAATCTGCGCTCCAAAAGCCAAATAGCGTCCCTCCCTTCTGAGCCCTACAGTCTGCCCAAACAGCCGTTTATGTCCACCGATATGGCATCGCCATACCCGGGAGAACCCGGTTAATATTTTATTTGTGGTATTTGTGGCACAAACTGGGCACAACATATAGTGCACTAAAATGGTACATCAGTGGAAAATTGTAATTTTCACTTTCCACCATCGGCTGCGAATTAAACCCTTCGCGCACCATGACTTAATAGCATGTCGTGGTGATATATGGAGCGTCTCACGCATTGAGCCCGTGCCATACGCTGCGGGTGTCAGCTGTGTATTACAGCTGATACCCGGGACTAACGGACAGAAACAGCGATTGCGCTGTTACAGGAGCCTGTAAAAATCACAATAAACTGCAATACATTAGTATTGCAGTGTATATTACCAGTGATCTAACGATCGCTGGTTCAAGTCTCCTATGGGGACTAATAAAATATGTAAAAACAAAAGTAAATAGTTATTATTAGTGGAAAAAATTTGATAAATATTTAAAGTCCAAAAAGAAACCCTTTTCATATTTTTTCTCCTAAAGTAATGTAAAAAAAATACACAAAATTGGTATCGCTGCGTCCGTAAAAGTCCAAACTATTACAATATACCATTATTGAACTCGCACGGTGAACGCCGTGAAAAATAAAGAATTTTAAATGGCAAAATTGCAGTTTTTTGGTCACCTTCGCTCTACCAAAATTTTTTATAAAAAGTGCTGAAAAAGTCTTATGTACCAAAAAATGGTACCAATAAAAACTACAGCTCGTCCCGCAAAAAATAAGCCCCCACACCGCTCTATTGACGGAAAAATAAAGACGTTGTGGCTCTCGGAAAGCGGGGAGGAAAATCGAAAAAGAAAAAGCAAAACATGGATCAGTCCGGAATGGGTTAATTTATTTTCTAATGAAAAAACATTTATGACCACATGTGGGGTATTGCCGTACTCGGGAGAAATTGCTTTACAAATGTTGGGGTGCATTTTCTCCTTTATCCTTTGTGAAATTGAAAAAATTCAACATTTTTATGGAAATAATGTTGATATTAATTTTCACGGCCTAATTCTAATAAATTCTGCAAAAGACGTGTGGTGCCTAAATGCTCACTATACCCCTAGATAGATTCCTTAAGTGGTGTAGTTTACCTAATGGGGTTACTTTTGAGAGGTTTCCATTGTTTTAGTACCTCAGGGGCTTTGCAAATTCGACATGACACCCAAAAACTATTCCAGCTAAATTTGAGCTCCAAAAGCCAAATGGTGCCCCTTCCCTTCTAAGCCCCGGTGTGGGTCCAAACAGCAGTTTATTACCACATATGGGGTATTGCTATAATCGTAAGAAATTGCTTTACATATGTTAAGGTGTTTTTTCTACTTATATTCCTTGTAAATATTTTCAATTTTTAAGTTTTTTCACAAAACGTAGATTTTCATCTTCACATACTAATTCAAATAAATTTAGCAAAAAAACTGTGGGGTCAAAATGCTAACTTTACCCATAGATAAATTCCTTGAGGGGTATAGTTTCCAAAATGGGGTCACTTTTTGGGGGTCTTTACTGTTTTGGTACCACAAGACCTATTCAAACCTGACCTGGTACCTAAAATAGATTCTAAAAAAAGGAGGCCCCAAAATCCACTAGTTGCTTCTTTGCTTCTGAGGCTGGTGCCTCAGTCCATTACCGCACTAGGAACACATGTGGGATATTTCTAAAAACTGCATAATCTGGGCAATAAATATTGAGTTGCGTTTCTCTGGTAAAACCTTCTGTGGTACAGAAAAAATGTATTACAAATTAATTTTCGGAAAAAAAAAATGAAATTTGTAAATTTCACCTCTACTTTGCTTTAATTCCTGTGAAACGCCTAAAGGGTTAAAACACTTTCTAAATGCTGTTTTGAATCCTTTGAGGGGTGCAGTTTTCAAAATGGAGTGATTTATGGGGACTTTCTATTATATAAGGCCCTCAAAGCCACTTCAGAACTGAACTGGTCCCTGAAAAAATAGGCTTTTGAAATTTTCTTGAAAATATGAGAAATTGCTACTAAAGTTCTAAGCCTAGTAACGTCCTAGAAAAATAAAAATGTTCAAAAAACGATGCAAACATAAAGTAGACATATGGGAAATATAAAATAGTAAGTATTTTGTGTGGTATTACTATCTGTTTTACAAGTAGATGCATTTAAATTTAGAAAAATGCAAATTTTTGCTAATTTTCTCTAAATCTTGGTGTTTTTTACAAATAAATATTGAATTTATCGAACAAATTTTTTCCCTAACATAAAGTACAATATGTCACGAGAAAACAGTCTCAGAATCACTTGGATAGGCAAAAGCATTCCGGAGTTATTACCACATAAAGTGACACATGTCCGATTTGAAAACAGGCTCAGTCCTGAAGGGGTTAATCTTTAAAAAAATAAAATAAAATAAACATTTCTTACACACCAGGTGTTAACAGAGAAACACAACCCAATATTTACCCGGATTCTGCAGTTATTAGTAAATATTACATTTGTGGTCCTAGTGTCCTACTTGACTAAAACGCAGGCCACAGAAATGGAGTGCCATGTGGATTTTGGGGCCTTCTTTTTATTTGGATGTTTTCTATGCACCACTATAGGTTTACAGAGGCCTTGAGATGCCAAAATGTAATCCCGGAATTTTTGGAAAATGCACCCCTCAATGAATTAACCTAGAGATACAGTGAGCATTTTCTGACTTTGCAAACAAATTTTTATTGAGTGTTTTATAGCACTATTACAAGATATGTAACATATCAAAAGCGATACATGAGGAAAGAGAATGTACAATAGCAATGACATACATAACAGGAAATGACAGGATATACATTGTCCTACAGTATTCACAATATCGCGTATGTGCGTTAAGATACATTTTATTACAAATAACATTAGAACAAAGTAATCAATCAATCATAACACACCCCCCCCCCCCACCATAGCTCAAGGACCGATCAGTTTTCAATCAGTCTACCAAAAAAAAAAAAACAAATAGAACATCAGATCTAGTAGTCGTATGTAACGACACCTATAAGCTTCGTATACCTCCTCTCATTGCAACGAACCTTCACTGAGGCCCCAAGTTACCTAGCGTCCCAGCAACTGCTCTGGTCAAATACCAGGACGTATAATGAAATGGAGCCATCAACTCCACAATCTCACTTTGTTGATAGTGCTTACAAATAAAGACCTTCCATTTCTGGAAAAATTTGGAAGCTTTGGCCTCCGGTGTACGTTCTATATCTAATTTATCCATAAGTATACCTTTTTTCATCTGGTACATAAGATCCGTAAGTGTAGGTATAAGGGGCGTAAGCCATTGAGCCAATACGCACCTTTTAGCAATAGCAAAAATACATGGGGTACTTGGGGTACACAAGGAAGATCAGGAAGGATATGGAACAAAATAGATAAAGGGTCCAAGGTAAGTGAGATTCCCCAAGTATCCTTTATAAATTGCAATATTTCGGTCCAATACGGAACGAGTTTGGGGCATCTCCATAATCCATGAAGAAGATCTGTTTTGGGAGTGGCACACCTTGGGCAAGCCACCAGTCTGTCTGGCGCATTTGGATGCGGGGGTATATTGAAACCATAAATAGCACGATGTAGAAACTTAAAATGTGTTTCACGCTATTGCTCGTTTACTACCGCTTTTTTCACTCAACCACCCTTCCAGAATTTGTTGGGTTAGGTCTGAGACCGGGAACTCTCTATTCCAGGCTTTAAACAAAAGTGCATATGTAGACCTCACCTGGCGAGCCCTAAACGTTTTATAAAGAAGTGATAAGGAGGCTTTAGATGGAGGAGATCCAATCAAAGAATCAATAGGATTTTCCAAGCACACCAGTGAAACGTCTCGGAGTAGGGAACGTAAAAAAGAACGTAACTGACAATAAGCCAGATAATGATGTGAAGGGACATTAAAAGTATCCACCAACTCCTGAAAGGTCATTACACGGTTTTCAGAAGGGTGCAGGATGTGACTAAGTGTAGAGATGCCCAAGGCGCGCCACCGCCAAAAGTGAGAATTATCCCTCCCCTGCGGAAAACCAGGGTGTCCCCATAGATTCATGTGTGGAGATAGGCGCTGAGGAAGCTTAAACGAGGCAGGGAGCATACCAAAAGCAGTATGCAATAAAGATAACTGCAGCGAATATACTATTCCTGCCTCTAGCGAATAATTGGAGTAGTAGTTAGATCTCTGCATCCAATCAATCCCATGACGAGCAAGGCATGCTAAATTGTACCTACGGAGATCAGGGAAATTGAGGCCCCCCAAGTCTTTGGGTAGCATAAGCTTCCGAAGCGCTATCCTTGGTCGTTTTTGAGACCATATAAAAGAAGTAAAAGCAGCATTAAGTTTCAAAATATCAGTATGTTTAAGGAGAAGAGGTATAGTCTGCATCGGGTACAACAATCTGGGAAAGCTTACCATCTTAAGTAAATGACATTTACCCATAAAAGATAATGGCAAATGGCGCCATCTCGTTATTTCATTTACCATTTTAGACAACAGGGGAGGGTAGTTGAGAGTGTACACGGAGTCCGGGGTACGTCCTATATTAATTCCCAGATATTTTATCAAACTTTTGAAGATAGTCACAGGGATATTTAGAGTAGACCAGTTAGGCGAGGATCGTGCCAGAGACAAATCCAGTAATTCACATTTTGCCACATTAACCTTAAAGCCAGAAGAAGCCTCAAAGGCCTTCAGCAGGTCAAAGACCTGAGGAAGGTCCCCAAGCGGGTCGGATAGAAAGACCAAAACATCATCCGCAAAATATGACGCCTTAACCACTGTCGAGCCCAACATTATACCATGAACACCCCCATCAGCCTCCAAAGTCCTAATAAAAGGTTCAAGGGCAATGTTAAAAAGAAGAGGGGAAAACGGACAGCCTTGTCTGGTGCCCTTGAATAAAGGAAAAGGGGACGACCAGAAACCAGGGGTATATACCCTCACTGATGGTTCTTTGTAAAGTGCTGTCAAATCCGTGCGAAAAGAACCCACAATGTGCATAGAATCTAGAGTACTGCCCAACCATCCCCAGTCCACCAGATCAAAAGCTTTTTCGGGATCGCCGGGGATGGATGAGCAGAAGGATTAAGATTTACGTATGTTTGACACCGCTGAACGGCCCTTGACAAAGCCAACTTGGCTGGGTGAGATTAACCTGGGGAGAATGGAGGCAAATCTATCCGCCATTATTTTGGACATCAATTTCAGGTCTAAATTAATGAACGAGATCGGTCGATATGATGATGCAAGGTCAGGATCCTTATCCTGTTTCGGCAAAACCTTTATATATGCAACATTGGAGGCTGGTGGAATCGGCTGTCCAGACAGGAAACCATTATATAATTGAAGCAAACAAGGAGCAATTTGATCCCTCAGAGCTTTGAAATATTCACCAGTATAACCATCGGGGCCTGGAGCTTTATTTAGTTTCAAAGAATTGATAGCAGATTTAAGCTCATCCTCCGTAATCGGGGAATCTAACAAGACTTTCTCTTCTTCAGTAAGAACAGGTAAATTTAGGGAGTCTAATGAAAGAGGAGTCACATTAGGCGTATCCTAATAGATTGGCATAGAAATCCTTCAAAATGGAATTTATCTGTTTGGAGTGACTCTGCGGCTGAACTAACTGATCCCTCAACCTAGCAATAACAGAGTGTGACCATGGACCTTTGGAGAGTCTAGCCAAGAGACTGCCGGCTTTATTACCAAACCTAAACAATTTTGCCTCTAAGGCCGAACGCTTCAGTTTCTCACCCTTATCTAACCATAGCTCATAGTCACTTTTGGCTTTTTTCTAGGATTCTCTATTTACTGGAGAAGGCGAATTCTGAAAAAGAGTGTAAGATGCCCTAAGAGTTGCACTGAAAGTCTCAATTTTTTGCTTAGTGACCTTCTTAAAGTTGGAGACATATGCCATAATGTTACCCCGCATTACTACCTTTGCTGTATCCCAATAAAGCTGAGTGTTAATTGCATGAGCTCCATTCATCAATTCAAACTCCTGCCACCATCCTTTAAGTCTGTTTTGAAAAGATTCCTCCATAGCTAGATTAGACGGAAATCTCCATAAGAAATCAGTACCATGGGGGAAACAATCATGAACTTCTAATAATACAGGAAAATTATCCGAAATAAGCATCTGCTCTATTGCACACAATCGTATTTGTTGCAATAAAAGGGGAGAGGCTAACATGTAGTCAATGCGAGACCAGGATTGATGTGGATGGGAATACTCCCTACCTTCTGGGTTATGTAATCGCCAGATGTCAGTCAAATCCGTGGCTGTAAGAATTTTTTTTAATATCGTTTCACTTGTGGGCAAGGGATACCTTCCGCACTGTACTGCATTGGTTTTATCTTCACTCGGGTGAAAAACTACATTCAGATCACCTCCTAAAATCTTATGCGGATGACGATCTGCTCCAATGGTAGTGCTTAAATTATGGAAAAAGGATGGGCTACGTGTATTTGGGCCATATACATTATACAGACTAATTTGTTCTGTGGAGCCAGAAAGTAGCACATTCACCCAACGACCTTCTGAATCCCTAGACACCTGTGACACTTTGGAGGAGAACTTTTGGTGTACAAGAATAAGAACTCCGGCTTTAGAGTCTACAGCCGGGCATCCAAATACCAGGCCTACCCATAGCCGTTTCATCCTAAAATAATCTGCCTCTGACAAGTGTGTTTCTTGTAAGAGCGCTATGTCTGCACGCAAGCGTTTTAGGTAGCGCAATACCATCAGGCGTTTGTATGGTGACCTGAGTCCTTTGACGTTCCAAGATATAATTTTCATATAAGAGCAATTAATAATACGGTATGAGTATAGGTGTCCCTGAGCATGGATTCCCACATTACTAACTGCAAGATCAAACTTTTAACTTGAAACAATAGAACAATCCCCGCACTGGGAGTGTGGAGTATTACTCTAACTCCCACCCATTGGTGCAATAAGACTTCACTTATTTCCGACACACAGAAATACACCACCATAAAAGCATATAGGTTATGTATTATAGAACAATTACATTCATTAGCCCTCCGTCCCCCCCCCCCCCTTACCAAAGTAAAATCAGCTAGGGGAGCTAAATAAAGAAATAAAGTGAAATAGTTAGTATGTCCATACCACGACTCCCATAACGACACGGCTCAAGAGAAGAGAAGACCCGCCATATAGTCCCGTCTCTCTCGATCTGGTAAGTAATAGAAGAGGCGACTCAAATCAGGCAATCATCAGTGAATGAAGAAAGAAACTGTCCCTCTGTTGTAGACATCCGAACTTTGTCAAGTAGTAGCTGAAGAGAGACGACCAACCCGCTGAGGCTTCGGAGAAGATGGAGTAACTGTAACAGTATCACGGATTTCTTCTACATTCTGTCTCAGGAATCCAGAGGTAGAGGGAGTAGGAGAATCCTTAGAAGTCGAGGTCTTCAAGCTTGCAAGGGCCTCTTCCGGAGACTTGAACGATTCAAATGATCCATCCGCTTGAAAGATTTTTAGGAACGCAGGATAAAGTAAGGCAAATTTCATCTGACGCTTGTACAGATCCGAACAAATTTGAGAGAATGCTCGTCTTTTCTTAGTAACCTCCGCCGAAAAGTCTCCAAAAATAAGAATACGGTGACCCTTGTCGTCTAAACCATCCTTTCTATTCTTGAAGGATTTGAGCACAGACATCCTGTCAGAGTAATCCAGGTACTTTACAATTACTTGCCTCGGACGATCTCTCACAGTATTTAACATCACTATGAATGTCCATCTTTGCTGCACGCAGATCAGCGCCAATTCTATGTGCTCTTTCCACCCTGCACGGATGATGAATCCCCAAAGCCGCCGGTAGATCAAGCTCACACAGGCGTCTCATATCTTTAGATGGCACCGATTCCGGCAAGCCGACGATTCGCAAATTATTGCGCCAAGAGCGATTCTCAAGGTCTTCAACCCGCTCCCACAATTTCTTGTTTTCTAGCCGGGTATCCCGTACATGCTGTTGCAGGTCTACAAGCCCAGAGTCCATATGCTGAACCTCCATTTCCAACTTATCTAGGCATTCCTCATGTTGTGCCATAGATGTAAGTAGGTGAGACAATGAGGTTTCTATAGTTTTAGATAGGGATTCCTGCAGGTCCGGGGTAATCGGTTGTGCCACCTGCATCACCAATTGCTTATAATCGATGACACAAGATGTGTCACCTATGCCCAGTACTTGTGAGGAGCTGTGCTCCGAGTGTTTAGGCGAGATACTAGGCGGATTAGAGCCGTCCGCCATATTGGGAGGCCCGATTTGCTCTGCGTCTTGGATTTCCCCATAACTGAGACAAATCTGTCCATGCACTCATCGGACAGTCAGGGTCAGCGTCCGGAGGGTGGCTGGGTGATCTGTGCTGCCCCAGAGAATGTAAGTACGGTCTGACAGGGCGATATGTGGGACGAAGACAGGAGCGCTCTCAGGCGTGCATCTCTACATGCCGGAACCGGAAGTCCGCATTTTCTGACTTTACAGGAGTTTCATATAAAATGTTCTAGCTAAAAGTTTTTACATTTCCACAAGGAATAAAGAAGAAAAGATAAACATCACTGTAAAGCATTTTCTCCGGAGTACAGCAATATCCCACTTGTGGTCATAAACTGCTGTTGTACACAAGCCAGGGTTTAGAAATAAAGGAGTGCAATTTGGCTTGTAGAACACCGTTTTGCTTTATTGGTTTCTGGGCGCTATCTTGCACATTTGCAGAGCCCCAGAGGCACGAGTACAGTGGAAAGCCCGGAGAAGTGACTCCATATGGGAAACTGCATCCCTTGAGGAAGTCATCTAGGGGTATAGTGAGCATTTTAACCCCACAGGTTTTTTACGGAGTTGATTAGATTGGGCCATGAAAATTGAAATATTTATCTCTTTATACCAAAAAGATGGTTTTTGCTAAAAAAAAAAATAAAATGCAATTTTCACAAGAAATGAAGGAGAAAAGGAACCCAAACATTTGTAAAGCAATTTCTCCTGAGTATGGCAATACCCCATATGTGATCATAAACTGCTGTACAGACACATGGCAGAGCTCCGAAGGAAAGAAGAACCATTTGAATTTTGGAGCACAAATTTTGCTTGAATGATTTTTGAAAGCCATGTCGCATTTGCAAAATCTCTTCAGTACCAAGACAGTGGAATCCCCCCAGAAGTGACCTTATTTGTGAAATAGGGGTGCAGTAAGCATGTTGACCCCACAGGTGTAAATTAGTACGCAGTGGATGTTGCACAGTGACAATTTTCAATTTTTTTCCCATAGATATGCCATTTCAGTGCCCAATATGTTGTGTCCATCTTCTGCCACTGTGAAAAGACAGCTCTCTATTTATTATGTTTCCTGGTTTTAGAATCTTTTACCTGTACATACGACAGGGCTTAGGCGTGAAATAGCACCATGCAAATTTGAGGCCTTATTTGGTGATTTACACAGTATTGATTGAAAATTGCAGGGGCTTTGATGTGAAAAAATAAAAAACACCAAAATGTGACCCCATTTTGGAAAATTAACCCCTAATGGTATTTATCAAGATGTGTAGTGCGCATTTAAACCCCATGAGTGTTTTTCCAGAAATTAATGTGCAGCCATCCTTGAAAAATTGCAATTTTTCCACTTACATGTCATTTTAGTGTGCAATATGCTGTGTCCAGCTTGTGCTACTGGAGACACGTACCCCATAAATTGTTTAGCAGGTTCTTCTGGGTATGGCAATGCCATATAAGTAGATGTAAACGGCTGTTTGGGCACACTGTATGGCTCAGAAGTGAGGGAGTGCAATTTGGCTTTTGGGGTGTGGATTTTGCATGGTAGTAGCTTTTGTTTGGGATTTTATTGTTATTTCAGTTCATAAATGGGTACATAGGTAAGCTGCGCAGAGTGCATCAGAGTATAATAATGGGGTCAATAATAAAATAAACTATAGATGTGATATGCTTTTGAAGCAGTCCTTCATGCACAGACCAGTGTCGCACTGATATCGTGTCCCCATTCTTATCCACCTTTTGGAAGACACTCCACCTTTTTTGGGACCTTTTCTTGTTTGTTGCCCTGGTACAATACGGGCACCCTCGCTTTCTACGGATGTGCTTGGGCCCTCTTCCTGGTTCCCAAATATTAGGGCCTTGATAAACACTTGAAACTGAAGGAATATTCCCCTCTGGCCTGCAAATTAAGATGTTTTTTCATCTCCGCTTTACTAGAGTGACTTTATTGCGGGAGTAGTTTTGTGTTGGTACTATTTTGGGGTACATGCAACTTCTCAACTTTATTCCATTTTTTGGGAGGAAAAGTGAACAAAATACAGCGATTCTGGTATTGGTTTTAATTTTGTAATAATTTTTTTACGCTGTTTACTGTACAGTACAAATGACATGTTCCCTTTATTTCGTGGGTCAGTACGATGACGGTGATACCAAATTTATAGGTTTTTTTCTTTTATGTTTTATTACAGGAATGAATGTTCTTTTCTGGCCTGCACATAAGGATGTTTTTTTAGTTTTTTTTTGTATTCCCGTTTTACTAGAGCCATAATTTTTTTTGAATTTTTTTTATTTTATTTATCTTTTTCTTGTTGTTGAAACTCTACAATTGTTTGTTTTTTACGGGATGAGCTGATTTGTTTTATAAGTAACATTTTGTGGTAAATTCGACTTTTTGATCGATTTTTAATAGATTAAATTTTTTTTTGAAGAGGTGACCAAAATGGAGCAATTCTGGAATGGTCTTTTTTTTTTCCGTGATCACTGTGCGCCATATATGACATGTTAATTTTTATTCTGTGGACGATACCAAATTAGATTTTTTTTTTTAAATGTTTTACAGCTTTTGCCCAATAAAATCACTTTTTGCTTTTAAAAAAAATAATAATTTTCTCCGTCGCCATGAAAGCCATAACTTTTTTTTTTTTTTTGCGTCACCAAACCTATTGTCGTTTTTGGTACAATTTGAGTAAATTCGATTATTCAATTTTTATTCCATTTTTGGAGGCAATGTTCCCAAAAAAACAGCAATTCTGGCATTGATTTTCATATCTTTTGTTAGTGTTCACTGTGCAGGATAAATAACATGATAGTTTGGGCCGTTACGGTCAGGGCGATACCAATTATGTATTTTTGTTGTTGTTTTCTCCCTAGTAATAAAATACTTATTGTGGGATAAAAAGCTATTTTATTTTTTTGTGTGTTTAACGTGAAACTGAAAAGATGCTGGAAGAGTGCCTGACGCCATCTGTCAAGCTTGGTGGAGGTAATGTGATGGTCTGGGGTTGCTTTGGTGCTGGTAAAGTTGGAGATTTGTACACGGTAAAAGGGATTTTGAATAAGGAACGCTATCACTCCATTTTGCAACGCCATGCCATACCCTGTGGACAGCGCTTGATTGGAGCCAATTTCATCCTACAACAGGACAATGACCCAAAGCGCACCTACAAATTATGCAAGAACTATTTAGGGGAGAAGCAGGCAGCTGGTATTCTATCTGTAATGGAGTGGCCAGCGCAGTCACCAGATCTCAACCCCATAGAGCTGTTGTGGGAGCAGCTTGACCGTATGGTACGCAAGAAGTGCCCATCAAGCCAATCCAACTTGTGGGAGGGGCTTCTGGAAGCATAGGGTGAAATTTCTCCCGATTACCTCAGCAAATTAACAGCTAGAATGCCAAAGGTCTGCAATGCTGTAATTGCTGCAAATGGAGCATTCTTTGACGAAAGCAAAGTTTGAAGGAGAACATTATTAATTCAAATAAAAATCATTATTTCTAACCTTGTCAATGTCTTGACTATATTTTCTAGTTATTTTGCAACTCATTTGATAAATATAAGTGTGTGTGTGTGTCACGGAGCGGGTTAGTGGACCCACTAGGCCGTACCGCCGTAGCGGGAAGGCAGCTGGCCAAACCACAGGAAACCCCAGAAATACAATGTCCCGCACAAGGGTACCTGAATAGTCCAGATGGTGGCCGCGGCTCTGGCACAGATGAGATGGGTGCAGCAGATGGCGCCAAACGTGGCGGATGACACAGGAGCCGCAAGTTGCGCCAGACGTGGCGGATTCCTCCGGGCGTGGCAGATGACACAGGACGTAGCGGATTCCTCCGGACGTGGCAGATGACACAGGACGTGGCGGATTCCTCTGGACGTGGCAGATGACACCTGACGTGGCAGATGACACCGGACTTGGCAGATTCCTCTGGACGTGGCAGATGACACAGGACGTGGCAGATGACACAGGACGTGGCAGATGACACAGGACGTGGCAGATGACACCAGACGTGGCAGATTCCTCTGGACGTGGCAGATGACACCGAACGTGGCAGATGATACCGGACTTGGCAGATTCCTCTGGATGTGGCAGATGACACCGGACGTGGCAGAACTTGATACTAAGGCAAAGCATGGGAAACAGGAACAGGGAACAAGGCACGGGTAACAACAGGAACGGGAAACACTAAGGGACCATTTGCAAGACAGACTGGGAAAACTAACAACGCTCAGGCAAGGATTAGAAGGCCAGGGGCCTTCTTATAGACCAGGAAATCGTGGCAGTTGATGACGATGACGATTTCCTTATTGCGCGCACTGGCCCTTTAAGGCCGGGTGCGAGCGTGCGCGCGCACCCTACGGGACACAGTCGAACGGAGCGGAAGTGAGCGCTGGCATCTCCTAGGAGGGAGACGGGGACCAGCGCTCACAGATCCATGGCTGCGGGCGTCGGGAGGTGAGTGAACCTGACGGCCCGCGGCCATGGACGCTACAGTGTGTGTGTGTGTGTGTATGTATATATATATATATATATATATATACACACACACACAACAGATGTGGGGAAGGTGTGAAAGGGAATCTGACAGCAGTTTTCAGGCTTCAAAACTAGCTCTATAGGGGAGGGAGAAGACTTTGTAAACATGTCTTTTGTCAAAACAATGTTTGATTCCCACGGTGCGGTGGTCACAAGTGCCCCTTAATGCTCTAAGTGACTGCTCTAGCGGCCAATCAGGTGCCCGCCTTGATGGAACTTGCGATCATGGCAAGACAAGTTGCATGGTGAGATTAAAGGTTTGTCTACAATGCCCTCCGCTCTATCACTCTGTCAACGGTTTTGAGGCCTCAAAACTGCTAAGGTTCACTTTTAGGCCTTGCTCATAACGTGCTGGTTTGCTGTAGATTTTTCAAGTATTTTGTTAAGCTAAAACCAGGAATGGAACTTAAACAGAATAAATATATAAAGAAAGGCCTTAAATTGTTTCTTCTGGGTCAAGTTCTGGTTTTGTCTTTAAAAAAAAATGCATTGCGCTGTATGAACAAGGCCCATTTTACTCTGGTTCATTGAGCAAACTTTCAAACACTCATTCCCGATCATCGACCCATGTAACATGCTGAGCGATCAGCCGACAAATAAGCATTTTTTTTTTAGGCGGGTATTAAAATCCTGTTGTTGGCAGCACATCTCCCCTTTTTATACAGGTGTGCTGCTGCCAATAATGATGTTGGTGCACATATATTACGTAGAGTAGTAATTATTCCATGTAAATGTCAGCTTGCTATATTGTCAATTGGCACTTGATACAGGCAGAAAATTTGCCAGTGTAAAAGGAAGCTCAAAGAGGACCTGTCACCTCTCCTGACATGTCTGTTTTAGTTAAATAATTGTATTCCCCCTTGAAATAAGTTTTTTAATATATTTTCTTAGAACTCTGTATTGCACCAATCCTCTATTATTCCTCCTTGAAACTTGTGAGTTAATTGGCAACTGGGAGTTACCATTCCCCTTGTCAAAGGGCCGTGCCCCTACAGTCTCACTGTCAGCACTGATTGGACCTTGTCAGTCTGTGCATGGCCACACCCCCCAACTGCCAATACCTAGTTGTCAATTTAGTTCTAAGAAAAGATGCTGCAGAATTTTTATTTCATGGGGAAATACAATTATTTACTAAAACAGACGTGTCAGGTATTCTTTACACGGGGCAATAATCATAAACCAGCGTTCCTGAGACTGCTCGTTCAGTTGATTTATTGGGCTGTGTAAAGAGGTGAAAAAGCACCCAGAGATAACAGAAAAAGATCTGAAGACTGATCAAGGAGGTTTTCGCTGTTTGTAGTTACACTATTAGGCTATGTTCACACGGAGTATTTTGGGGGAGGAATATCTGCCTCAAAGCTCCAAACGGAATTTTGAGGCAGATATTCCTCCCCCAAAATACTCCGTGTGAATAGCAATTATCGCGCCGTTTTTCGCCCGCGGCCATTGAGCGCCGCGGGCATAAAACACGCTTTCTCCTGCCTCCCATTGAAGTCAATGGGAGGTCGGAGGCGGAAGCGCCCGAAGATAGGGCATGTCGCTTCTTTTTCCCGCGAGGCAGTTTTACTGCTCGCGGGAAAAAGACGCCGACGCCTCCCATTGAAATCAATGGGAGGCGTTCTCGGGCCGTTTCTGCCGAGTTTTGCGACGCGGTTTCCGCGTCAAAAAACTCGGCAAAAGACCCCGTGTGAACATAGCCTTTGGCTGGATTCACATGAGCATGTTCGGTCCGTAAAGGACGGAATGTATTTCGGCCACAAGTCCCGGACCGAACACACTGCAGGGAGTCGGGCTCCTAGAATCATAGTTATGTACGACACCAGGACTCCCTGCCTCGCTGCGGGACAATTGTCCTGTACAGTAATCATGTTTTCAGTACGGGACAGTAGTTCCACGGAGAGGCAGGGACTCCTAGCGTCGTACATAACTATGATGCTAGGAGCCCGGCTCCCTGCAGTGTGTTCGGTCCGGAAATTGCGGCCGAAATACGTTCCGTCCATTACGGACCGAACATGCTCGTGTGAATCCAGCCTTAGAGAAAGACTGAACAAGAATGGTGTTCATGGAATGGCACTACCAAAAAAAAAAATATGTTGCCTGAGACCGCCTGGATATTCTCCAATGCTTCTGGGAGAATGTTCTATAGACAGATGAGATAAAAGTGGAACTTTTTAGCATAAATGCACAACGCTGTTTCATAGGAAAATGAACACAGCACACTAGGACCTCATTCCAACTGTGAAGCATGGTGGAGGGAGTATCAGGGTTTAGGGCTGCTTTGCTGCCTCAGGTCCTGGACGCTTTGTGATCATTAGGAACAATGAATTCAAAGGCGTATAAAAATGGTTTATGGGGAACTGTAAGGGTAGCAGTCCATGACCTCAAGATGGAGAGACCTTGAGGGGTGCAAGAAAACAATGACCCAAAGAACACAAGTAAATCCGCTAAAGAATGGTTGAAACAAAGTTTTGTGTTTTGGAATGGCAAAGTCAGAGTCCTGGCCGTAACCCTATCGAGGTGCTGTGGCATGACCTCATGAGGGCTGGGGACGCAGGGCATCCCAGAAATCTTGACGAATAGTCCAAAATTCCTCAACGTTGTGCAAATCATATTTGCAGCTACCGGAAACATTTGGTGAAGGTGATTGCTGCTATAAGAGGATCTACAGGTTATTAAATTCAAGGGTACACTTACGTTTCTCTCCCTGCACTGTGGATGTTTACTATTATTGTTCTCAATAAAAGACAAATTAATTCAGACCCATAAATGTAAATATATATATATATATATATATATATATATATATACAGTGAAGGAAATAAGTATTTGATCCCTTGCTGATTTTGTAAGTTTGCCCACTGTCAAAGACATGAACAGTCTAGAATTTTTAGGCTAGGTTAATTTTACCAGTGAGAGATAGATTATATTTTAAAAAAAACAGAAAATCACATTGTCAAAATTATATATATTTATTTGCATTGTGCACAGAGAAATATGTATTTGATCCCTTTGGCAAACAAGACTTAATACTTGGTGGCAAAACCCTTGTTGGCAAGCACAGCAGTCAGACGTTTTTTGTAGTTGATGATGAGGTTTGCACACAAGTTAGATGGAATTTTGGCCCACTCCTCTTTGCAGATCATCTGTAAATCATTAAGATTTCGAGGCTGTCGCTTGGCAACTCGGATCTTCAGCTCCCTCCATAAGTTTTCGATGGGATTAAGGTCTGGAGACTGGCTAGGCCACTCCATGACCTTAATGTGCTTCTTTTTGAGTCACTCCATTGTTGCCTTGGCTGTATGTTTCGGGTCATTGTCGTGCTGGAAGACGCAGCCACGAGCCATTTTTAATGTCCTGGTGGAGGGAAGGAGGTTGTTACTCAGGATTTGACGGTACATGGCTCCATCCATTCTCCCATTGATGCGGTGAAGTAGTCCTGTGCCCTTAGCAGAGAAACACCCCCAAAACATAATGTTTCCACCTCCATGCTTGACAGTGGGGACGGTGTTCTTTGGGTCATAGGCGGCATTTCACTTCCTCCAAACACGGCGAGTTGAGTTAATGCCAAAGAGCTCAATTTTAGTCTCATCTGACCACAGCACCTTCTCCCAATCACTCTCAGAATCATCCAGATGTTCATTTGTAAACTTCAGACGGGCCTGTACATGTGCCTTCTTGAGCAGGGGGACCTTGCGGGCACTGCAGGATTTTAATCCATTACGGCGTAATGTGTTGCCAATGGTTTTCTTGGTGACTGTGGTCCCAGCTGCCTTGAGATCATTAACAAGTTCCCCCTGTGTAGTTTTCGGCTGAGCTCTCACCTTCCTCAGGATCAAGGATACCCCACGAGGTGAGATTTTGCATGGAGCCCCAGATCGATGTCGATTGACAGTCATTTTGTATGTCTTCCATTTTCTTACTATTGCACCAACAGTTGTCTCCTTCTCATCCAGCGTCTTACTTATGGTTTTGTAGCCCATTCCAGCCTTGTGCAGGTCTATGATCTTGTCCCTGACATCCTTAGAAAGCTCTTTGGTCTTGCCCATGTTGTAGAGGTTAGAGTCAGACTGATTAATTGAGTCTGTGGACAGGAGTCTTTTATACAGGTGACCATGTAAGACAGCTGTCTTTAATGCAGGCACCAAGTTGATTTGGAGCGTGTAACTGGTCTGGAGGAGGCTGAACTCTTAATGGTTGGTAGGGGATCAAATACTTATTTCTCTGTGCACAATGCAAATAAATATATATATAATTTTGACTGTGATTTTCTTTTTTTTATTTTATATAATCTATCTCTCACTGGTAAAATTAACCTAGCCTAAAAATTCTAGACCGTTCATGACTTTGACAGTGGGCAAACTTACAAAATCAGCAAGGGATCAAATACTTATTTCCCTCACTCTATATATATATATATATATATATATATATATATATATATATATATATATATATATTCTGGTCAGACCCTCAAATTTTATTCAGACCAGGCCCCAATATTCATTCAGTTCCCAGACTTCCGAGTGCTGCCGCTGGGCAGTGTCAGGTCCTTGTCTGCTGAGTGGTAGTAATACTGCAAAACAAAAAAACTAGAAAAAGACTAGTAGTTGGCAGGTAAAAAACGTAGAATGTATAGAAAAATTACCAGAGGCAATAGAAACCCGTTTTTCCCTAACTACTTGCTACCTAGTAGAATAGTTAAATTGTAAAAAATACGTTTATTTAAATCAAGTAGGGACAAACAACATAGAATTTAAAACTACAATGTGTGCCGACCATATATGCCCCAAAACCCCTGAGGAAGCTAATATGTCGGGGGGGGGAGGGGGTATATTAATTCTATTTTAGAGCAATCTTAACAGCTGACCTTTACTATCGACTATAGCTAGTACCTTTACTTATTGATAGCTGTAGTCAATAGTATAGATCAGCCATCACTTTTCCTCAGTGCTTAAGAATAACGCAATGCAAATCATATCTCTTGTATGACATAGGAACTTTGATGCTATTACTGGTCGGCACACATTGTAGTTTTAAATTCTATGTTGTTTGTCCCTACTTGATTTAAATACAGGGATTTTTTACAATTTAACTATTCTACTAGGTAGCAAGTAGTTGGGGAAAAAACGGGTTTCTATTGCAATTTTTCTATATATGTAGTAGTACTGCCACTGACGTCGGGAGACCAGTCTTCATACACGCATCAATGGATGAATATAAGACGCCAGGTCTTCGTGGTCCTCAGGGTTCTGCTGAACTCTGGTTGGGAAAGGCTGCACTAGGCATTAAATATTCCTGTAATGAATGCAGGATAGTCTGCAGACACAACCCACGTTCAGATGACATCGTCCCCGAACTCATAATTCAAGTCCAGTTGCTTGTTAGTTAGACGAGTTTCTCGGAGACTGCATTTTACATGTAAATAATATCTTGTGACCAGAGCTGCTGTTCCTTGGCCAGCATTTCATAATCCATTGATTGCAGCTAACACCATTCCGGAGTAGCACAAGTGCCAAATATTTCCACTATGATAAGAGAACTGGGACTTGGATACATTGTATAAATGTGCAGTTTCATATTTGCATGCATTGTTTAAGTGTTTTATTAAGCAATTTTTTTTTCTGTATAAAAAAAAATACAAATTGTTTTTTCACTCTCCGAGGCACGAAGCGGAAAATAGCCGTAAAGACAAGACCAATGTGATTAACCACTTATTGCCCCTACTGTACAGAAGTTAACTTTTTTCAGTAGAAGGTGCCAGGGCAGTTTCGTGCCTTTTTGACGTGTAGTGTTCGACATGATCTGTTACAGCCTGATCGCAGAAAGCAGTCATCAGAACCTGATCACCTCACCAGGATCCAAACCAGTCATAATGATCACTAGGAAACTGACAAACTTTCATGCTGATCAGTACAATATACACTATATGGACGAAAGTATTGGGACACCTCTTAATCGTTGAATTTAGGTGTTTCATCAGTCCCATTGCCACAGGTATAAAATCCAGCGCCTAGCCATGCAGTCTGCCTTATTGAACATTTGTGAAAGAATGGGTCGTGTTAAAGATCTCACTGAAATACAGCGTGGTACTGTAATAGGACGCCACAACTGCAACAAGTCAGTTCATTAAATTTCTTCCCTCCTAGATATTCCACGATCAACTGTGAGTGTTCGGGTATGTTCACACACAAAATCAAAAACGTCTGATAAAACTGAGCTGTTTTCAAGGGAAAACCTACTGATTTTCAGACTTTTCTTTTAAGCCACTCGTGTTTTTCACGGCCGTTTTTGGAGCTGTTTTTCTATAGAGTCTATGAATCCTTACCATACCCTTACCATACCCTTACTATTGTAAAGTGGAAGTGTTCAGGAACCTCAGCAATGAAGTAACAGACCACGTAAAGTTACAGAACGAGGTTGCCGAGTGCTGAGGCGCATAGTGCATAAAGGTCGCCAACGCTCTGCTGACTCTATAACGGCAGAGTTCCAAAACTGGCATTATCATCCGCAAAAAAAAAACGTCACAAGCTTCATGGCATGGTTTTCGACGGCCGAGCAGCTGCATGCCAGTCTTAGATGACCCAGCACAATGAGAAGCATCAGATGGAGTGGTGTAAAGTACGCCGCCACTGATCTCTGGATCAGTGGAAAATTGTGTTCTGTGTAGTGATGAATCACCCTTCTCTATCTGGTAGTCTGCTGGGCGAGTTTGGGTTTGGTGAATGCCAGGAGACCGTTACCTGACTGCATTGTGCTAACTGTAAAGTTTGCTGGAGAAGAGACGATGCTATGGGGTTGGTTTTCAGAGGTTGGCCTAGGTTCCTTATTTCCAGTGAAGGGAAATCTTAATTCTACAGCATACTAAGGCATTTTGGACAATTATATACTACCAATTTTGTGGGAACGGTTTAGAAAAGCCCCTTTTCTGTTTGAGCATGACTGTGCCCCATAAAGACATGGTTGGGTGAGTCTGGTGTAGAAGAACTTGAGAGCCCTGACCTCAACCCCATCCAACACCTTTGGGATGAACCAGTATGGAGATTGCGAGTCAGGCCCCCTCGTCCAACATTAGTGTCTGACCTCACAAATGCTCTTCTTACTGAATGGACAAAAATTCCCACAGATACTTCAAAATCATGTAGAAAGCCTTTCTAGAAGAGTGGATGCTGGTTTAGCTGCAAAAGGGGACCGTCTCCATATAAATATCTATGGATTTACAAAGGGGTGTCATAAAAGCTCCTGTAGGTTTTATTGTATAGGTGCCCTAATACTTTTGTCCATATAGTATATTACAAAGTTTCTTATAATCGCTTGTACTAAGAAACATCTAAAGGAATCCGAAATATGCGTGAATTATATTTACATGGGACAAAAATTAAATGTCTACAATTTAAAAAAAAGTTACGCTTTCGGGATAGTTTTTTTCAACTTTAATGTGACTGTTTGGGGGTTAAAGGAGAACCCAAGTTATTTAATGTTTACTAGCAAATACTACACCTAAACTACAATAAGCAAAAACTTTTTTTCTTCAAATAATACTATGGGGGAAAAAAACCTGGTTAAATTATGAAAAAGAGGCCCCATCTATTATGAAAAAAAAATATCGCTTATTATGTCTATGGCACAAAAAATTATTGCTACTGACCGATAATAATTTTTGCTTCTATGTTTTCCTAAAATTTTAATCATTATAGTGTTTAAAGTGTAAATCACAGCACAGATATTTATAGCAAATCCACAGGATATGCCATAAATGTCTGATAGATGTAGGTCCTACCTCTGGGATCGACAATTATGTAGAGGTACTATAAAGTGTGTCCTTCAACTTCCCCACTTATTCTTCACCAGGTGGGTTTGCGGACCCCTGTTCTCGACGTACGTGTTGGTCCCAGAGGTGGGACTCGCATCTGTCGGATATCCATACTGTGAATATGCTATACATATCTGTGATGGGAATACCCTTTTAACCTTTTAACACTAGAATTGTAACACTTTGTTTACTTTTGTTTGAGAAAATGACACTTGCGTTAAAACAAATGCAATATATACTCCTCAACATTGAAATTGCAACACCAAGAAGGTCAAGCCATAAGTTTATGCAAATCGAGGAAGTAGCAGGCGTCTATAAGATCTGCAAATTATCAAATTTTCAAGCACATAGCTCCAATCTGTGGCATGTGGGAGGCATAAAAGCCAGATTGAAAGAAAAGTGTTTTTTTAGCCACATGAAACCTCAAAAATCGTATCAAGTGGTGTGGGATGATTTTGCGATGCCTCCAGTTGATTGATGTGCCAGTTATCACCACTTGTCGCAAACTGAAAGGGACAGAATCTTTGAACTGAGAGACCTTGGTTTATCACTACAGCAGATCACTACGAGCCTAGGCCGAGATGTCAGCACTGTTCAATGTTACATGTTCCTGAGGTTGGGAGAGCAACAATGAACAGGAATGACAGCAAGAGGTGCGTGGAGGTGAACCTCTGCACGGACAGATCGTCTGATTGGAAGAATGGCGCCTAGTGATCCATTCTGTACTGCAAGTGAAATTGGACGTCACATCCCAAGACTAAGGCAGCAACCAGTGTCGACACAAACCACCAGAAGGCATTTGCACGACATTGGGCTATGAGCCAGACGTCCAGCTACAGGTGTTCCATTGACCACACGCCACAGCTCCCAAAGGCTATCATGGTGCACAGCAAGATGGCAATAGAGCCTGGAATGGAGGTCTATCCTCTTCAGCGATGAGTCCCGCTTTTGTCTCGGACGCAATGATAGCCACCGGTCCTACTCCCGGGATTATGGTGTGGGGTGGTATAATTTACGGTAGCCAGACCCCTCTAGTCTTCATTTCAGGTACACACTCAGCGTTACATTGATTTGGTCGTGGAACCAGTGGTACGGCCATTTCTCCAAAGTGTCCCAGAAGCCGTTTTTCAACAGGACAACGCCAGGCCACATGTTGCTCGTGCTACTGTGAGCAGCCTGCGTGGCCTAAATGTGCTACCATGGCCTGCAGCGTCTCCGGACTTGTCTCCCATCGAGCACATCTGTGAAGTCATTGGTCTGCAATTGCAAATAGCGCTGCCAGCAGCCAATCTTGATGATTTGCGTGTCCAAGTGCATTCAGCGTGGCATAACATTCCTCAGACAACCATTAATAACCTCATTGATAGCATGCCAAGGCGTGTAAGTGTGTGTATTTGTGCGTGTGGCGCTCATACTCGATACTGAATAAATCAAGATGTTTGGAATATTTTGTGTCCATTTTTTTTTATCATTTACATGTCTATTGATCCTGTGATTTTTCCACAACTTCAAAACTTTTCCTTCTTGGTGTTGCAATTTCAATGTTGAGGAGTGTAGTTCCTACAATACGAACGTTTTTCTGTGGGGAAAAATGACTTGCATTGTGGGAAATATCTTTGTGTATGCAAGCAATCCAATTTATTAATATAAAATATTTGAAAGCTTTGTTGTATTGTGGCCAAATCTTTGTGACAATAGCCAGCTTTATTTGCACACTATAGAGAAGTTGTATGTCTAATTGTCACATGAGATAGCTTTGAGGATATGATACGGACAGCACTGAAAGGAGTAGGTAAGGCTCTGTTCACACCATGTTTTTGCATCCTGTTGAAAAGTAGGGTTTTATTTCTTGGTCAAAGTTCCCTTTAAAACAGGATACAACTGGACACAAAAATGATGCAGGCTCCTCTTTTCCATACGGACGCTGGTTATTTTTAAAATAGAAGTCAATGGCAACAGCATAGGAATCCTGTTGCATCCTGTTTGGAAAGTCACTTTTTTGTAATCTTTAGGCCAGGATCACACACAGGGTTTTGATGCAGTTTTTACCTAGATGTGAACCCTAACTGAATGTAGCCTATAATAAATGACCAGTGTAGATCCACTTAAGGGAAATATTTCTGTATTTGAAAAGCCATGTACAAGTAAAGGGATGCCAGCCGAGTATCCTTTAAGCTGGGCTACACTGACGGTGAGTCCAAACGTAGCAGCCCTGACACGCTCGCGACGTGACCAACCACCATGTCGGCACCACGTTTAGTAATATTCAGGAAAATGTCCATTTGTGGTAAACTTTTACATACATATGTGTAAATGTTATAAGCAACTGTTTATAGGTTTTTATGAGATTTGTACTTTAGGGTTAGTGTTCCTTTAAGTAGCTCTCGTAGATCTATTCATAGTTAATTAAAAACATGACTGCATTGTAATTACAACTGCCAGGAGGCGACCTGTCTAACTGGCTCGGCTGCTACTTGTTACTCACTGCTCCGTGTTTGTTTTCTCTCATGACAGATCACATCACAATGGTAAATGTTTATTAGCGTAATCATCCCTAGAACGACAAGCTTGGTTTTAGGGTCGGTAATACTCTTCCCATCCTCTTTTCCACAACGGCTGTGGGGGCAATTTAAACTGATTATGTATATGATTCCACAGCCAGCGACCTACATTTCCAATTAGCTGTTCGGCTATAAGGAGAAGTATAGGAGCTTTTATTACATACAACATTCACGGTTAATAACCATAAGTACTGATAGTACTTAGGCCTCGTACATACGACCGTAGAATTCACCCGTAACTACGGACCCATTCATTTCTATTGCCCACGGACACCTTCCCGTTTTTTATCTACGAGGAGATATCCGTGCCATAGAAAGGCTCCGCAAAAGATTGGACACGTCCTACTTTTTGCTTTTTACGGACCGTGCTCCCATACTTTATATGGGAGCACGGCCCGCAAATGCGGATAGCTTTCCGCGGCCAGCCGTGCCTGTAATCATAGACCGTGATTGTGGGCATGGGGCCTAAGACGGGAAAGTCTCAATTGAAATGCTTAGGGCTTGTCCACACGTAACGGAAATGCTGTAGAAAATGTCTGCAGCATTTCCGTTGAAACTAGCAGACCATCCATTGCGGAAAAACCGCACCATTTCCTGCGTTTTTCCTGCAAAAAATGGTGCGGATTTTCAGTCCACTTTCCGCAGCAGGAATTGACATGCTGCGATATGAAAAATACACCCCGCAGGTCAATTTCTGGCGCATATTTAGCCACTATTTCCCAGCAGTATAAGGACATGCTGGTGGTTTAATACCTTAAGATCTAGCGACAAGTTCCTTTGAAGTCTTGTAAGCAAGATGGGGCCTCTATGGATCAGACTTTTTTTCAGCGCTTCCCACAGATTCTTGATTGGATTAAGAGCTGGAAAATTTGGAGGCCAATTCAACACATTGAACTTTTTTTTGTCATGTACCTTAAACCATTCCTAAACAATTTTTGCATGGTGGATTATCTTACTGAAAGAGGGCACTGTCAATAGTTAATACCACTGTCATGAAGGGGTGTACTTGGTTTGCATAAATTTTTAGGTAGTTGTTACGTGTCAAAGTAATATCCACATAAATGCCAGGAACCAAGGTTTCCCAGCAGAACATTGCTCACACCATCACACTTCCTCCCCTTGGTTTGCCTTCTTCCAATAGTGCATCCTGGTGCCATCTCTTACCCAGGTAAGCAATGCACATGCTCCCGGACATCCACATAATGTAAAAGAAAACGTGATTCATCTGACCAGGCCACCCCCTTCTATTGCTCCATGGTCCAGTCCTGATCCTCACCTACCCATTGCAGGTGCTTTTGGCGGTGTACAAGGGTCAGCATGGGCACTGTAACCAGTCTGCAGCTAAGCAGCCCCAAACTTAGCAAGCTGCGATGCTCTGTCTGTTCTGACACCTTTCTATCGTAGACAGCATTCAATCTTTCAGCAGTTTTTGCTACGGTAGTTCTTCTGTGGGATAGAACCAGACGAGCTAGCGTTCACGCCCCACGCGCATCAATGAGTCTTGGACATCTATAAACATTTTGCTTGTGACCCAATTTGGAGATTCTCTGACCCAGTCGTCTATCACAATTTGGCCCTTGTCAATGTCCCTCAGATCCTTACACTTGACCATTTTTCCTGCTTCTAATACATCAACTTCAAGAACTGGCTGTTCACTTGATGCCTAATATCTCGCACCGCTTGACAGGCGCCACTATAACAAGATAATAAATGTTATTCACTTCACCTGTCAGTGGTTGAATGATTTACCCTTTTAGGCTGGGATTCCACAGTGTGTTTTAAAAGCATTTTTAGGCCTTATTCACACGAACGTGTTATACGTCCGTGCTACGCGTGTGATTTTCACGCGCGCCGCACAGACCTATGTTAATGAATGGGGCCGTTCAGATTGTCAGTGAATTTCACGCACTGTATGTGCGCTGCGTAAAACTCACGACATGTCCTATATTTAGCCGTGTTTCGCGCAGCACGCACCCATTGAAGTCAATGGGTGCATGCAAATCGCTACAGTAGTAAAATAAATGAATGAAAACAGAAAAGCACCACGTGCTTTTCTGTTTGTAAACATAAAACCAGGGTGTCCTAATGATGCCGGCTGCGCGAAAATCACGCAGCCGCGCACCATATGCTGATACCACACGGACCTTCTGCGCGCGCAATACGGACAGGTCCGTGTGAATAAGGCCTTACTGTAGTTTTGTAGTGATTTTCATGTGCTTCTTAACAGTTGCGAAAAATGCATGGTAAAAACCACATTCTGCAATATGTTTTTTTCAGCCGTGCGGCTATTAGAGGTGAAGCACATGGTTTCAAAAATCGCAGCACAGTACCATAGCAAATGAAAATCACTACAAAACTGCAATAAAAACGTGAACAAACCGCCCTTTGGAATTCCAGCCTAATGAGCACAGCGTCTACTTTGTGAAGGGGAGGACAGGATACAGGGGCTTGGTAATAGTAGCATCTTCGCAAGGGCAGACATCAGGGGCGTAACTAGGAAAGACTGGGCCCCATAGCAAACTTTTGACTGGGGCCCCCCCCCTCCCCTGGGTGTCACACAACCCCCCCCCCCTTGTAGATAGTGCCTTTTTTACAGCTCCCCCTGTAGATAACGCCATACAGCCCCCTCTGTAGATAGCGCCATACAGCCCCCTCTGTAGATAGCGCCATACAGTCCCCCCTGTAGATAACGCCATACAGCCCCCTCTGTAGATAGCGCCATACAGCCCCCTCTGTAGATAGCGCCATACAGTCCCCCCTGTAGATAACGCCATACAGCCCCCTCTGTAGATATCTACAAAGGGGGCTGTATGGCGTTATCTACAGGGGGGGCTGTATGGCGCCATCTACAGAGGGGGTTGTATGGCGCCATCTACAGGGGGAATGTATGGCGCTATCCACAGGGGGACTGTATGGCGCTATCCACAGGGGGACTGTATGGCGCTATCCACAGGGGGACTGTATGGCGCTATCTCAGAGGGGGCTGTATGGCGCTATCTACAGAGGGGGCTGTATGGCGCTATCCACAGGGGGACTGTATGGCGCTATCTACAGGGGGTCTGTATGGCGCTATCTACAGGGGGGGGTCTGTATGGCGTTCCCTACAGGGGGGGTCTGTAGGGAACGCCATACAGCCCCCCCTGTAGGGAACGCCATACAGCCCCCCCCCTGTAGGGAACGACATACAGCCCCCCTGTAGGGAATGCCATACAGCCCCCCTGTAGGGAATGCCATACAGCCCCCTGTAGGGAATGCTATACAGCCCCCCCCTGTAGGGAACGCCATACAGCCCTCCCTGGAGGGAACGCCATACAGCCCCCCCTGTAGGGGACACCATACAGCCTCCCCTGTAGGGAACGCCATACAGCCCCCCCTGTAGGGAACGCCATACAGCCCCCCCTGTAGGGAACGCCATACAGCCCCCCCCTACAGGGAACGCCATAGAGCCCCCCCTGTAGGGAACGCCATACAGCCTCCCCCTGTAGGGAACGCCATACAGCCCCCCTGTAGGGAACGCCATACGGCCCCCCTGTAGGGAACGCCATACAGGCCCCCCCTGTAGGGAATGCCATACAGCCCCCCCTGTGGATAGCGCCATACAGCCCCCCTGTAGGGAACGCTATACAGCCCCCCCTGCAGGGAACGCCATACAGCGTCCCCAACCCCCCAAAAAAATGCGACCTACAGTGTGAGAAGACAAAAGACATGTATCCCCTATCCACAGGATAGGGGATACATGTGTGATCGCTGGCAGCGATAGGGAGAACGGGGGACCGAAAGTCCCCCCAAGTTCGCCATGACTAACCTCTGACTTCCGGAGTCTGCGCAGCTCAATAAAAATGAAAGGAGTGCTGGTCACGCATTCGCACAAGCGCGACCGGCGCTCCATTCATTTCTACGGAGCTGCCGACACAAACCCCGGAAGTCTGAGGTTTGTGATGGAGAACTTCAGGGGACTTTCAGTCTTCCGTTCTCCCTATCAATGCCAGCGATCACACATGTCCTGTGGATAGGGGATACATGTCTTTTGTTTAATGGCAGAGCGGGGAGGGAACTCCCTGCTCTGCCGTAGTGTTTAGTGGCGTCGCGCTGTAGCAGCCATAGCGGCTGCTAGCGGAGCCTCCGGCCATGATGGGGGCCCGTGCCGGCGGGCGACACGGGCCCCCTCATGCCGCGGGCCCCGTAGCAGCCGCTACGGCTGCTATGGCGGTAGTTACGCCACTGGCAGACATGATGCCACCAATGCAGCATCTGATTCTGCAGCAGGAATGGGACCGCATCTCCACTTATTTGCCACTTTGGAGGAGCAAAAGAAAGAAAAGTTGTAGCCAGAACAGGATATATTACCTAGCAACAGTTGCTTGTTGTAGTGACAAAATAGGTTGAAACTTATTATATTTATGGTGCTTTTCAAGGTTCCTTAACCCCTTCCCGCAGCCATTTTTCAGATTTTCGTTTTTCCTCCCCACCTTCCAAAAGCCATAACGTCTATTTTTTATTTTTCCGTCGATATAGTCCTATGAGAGCTTGTTTTTTGCAGGACTATTTGTCGTTTTTCGTAGCACCATATAATGTACTAGGAAAGGGGGAAAAAACTATTTGTGGGGTAGAAAATTAAAAAAACAGCGATTCCTCCATTGCACTTCGTTTTTACGAAATTCATTGTGCAATTAAAACAACATATTAACTTTATTATGCGGGTCAATACGATTACGGCGATATCAAATATATGTAGTTTTTTCTATATTCTAAGTGTAAAAAATTCAATTTATTTTGTGTCGCCAAATTCTGAGAGCCATAACTTTTTTATTTCTCCATCGATTAAGTGGTATGAGGGCTTATTTTTTGCAGGATAAATTGTAGTTTTTAATAATACCATTTTGGGGTACATGCGATTTTTATTTCATTTTTTGTGGGAGATGAGGTGACCAAAAAATAGAGATTCTGGCGTTTACAATTTTTTTTTTACGGCGTTCACTGTGCGGGTTAAATAATGATATATTGTAATAGTTCAGACTTTTACGGATGCGGCAATGCCAATTATGTTTATTTCCTTATTTTTTTACTATGCTCTAGGGGGAAAATGGGAAAAAGTTTTTCTTTTTTAACTTTCAATAATTTTTATATTTTTTACATTAATAAAAACAACTTTATTTTACTAATTTTTACTTTTTTTGTTAGTCCCCCTAGGGGACTTCAACCAGCGATCGTTAGATCGCTTGCACGATATACTGCAATACTAATGTAATGCAGTATATCGTGATTCTGACAGGCAACTATTAAGCCCTGCCGGAGGCAGTGCTTAATAGGAGCACAAAGATGGCGGACCCTGGGGCCTTCATTTGGCCCCAGGCAGCCATAGCAACCATCTCCACCCCGAGATTGCATTGCGAGGGTTGTGATGAGCTGTTAGAGGGGGTTGTCCCCCTCTTTCTAACTATTTAAATGCCGCGGTCGCTAATGACGGTGGCATTTAACGAGCTAAACGAGCGGGATCGCTCGTTACTCTGAAATGTCATCTGTAACATACACCCGACACCGGCATCGTATGTAGTGGGTTCACTCCGTGAGCCTGTTACATACTTCCCCTACCCGACTTTGGCGTATGGATACGTCAAATGTCGGGAAGGGGTTAAAAGGGAAACCATCAGACCAGAGTGCAAGTAGTATTATTTCTTCTTTCATTGTATGTAACGAACAAAAAGTATTCCCTGATGCCAACCATCTCATCCTCACACTCCGCTACATTTTGGAATTTATTTTGTTTATTTTTTTCTTTTACTATTAATGAAGTATGATAATCAAGTCATTGGGGACTGGAGTCCCGCAAAATCAAGACAAAGCATGTGTTTTTTTCTTCTTCTTCGATGTTGAGAATTTGGAGAAAGACAGGTAGAAGACGGACCTTTTTGTCTTCCTGACCGTTTTTCTTTAAAGCACTTAAATGGCAGCAGAGCACTGTCATCAGCATCTCTCCACCAATCAGTGTTGTTCGACAGCTCTCTTGGCAACACTGATTGGAGGAGAGTCCTGATATTCCGCACACAAGCCCTTTTCAGGACGGTGGAAGTGGTGTACAAATAAGTGACATGGCTCTTCTGATGCACCCACCACAGGACCATTTCAGAAGGGCTGCAGAAGTGATTTACAACAACCTCAATCCTATAGATAAGCCCTTT
The DNA here is from genome assembly GCF_050947455.1 of Rhinoderma darwinii. Taxonomy (NCBI): domain Eukaryota; kingdom Metazoa; phylum Chordata; class Amphibia; order Anura; family Rhinodermatidae; genus Rhinoderma; species Rhinoderma darwinii. The sequence goes on along the minus strand of NC_134688.1, from coordinate 75,470,931 downwards.
TTTAAAGGGTGTAGGTAAAAGAAGGAGGTTCAGGATGCGCTGACGAGGTGAAAGGATGAAATCCCTAGCTAGAAGATAATTAAACTAATTCCTTTATTGGACAATGCATTTCGAGAGCATATCGTTCTCTTTCCCAAGTCCAGTGACAGAGGGGCAGCTCCATTTTTATACAAATAAAGTATTACTTGAATTTCTACATTGATTATTTTAAAATGTGGTGTGATTGTAATCTAAGTCACAATTATAGACAAACACAATCTAACTAAACAACACACAAAAAGATGTATTATTCTTGTCTTTTTTTTTTAGCACATTTTAAAACATTGAGATTTTTTTTATCCATTTACACACTCACACCACTTTCAGAAACTTGCGTAAATTATAGCGAAGCCTACGTCAGCTCGTAGCTGGCGTACAATTCCCTTTACGTGTGCCTCCTAATAAATTAGGCGCATCTTACTCCAGTGATATTTATATTAAGACTGGCATGAATTACTGAAATGCCAATCTAAGGACCCATGCACACGACCGTAGTTTTTATCTGTAGTTCCAGATAATCTGTAGACCCATTCATTTCTATAGGCCACGGACACCTTCCTGTATATATTTAGGAATGTGTGTCTGGGCCGTAGAAATGATCTGCACAATATAGAAAACTTCCTATTTCTGTCCGCAATTGAAGTCTATGGGCGTGTGCAAAATTGCGGACGGCTATGGATGTGCATCTGTAGACAACCATAATTGCGGAAGCATTGCTATGCGACAGGCAGGGGATTCCCTAAGAAAATGGCGCCTGAGCGATCATGTGACTTTTTCAAGGGGTTGGGACACGGTGACATCATTGTAGCCTCCCTTTTTTTGCGGATCCGTAAATACAGATGCACTATAGACTGTATTTGTGGACAGCATGCCAGTCTCCTTACACAAAGCCTGTACGGTTGACTACGGATCCGTATTTGCGGACAGTAAAAAGCACTACGGTTGTGTGCATGAGGCCTTAATAAATCTCCCTGATTGCGTAAGCATCCACAGTACAGGGAGAAAAAGTAAGCGAACTGAATTTAATAATCTGTAGATCCCCCTTTAGAAGCAATCACCTTCACTAAATGCTTCCTGTAGCTGCAAATAAGATTTGTACCACGTTGAGGATGAATTTTGAACCATTCCTACCTACCTTGAATTGTGTTTCAGTTCATCAATATTTCTGGGACGGCTTGCATGCAGTCCTCTTCAGATTACACCACAGCATCTTAATAGGGTTAACCTCTTCCTGCTGCGGCCACTTTTGACCTTCTTGACAGAGCCTTATTTTTCAAATCTGACGTGACTTTATGTGGTAGTAACTTTGGAATGCTTTTACCTATCCAAGCGATTCTGAGACTGTTTTCTCATGACACATTGGACTTTATGTTACTGGTAAAATCTGATCGATATATTCAGTATTTAATTTAGCAAAACACGAAAATTTTGTGGAAAATGTATATTTTTATGGATTTAAATGTATCTGCTTGTAAGACAAATAGCTATAACACAAAAATAGTTGCTAATTACCATTTCCCATATGTCTACTTTATATTGGTATCATTTTTTGAAAATCCTTTTATTTTTCTAGGACTTTACAAGGCCTAGAACTTTAGCAGAAATTTCTCACATTTTCAAGAAAATTTCAAAAGGCTATTTTTTCAGAGATCGGTTTAGTTGTGAAGTGGCTTTGAGGGGCCCATACAATACAAACCCCCATAAATCACCACATTTTAAAAACTGCACCCCTCAAAGTATTCAAAACAGCATAGAAAGTTTCTTAACCCTTTAAGCTTTCACAGGAATTAAAGCAAAGCAGGGGTGAAATTTAGAAGTTACATTTTTTTGCAGAAATTCATTTTTTATTCATTGTTTTCTGTAACCCAGAAAGTTTTAGCAGAGAAACGCAACTCAATATTTATTGTCCAGATTCGGCAGTTTTTAGAAATATCACACACATTGCCCTAGTGTGGTAATGAACTGAAACAAAGGCCTCTGAAACAAAGGAGCACCTAGAAGATTTTGGGGCCTTCTTTTTATTAGAATATATTTTAGGCACCATGTCATGTTTGAAGAGCTCTTGTGATGCCAAAACAAAGGAAACACCCCAAAAAAGACCCAATTTTGGAAACTACACCTCTCAAGGAATTCATCTAGGGGTGCAGTGAGCATTTTGACCCCACAGGTGATTTTATTAGAATTTGGACGTGAAAATAAAAAATGTTTCACTTTTTCCAAAAAATATGTTGTTTTAGCTAAAAAAGGAAATAGAAAAAAAAGTCATTTTCCACAAGGAATAAAGAAGAAAAAGCCCCCCAACATTTGTAAAGCGAGGGAAGGCTTAGAAGGAAACGAGCGCCATTTGACTTTTAAAACACATCAAGCCAAATCACAGGCTGCAGCGGTCACATGGGATGAAACGTCATCCCAGGGCTGCAGAACATCGGAGGACAGCATCGCCATGTTAAGTATCCATTTTTTTCTGTGCAGTTTTCCGCAGCGGACATTCCCACCGAAAAACTGCACCACAATTTTGTGAGTTTTTTTCAACCAGAATTCCCTGCGGCACACATGGCGGATACACTGTGCTTTTACGCAGCAAATCCGCCCTGTGTGAACATACCCTAAAAGGGCTTCCAAAGAAATACGTGAGGCCTCTATATGTAATCGGACGTATACAGAGCTACAGTACAGGTTTTTTCTGTTGGATTCCATACAAATCCGTCAGAGAAAAAAATCGTGGCATGCTTTATGAGACTCTGTATGTATGTATGTATGTATGTATGTATACATACTCCCTCAGAAGCATTGCGTCTAGAAAAGAATATCTCCTTACACAAAGCCCGTAAGGTTCCGTAATGTGCATGAGCCCTAATTGATATCTCCTGTAATTACATTTACAATTAGCATTGTACTGAAGATAATCTAGTGTCATTGATTTAACCACAGTTACTCATTTATTAACTTTCAGTACCAGTAATGAGATATCTCATCAGCACAATGTGTACAGTACAGATTTATTTCACTGGTTTCATTCTGATGGCACTGAAACTGCTACCATGCTCGGATCACCTATAAACACACCACTGTCAGATCAGCAACATTTAAGTATACGCATTGTATTTTTCCTCTGTTCCCCTGATGCAAATTTTTTTTATTTTATGTAATCAAATTATCATATAATGTAGTGATATAAGTTTGGTATAGTAGAACCGTGGGATTTCCGGTATGTCTGAACCTGGCTTAAAGGGGTTGTACAATTTAGAAAATAATTTTCAGAATACCCTATTAGGGAATTCTGAATTAAAGGGGTATTCTCATCTCGAACATTTATGGCATATCCACACGATATTCCATAAATATCCAACAGATGCGAGTCCCACCTCTGAAACCTGAGCCTTTCTCTAGAACAGGGCCTCCGGATCCCCGTCCTACATTGTCATACTGTCGCTACACTCCAGCCACTGAGTTACGAGGTCAGGGGGCCGCGTCCTAGAGATAAGTGTAGGTCCTAAAGGTGGGACCTGCATCTATCGGAGATTTATGGCATATCATGTGGATATGCCATAAATGTCTGACATGAGAAAACCCCTTTATTAAAGGGGGTCCTCTATTCAGAGTCCTTATATCTTGGCCCAGAGTAGAGAGCGGTTAAGAAGAGCATCTCTTTCTGGAGGACCTGTCCTGTATTACACAGACAACCCATTGATTTTTGCATGGGCACTGTCTAATGCTTAATTTACCCTATGGTGGTGCTACAGGGAAATTAAACACTTACTGCAAGGCTTCCCCACAGATCAAAGCTGACGACTGGAAGTCACAGCAGGACACTGATCTGCTTATAACGAAGGGACCTTTTGCACAAATAGGGATTGTCTAAACAGTTTTAAGCCCTTCACACACCTGGGTGTAACTGCACATCCTGGTGCAGGGGGTGACGTATGAAGCGGGATCATGCGCTTAGTCCACTCCATGTGCTGCGGGGGTCAGCTGACACCTCGCCTACTAACGGCCAGGAACAGAGATTGCTCTGAGCCTGGCCATTTAACCACTAAGATGTTGCAGTCAATAGCGACTGAGGCATGTAAGCCATTAGAAAGAGGGGGTTGGCCCCCTCCGATGGCCCATCGACCCCCCACAATGCGATTGCAGGGTGCCAACGTTTGTCATGACAGCCCGGGGCCTAATGAAGGCCCCAAGGTCTACCTTCTTTCTTCTCCGGCTTCACAGGAGCCTGTAGAAATAACAATATACTGCAATACATTAGTATTTGTCACGACTCCGGGGTATGTGGACCCACTAGGCCACTCCGCCGTAGCGGAGTGGCAACTGACCAAACAACAGTCAATGCAAAGTCTAAGCACAAGAGTACCTGTATGAAAGTCCAGACAGACACGAGATGTAGCAGATGCTTTCGCACAGATGATCCGTGGTACCGATGATGCTTGGCGTGGTAGATGACACAGGATGGGACATGGCAGGTGGCAGATGACTCCAACACTACACTTAGCTCAGGAACAAACACAGTTACTGGATACAGGAACACTGTGAACAGGACACAACTAAGGGACCATTTGCTTAAATAACATGGGAAGACATCAACAAAGCTCAGGCAAGGAGTGGAAGGGCTGAGATATAGTTCAGGGTGTAAAGGGATATGTTGGGGAACAATTTGTTGGTGCCCTTTAAGACCAGGGACGAGCGCATGCACCCTAGAGGCAGGAGTAACAAAGTGTGCTGGTTTCTCCTGGGAGGGAGATGTCGGCAAGCCTTCAGTGTCCCGCGGTCGCGGCTGCCGGTGAGTACAGCGTACAGTTTATTTTACTAGCGATCTGACGACCGCTGGTTCAAATCCCCTAGAGGGACTAATAAAAAAAAGAAATAGTTAAAGTTTGCACCAGTGTACAATTTATTTATTTTTTTAAATCCTTTTTCTCATTTTGCCTCTAATGTAAAAAATTAAAATTCACCGCAGACTTAAAAGTCTGAACTATTACAGTATAATACTATTTAACTCAAACGGTGAACGCCATAAAAAAGAAAAAAACTAAAACACCAGAATCACATTTGTTTGGTCACCTTAGCGTTAAAACAAATTCAATAAAAAGTGATTTAAAAAAATGGTAACAATAAAAACTACAGCTCGGGTGGGGGGTGTGGCTTAGCTATGGTGCCGTGCACACACGTCTTGGGGGAGCTCCGTAACTTCGAGCACAGACATTGCTGTTTATACCGCGTTCCCTTCACTGGCGATGCCCGGAAAACATAGGGGATCTTCATCTACACCCTCTCATACCTTATCTAGATCTTCGACTCCGGCCACTCTCACCTCCCTCGGGGCCGGAGGTCTCCTCTCAACAGACATCTTGGTCCTCCTCATTGAGACCGACTTTGGAATCTTCATTGTCACCTCTCCTCAATGAGGTAACTCCTACCCCTCCCTCTGCTGCAACATTTCCTGCTGTGGCAATGGCAGCCATCTTATTGTTACCCCCTATGGCGGAGGGTCAGTCAGACCTCCACGCAGATCTCGACCTCCTGCGTGATCTAATTCAAGCTCTTCCAACCAGGCAATATTTATATTCCCTTGTCTCGAATTGAGCAATCCCATCAGCAAGCTATTTCAGACATACGGTCTGACATTGATAGATTGGACACTAGAATACTGGACACTGAACAGACTGTATCCGCCATTGACTCCAGAGTGGTTTCCCTTGAAAGGGCAGCCATCTTGAATAGAACACAACTGCAGTCCCTAGCGCTCCAATTAGATGACCAGGAATACGGGACGCCGGAACAACGTCCGTATTAAAGGCCTTCCTGAACTTGGCTCCTGGGACGAACTCTCTATGAAGGTCTCAATCATCTTTAACACCCTTACTAATAGACCCACGGACGCCACTTTCCTGATAGATAGGATTCACAGAGTTGCTTGCTCAGGATCAATCGATTCTTCTAATCCAAGGGATGTATTGTGTCGTCTTCATTTTTACACTGATAAGGACTTAATGGTTCGGGGAGCCTGGTCACATGGACCGCTATCTGTTGAGGGAACTACCGTTATGTTATACCCGGATGTTTCTTCCAGAACGCTCTACATGAGGCGTTTCCTACACCCTCTTCTATACCAAATTAAAGCCGCAGGAGCTACCTACAGATGGGGTTACCCGTTCCATGTGATCGTTAAGAAAGACACTGATTCCTTTCTACTGCGTCATTACTCGGATCTAGATGGATTCTTTAGATTTCTGCATATTGATCCCTTCCCGGGGCCTGACTGGTTGATGCTAGAGAGATCTAACCAGCTACCGAGACAACGTCAGCGACGACCCAGTTATCCCTCCATCAACAGGTCCTTCTCGATGGATTTGCGTCCACCTAATCTGGATCTCTCATCACGACTCCCTCCTGAGGCATAGCTTTGTGACATCACACATGATCATCTTTCTGCCAGCTTGGATTTGTTCTTTCGCAAATATGTTGGTTCCACAGGTTACACCTTGCTCTCGTTTCTAAACTCTTATAGGCATTCCCATTGTAATGATTACCGGCTCCTTTAATGTCATAACTTAGTCCCATAAGTTTCCTATTGTACATCTGTATTGTCATACGGTAGACAGTTTCAAGCCTCTCTTTGCTTTACTACATGTTACAATGCATTTAATTTGGTTCTTTGTTCTTGTGCCTCTGTAGAGTATTGGAAAGCCAGCACTGTCTATATGTAATGTTTCTTCTACTCTTATATATGTTTTTGTGCTCTATTCTGTCTGCACATGGGCTATTGCTTTTCAATTGATGTAGTCTTTTTCCATGATACCCATCCCTTTCCCCCTGATCTTCTTTCTTGTCCTTCCCCACCCCCCTACCTCTCATCATTATTGTGCATGGATTTAATTGATTACTGCCTTGTATTGCTCTTCAGTCCATTGACCTGGTCTGACTTTCAATGTAGATCTACAGGGTTCCATTATATAGATGCATTGTATTGTTTCTCTACTTTTATGCTGCTACTCTAGCCTTCTCGTAGGAAATTTATATGCTTGTTTTTGTTTGTGATAACAAAGTACATGATCACATTGTAAGTTTTTCCTTCTTTTCCTTCCTTCTCCTCCCATTCTTCTCACACCTATACCCTCCCCTATCTGTTCCCTATGCATGTAGCAGCCAATAGACTTCTGTTCTGTGATTTTGTGGGCCCTGTCTCAACCCGTCTGCCCTGGTGGAATAACTGGAGCTTACCTATTCTGTTATTTCTTTGTCATAGTGTGTTTCTATACGAATTTTCCTATTGCCTTTTTGTTGTACTCGTTATATGGGCCCCCCCCCCCCGTGGTTTTCCTAACACCCTCTTCTCTGCAGGGTTTTCTTCTGAGGAGTCGGCCTCTATGCCTCTTTTTCTCTCTTCTTGCTACCGTTCCTGTTTCTGTCCTGCCCTCCTTCTTCCTAGCTCTCCCTTCTCTGCCCTCTTTTCTTACTCTTCCCACTCCCCTCTCCCTTTTCTCTCTTCTCCTCTTCAGGTATGCCACGTCACGTGCAGACTGGACTGGTGGTGGGTTCATTAAATGTTAAGGGCCTACATAGCCCTGGGAAACGTTCTATCCTTTTGAATCTTTTAAAAAGTAAACATCTTCATGTTGCGTTCCTCCAGGAGACCCATTTATGTGAAGAGAAACCCTTCAAAATTGTCTTTCATAGCTACACACCTGACCCAAAATCCAGGGGGACGAGCATCCTTATCTCCAGATCCCTTCCATGGGAATTTCTGGACTCTCGTAGTGATGGTATGGGGCGAATGCTTTTGCTTAAAGGCTCTATTGCCTCTCATACACTTTTGCTTCTTTTTACTTGCCCAATGTGGGTCAAGGTTCGGCTCTTATTGGTTTTTTAGAAGCCCTTGAGGAGTTTGAGGAGGGTACCATTGCCCTGGGCGGGGATTTCAATGTTGCATTGGATCCTGCTCTCGACGTCTCTACCGGATCGTCTGCACTTTCACTTTCCCAACTTTGCCGCATTAAACGGTCTGTGCATGAACACCATCTTATTGACTCCTGGCGTCTTCTTCACCCGTCCGACAAGGATTTCTCCTTTTATTCCCCAGCGCATGACACATATTCCAGACTTGACCTCTTTTTTCTTAAGCATCAATCTCTCCATTCTCTCAAATTTGTTGATATCGATCCGATCACCTTCTCTGACCATTCACTCGTTACAATCACCCTCTCTCTTCACTCTCCGCTTCCATTACAGTCTCAATGGAAATTGAATCCCTCCCTTCTTAACGACACGGTTATCACAACAGATATCCAATGTTCCCTCGATGACTATTTTACACTTAACACCACAGGTAACATTAACCCTTGTGTCATATGGGAAGCTCATAAATGTGTCATCCGTGGTACGTTTATCAAGCATGGCGCTTGGTTAAAAAAGGAACGTTCTGCAGCCATCCTATCTCTGTTATCTGATATTAAACTCCTAGAAACTTCTCACAAACATTCCCGGGACCCAGACTGTAAGATAGTCCTGCTCCAGAAGCGGGAAGAACTCAGAACCCTTCTGTTGTCCAAGGCTAAAGCTACACTCTCCAAATGTAAACGTAATTTGTATGAGTATGGAAACAAATGTAGTAAATCTCTCGCTAGGGCGTTGCGTATTCAACAGACACACACTTTTGTACCCTCAATATCGCCCCCCCCTCCCGTCCTCTGGCCCGTCTTCCGTTAGAGATTGCCGCAGCATTTCGTGACTTCTACGCCTGTTTATGTCACATTGACTCCTCTAATCCGGCCACGCTCTCTAGAAACTTCCGATCAAGCATTAAAACCTATATTGCGGACTCTGGTCTTCCCTCTCTTTCGGATGAAACCATTGCCGCCTTGGAAACCCCGATCTCCTTGCAGGAGTTGTCTTATGCCCTGAAACACTCTGTCGGGTAAAGCTCCCGGACCCGACGTATTTACGCTACCGTACTATAAAAGATTTTTAGACACTTTTTGGATTCATTAAATTCTCTTTACACTTCTACCATCTCTCCTGATGCCTTAAGAGCACATATAACCGTGATTCCGAAACCTGGTAAAGATCCCTCCCAATGTGCTAGTTATAGACCAAATTCCCTCCTCAACGCAGATATTAAGCTCTTTGCCAAGGATCCTTCTGTTCGTTTGGCTCTGTTGTTGGGAGATGTCGTTCACACGGATCAGGCTGAATTCATGTCAGGCAGAGAGGCACGAGATAATATGACAAGAGTTGTTAATCTCATTTATAAAGCCAAAACATCTAACATACCATTTATGCTTCTATCCACCGATGCTGAGAAAGCTTTTGATCCCTGATCTGACAACCCTTTTCAGGTTAAATTTTCCTCCTCTCCTTGCGGATATAAAATCCGATTGTACTAGATGGACGAAAGGGACTTTCACATGGATGGGTCGTTGCACCATATTAAAATAAATATCCTTCCCAGGATCCTATACTTGTTTCAAGCCCTGCCTATAGCCATTCCTATCCCGTTTTTTTTTTTTTTAAAGCGGTCAATTCTTTGCAAATTTCATTTATCTGGGCTGGCAAATCACCTAGATTTAAATGCACACTTCTTTGTAGATCTAAAAACTCAGGGGGTCTAGCTCTCCCTGACATTAGAGCGTACTATGTTGCCTCACACCTTTTGCGGACATTCCGTGGTTGGATTGCACTCAATTTAAAGCTCTTCGCCCACCATTGGCCCTAAAATTTTGTGCTGTTCTATCTCTACTGTGAAGACGTGTCTATTCCCTGTTCTGTCTTCAATGTATCCCATTTTTGGGAACCCACTCTTCCCTTCCAGTATGGAAGATCCAATCTTTCGATCTTTGTTTGCCTCGGGCAAGTTTAGAGCTTCTCATTTCCTATATGGATCAGAGTGTCTTTCTATTGCGGATTTGTCCCAGATACCTGACCTTAAGCCCTTAGGACATTGGCGTTCCTTTCAACTTCGACATTTTTGTTCTTCCCTTTCGCCCCCCTATTCTTACCAAATCAACCGGACTCCTCTGGAAGAGTTATCTGTTGGTTCTGATTTGATTCGTCATACGTTGTCAACGATTTATACTATTCTTCAAAATCCTCCCAACTTGCTTCCCCCTACTTTCCTATCTCAATGGGAAGTTGATTTGAATATTTCTCTATCTCCCACACAAGCAACACGCATCCTCACTTTGGTCCATAAAACTTCGATCAGCTCTCGATATCAAGAAGCAAGTTACAAATCGTTATCTCGATGGTACTGGGTTTCCCGGTTTGTCTTCACCACTTCTTCCCTACAGTTTCTCCCCTCTGTTGGAGATGTGGGTCGGAGAATGGTACCCTCCTCCACACCTTTTGGTCTTGACCTGTTCTTACGCCATACTGGGATGGGGTCAAACGGGCAATCCTAGAGGTTACAGATACAAGCCTTCCATTGGATCCGGCTTTCTTCCTTCTCCATCACTGCGACATTCCTATTAATATGTATAAAGTATCCTTGCTTCACTTTTTGGTGATGGCAGCTCGCCATTTTATACTATTACGATGGAAGTCTACTTCTCTCTCTCTGTCCCTCTGGGTTTCTAAGGTCAATGATCTCATGCATATGGAGGATTTGACCTCTTCACTCAATGACTCACACGACAAGTTTTGTCACATATGAGCTTCCTGGATCGACTTTCAATGCTCTGACTCTTACAAGGACATCCTTCGTGGGATGAGTATTGATCAATAGCTCGGCTGTGGTTTCTTTGTATGTATCGTGGTATGCTTTACATTCCCCCATTCCCTTCTCCCCCCTTTTTTTTTCTTTTCTCTCCTCTCCTCTTCCTTCTTTTCTTTTCCTTGATTGCGGTGACCGTTCAGTTCCAAATAGTTTTTTGGGGTTGAGATTCTGCTCACTCTGTATATTATTGTCACAGCTCAGCACGGCAGTAGACCAGGATGGTACAGATAGCACGAGAAACAGGACGTCCATGGCCGCGGTCATCTATAGGTAAGTTAGAACGACAGACCGCGGGCATAGACGTTACAATTATCTTGTACTTTTCTTTTACTGCATATATACACTTGTTATTTTTTTTTCTATTATTTTGTAAAATGTTTCTTCTGGATCACAAAATAAAGAATGTCAAAAAAACTACAGCTCGTCCTGCAAAAAATAAGCCCCCACACCGCTCAATCGACAAAACAAATTTAAGAACAAAAGTTACGGCTCTCATAAAGTTAGATTGTTGTTTTTAACCTACGGTGGAAGCCGTAAAAATGAAACCCAAAAAACAATGTAGGAATTGCAGTTTTTTCCAATTACATCCCACAAAAATTTTTATTTCAGTTTCCCAGCACATTATATGGCACTTTAAATAATGTCAGTACAAACCACAACTCCTGCGAAAAATAAGCCCTCAGTGAAAAACGAAAGCGAAAATACAAAAAATGGCTTGAGTTAAAGGGGGTTTCCAAGGAGCAGGTTGAGACTTCTTAGTAGAGGTTGGAAAACCCCTTTAACTACAACCTAAACTCACCTCAATAAATTCACAACTCTTCATTAGCTGAGTTTAACAAATATATGATCATTCGGCCCCTGCACATGGGTCATAAATACTTCAGATAGGGGCGTAGCTAAAGGCTCATGGGCCTGGTGCAAGAATTCATCTTGGGCCCCCCTACCCAACACCACCAGACCCCTACGCTGCGTGCGCCTATGGCCAGCCACCTTGCCCAACAGCCTCCATTGATACCCCCACAGTATAAAGCCCCCCCATGGCTGCTTCCACAGGATACCCCCACAGTATATCTTAGCAGCGGATTACAGTACCAGCCATATGGATAAGATTTAAACAAATCTCATCCACATCCTGCAGAACATTTTCCACAGAAAAATCAGAGCATACTGCAGATTTTCCAATCCGCAGCACACTCATTCTGTTAGTGAATCCACACGGTGCACATGTAGGTTTTGCTGCGTAAAAACCAGCAACAGAACACATTTGCACTGCTCCAGAGTCCAGTGGTGGCGTGCTTTACACCACTCCATCTGATGCTTGACATTGTGCTTGGTGATGTAAGGCTCGCATGAGGCTGATCGGCCATGGAAACCTATGTCATGAAGCTTCCGGCGCACAGTTTTTGTGTTGATGTTAATGCCAGAGCAGGTTAAGAGCTCTGCAGTTATTGAGTCAGGAGAGCGTTGCCGACTTTTATGTACTATGCAGCTCAGCACTCGACGACCTCTCTCTGTAACTTTACGTGGTCGAGTTGCTGTGGTTCCTAAACACCTCCACTTTACAATAATGCCACATATAGTTGATTGTGGAATATCTGGGACGGAAGACGTCTCACGAACTTGCACCTGTGGCATCTTATTACAGTACCACGCTGGAATTTAGTGAGCTCTTTAGAACGACCCCTTCTTTCACAAATGTTTGTAAAGGCAGCCGCATGGCTGGGTGCTGGATTTTATACACCTGTGGCAATGAGACTAAATGAAACACCTGAATACAATGATTAAGAGATTTGTCCCAATACTTTTGTCCATATAGTGTAACATGCGATGGACAATGGGATATGAAAAATTACCATCTGTGCTTCCTCTTTCCTTAAAAAGAACCTGTCCTGACGTGTGTTTAAGTACATCATTGAATTCCCTATAAGATCACAAATCTCGGTTTCTCCTCCAGGAATGTATTAATAAATTGACAAGGGAGCGGGTCTGAGCAGGACTCTTTCATTTGGCCAATATGGCGCCTACAGGAAGAGGACTGCCACACTAATCTTCACATTGGGGACGCATTGGTAAGTACAAGACAACAGGTTAGGAGATGCCAAGAATTCTACCCAAAATTAAAAATTGTGTTTTTATTATTTCTTTTTTTACATTACCTTGAGGCTCGGTCACCAGTTTAATACTTCCCTATATCCTACCTAATCTAATAAACTCTTTGATGCTGATAGCTACGGTTACGTTTTAAAAAAACTTTTATTAGTGACAAAGTTATGATGATTTTTACATTTATGCAAATTTTTTATAATAGTCCAACTGGGCGTTTTTTTTTTAGTTTCACCAAGTGGGCATTGTAAAGAAAGTGTATGACGCTGACCGATCAGCATCCTACACTATTCTTAATTCATGCCCAGCTTTATTCACAGCACAGCGTGATCTCGCGAGATCACGCTGTGACATCACTTACTCCCGCTGGTCCTTCACCGCAGCGACGGGAAAATGACCACACATTGCCTCCAGCCATGCCAGGACGATTATCCTCCTCATCAGCAGTCCTGGCACGGCTGGAGGCAATGTCTGGTCATTTTCCCGTCGCTACAAAGGAACTGCGGGAGGAAGTGACGTCACAGCGTGATCTCGCGAGACCACGCTGTTATGTGAATAAAGGTGGACATGAATGAAGAGAAGTGTATGATGCTGATTGGTCAGCGTCATACACTTTCTTTACAATGCCCACTTGGTGAAACTAAAAAAAAAACGCCCACTTGGGCTTTTCCCAAAAATTTGCATAAATGTAAAAATCAAAACTTTGTCACTAATAAACATTTTTTAAAAACAACAAAACAATAGTTATCTACATCAAAACATTTATTAGATTAGGTAGGAGATAGAGAACTATTAAACTGGTGACAGAGCCTCTTTAAGGGAAAATTGTTTTTTTTTGGTGTTTTTTTAACGGTTATTTTTTTTGTACATAATACAAATAGAGCCTAATAGAAGCACAGGCCAGGTTGTCATGACAACCATCGACATCCCATGATCGTGTTGCAAGGGGGCGGCAATGGATTGTCAGAGAGGGTTGTCCCCTCTTTCTAAAGGCTTAGATGCTGTTGTTGCTATTGCCCGAAGCCTCTAAGTGGTGAAAATGGCTTGGTTCAGAGTTCTATCCAATCCTGGCTGTTGCAGTGAGGTGTCGGCTGCAACATACCGCCGATGCCCGCTCCATTCCTATATTTCCGGTCTATAAAGTAAGTGTAGGTCAAATGTCGGGAAGGGGTTAATAATGACAATGATGCCTAGTGTCCCCATACTCCTACTGCACCTTTTCATATATATATATATATATATACACACACACACATACTACCGTTCAAAAGTTTGGGGTCACCCAGACTATTGTGTTTTCCATGAAAACTCACACTTATATTTATCAAATGAGTTGCAAAATGACTAGAAAATATAGTCAAGACATTGACAAGGTTAGAAATAATGATTTTTATTTGAAATAATAGTCTCCTTCAAGTTTTGCTTTTGTCAAAGAATGCTCCATTTGCAGCAATTACAGCATTGCAGACCTTTGGCATTCTAGCTGTTAATTTGCTGAGGTAATCGGGAGAAATTTCACCCCATGCTTCCAGAAGCCCCTCCCACAAGTTGGATTGGCTTGATGGACACTTCTTGCGTACCATACGGTCAAGCTGCTCCCACAACAGTTCTTTGGGGTTGAGATCTGGTGACTGCGGTGGCCACTCCACTACAGATAGAATACCAGCTGCCTGCTTCTTCCTAAAATGGTTCTTGCATAATTTGGAGGTGTGCTTTGGGTCATTGTCCTGTTGTAGGATGAAATTGGCTCCAATCAAGCACTGTCCACAGGGTATGGCATGGCGTTGCAAAATGGAGTGATAGCCTTCCTTAGTCAAAATCCCTTTTACCTTGTACAAATCTCCCACTTTACCAGCACCAAAGCAACCCCAGACCATCACATTACCTCCACCATGCTTGTCAGATGGCGTCAGGCACTCTTCCAGCATCTTTTCAGTTGTTCTGCGTCTCACAAATGTTCTCTGTGATCCAAACACCTCAAACTTCGATTCGTCTGTCCATAACACTTTTTTCCAATCTTCCTCTGTCCAATGTCTGTGTGCTTTGCCCATATTAATCTTTTCCTTTTATTAGCCAGTCTCAGATATGGCTTTTTCTTTGCCACTATGCCCTGAAGGCCAGCATCCCGGAGCCTCCTTTTCACTGTAGACGTTGACACTGGCGTTTTGCGGGTACTATTTAATAAAGCTGCCAGTTGAGGACCTGTGAGGCGTCTATTTCTCAAACTAGAGACTCTAATGTACTTGTCTTGTTGCTCAGTTGTGCAGCGGGGCCTCCCGCTTCTCTTTCTACTCTGGTTAGAGCCTGTTTGTGCTGTCCTCTGAAGGGAGTAGTACACACCGTTGTAGGAAATCTTCTGTTTCTTGGCAATTTCTCGCATGGAATAGCCTTCATTTCTAAGAACAAGAATAGACTGTCGAGTTTCACATGAAAGTTCTCTTTTTCTAGCCATTTTGAGTTTAATTGAACCCACAAATGTAATGCTCCAGATTCTCAACTAGCTCAAAGGAAGGTCAGTTTTATAGCTCCTCTAAATAGCAAAACTGTTTACAGCGGTGCTAACATAATTGCACAAGGGTTTTCAAGTGTTTTCTAATCATCCAACAGCCTTCTAACACAGTTAGCAAACACAATGTACCATTAGAACACTGGAGTGATGGTTGCTGGAAATGGGCCTCTATACACCTATGTAGATATTGCATTAAAAACCAGATGTTTGCAGCTAGAATAGTCATTTAGCACATTAACAATGTATAGAGTGTATTTCTGATTAATTTAATGTTATCTTCATTGAAAAAAACTGTGCTTTTCTTGCAAAAATAAGGAAATCTCTAAGTGACCCTAAACTTTTGAACGGTAGTGTATATATAAAATCCAAATACAATGTCAGCCGCACAGCCTTGTTAATCGTATGTGGGTGCCGACCTGCCCAGGTCAGGGCTAACAGACCTGCTGTAGTAGGGTCCACGAATAAGGCAGCACTCCAAGGTATAAGCAAGGTAGAAAAAGGTGCGTTATTGGTCCATATAAACACAACGTTTCAGCTCAACACAGGAGCCTTTTTCAAGTGGAAAAAGGCTCCTGTGTTGAGCTGAAACGTTGTGTTTATATGCACCAATAAAGCACCTTTTTCTACCTTGCTTATACCTTGGAGTGCTGCCTTATTCTTGGACCCTATATATATATATATATAATAATGTCTGTGTGCTTGGTGCAACTTTCTATTAAAAATTATTTTCACTTTCTGAGATACATCTACTTTATATTATGTATACAGAGCAGCTGTATCTAGCATTGAAACTTATATCTGAAAGGTCAGGATACAAAGCATCTGCATCTCAAAAAGTAAAAATTAATTTTAATAAAAAGTATTTAAAAAGTTGTACCGAGCACACTGATTAAACATTTTTATTGAAAAAAAAAACCCCCAAAAAACGACATCTTCTTATGATGTCCCAAAATTGCCCAATTAGCGTATATAGCCACCAAAATGAACAGCCCCCATAACAGGAGAGCGATGTGAGGTATAGGAAAAAAAAAAGTATAGTAAGATTATGGGCAATCCAGGAATCAAGGTCATTATTATGGAGGATTTAAAAGGGGTTGTACAGGATTAAGAAAACAGTTACACAGCGGTCCACAGATTGTGCTTGATATTACAGATCAGCCCCATTCACATTATTATAGTGTAACTGAGCTGCAATTCCAAACACAACCCATGGACAGGTGTGGCACGGAAGAAAGTAGCCAAGTTGTTCTACTCCTGTACAGCCCCTTTAAGTGAACGGCTGACAGGTCCTCTTTTAATTCCACAGTTTTAGTTTCAGCCTGCCAGCAGGATGAAGTGTACTTGTAGATTTGCATGGGCAATAGCAGGTAATTTGAGAACACTGATAACAATTTTCATTAAAGGGTTAATCCCATCATTAGGCATTTATGGAATATGTATAAAATATAAATTATGGAATATCTATAAATATAAATGTCTGATAAGTGCAAGTGCCACCTCTTGCAGGGCCTAATAGGAGTACAAAGATGGCAAACCTGGGGGCCATGAAAACCACATCGTGGGGGGTGCTGATGGAATGACATAGGAAACCCCCTCCCTCTAAAATCACTTAGATGCTGGGACGTTCCTTAGACGTGCTTAGATGTTCCTCCTATCCTGGCCGTTAGAGCAGGAGCCTGGCTGTCATTAGATGGCCGAGCACCCGCTTTACCCGGCACGAGACAGCTGTGCCAGGCTTCTGCTGCCACATCGTAGAGAGACCTATGCAGTGGAATAAAGCCCGTAAGTGACCTAAAAAAGCATAATGGCTGTCACTAAGGGGTTAAGGTTATTTAACATTATATAACATGTTAAAAAAAAAAAACGTCCCCTAATGCAGAAACAGAATATGAACATAGACATAACAAATGATGGTGACGGGTTCACTTGCTCAATGTATTTTACCTAAATGTTATAAATCATTTTTATAAAATGTTACAATTTATATTTCCATGCAAAATTTGCCAAATGCTCCAGAAAAGTCATAGTGTAGCATTTTAAGACTTTCAAAAAAAGAAAGAATTTTTCTACAAATAGGCCGCAATAAACAGCAGCTTCTTCCACAATTTGTATGGCCACGTCTGATGAGTAAATGTAAATCTGTTGAATATGGTTATCGCACGTCTGACAGAAATCGGTAGGAGACCCGGAAAAATACACCACCAATACTCCGACCAGGAGAAGACAGACAGCAGCTACTACCCGATAAGAGAATGGCAATTTTGGTTGAAGTCTTTCCTGCTTTGCGGGGGCTTCCTGTGGCAAACACAGCTTATCCACATCCCGTAATTTGATATTATCCCACATATCCGTATCAAAATTTTTCATATAAGACAAGACG
Source organism: Rhinoderma darwinii (assembly GCF_050947455.1). Taxonomy (NCBI): domain Eukaryota; kingdom Metazoa; phylum Chordata; class Amphibia; order Anura; family Rhinodermatidae; genus Rhinoderma; species Rhinoderma darwinii. Next base: position 75,453,189 of record NC_134688.1, on the reverse strand, counting down.
GTCACATCAGAGGCGGAAGGCAAAGGAGACTTGAGAAGATCAATTTTTTCTTTGAATTCCTCGATCTGTTGAAGGAACAAAATTGGATCGGAGATATCCTTAAAGTTTTTGGCAATGATACAAGCCCTTTTCTGCTCATTGATAACGGTCTTGAGTTTGTTGATTTCAGGGTCATACGCTTGCAGGACTTCAAGCCTCATGGTCTCAAGGTCTGAGAGGATTTCATTTTTCTTCTGTTCCAGTAAACCCTGCAACTTTTTAAAATAATCCTTTACTCTATCGGAGTCGGTTGTCAGCAAATGTAGAGAGTTCCTCTTGTTGGTCTCCAAGGTTTCCAGGTGAACAGTAACATCTTTGCACTGAATTTCCTCGAAACTCCGAAAAAGGAAGTCAAATGAACATTTTTCCTGCTTGTAGGCATCGTCGATGGAGGAGAAGACATGATCTTTGTGTTTGCCATTAGTGGCACAAAAACCACAAATCAGCTTCACGTCTGTAGAGCAGAAGATGTTGAGCGGTTGCCCAGCATGCACCTTACACACCAGCGTCTTAGGAGTCGCCTTCATCTTATTGTATTTTTCCACAATTCCCTTCAATAAATAATTCACTTGAGGACTATTAACACCCATCGTGGAGATTTCTTTTCGGCAAGTTGGACATTTGAAAGATGGCCTCCATATTTGTCTGGAGTTTCCCTCAAGCACACCCTCCAGACATTTCTTACAGAAGTTATGTGCACAAGGTAAAACCCGAGGATCCTCATAAAGGCTGCAGCAGACTGGGCAGGTCAGTTCTTCTTCCAGTACCTCCATCACATCTTAAAGAAAATGGATAGAAAGTCATAATAAATAATTAAAAACTGTTGTGATATTAAAATAAAACACACAAAATGTTTGGGTGAGTTCACACAGAGTATTTTTTTGCAGGCAGAAAACTCTTCCTGGAAAAATCAGACCTGTTTTTTCCGTCTCCCATTGATTTCAATGGGGTTTTGGGAGGTGGAAAACGCCTCAAGATAGGTCACGTCGTTTTTTTTTTACCGCAAACGGACAAAAACCGCTCAAAGAAAAAAAAGTCTCCGACACCCATTGAAATCAATAGATTTGGGGCGTTTTTTGGTGCTTATTCCGACACGGTTCCGGTGTCAAAATCAGCGCCAAAAAACTCAGTGTGAACAGGGCCTAAAGGCTACATGCACATGACCGTTGTTTTCATCAGTGTGCTATCCGTTTTTTTTAACGGATAGAACACTGACCCATTCATTTCTATGGCCGCATGCACACTACCATGTTTTTCACTGATCCATGTGAAGGCCATGGGACCGGGCCCCAAAACTCAGAGCAGGTCCTATTCCTGTCCATGTTTACGGCCCATTCAAGTCAAACTATGAAACAGATGCAGAGTACACACAGACTGCAAAAAACGGATAACGGATCCGTTGTTTATGGACCACAAAATGCAAACAGTCATGTACGTGTAACCTAAGGGGGGAATTTATTAAGACTAGCGTTTTATACGCCAGTCTGAATATAAACAATGATGGAGTAAAATGCACCGAGTTTATGAAGATGCGCACGACTCTTAATAGATTAGATGCATCTTTAGTCACTCATGTGCCATAAAGTTAAATCTACGCCAATTTATAGCATTTGCACCATAATTTACGCTAGTTTTTGGCATAAATTATAGTAAATGTGTCGGGCTGCGGGTGACGGCGCCTTCTTCAGGTAAACTCTGGACAATTTTTAGTAAAGTGACGTGAGCAGTGGAAACACAAAAGCAATTGTTAGGCCTTGTGACTTTTTAGTTGATAATTGAGTTTCTGATGCATTTTTAGATGGGGATTTTACATTTTGATGCGGAAACAGGTACAGTTTTTATTCTGCGCATTTTGTTGCATTTATTTTTATAAATTAGTCAGATACAATTCTGAGACAGAAACGCAAAATCAATTGGAATGCTGCGGATTTTAATATCCTCCCCGCAGGTCAATTTACGTGCAGAAAAATTGCAAAGTGTAGATTTGACTTCTTAAAATGTAATTGACTCTGCTGGTACTTATTACACTGCGAATTTGCCGCAGAAAAAGCTGTGCTGCAAATAGGCACGCAAGATGTATCATGTGAATGTGGCCTAAAAGTACCCACACGTAGCGGATCAGTTTAAGATTTTTAGCAGCATTTCCGCAGCAAGATCGGCATGTGTTATGTGCGGCTTTTGCTGTGGATTTGACCCCTTCTACATTGAAAAGTATAAGAACTTGGGAGCTGCGGAAACAACGTGCCCTTTTAATTAGTTGCAAGGTGTTGCTCAGGCTCTGATCACACTGGTGTCCATTATTACCGCAGCCATGACAGAACCATTGTATAATAGATCGTTACGAATCACGTTGACTTATAACGGCTCAGTCAGGTTTCCGTGCATCAGACTGACGGCAGTGTCAACAGAGCCTCAAGGTGCCTGTACACATTAGTTTAACCCCTTCCCTCCTCAGTCCTTTTTTGGATTTTCACTTTTGTTTTTTCCTCGTTACCTTCCAAAAGCTATAATTTTTTTATTTTTCCGTCTATATAGCCATACGAGGGCTTGTTTTCTGCGGGACAAGCTGTAGTTTTTCATGGTACCATTTATTGTACCGCATGATGTACTGGGAAGCTGTAAAAAAAATTATTTGTGGGGTGAGATAGGTAAAAAACAGCGATTACGCCACTTTTTTGGGGGGTTTTGTTTTTACGGTATCCATCAGGCGGTAAAAACTACATATTCACCTTATTCTACAGCTTCATACGATTACGGCGATACCAAATTTATATGGTTTTGTTTGATGTTTTACCACTTTAAAAAAAAAAAAAAATTTGCTAAATTAAAAAAATCTTTTGTGTCGCCATATTCTGAGAGCCATAACTTTTTTATTTTTTCTTCGATTTAGCGATGTGGGGGGGGGCTTAAAATTTTGCGGGGCGAGCTGTAGTTTTCACTGATACCATTTTGGGGTATATGCCACTTTTTGATCACTTTTTATTTCATTTTTTTTAGCACTAAGGTGACCAAAAACCAGCAATTTGCGTGTTTTATATATATTTTTTTTAATGCATTCACCGAGCGGGTTAAACAACACTATATTGTGATAGTTCGGACTTTTACGGACGCGGCGATACCAGTTATGTTAACTTTTATTTTTTTTTTAAATTGATTTACAGGAAAAATGTGAAAAGGATTTTTTTTTAACTCTTTATTTTTTTTGGAACATAACAAAAAACTTTATTTAATTTTTATTAGTCTCCCTAAGAGACTTGAAGCAGCGATCATTGGATCGCTTGCATGATATACTGCCATATCAATGTATTGCAGTATATCGTGACTCTGACAGTCTCCTTTGAAGACCTGCCGGAGGCAGAGCTTCAAAGGAGTACCAAGATGGCGATGGCGTGTTTGAGGGGGCGCCCCCTCATTCTAACACTTTAAATGCCGCGGTCGCGATTGACCGTGCCATTTAGGGCGGATTTACACGAGCATGTGCGTTTTGCGCACGCAAAAAATGCGGCGTTTTGCGTGCGCAAAAGGCACTTAACAGCTCCGTGTGTCATGTTCATATGGTGCGCGGCTGCGTGTTTTCACGCAGCCGTCATTAATGACACTCCGTTTGGATGTTTGTAAACAGAAAAGCACGTGGTGCGTGATGTGCGAAAAACGCCGAAATATAGAACCTGTCGTAAGTTTTACGCAGCGGACTCACGCTGCGCAAAAATCACGGACAGTCTGCACTGCCCCATAGATTTGCATAGGACCATGCGACCCGCGTGAAAATCACGCGGGTTGCACGGACGTAAATCACATTCGTGTAAATCCGCCCTTAAGGTGTTAAACGGGCGGAATCAAAGTGAAATTTGATTCTGCCCGTTGCAGTGAGGTGTCGGCTGCGTGTAACCGCTGTCACCCGCTGTGTATGGAGCGAGCTCACCCCATACTTCCCCTAAACCCTCATCACGTACAGTTACGTGATTTTGTGTTAAGGTCGGCCAAACCCGCCAACACCAAGACCAACATCTACATGGAGTTTGTATGTTCTCCCGTGTTCTTGTGAGTTTCCTCCAGTTACTCCGGTTTCCTCCCACACTCCAAAATACATGTTGGATTTTAATATGCCCAATTCTTATTTCCTGTAGAAGATAAAAACAGGTCTGGCAGCGGCTTATCCCTCACAATATTAAAATCAATGTACACATTTGAATGAGCCGAGCGTGCGTCTATATGGTGGAGTCGGGAGGAATAGTTGTCGGCTGACAGGTTATCTAAGTGTATGGCGCCCTTAGAGGAGTTCTCCATTCCCAGCATTTCCTCGTGTTACATTGGTGGGGGTCTGGGATCACTCACCATTTTTGGGTTTTATTTATCAAACCTTAGAACAGTAAATATGACCTTGTTGCCTATAGCAACCAATCAGAGACCAGCTTTCATTTCTAAAACCGCTGTGGCAAGAGAATCCTGCACTGTGATTGGCTTTAGGACGAAAACCCTGGTAAAAGGGGCGAGTTAGGGAAGACAAGGCTAGTGGGAGCAACGGATTTATGTCCGCAGCCATCCACGTTCTCGAGCACAGCACTGGTCCCTTCAACGTCATCTACATGTGTTATGTCAGGCTGCCGCATACGGAATACACACAACTTCACTCAGCGAGTCTGCCATTACTAATAGAGAATCAAAGATCGAGGACTGGCAGCGGCCGCACTGTGCCCAGGCCCGTCTTACCCTATAGCGGCTGAGAGCACACGCCTCGGGCTCCGCGGCGAGCAGGCATGGCAGGAGGGATCCAGCTTCGCTCTTTGCCGGGCATCTAAGAACGAGAGAAGCGGGAGGGCACGTCCATCCCTCCCTGACACCCGGGAGCCTCCTCCGTCATAACTGATGTTGCTGCCGGGAATGTCCTGCTCCTCCGGTTGTGCCAGCCCCCTCAGCGTGGTGACTGTGTGCCCAGCCTGTAATGAGTCACTACCCACTGCTCCGCCCCGCCCGCTGTCATGGCGCCATTGCCATGTGACCAACATCACAAAGATTCCTCACACGTCCCTGATGTGGGTGATTGCCCTCTGACATATATTGTCCAGTGTCACCCATACAAAAAACTAGGGCACCCAATGAAAGACAAGGTCCAGTATGTCCCCTTTCCTGGCCAATTATCAAGACCACTCTTCAGAACTGGGAGAAAAATCTGGTAATGGCAGCTGCGGACCCGCAGGTCATCTAAACTTACAGCCTGGTCCAGCGCAGGTCTCTATTCACCATTATAAGTGAGGGCCACATGGATGCTGATACATTTCAATCAGGACCCCTTAACCGCTTTCCTACCGCTGAACAGCTATATACTTCACCGCAATAGTCTGTACTGTGAGTCGCCGTATATAAGCGGCAGCTGCTCTAACGATCTGCCGGGGGATGCATGAAGCCTGTAAAAATAGGACATGTCCTATTTTCTCAAGGACCGTTCACACGGTCCGTTGAAACAACAGCCGTGTGAACGGCCCCATTGCATTACATAGGTCCGTGTGACAGCAGTTAACGGCTGTCACACGGATGTATTACACGCTTGTGTGAATAGGCCTTAGGTTATCATATTTTAATTTCCATGAGGGTATGTTCACACACCGTGTTTTCAGGCGTACTTTGGGGCATAAACGCCTTGAAATACGCCTTGAAAAACGCTAGCTAAACGCCTACAAACATTTGCCTATTGAAATCAATGGGGAAAACGGCATTTAGTTCACATGGGGTGTTTTTTTATGCCGCTGTTTTAAAAATCGGCACGTAAAAATCCGTGTTTGGAGCATCTCCAAGAAACGCCTCAAAAAACGTTTTCAGCTACAAAAACGACTGGAACTCAGAGGCTGTTTTTCCATGCAAACAGCTCCGTAACTTTCAGCCGTTTTTTATTGAACGTGAGAACATAGCCTAAGGCCTGATTCACACGAAAGTGTTAAATGTCCGCGTGACGGCCGTTGAAACAACAGGCGTCACACGGACCTATATAATTCAATGTGGCCGTTCACACGGCTGTTGTTTCAACGGACCGTGTGAAGGGTCCGTGGGAAAATAGGACATGTCTTATTTTTTTCATGCTTCACGCATCCCTCCATAGACTCTCAACTATGGAGGATGCGTAATATCGCATCCCGCAGCGCTGAGCACGGATGCAGCTCGTACGTGAAAAATGGCAGTTTTTCACGTCTGAGATGCGCAATGCCCGTGTGAATCTAGTCTAAGTGTTAAAAAAAAATACACATATTTGGTATCGCCACAATCGTAACGACCCACATAATAAAGTCAATATGTTATTTAAACCGCGGAGTAAACAACATAAAAAAAATGCACAAAAACAATGGCAGAATTGCTTTTTTCGCTCACCCTAAAAAATAATAAAAGTTAATCAATTATTTATACGTACCATAAAAAGGTTTTATTAAAAAATGACTCATTCTGCAAAAAACAAGCCAACGTACGACCACATAGACGGAAAGATCAAAAAGTTAGGACTTTTGGAATGCAGCAATATAAAGACGATTTTTTTTTCCCATGAAATGTACGATTATTGTGCAAAAAGTAGCAAAACAAAAAAACTATACATAGTTGGTATCGCCGTAATCATACCAACCCATAAAATAAAGGTAACATGTTTATGCCACAGTATACGGCGTCATTTTAAAACGTAAACAACAATGGCGGAATTGGTGTTTTTTTTCCCAATTCCCTCAAAAAGGTAATAAAAGTTAATCAATAAGTTATACGTACCCCAAATTGGTGCCATTAAAAACACAACCCACAACGCAAAAAACACGCCCTTATAGGGTCAGTTCACACATTGCGTAAATACTGCGGTTTTTCCGCAACAGAATAAGTTGCGGAAAATCTTCAGCAAATACAGTAGCAGCAAAGTGGATGAGATAAAACAAATCTCATCCACACGCTGTAAATGCTGAGCGGGGAAAAACGCTCAGAAATTGACCTGCGGTGCGAATTTTATTCCGCAGCATGTAAATTGTATTTGCGTAAACGCTGCTTATTTTTTGCGGGTTTTCCCCATTTTATTCAATGGGGAGGTAAATCCCACAACAATTAGCAGTTGTTGCAATTTTTGCAGCGGGTTCGCAGCTGTTCCGCAACTGAGAAAAAATCTCATACTTACCCAGAAGTCTGTGTTACTCCCTCCAGCGCGTCCTCCTGGGATGACGATCCATCCCATGTGACCGCTGCAGTCAATCACAGTTCGTAGCGGCGGTTACATGGGATGAAACATCATCCCAGAAGGCCGGCCAGGATGACGCTTCATCCCATGTGAAAATAGCCTCAAACCAAGAAACAACAAAATCAGGTGGGATCTTATAGGAAGGGGACGCACACATTATTAAACCTATTTGTGGTAACTATGGACTGGTAATTATCAAGTCTGACATATTCCAGGTGAGCACAGGTCCAAATACGGAACAGAATCACCCAGAGCCACCCAGCCCCATAGCTGCCACAGACACACAATGAGTAGTTGGACCTACGTTACCGGCACCAGACAAATTTCTTGGATCAATTATGTAGAAGCAGGAGCGGCCCAGGAAATGTAAGTCTGGGTTCCCACAGTGCAGATTTTGCATGTGTTTTTTTTTTTTTTTAGCCAAAACCAGGAACGGAACCTAAACAGAAGAAATATATAAAGAAAAGTACTTATAGGTCTCCTCTTCTGGATCTAATTTGGGGTTTTGGTTATAAAACCTCTAAGCAAAATCTGCAGCAAATCTGCACTGTGGGAACCCAACCTTAGTCTCTCTCACTTTCCTTTCATTCACAAGGGTGGGGGAGTTATCAAATGTTTAACAGCCACGATGGGATGGTGTATTTTCCTGGGCGTTACGTTCCCGTCCTGTTTGCACCAATTTATGAACATTTATCTTTTGCATTTGATTAGTACAATAAAATGACATTCCTTGGATAGCATAATTCGGCACAACTGGGCCCTATAACGTCATATGGACCTCATAGATGGGGGTGCCCTGCTTGGGCCCCTAAACAGTAAGGCCTTATTTACACGAGCGTGTTCAATGTCCATGGGACGGCCGTTGAAACATCGGCCGTCCCACGGACCTTTGTAATTCAATGTGGCCGTTCACACAGCCGTTGTTTCAATGGACCGTGTGAAGGGTCCGTGGGAAAATAGGACATGGCCTATCTTTTTACGCATCACGCATCCCCTCATAGACTCTCATCTATGGGGATGCGAGACATTGCATCCCGCAGCGCTGAGCACAGATGCACCTCGGATGTGGAAAACTGCAGTTTTTCACGTCATGTAAATAAGGCCTAAGAGTGAAGAGCTGTGGAGGACTCTGCAGGACCATGTATTACATGTTCAACCATTCATGTGAATGGATGCCACGTAATATAACATTTTTGCTGCAGGTGAAATGCGGGGCCAGTGGGTCTGCGTTTTGCAAAGGGAATTGATCTGATTGGTTGCTGTGGTCTAAAACTCCACTTTTTCTCTAGGCCAGTTTTCATACATGAGCGACCAATGTGCTTTTTATTGAGTATATGCATCTAGTTTACAACTTGCAACTGTTATTATGCCAAGATGCAGCAGTTCAAAATGATACATCAATGATGGGATTAGTTGGGTGGATCAAAAGTATCAGTAGAGCTAAGTGCACTCATAAACCGCATGTCTACTTACATAAAGAGACAGGATTTCACTACTTATTAGGCAGCATAATAGGAGTGTCTGTGGGCGGAATTTTAGAGAGAAGATGTTTTTAGTTACATGGGCGGCTGTGGAGCCCCTTTGGCTTTGTTACCTCCGGAGATCGTCGTTTTTTATAGATCTGTTGTGAAAAAATGTACATCAGCTGTCATCTGACCTGGATAGCGCTGTCTCCTCATTCCAGTGCTGTTTTTTTCAGAGACAACCCTGTTTTAGAGATTTGGCCCCCCATTGTGTTGGTGCCCTATATGCTAATTTGCTGTGGTTAGCCAATGGGCGTGAACTACCCTCATTCTCCTAAGATGGAGCTAGCTTCCCTGCCTCTGACACTAAAGGGTATGTGCACACACACTAATTACGTCCGTAATTGACGGACGTATTTCGGCCGCAAGTCCCGGACCGAACACCGTGCAGATAGCCGGGCTCCTAGCATCATACTTATGTACGATGCTAGGAGTCCCTGCCTCTCTGCAGGACAACTGTCCCGTACTGTAATCGTGTTTTCAGTACGGGACAGTAGTTCCACGGAGAGGCAGGGACTCCTAGCATCGTACATAAGTATGATGCTAGGAGCCCGGCTCCCTGCACTGAGTTCGGTCCACTACTTACGGCCGAAATACGTCCGTCAATTACGGACGTAATTAGTGTGTGTGCAAATACCCTAACTAATCATAGCCACCAGGCACAGCGTGATCTCATGAGATATGGTTGTTCTGGCGAAATCAGTTCTCTGCCTGGCTGCTCTGAAGCTGCCTGATTGGTCAGAGGCAGAGAAGCTAGCTCCACCCCGGAGAATGAGGGTAGTTCACTTCCTGTTAAATACAGCAAATTCGCATATAGGAAGCCGACACAACAAATTCCATACCTCTAGAATGGAAGGGTCCAGGAAAAAAACAGAGCTGGACTCAGGGAGACCGCTATTCAGGTCAGATAACCAGTAAAACTTATGTGACCTAGTGACAGGTCCTCTCTAAGGGCTTATCCACATGTAGCGGAATTGCTGCATATTTTCTGTCCAGCATTGTGGACGGAAAATACGCAGTAGGATACAGTAGCGGCAAAGTGGATGAGATTTAAGAAATCTCATCCACATGCTGCGTAAAATTTCCGAGCAGAAATTCACCCGCGGTGCGTATTTTTCATTCGCCTGTCTATTCCTGCTGCGGAAAGTGGACTGAAAAGGTGCGGTTTTTCTGCAGCAGAAGTCCTGCTAGTTTCAGCGGAATTGCTGTGGAAGTTTTCTGCAGCAATTCCATTACGTGTGGACAAGCCCTAATACTGTGAGTTTTTTCCGTGTTTTTTTTTTACGTGAGATTACTTGAAATCTCATTTACTTTGCGGGTACTGTATTACGCTGCGGATTTTCTGCAGGAGATCCGCACATAATACGCATCGTGTGCATGTGGCCTGAAGGCTAAAGCTGGAAATCCACAGATACCTTCCTGGACCCCATGTGCAGGGTTGTTACCCATCTGCAGGAGAGACCTGCAAGAAAATGCCCATGAATCTAACAAATGTCAGGGACCAGGGACTTATTTGTATGTTTACAATTACTTCAGTTTGGCTTGTCGGACGTCTAGCATTTAACATGTAGGATGAACCTCCGTTATGAAGGCAGTGGTTATCATTAGTAGATGTAGCTCATTTACACGCAGTGATTGTCACTAGATGTGGTCGGAATAGCCACATTTGTAGTGAGTAAACCCGGCCTTAAGAGCAAAATAATATGGACAGTGTTAAAAAGGGACTATAAGGGTATGTTCACACGCTTAGAAAAAACGTCTGAAAATAGGGAAAACAGCTCCTGATTTTCAGATGTTTTTTACGGCCGGTTTTGGAGCTGTTTTTCTATAGAGTCAATGATAAACAGCTCCAAGAACGGCTCAAGAAGTGACATGCACTTCTTTTTCGCGGGCGTTTTTTTAGTGCGGCCGTTTTTCAAAACGGCCACATAAAAAAACGACCTGTCGGAACCAAACGCCGTTTTTTCCATTGAAATCAATGGGCAGATGCCAAGAAAACGGCTCAAAATAAGCCGTGTGAACCTACCCTAAGGGCTTATTCACATGAATGGAAGTGAAATCGTCCGTGAAAAACAGACGTTTTCCATGGCCGATTTGCATCTGTGCGGGACCCAATTTCTCAGATCCCTCATAGACTTGAGTATTGAGGGATCCGTGAAAACAGGCAAAAATAGGACATGTCCTTCTTTTTCTGGGGCATTCCCATGGTGCGGTAAAACATTGGTCGTGTAATTAGAAATACATAGACTTTAATACAGCCGTTGAAAAATGGCTATCACACGGCCGATTAAGTCCTTCGTGTAAATAACCTCCAAGAATATATTAGCCTGGACTTAAAGGAAGGAGTCAGCTAGTCATGAAGAGGTTAAATCATGTTTGTACCACGCAAAATGTGATGCTCGCTCATCCTGGATCATTATCACACCATGTACACATGCAATGGTTTATGGATGACGCTGAGGCCTGATAAGCGGCTGTTTCAGAGGCTCCAGCTCGCTCAGGGGCTCGTATTCATCATCAGGCACCAGTCACAATCATTCCATTACACTATATGTTATGCTTGGCTCCCACATCGCAGCAAATCTGGTGCTAGGCCCCGTAAGTGTGGGGGACTTGGGAGCGATTGCGCAGGTAAAGGAGAGTGCAGGGGCCCCTGAAGACGTCCCTGCTTATTGTCCTGCTCCATTTATTGTGGACTTGTTTTATTATCAATTTCTACGATATTTTCCACAATCCTGATGTGTTAAAAATGTCCATTTGTCTGAATTTTGCTTATTCATGTTTTTGGATCACACTGGGCTGAATGGAAAATTGGACAAAGAATAGTAGCGATCCTGCCAAGTTTTATTCAAATACAGTTCTTTTATAAGATATTGTGAAAATCTGGATGCAGTATAACATGTATTAACCCCTTTGCTTCCTGACAATCGCTTTCCATAACAGGCAGAATGTAAACCTATGGGCTGATGTCACAAAGAGGACAGAAGAAAGAAAGTTAAATATATTCCCTCACTGATTTTTATATATTTTCTTTAAATTAAAAGGCTTTTGTAATTTTAAACATTGATGGAATATTACTAGGATTTTCCATACATGTGTGACCCCCCCCCCCCCCCCCAGGAACACGAATGTTTAGCATTTTAGCAGACACAGTGCCACTTTACATATCGTCTCAGGTATTGCAAAAAAAACAACAAAAAACAACACTATACACCTCATGCACAGTTAGAGTATGTTCGCACTGCTTATTTTTGGCCGTTTTTTGAACCGTAAACGGCCCAAAAATCGGATGCAGAACGCCTCTAAACATCTGCCCATTGATTTCAATGGGAAATATGGCGTTCTGTTTTTAAAAACGGCCGCGTAAAAAAGCGCCCACAAAAAAGAAGTGCATGTCACTTCTTGAGACGTTTTTGGAGCAGTTTTTCATTGACTCTATAGAAAAACAGTTTAAAAAACGGCCATAAAAAACACCGCAAAAAGCTAAGGGTATGTTCACACGCTTACTAAAAAAGCGTCTGAAAGTAAGGGAAAACAGCTCCTGATTTTCAGCCGTTTTTAATGGCTGTTTTTGGAGCTGTTTTTCTATAGAGTTAATGAAAAACGGCTCAAGAAGTGACATGCACATATTTCTCGCGGGCGTTTTTAAAAACGGCCATGTAAAAAAGCGGCCCGTTGGAACAGAACGCCATTTTTCCCATTGAAGTCAATGGGCAGATGTTTGAAGGCTTTCTGCTTCCAATTTTTCGGCCCTTTACGGCCCGAAAAACGGCCGAAAATAAGCCGCGTGAACATACCCTAAAAGTAAAACTCAATGTCCATGTTCTTCGCTATTAACCTCTTCACACAAGGCTATGCCACCAATGTCCGATTGGCGAGGGTCTAACCACTATGACCCCTGACAATTGCTCGATTGCCGCTTTGTCTCCTGTCACCTTCACTCAGGTTTTTACAGGTGGCCACAATATGCCACCCTGTTTCTGTGATGAAATAACCCCTTTTAATGATGCAGCTAATTTTAGCTTTGAAGTATAGTTTTTTTTTGTTTTTACTTCTGGCAACCACAAGGCTATATTCACACAAGGCGGATATGCTGCATAAAAGTACACAGCGTATCCGCCCTGGTTCCCCGCAGGGAATTCCAGACAAAAAAAGCGCACCAAATTGTAGTGCAGTTTTACGGGCAGAATGTCCAATGCGGAATACAGCAGGTAAAAAGAAGAAAAGTCTATACTTACCCGTAGCCATGGCGACGCATCCCTCTGATGTGCTGCAGCCCGGCCTCCTGGGATGACGTTGCATTAAATGTGACCGCTGCAGTCTGTGATTTGCTGCAGCAATCACGTAGGATGAAAGGTCATCCCTGGAGGCCGGGCTGGACGCAGAAGCAGAGACATCTGGGTAAGTATAATCATAATTTTGTTTTTAGAGTTGTGATTTTTGCGGCAGAATCGCAGCTTTTCCGGTGCAAAAATCGCCATTTGTTGCGGGTTTTACCTCCCCGTTGAATTCAATGGGGAAAACCTGCAACAAAAAAGCAGCGATTCAGAAGCATCAATTCACATGCTGCGGATTAAAAAAAACACATCGCAGATCAATTTATGAGCAGCTATTTCAGCGTATTTCTTACGCAGCGTGTGGGTGAGATTTGTTCAGATCTCATCCACTCTGCTGCTACTGTATTACCCTTTTCTGCTGTGAAATCTGTTGCGGAAAATCCACAGTGTTTACGCTACCTGTGGACATACCCTAACTATTTTAGGAGTCCTTGTTTTTGGGGGACAAGTTGTATTTTTTTAGGCACTATTTTGGAGTACATATACGCTAGTGTATAATTTATATTATTCACAAGGGGAGAGAATAAAACCAGGACTGCACTTCCACTTTTCTATACTTGATCCATTCGGCTCAGCAAAATTTATGAACATGAAGTTCTTAGTTTACATTTGAAACTGTATAAGCCACTTCACTGCGACCTCTTTAAAGTGGGTCCCTACTCTATCAAGTGCAGTATCACAAGGCAACCAGTGCCGCCTCAACACAGCACCTGTAGCAGAAGCAACCCAGGAGACCAACAGCACCCATGCTGCTAGTCTAAGGGTATGTTCACACGTCTTAACAAATTACGTCTGAAATTACGGAGCTGTTTTCAGGCAAAAACAGCTCCTGAATTTCAGACGTTTTTGCAAGTACTCGCGTTTTTCGCGGCGTCCATTACGGATGTTATTGGAGCTGTTTTTCAATGGAGTCAATAAAAAACGGCTCCAAAAACATCCCAAGAAGTGACATGGACGTCTTTGACGCGGGCGTCTTTTTACGCGCCGTCTTTTGACAGTGACAGTTACACGTTTGTGTAAATCCACCCTAGTAGTGCGTTTTTTTAATGCATTTTAGGTGTGTTTTTTACATTTTGATGCGGAAATAGGTGCGGATTTATGCTGCGGATAATGGTGCGTTTTTTAGAAAAAAAAATAGTCAGATACAATTCGCAATGCGGAAACGCAAGATAAATTTACATGCTGCAGATTTTAAAATATGCACCGCAGGTCAATTTAAAGAGGCTCTGTCACCACATTATAAGTGCCCTATCGCCTATATAAGGAGATCAGCGCTATAATGTAGGTGACCGCAGTGCTTTTTATTTAGAAAAACAATCTATTTTTACCACTTTATGAGCGATTTTAACTTTATGCTAATGACTTTCTTAATGCCCAAGTTGGCGTGTTTTTACTTTAGACCAAGTGGGCGTTGTACAGAGGAGTGTATGACGCTGACCAATCAGTGACCAATCAGCGTCATGCACTTCTCTCCATTTATTTAGTCAGCGCATAGGGATCCTGCTAGATCAGTATGTGCGGTCTTAGGCCTTATTCACACGAGTGTGTGCGTATTGCGCGCGCAAAAAACGCTGCGTTTTGCGCGCGTAGCAGTTCCATGTGGCCTCAGTATTTGGGCTCTGCTATGTTGCACGGATACCTGCTCAACATTGCATGAATTTTGCAAGACATGGAAGTATGTGAAGTTGCACAGTTATCTATGCAACATAGCAGAACCCAATGTTCACCCATGAGCCATAAGTAGATTGCATACTTCCATGTGTTGCACAATTGTAACCATCTAGTAGCATTTTTATAGCTCATGGGCGCACATTGGGTTCTGCTATATTGCATAGATAACTGTGCAACTTCACATACTTCCATGTCTTGCAAAATTCATGCAATGTTGAGCAGGTATCCGTGCAACATAGCAGAGCCCAATGTGCACTCATGAGCCATAAGAACATGATAGGTAGGAGATTATTCAACAATTATTACAAATATGCACTTATACTTACGGCCCAATATGCATGACGTCCTTTAACAGGTTCCCGACCGCTGGCTGTATATATACGCCCAGCGGTCAGGGTCTCTGAAGTCCGCCGTATAGACTATTTACGGCAGCACTTCAGAGACTGTGCACGCGCGATCGCGTGCACACAGCTCTATGCCCTGGCTGTTGGTAATAGCCATGGGCACTGGGCAGAATGTCAGGCGTCAATCTTTTGGCCCCTGAACATGTGATCGCTGTGACAACCAATCACAGCGATCACATGCATTTCTGCATAGAAAACAGTGTGCACGCGATCGCGTGCACACAACCCTGTGCCCACGCTGTTACCAACAGCTCTGGGCACTGGGCAGAGTATCAGGGACCAATCTGATGGTCCCTGAACATGTGGTCGCTGTGAAAACCTATCACAGCGACCACATTTGTTTTATTTTGACTTTTCTGGCAGTAAATCTCCTGCCTCTTTTCTTCTCCTCAAACATTGTTTCAGTTTCAGGAGAAGAAGAGACTCTATCTATCTACCTTTCTATCTTTTATTCTATTAGAATAGGCAGGTAGGGAGTATATAATTATATATATATCCACATATATATAATATATATAGCAATAGCGGTTTATTTTTTTGTTAGCGGTAGTGTAGATATATATAGCAATTAGTTTGTGTGTTTTATAAAAAAAAATAATTTGTTTAGTTAGTGTTAGTGTTAGTTACGTTATGGCGAGGAAGTTGTTTAGCGCCGAGGAGGCATACGCCATGCTGTGGTCTGAGTCGGAGACCGCATCAGAGATGGCGTCCAAGATGGAACCTGTTTTGGGCAGTGACGATGACAGCGTCACTTCAGGTTCATCTTCAGGGGACGTTGTCCCTGATGCAGTTGAAACTGCAGAACATGAAAGCGCAGGGCCAAGTAGCGCTGTAGCACGGGACAGCCTGGTCCCTTCAGTCCAGGCTCTTGTATGGGCACCTGCCCCATCTTTTGGGCCTAGAATCCACGGATTTACTGCCACTCCTGGCATAACCGTGGACAATACAAATTTTGTCCAAATGGATTACTTCCATTTATTTATAACGGACGACATCCTAAATCAGATTGTCCACGAAACAAAACCCATGCCAGAGATTGGACGCCCACCAATTTGCTGGAATTAAAAACATTTTTGGGGCTCACCCTAAATATGGGTATTGTCAAAAAGCCCTCCATTAGGTCTTACTGGTCAACAAGACCCGCCCAAGCCACCCCAGTATATTCTGCAGTAATGCCCAGGTCTCGTTATGAGACAATAATGAGGTTCCTCCACTTCAATGACAACGCACAGGCCCCCCCAAGTACCGATGCAAACCGGGATCGGTTGTTCAAAATAAAACCGCTAATAAATTCCCTGAATAATTTATTTCTGCAACTCTACACCCCTGAGCAGAATGTAAGTGTGGACGAATCCCTCCTCAACTTTCATGGAAGACTTAGCTTTCGCCAATATCTACCTTCAAAAAGGGCAAGATATGGCGTTAAGCTCTACAAATTGTGTGAAAGCGGGTCAGGATATACCACCGCCTTCAGGATTTATGAAGGGCGGGACCGCTCAATAAATGTTCCTGGATGCCCCCCTGATCTTTCCACCAGCAGTAAGATCGTGTGGGAGATAATGCAGCCTCTGCTTCACAAGGGGTATCACCTGTACTGTGATAATTTTTATTCCAGTGTGCCCCTGTTTAGGCATTTGCATGCTGCAAGGACTGGGGCATGCGGTACCATGCGCAAAAACAGAATTGGTTTTCCACAGCAATTAGTGGGGAAGCGCATGGTAAAGGGGGACTCCTGTGCTTATGCATCTGAAGAATTGCTGGCGGTCAAGTTCAGGGATCGCAAAGACGTGTATGTGCTAAGCACGATTCATACCGCAGGAACAGTGGCAGTGAGGGAAAGAGGGGCAACATCGGACAAGCACAAACCAGTGAGCGTGTCCGAATATAACAAGTACATGGGGGGGGGTGGATTTAAGTGACCAGGTTTTACAGCCCTATTTAGTAAAACGCAAAACTAAAACCTGGTACAAAAAAGTGGCCATTTATTTGTTACAGGTGGCCATCCACAACTCATTTGTGCTCTACAAAAAGAACAGAGGCAGAGATACATACCTGGATTTCCAGGAAAAAATTATTGAAGGCCTCATTTTTGATGTTCAGGACACCCGAGAATGCCCCCAGTCTGAGGATGTCACGCGACTGACTGAAAGACATTTCATCACTCGGATTCCCCCAACAGCAACCAGAAGCAACCCCCAGAAAAAGTGCCGCGTCTGCAGAAAAGACGGGCACCGCAAAGATTCCCGATATTTCTGTCCCTCATGTCCCTCACAACCAGGCCTGTGCATTGAGCCATGTTTTAAAAAAATACCACACTGTTCTGAATTATTAGATTTTGGTTAATTAGTTGAAAATATATTTGCCCTACATTACTTTTTTATTTTTCCCCTGATTTTACTCCAAGGGTGAGGGAGGGAATGGGTGGGGGGTGGATGTCATGTTTGCATATTTTCTAAAGTTCATCTGCTGGAGAGCACCATTTGCATAAACCTGCAATTTCTTATTTTAGAAAACCCAAAAAAATAAATTCCCATTATACCCCTAGATGAATATTTTGGGATTTCTGCTTCAAGAGCAGATATTTTGGAAGTGTTATAGCAACTCTGTTGAGTTTTGTAAAACCAGCTTTGAAAAAAAGCGATTTGTGAAATAAGCTTCTTCTATCGTCCGCCCTCCTACTGCTCTGTGATAAATAAGACACACATATTTGGTATCCCCATGCACAGGAGATGTGGCAGAATGTGAAAGGAGATGAATTTTGGCCGTGGTCTATGCCGTGTGTGAAAAATGCTGGTATAAACTGACGCATTTGCTAAAAAATTGCTAATTTTATTTTGTTCCATCTTATTCAAGAAACATTCAGAAGAAAACTGGACTGTCTAAAAATATGATAAACCCCTTGAAGAAAACCTTGTGGGGTCTACTTGCGTGAATGAAGTCATTTATGGGGTGATTCTAATGTTTCAGCAGCATTAGGCCCCCCAGAAAACAGTATGCGGCTATAAAGTCAAATGCAAAATTCCTGGACCAAAAAGCCTCCTTTTATGCCAAGCCCTGGCACATGCCCGCACAGTGAATAAGGCACACATATTTGGTATCCCCATGCACGGGAGAAGTGGAAGAATGTGAAAGGAGATGAATTTTGTCCGTGGTCTATACAGTGTGTGAAAAATACTAGCATAAACTGACGCATTTGCTAAAAAAGCACTGATTTTATTTTGTTCCATCTTATTCAAGAAACTTTCAGAAGAAAACTGGACTTGCTAAAAATATGATAAACCCCTTGAAGGAAACCTTGTGGGGTCTACTTGTGTGAATGAAGTCATTTATGGGGTGATTCTAATGTTTCAGCAGCATTACACCCCCAAGAAAACAGTACGCTGCTATAAAATCAAATGCAAAATTCCTGGACCGAAAAGGCCAAAAAGCCTCCTTTTATGCCAAGCCCTGGCACATGCCCGCACAGTGAATAAGGCACACATATTTGGTATCCCCATGCACGGGAGAAGTGGAAGAATGTGAAAGGAGATTAATTTTGTCCGTGGTCCATACCGTGTGTGAAAAATGCTAGCATAAACTGGCACAATTGCTAAATTCTTGCATTTTTTTCCAATTTTGCCCACTTTAGAGAAAAAAATAAAAATTATATATACTGACAAATGGCACTAAAACAAAGCCCTATCTGTCCTTTAAAAAGAGTGTAAAATTCAAAGATGAACTTTATTCACCTGCTGAGTTATAGTCATCTAAAGAAGCGCATAGCAAAATTGTCAAATTTGCTCTGGTCATTTAGCTGTAAAACAGCCTAGTCCTTAACCGGTTAAGAAGCGCAGTTGCTCAGTATAGAGATATGGCTTTTTTTTTCAAAGAACCATCCCCACTGCGGCCCTTTGACATCAGCTCCCTTCTGAACTGATCTCTAGACATATTCCACCTAGTTTTTTAGATCTTGACCTGTTAAAAAATAAATAAGATTACAATTAAAAGTTAATTAGGGGAGCGTGTGAGGGTTGTTTAAGTTTGGGAGGGGTGTACACTACCGTTCAAAAGTTTGGGGTCACCCAGACAATTTTGTGTTTTCCATGATAACTCGCACTTATATTTATCAAATGAGTTGCAAAATGACTAGAAAATATAGTCAAGACATTGACAAGGTTAGAAATAATGATTTTTATTTGAAATAATAATTTTCTCCTTCAAACTTTGCTTTCGTCAAAGAATGCTCCATTTGCAGCAATTACAGCATTGCAGACCTTTGGCATTCTAGCTGTTAATTTGCTGAGGTAATCTGGAGAAATTTCACCCCATGCTTCCAGAAGCCCCTCCCACAAGTTGGATTGGCTTGATGGGCACTTCTTGCGTACCATACGGTCAAGCTGCTCCCACAACAGCTCTATGGGGTTGAGATCTGGTGACTGCGCTGGTCACTCCATTACAGATAGAATACCAGCTGCCTGCTTCTTCCCTAAATAGTTCTTGCATAATTTGGAGGTGTGCTTTGGGTCATTGTCCTGTTGTAGGATGAAATTAGCTCCAATCAAGCACTGTCCACAAGGTATGGCATGGCATTGCAAAATGGAGTGATAGCCTTCCTTATTCAAAATCCCTTTTACCTTGTACAAATCTCCCACTTTACCAGCACCAAAGCAACCCCAGACCATCACATTACCTCCACCATGCTTGACAGATGGCGTCAGGCACTCTTCCAGCATCTTTTCAGTTGTTCTGCGTCTCACAAATGTTCTTCTGTGTGATCCAAACAGCTATACTTCGATTCGTCTGTCCATAACACTTTTTTCCAATCTTCCTCTGTCCAATGTCTGTGTGCTTTTGCCCATATTAATCTTTTCCTTTTATTAGCCAGTCTCAGATATGGCTTTTTCTTTGCCACTCTGCCCTGAAGGCCAGCATCCCGGAGTCGCCTCTTCACTGTAGACGTTGACTCTGGTGTTTTGCGGGTACTATTTAATGAAGCTGCCAGTTGAGGACCTGTGAGGCGTCTATTTCTCAAACTAGAGACTCTAATGTACTTGTCTTGTTGCTCAGTTGTGCAGCGGGGCCTCCCACTTCTCTTTCTACTCTGGTTATAGCCTGTTTGTGCTGTCCTCTGAAAGGAGTAGTACACACCGTTGTAGGAAATCTTCAGTTTCTCTGCAATTTCTCGCATGGAATAGCCTTCATTTCTAAGAACAAGAATAGACTGTCGAGTTTCACATGAAAGCTCTTTTTTTCTAGCCATTTTGAGAGATTAATCGAACCCACAAATGTAATGCTCCAGATTCTCAACTAGCTCAAAGGAAGGTCAGTTTTATAGCTCCTCTAAACAGCAAAACTGTTTACAGCGGTGCTAACATAATTGCACAAGGGTTTTCAAGTGTTTTCTAATCATCCATTAGCCGTCTAACACAGTTAGCAAGCACAATGTACCATTAGAACACTGGAGTGATGGTTGCTGGAAATGGGCCTCTATACACCTATGTAGATATTGCATTAAAAACCAGACGTTTGCAGCTAGAATAGTCATTTACCACATTAACAATTTATAGAGTGTATTTCTGATTAATTTAATGTTATCTTCATTGAAAAAAACTGTGCTTTTCTTGCAAAAATAAGGAAATTTCTAAGTGACCCTAAACTTTTGAACGGTAGTGTATATTTACATAACTTTTTCCGCTCTCTTTTTTTCAGGCAGTATCCCACTCCTCCGGGTGAAGCTCCTTCACCACTTCAATCTAGGCCTTGTCCTTCAAAAGAGTGTCTTTATAATCATCCAGGCGCTTGTCCCAAATTACTTGGCGATTCTAGGTGGCCAAAATGAACTTTTCCGCCTGTGGTTAGGTTAGAGACATCTTGCTTGAAGTGCTGTGGTTTGGCATCTAGCTTGGTTGATGGGAACTCCCCTTTGTGTCGCTTAGCAACACTTCTGTATTTGCGGATGGCTATCCGTATTTGCGGACGCACCTCCGTAGCCATCCGCAATTCTGGTTTCCCCCATAGACTTCTATGGAGGAGTCCGTGCCGCAATTGCGGACCAAGAACAGACATGCTCCATATATGGACAGTGTTGTCAGGGGCAACCCCAGAGCCATAGTCCCGGGCAGAACACTACTAGCACTCTGCCTGGCACACTGCTCTGCTCCTGACAACACTGTCCATGTATGGACAGTGATGTCAGGGGCTTCCCCAGAAACAGAGTCCCGGAGCAGAGCCCCTTCTAGCGCTCTGCCTGGGACTCCTCTCCGACTGACATCACTGTCCATATATGGACAGTGATGCTGTGACGACGGCAGCGCCAGCACCCGGCGGCCAAGTGGGCCCCCCCCAAGGGTAGTGGGCCCAGGTTCGCAGGTGCAGACTCCTGCCTTGCCTGAACCAGTTGAAATGATGCAGGTTTGTCAGAAGCAGGACTCAGCCTGCCCAACTTCTTCTCTAGAGCACTCCCAGTCAGTACACATGGTGAAATATACAGTATATAAAATCTATTTTGAAAGCCTTGAGTCTGAAATACAAAGGTTTAAAGGTTGTTGTTTTTTTTTTAAATAATGTCAATTACTAAGTTTGTTATAAAAATAATCTAAAATTAGCAAAGAAAGAAAGAAAGGTGGTGGGTCCTCTCCAATTTCCGCAGTTTGTTCTGATTTATATAATGTCCCCCCTACAAAAATGTGCATCTTGGGTATAAACCAGCTATACACAGCCTTCCAGAGACTATGCCCGTTATTTATTGTTTTTGTTTTTACCCTGGCACTGCCATGTCTACGCTTTTGTCCAACAGTATTAATTATCAGAACATTTTATACATTCATGAGCCCTGTGTGGTAATGTTAATAATTAACAGTGCACAAACTAGTTGTGCAAAAAGGCTCCTATTAATCATGTTTCCAAATGAAGTCTATTGTAGATGCCCACAATGCCCGTCCACTTTCAGTCTGCCCACATGGTTGGGCCAAAGCCAAATCTATTCAATAAAAAAGAAAACATATAGACAAAGGACCTCAAGCATCAAAGAGTAAAAGTTGTGGTCTTGTTGCTCAGAACAACCAATCAAAGTTTGACTTTCAGTTTCTAAACTGCATTGGAAAAATGAAACGTATACTCTGATTGGTTGCTATGGGCAGAAAGGTCAGTTTTTCTTTGTGACAGTTCAATGAGGACCATGAGTATGCCCTTCCCAATTTACTATGATGTTATATGAATAAGGAACAAAAAAGTCGTTGGGATGTTATCTGGAAAAAAAGGAACGGATTATTCCAATTAAGGGATCCTGGTATGATGTGATGAGAGAGAAATTATACTTCTCTATTTATTGATTTTACTGTTTTGTTTTTTTTCTGCCCTTCCAGGTAGGGGGAGGGCATAAGGGGCAAAGGGTGAAAAAATAGCTTTTTTTGTAATTTTGTAAATAAGTAATTTTGTATGGAATTTTCTAATAAAGTTGAAAATAAAATGGGAAATCATAGGCCCTCAACATCTCCCAATATCCTGCAGCTCTCTCTTCCTTATCGGCTTCCTTCCCTTTCCGATGGTCATCCTGCACACTGAAGTACCAAGAGGCACTTACCTTCCCATGCCTTCAAGCTTTACCAGATAAACCCCCCCCCCCCCCCCTCCACTCCAATCTCTCAAAACTGACTTGGTGGATGCAAGAAACCTTAACCTGGTTCAGCCGTTGTTTAATGATTCAAATGAATGTTCTTCCGAGGGTCCTTTATTACGAGCTGGCATAAATTTCCACAATAATTTACTCCTATTTCCGGCTTAAATGATAGTAAATGTGTCATGTGTAAATAAGCCCCACCCACTTTTTAAAAAAACCGTCATGAGAGGTGGAAAAAAACCAAAAGCAAAATTGGATAACATTAAATTGAATAAAAAGTGGATGAAACAGTTGAATGAAAAAAATATACAATAAACGTGATTTAAAAAATAAAGTTTATTGTGTGTTTTTTACGCTATAGCAAATAGCATAGACATATGTGATATCCCTACGACTGTAATAACCCTAACAATAAATGTAATATGTTATTTAAGGTTATTGGCGTAAAAATGAAACAAAGAAACAATGGAAGAATAGTCTTTTATGGTGTGTCACCCAAAATACAGATTAATATAAATCAAATCCACAAGGGAGAGAAGAAAACCTGGACCGCACTTCCACTTTGCTATACTTGATCTATTGCGACTCAGCAAGATTTAAAATTTATGAACATGAAGTTCTACATTTCAATCGGACAGCATAAGCCCACCTGCCACTTCACGGCGACCCTTTTAAAGTGGGTCCCTACTCTATTAAAGAGGCTCTGTCACCAGATTTTGCACCCCCTATCTGCTATTGCAACAGATCGGCGCTGCAATGTAGATTACAGTAACGTTTTTATTTTTAAAAAACGAGCATTTTTGGCCAAGTTATGACCATTTTTGTAGTTATGCAAATGAGGCTTGCAAAAGTCCAAGTGGGTGTGTTTAAAAGTAAAAGTCCAAGTGGGCGTGTATTATGTGCGTACATCGGGGCGTTTTTAATACTTTTACTAGCTGGGCGTTCTGATGAGAATTATCATCCACTTCTCTTCAGAACGCCCAGCTTCTGGCAGTGCAGACACAGCCGTGTTCTCGAGAGATCACGCTGTGACGTCACTTCCCCAGGTCCTGCATCGTGTCAGACGAGCGAGGACACCGGCACCAGAGGCTTCAGTTGATTCTGCAGCAGCATCAGCGTTTGCAGGTAAGTAGCTACATCGACTTACCTGCAAACGCTGATGCTGCTGCAGAATCAACTGAAGCCTCTGGTGCCGGTGTCCTCGCTCGTCTGACACGATGCAGGACCTGGGGAAGTGACATCACAGCGTGATCTCTCGAGAACACGGCTGTGTCTGCACTGCCAGAAGCTGGGCGTTCTGAAGAGAAGTGGATGATACTTCTCATCAGAACGCCCAGCTAGTAAAAGTATTAAAAACGCCCCGATGTACGCACATAATACACGCCCACTTGGACTTTTTAAACACACCCACTTGGACTTTTGCAAGCCTCATTTGCATAACTACAAAAATGGTCATAACTTGGCCAAAAATGCTCGTTTTTAAAAAATAAAAACGTTACTGTAATCTACATTGCAGCTCCGATCTGCTGCAATAGCAGATAGGGGTTGCAAAATCTGGTGACAGAGCCTCTTTAAGTGCAGTAACCAGTGCCACTACAACACAGCACTGCAGAGGGAGCAACCCAGGAGACCAACAGCACCCATGGTGCCCATCTAAGCCACCATGCTCTGGGCCACATCCCCCCCGCAGACACAGCACGACAGCAACAAAGACCACCACACAACACCACAAAAAATTTAACAGATGGAAAAAGCTCAACTTTCCTTGTAGTCTCAGTAGCCAAACTGAGCACAAATACCCTTAAGGCCAAATGCACACGATGTATTACGTGCGTATTTGCCGCACATATTTTCGTGCATCAAATCTGCAGTGTAATACAGTACCAGCAAAGTAAATGATATTTCAAGAAATCTCATCTACATGTTGCATTTTTTTTCTGCACTTAAAGAGACTCTGTCACCACATTATAAGTGCCCTATCTCCTACATAAGGAGATGGGCGCTATAATGTAGGTGACAGCAGTGCTTTTTATTTCGAAAACCAATTTATTTTTACAGATTGTTAGAATTGTGCAACACATGGAAGTATGCAATCTAGTTGTGTTCTTCTGGCTCATGGGTGCACATTGGGCTCTGCTATGTTGCACGGATACCTGCTCAACATTGCATGAATTTTGCAAGACATGGAAGTATGTGAAGTTGCACAGTTATCTATGCAACATAGGAGAGCCCAATGTGCACCCGTGAGCTATAAAAACATTACTCGATTGTAAGGGTATGTGCACACAACAACACAAAATACATCTGAAATTACCGAGCTGTTTTCAGGAGAAAACCGCTCCTGAATTTCAGACGTTTTTACAAGTGCACGCGTTTTTCGCAGCGTCTTTTATGGACGTCATTGGAGCTGGTTTTCATTGGAGTCAATGAAAAACGGCTCCAATTACGTCCCAAGAAGTGTCCTGCACTTCTTTGACGCGGCCGTAATTTTACGCGCCGTCTTTTGACAGCGACGCATAAAATGACAGCTCGTCTGCACAGAACATCGTAAGACCCATTGCAAGCAATGGGCAGATGTTTGCTGACGTATTGGAGCCATCTTTTCAGGCGTAATTAGAGGCGTAAAATGCCTCCATTACATATTAAAAGAGGTCGTGTGCACACACCCTTAGAATTGTGCAACACATGGACACATGGAAGCATGGGCTAGGTGTGTATGTGCAAATCAATATTGGTGTATATCAGGGGATTCATTCTTTAATTATTTATAATGTATTAATTTTCTGTTTTCTATCCTAGAACTAGAGACAATCTCCAAGAAGACTCTGAGATACAAATGAGTCTCCACATGCAGAACCCTCCCAGACTACGCCAGATGTAGTAGCACAAGACCCAGAAGGCCCTGTCGACCCTCCTTCGGAACATCAACCATCAAGATCAAGAGGGTGCAAGCGTGGTCATGCACAGGACACCAGGGCCATGATTAAAGCCCAGGTACTGGCCCGTTTGAACAGGCGTCAAGCGGAGACCATGGAGGAGACATTTGCCATAGCGGTGGCAACGCACTTGAAGCAGGTGCCATGGGAACACCTCCTCAAATGCGAGTCGGCCATTCTGGGGTTGATTGAAGTGTTTGCCTCCAGTGCTTCTCCGACAGGAACTCTATAATGCCAAAGAGTCCCATCGGAGCAGGCTGGGTTTGCAAACAGCCGCCCTGCCAACTCTACCACCACCACCGAGGCCTCCTCAGTATAGGGATTACAACCCATCACAGCCTCTTTACTCTCAGGATAGGGGTATGTACCCCTAGCCCCTATTCAACAAGCCAGTACCACTATCAACACTCCTCACAAGGGCAGGCGGGGGATCAGTCTGGAAGCACAGTTCATGGTGCTTTGTCGCCACAATTTTCAGAAGTGTAATTTTATTTTATGTTATTTAATATATAGTTTTGTAATATTTTATTTTTACATTTACAAACAAAGATTATAAAAAATAATCTTTATTTTTCGTTAAAAAAAAAGGTTTATAAAAATGTATAGCCAGTTAACTTTGTTTGCCTTTTGTAGTTTAATTTTGGTGTACATCTGATGTTTGGAGTGTTTGGTGATGTATGGGTATGTGTGTTGTATGTATGATATATTGGTTTGTGTGATATATGTAGGATGTATGCAGAATCGAAGTACACCACACACCACTGATTTTTTTAACACTTTATTTTTGCATCTCTGGTAGTTTTGGACTTTTTCCTTGTGTTTTTTTAAGGTTTCATTGTGAACCACATTTTATTTAATTTTCGAAACTATCTTTCAATGTGTGTTTGTGTGTGTATGTGTGTGTGTGTGTATATATATATATATATATATATAATGAGGTATTTGTTTGTATTTCTGCACAAAATACATTTTGATTTTTTTTTTTGTTCATTTTATCAAATTTAAAAAAAAAATTGTAAACATTTTTATAAATTAAAAAAAAAAAAATGTTTTGTCACAACTGCATAAGCTTGTAACCCACGTCAAGGGTCCACATTCTATTGCGAGTCCATAACTAATAACTAAAACCAGGAACAAATAACTAGCTAAAAGCAACAGTCCAGAACCAACAATCGAAAGACAACTGTTCAAATACAACTATCTACTGCCGTGGATTGCATCCATCTGCCAAGGTACCGCCCCTGCAGAGGACACAAAGTAGTCTTCATAGAAATCCTGAGTCAACATTCCAGCTGCTCCGGGTCTTCCATGTGTGGAGTGGTCCACTGGGATGGTAGAAGTGGTAGGAAACTGCTCTAGGTCAATGTCTTGCATAGACTCATGAAGCCGACAGAAATTGTGTAGAATGACACTCGCTTGGATAACAAGCATCACGTTCTGTGGATCCATTTGAAGAGGGCTCTGGAATATCCGCCAGTTGCTGCTGAGAATTCCGAAGGCACACTCCACATACCGTCTCGCCCGTGTGAGCTGGTAATTAAAAAAATGCCTCCTTTCATCCAAACCACGCCGTGGGAATGGCCGCAACACATGGGGGGAAAGTCCAAATCCTTCATCTGCCACAATGACAAATGGGCACTGGAAGTCCTGTAGATCCAGGCAGTTGTCTTGGTTCTGGAAGGGCGAGCTGGTTGGACTGAAGCTGTTCACCCATTCTGGAAGCCCTGAAGATGCCAGCATCCGAAGAGCTCCCATAGGCCCCTATATCTACAATTACAAACCGGTAGTTGCTGTCAGCCAAGGCCAACAGCACCACCGAGAAATATTGTTTGTAATTAAAATATAGGGAACCTGAGTGAGGCGGCTTCTTCACTCGAATGTGTTTCCCATCCTGCGCGCCGACACAGTTGGGAAACTGTGCAGATTGGTAGAAGCCTCAGCAATCCGTAGCCAATCTTCTCCCTTGGGCTGTGGCATCACCGCCGCTCTCAGACGCTGCCAGATGACTTCGCAGGTCAGACGGATGATCTGCGAAATGGTGGAGCAACCCAGCAGAAACTCAAAATGCAGTGATGTAAATGAGTTTTCAGTTGCCAGGAATCTGTGAAGAAAAAAAAAAATAGTACTGCTGGTACAGGATGACAGGACATCAGTACACACAGGGGACAACTACGGTTATGCAGGACATGGGACAAGTACAGTTATAACAGCTAGCAGTGCATGGCGGGAATGGGCACAGGGGACACGTATGGTTATAATAACTAGCAGTGCATGGCGGCAATGGGCACAGGGAACAAGTACTGTTATACTAGATGTAGCAGGGCATGGCAGGAAAGGGCAAAGTGGACATTATGTGTTCTTACCTGAGGGTGACGAGCCGTTCCTCTGGAGAGATGCACCGTCGGATGATGGTGTCCTGTAAGGTGATTTCAGGACAGAGGTTCGACAGCAGACAGTCAAAGCTGGAGATCGACATGCTGCAGAAGTTGTGAGACTTCTCCGGCTGCTGCCGCAGGTCATCGTACAGGGTGTGGAAATGCCCCTTCCTGGGCCTTTGGGAGACAATAGGTTGAACCCAGTACCTCTTCCTCAACGGTTCTTCATCCAGCATAGCTTGCTGTCCGAAACGTCAATAGACGAGCCAGTCCTGAAGAGCATGAGCCGCATGTGTGTAGGGCATCCTTGCACTGAAATAAAACGGCAGAAATCAAAGCTATAGCAGCCGAGAAATCCAACACAGCTCTCTCAAAGCACAAATGCCAGAGAAAATGGCACAAGAGCGATCATGTGACAGTTTTAAGGGGTTGGAACTTGTTTGTGACATAATTTGCACCCTCCCTCTTTTTTGCGGATCCGTATATACAGATGCAATACGGACCGTATTTGCGGATACCATTCAGCAGAAATGTGTACATTGCTGATGGTTTGCTAATGACTATAAAACAATACGGAACCGTATTTGCGGTCAGTATTTGCGGATACGGTCGTGTGCATGAGGGAACCCCAAAGGCACTACCTACAGGGAGGGGGCTGTGTGGCACTACCAGGGAGGTGGGCTGTGTGGTACTAGCTGGGAGGAGGGTTCTGTGTTGCACTACCTGGGAGGGGGGCTGTGTGGCACTACCTGGTAGTGCGGGCTGTGTGGCACTACATGGTAGGGGGGGCTGTGCGGCACTACCTGGGAGGTGGGGGCTGTGTGGCACTACCTGCGAGGGGAGCTGTGTGGCACTGCAAAAGAGGGAGGCTGTGTGGCACTATCTACAGAGGGCACTACATTTATGGGGGTACAAACTGGGGGCCTAACTTCTATATGAAGGCATAAACAGGGTCTAATGTCTATATGGGGGCGCAAAGTGACATTTTCTGCGATTTTACTGCCGCCGTGAGTACCCCCGCAAAGGGGCCTACTAAGTCTGTGTCGCCCAAGGGCCCACATAAACCTGGAGCCGGCCCTGGGTTCAAGACCGGGTTATTTTGAGCCTTCAGTACCAGACACTGTTTAGCCCTTTTTAGCACTCGTTAGTCAAACGGCTATAACTTTTTCTATCTGTTGGGCTAGCGACGTGATTTTTGCTATTTATTTTTTTTTCATAGACAATGCAGGTTTCTTTTTTTTTATATATAATTTTTATACACATCCTTTTTGCTATTTTAGAATTTCTAGGCTTAAAGTTTGGCTTGAAAATGATAGTAAAAAAATGTTTTTTCACTTTTCAGCTAATTTTTTGTGGTAATAATATAGTTTCACCCTAAAATAGACCTTTTATTTGTGATCAGCATTGTCTACTGTAAATTTTGATAGATTACATGTCTATTAGGGTAATTGAGTGAGGGCTAGCGTTACGCCAATGATTGGCGTGGGGAACATTTTTTTTGGGGGTGAGTATTTTTCGTGTATTTAGAAAATACCTTTGGGGGACTTTATTTTTTCTTCTTTTACACCTTATTTTTCCACTGTAACTGGGGCTGCACCGTACACCACCAATCAGTAAATCCTGTCCCAGCAGTAAAAGAAACAAGCACATTTGACTGGTGCAGGTAACATGACCTGGTGCTCATCCTATGACACATAACTACATTGATAAATGAATACCAGAGGTCACATGACACTCATGACCCCCAACATTCATTTATGAACCTGACTATGTGTTTAACCCATCCTGTAAGATCAGGAAAGATTTTCCCAAAGCTAATTTTTTGGCAAAGGTATTTCTTGATCTCCCAGGGCAGGATGCAATCCTGTCATTGCCTCTAAATATATACAGCTCACAGGGATATGCTGCGCTATTGTCTCCGGTAAAATCACAGACACCCTGATGGAAAGCAGACGGAACCTATTAAAGTTAATGGGTACCGTCGTCCACTGGCGGTGCCAGTTGTGCAACAGTACCGTTGCTTCCATTATTCCCTTGTTCGGCTCTTCTGATGGAGTAGAACAACGGAACACACCGACGCAGGTGTAAAAATAGCCTTACTTGTGCTCCATGGTCTGTGGGTAGGGGAGATAAGATGATCTATGTTATCCCTGCATTCCTCTATATACAGATTAGAACAGAACAGTGATGTAATGAATACAATACATTAACCCCTTAGTGACCACCGATACGCCTTTTCACCGCGGTCATTAAGGGGATTTATTCTAGGCCGTCGCCTTTTCACGGCGGCCTAATTAACTACCTGCACGGGTGTCCCATGCAGGCTGGAGTCGGGGCTCGGCTGTCTGATGACAGCCGGGCTCCTTCTCCAAAGGAATTGATCAAAGTTTACTTAGATCACGGCCATTTAACCCCTCAAATTCCGCAGTCATTAGCGACCGCTGCATTTGAGTTGTTTACGGAGGGAGCTCCCTCTGTCACCCATCGGCGACCTGCAAATGCAATTGCGGGTATCCAATGGGGTGCCATAATGATAGATAAAAGAAAAAAGGACACGGCGCCAGAAGAGGTTTGTTTTTCCAGGGAAACAAAATATGTGCTTCCTTTTCCAAATTGCAAATACTGGCAGGTAAATGCAAAGAGGTGCAAGCTGCTGCCGATCCCCAAACGCAAACACCTAAAGGAGTTGCCTTGATGAAAATTGTAAAGAAAATAAAATAAAAAAGAGGGATACTGTAGGCGCTGCTTGGTTTATAAAAGTTGGTTTATTGCATAAAAGCAAGGTAAACAGATTGCTATGCGTTTCAACGCCGGACTGGCGTCTTCCTCATGCAGATAACGCATACAGTACAAGATCATGCATATATATATACACATACAAGTGAACAGTGATAGGGCCAATTCAGTAAAAAAAAACACGCCAAAAACGGGGAAAGGTCACAGAAACAACTCTTGTTTATAAAGTTGGAAAAAAAAAAAAAAGGTTGGAGAAAAAAAAAAAAGGCCAATGTGGCATATGGATGGTCCGTGTGTAGCAGTGTGACCTAACCGACATAGATCATGTGCTAGGTAGGAAGCCCGTAAGTAACAGTCAGTTCAATTTCTGGATCTATAAATTGGGGACCTTACATCCTAATGGGTTTAATGACATCACGGAATCTTCATTAGATTAATTCCGCAATTCTATCTCCCTTTCCATTGTCAATCTAATAATATCCCCGGCCCCAGCAACTGTATCTTAACAACTGTCTTATTTTTTAAACAATCTCCTCTTGGCATATTTTTATTATATTTTCATTGTACTTATCATCCCATTGTCAATCTAATAATACATCTTGTTTAACAGGTTCCCGACCGCTGGCCGTATTTATACGGCCAGCGGTCAGGGTCTCTGAAGTCCGCCGTATAGACTATTTACGGCGGCACTTCAGAGACTGTGCACGCGCGATCGCGTGCACACAGCTCTATGCCCTGGCTGTTGCTAACAGCCATGGGCACTGGGCAGTATGTCAGGGGTCAATCTTTTGGCCCCTGAACATGTGATCGCTGTGACAACCAATCACAGCGATCACATGCATTTCTGCATAGAAAACAGTGTGCACGCGATCGCGTGCACACAGCCCTGTGCCCACGCTGTTACCAACAGCTCTGGGCACTGGGCAGAGTATCAGGGACCAATCTGATGGTCCCTGAACATGTGGTCGCTGTGAAAACCTATCACAGCGACCACATTTGTTTTATTTTGTCTTTTCTGGCAGTAAATCTCCTGCCTCTTTTCTTCTCCTCAAACATTGTTTCAGTTTGAGGAGAAGAAGAGACTCGAGAGAATTGCTGCCAGAAGATTACAGTGAAAAAATACAGTTACACAATAAAACATTCTCTGTATAGATAGATTTCTATCTATCTATACAATCTATCCATCTATCTTTTTTTCTATCTATCTACCTTTCTATCTTTTATTCTATTAGAATAGGCAGGTAGGGAGTATATAATTATATATATATCCACATATATAATATATATAGCAATAGCGGTTTATTTTTTTTGTTAGCGGTAGTGTAGATATATATAGCAGTTAGTTTGTGTGATTTATAAAAAAAATAAAATAATTTGTTTAGTTAGTGTTAGTTACGTTATGGCGAGGAAGTTGTTTAGCGCCGAGGAGGCATACGCCATGCTGTGGTCTGAGTCGGAGACCGCATCAGAGATGGCGTCCGAGATGGAACCTGTTTTAGGTAGTAACGATGACAGCGTCACTTCAGGTTCATCTTCAGGGGACGTTGTCCCTGATGCAGTTGAAACTGCAGAACATGAAAGCGCAGGGCCAAGTAGCGCTGTAGCACGGGACAGCCTGGTCCCTTCAGTCCAGGCTCTTGTATGGGCACCTGCCCCATCTTTTGGGCCTAGAATCCACGGATTTACTGCCACTCCTGGCATAACCGTGGACAATACAAATTTTGTCCAAATGGATTACTTCCATTTATTTATAACGGACGACATCCTAAATCAGATTGTCCACGAAACAAATTTATATGCCACGCAATATATAAGGCAGAAACCTTCATCCACCCATGCCAGAGATTGGACGCCCACCAATTTGCAGGAATGAAAAACATTTTTGGGGCTCACCCTAAATATGTGTATTGTCAAAAAGCCCTCCATTAGGTCTTACTGGTCAACAAGACCCGCCCAAGCCACCCCAGTATATTCTGCAGTAATGCCCAGGTCTCGTTATGAGACAATAATGAGGTTCCTCCACTTCAATGACAACGCACAGGCCCCCCCAAGTACCGATGCAAACCGGGATCGGTTGTTCAAAATAAGACCGCTAATAAATTCCCTGAATAATTTATTTCTGCAACTCTACACCCCTGAGCAGAATGTAAGTGTGGACGAATCCCTCCCCAACTTTCATGGAAGACTTAGCTTTCGCCAATATCTACCTTCAAAAAGGGCAAGATATGGCGTTAAGCTCTACAAATTGTGTGAAAGCGGGTCAGGATATACCACCGCCTTCAGGATTTATGAAGGGCGGGACCGCACAATAAATGTTCCTGGATGCCCCCCTGATCTTTCCACCAGCAGTAAGATCGTGTGGGAGATAATGCAGCCTCTGCATCACAAGGGGTACCACCTGTACTGCGACAATTTTTATTCCAGTGTGCCCCTGTTTAGGCATTTGCATGCTGCAAGGACTGGGGAATGTGGTACCATGCGCAAAAACAGAATTGGTTTTCCAGAGCAATTAGTGGGGAAGCGCATGGTAAAGGGGGACTCCTGTGCTTATGCATCTGAGGAATTGCTGGCGGTCAAGTTCAGGGATCGCAAAGATGTGTATGTGCTAAGCACGATTCATACCGCAGGAACAGTGGCAGTGAGGGAAAGGGGGGCAACATCGGACAAGCACAAACCAGTGAGCGTGTCTGAATATAACAAGTACATGGGGGGGGGGGGGTGGATTTAAGCGACCAGGTTTTACAGCCCTATTTAGTAAAACGCAAAACTAAAACCTGGTAGAAAAAAGTGGCCATTTATTTGTTACAGGTGGCAATCCACAACTCATTTTTGCTCTACAAAAAAAACAGAGGCAGAGACACATACCTGAATTTCCAGGAAAAAATTATTGAAGGCCTCATTTTTGATGTTCAGGACACCCGAGAATGCCCCCAGTCTGAGGATGTCACGCGACTGACTGAAAGACACTTCATCAGTCGGATTCCCCCAACACCAACCAAAAGCAACCCTCAGAAAAAGTGCCGCGTCTGCAGAAAAGACGGGCACCGCAAAGATTCCCGATATTTATGTCCCTCATGTCCCTCGCAACCAGGCCTGTGCATTGAGCCATGTTTTAAAAAATACCACACTGTTTTGAATTATTCGATTTTAGTTAATTCGTTGAAAATATATTTGCCCTACATTACGTTTTTATTTTTCCCCTGATTTTACTCCAAGGGTGAGGGAGGGAATGGGTGGGGGGTGGATGTCATGTTTGCATATTCTCTAAAGTTCATCTGCTGGAGAGCACCATTTGCATAAACCTGCAATTTCTTATTTTAGAAAACCCAAAAAAATAAATTCCCATTATACCCCTAGATGAATATTTTGGGATTTCTGCTTCAAGAGCAGATATTTTGGAAGTGTTATAGAAACTCTGTTGAGTTTTGTAAAACCAGCTTTGAAAAAAAGCGATTTGTGAAATAAGCTTCTTCTATCGTCCGCCCTCCTACATCTCTATGTGATAATAATGCCCACATATTTGGTATCCCCATGCACGGGAGAAGTGGAAGAATGTGAAAGGAGATGAATTTTGGCCGTGGTCTATGCCGTGTGTGAAAAATGCTGGTATAAACTGACGCATTTGCAAAAAAATTGCTAATTTTATTTTGATCCATCTTATTCAAGAAACTTTCAGAAGAAAACTGGACTGTCTAAAAATATGATAAACCCCTTGAAGGAAACCTTGTGGGGTCTACTTGTGTGAATGAAGTCATTTATGGGGTGATTCTAATGTTTCAGCAGCATTAGGCCCCCCAGAAAACAGTATGCTGCTATAAAATCAAATGCAAAATTCCTGGACCAAAAAGCCTCCTTTTATGCCAAGCCCTGGCACATGCCCGCACAGTGAATAAGGCACACATATTTGGTATCCCCATGCACGGGAGAAGTGGAAGAATGTGAAAGGAGATTAATTTTGTCCGTGGTCTATACCGTGTGTGAAAAATGCTAGCATAAACTGACGCATTTGCTAATTAAGCGCTGATTTTATTTTGTTCCATCTTATTCAAGAAACTTTCAGAAGAAAACTGGACTTGCTAAAAATATGATAAACCCCTTGAAGGAAACCTTGTGGGGTCTACTTGTGTGAATGAAGTCATTTATGGGGTGATTCTAATGTTTCAGCAGCATTACGCCCCCAGAAAACAGTATGCGGCTATAAAATCAAATGCAAAATTCCTGGACCGAAAAGGCCAAAAAGCCTCCTTTAATGCCAAGCCCTGGCACATGCCCGCACAGTTAATAAGGCACACATATTTGGTATCCCCATGCACGGGAGAAGTGGAAGAATGTGAAAGGAGATGAATTTTGTCCGTGGTCTATACCGTGTGTAAAAATACTAGCCTAAACTGACGCAATTGCTAAATTCTTGCATTTTTTTCCAATTTTGCCCACTTTAGAGAAAAAAATAAAAATGATATATACTGACAAAAGCCACTAAAACAAAGCCCTATCTGTCCTTTAAAAAGAGTGTAAAATTCAAAGATGAACTTTATTCACCTGCTGAGTTATAGTCATCTAAAGAAGCGCATAGCAAAATTGTGAAATTTGCTCTGGTCATTTAGCTGTAAAACAGCCTAGTCCTTAACCGGTTAAATTGTATTTCAGCAACTATATTATTATTACTATACTATTGCGATATTATTATTACCCTTGTATTATCATTGTTTTATTATTCTGTTTTCCAAACAAATTACTATCGTAATACTATATTTTATGCATACACTTATCTCTCTCTCAACGGAGCATTTCGATATTTTAATAGCCTAGTATCTAATATTCTATTAATTGCGATGATTATGAAGCACAAATGTTTATTAATATAAAAAGATAGGTTTGCACCAACCATTCATCTCCCCTCTGTACTTTGCTCCGTGTTGTGCGGTTTGCGGTCCACCGTGCGTTTCATGGACATCTGTCCCTCATGAGTTGCCATGATGGTTGTCATGACGCCCATACAACGCCATTTGTTTGTGCGTTCCATGGTGCGTTCCAAGGTCCTTGTTTGTGATGGCTCCCGGAGGCGTGACCTCCCTCTATCCGATAAACAGTAAGGAGTCTTTGATATTATATGTTCCATATTTATATCATATTCATCTAATCACATACGCTATTTACCTCATTTTTTCGATGACATTTATTAAATATTAAATATGAATTATTTTAGCTTTTTAAAATGAACTGACTGTTACTTACGGACTTCCTACCAAGCACATGATCTATGTCGGTTAGGTCACACTGCTACACACGGACCATCCATATGCCACATTGCCCTTTTTTTTTTTTCCAACTTTATAAACAAGAGTTGTTTCTGTGACCTTTGACCTTTCCCCGTTTTTGGTGTTTTTTTTTACTGAATTGGCCCTATCACTGTTCACTTGTATGTGTATATATATGCATGATCTTGTACTGTATGTGTTATCTGCCTGAGGAAGACGCCAGTCCGGCGTTGAAACGCGTAGCAATCTGTTTACCTTGCTTTTATGCAATAAACCAACTTTTATCAACCAAGCAGTGCCTACAGTATCCCTCTTTTTTATTTTGTTTTCTTTACAATGGGGTGCCATGGCAGCCGAGGGCCTAACAAAGGCCCCCATGTCTGCCCTGGCTATATACCTATTAGGATGTGCCAGTACCAGGGGCGTAACTAGGAAAGACTGGGCCCCATAGCAGACTTTTGACTGGGCCCCCCCCCCTCCCCTGGGTGTCACACAACCCCCCCTTGTAGATAGTGCCTTTTTTACAGCCCCCCTGTAGATAACGCCATACAGCCCCCCCTGTAGATAACGCCATACAGCCCCCCCAGTAGATAACGCCATACAGCCCCCCTGTAGATAACACCATACAGCCCACCCTGTAGATAATGCCATACAGACCCCTTTGTAAATAGCGCCATACAGCCCCCCCTGTACATAATGCCATACAGCCCCCCTGTAGATAATGCCATACAGCCCCCCCTGTAGATAACGCCATACAGCCCACCCTGTAGATAGCGCCATATAGCCCCCTCTGTAGATAATGCCATACAGCCCACCCTGTAAATAACGCCATACAGACCCCTTTGTAAGTAGCGCCATACAGCCCCCCCTGTAGATAACGCCATACAGCCCACCCTGTAGATAACGCCATACAGCCCCCTGTAGATAGCGCCATACAGCCCCCTGTAGATAACGCCATACAACCCCCCTGTAGATAACGCCAGCCTCCCTGTAGATAACGCCATACAGCCCCCCTGTAGATAATGCCATACAGCCCACCCTGTAGATAACGCCATACAGCCCCCCCTGTAGATAGCGCCATACAGCCCCCCCTGTAGGTAACGCCATACAGCCACCCCTGTAGATAACGCCATACAGCCCCACCTGAAGATAGCGCCATACAGCCCCCCCTGTAGGTAAAGCCATACAGACCCCCCTGTAGGTAGCGCCATACAGCCCCCCCTATAGGTAACGCCATACAGCCCCCCTGTAGGTAACGCTATACAGCCCCCTCTGTAGGTAACGCCATACAGCCCCCCCTGTAGGTAACGCTGTACAGCCCCCCCTGTAGGTAACGCTATACAGCCCCCCCTGTAGATAACGCCATGCAGCCCCAACCCCCCAAAAAAATCCAACCTATAGTGTGTAGTACAAAAGACATGTATCCCCTATCCACAGGATAGGGGATACATGTGTGATCACTGGCAGCGATAGGGAGAACGGGGGTCCGAAAGTCCCCCGAAGTTCTCCATGACTAACCTCTGACTTCCGGAGTCTGCGCAGCTCAATAAGAATGAAAGGAGCGCTGGTCACGCATGCGCACATGCGCGACCGGTGCGCTAGTCATTTCTACGGAGCTGCCGACACAGACCCCGGAAGTCCGAGGTTTCTCATGGAGAACTTCAGGGGACTTTCGGTCCCCCGTTCTCCCTATCGCTGCCAGCGATCACACATGTATCCCCTATCCTGTGGATACATGTCTTATGTAGGAACAACCCCTTTAATGGCAGAGCGGAGAGATACCTCCCTGCTCTGCCGTAGTGTTCAGTGGCGTCGCGCTGTAGGAGCCATAGCGGCAGCTAGCGGAGCCTCTGGCCATGGTGGGGGCCCGTGCCGGCGGGCGACACGGGCCCCCTCATGCCGCGGGCCCCGTAGCAGCCGCTGCGGCTGCTGTAGCAGTAGTTACGCCACTGGCCAGTACCTATTAGGACATTTTACACTGATAGGCAACAATGCTTTGGTATACAAAGTATACCAAAGCATTATATCTGCGATCTAAAGATTGCACAGTGAAGTCCCCTAGTGGCACAAAAAAAATAATTAATATGAAATAAAAATTAATAAAAAGCTACCCATTAAAAAAAACAAAAACATTTTCTTCCCATAAAAAACGGTTTTATTTAGTAACAGTGTAAAAATCAAAACACCACAATCGTAATGACCCAAAAAATAAAGTTAGCATATTATTTAAACCGCAAGGTGAACGCTGTAAAAAAAGAAAAGAGAAAAACAACGGCAAAATTGCAAATTTTTTCCATCCCCCCCCAAAAAAATAAAGGTTAATTAATAAGTCCCATGTTTCCCAAAATTGTAGAAATGAAGTCCCGAAAAAAACAAGTCCTCATATGGCAACATTAACGGAAAAATAAAAGAGTTATGTCTCTTGGAAAGCGGTGATGCAAAATAACATTATTTTAGTTCAACAGTGTTTTTATTCTGCAAAAGTAGTACAACATAAAAAATCTATACATATTTGGTATAGCCGTAATCGTACCGACCCATATAATAAAGGTAGCATGTTATTTACGCCGCACAGTAAACGGCGTAAAAGTAAAATGCATAGAACCATGGCTAAATTGCTGGGTTTTTTTATATGCTCCAAAAAAAGTTAATAAAAAAATTCTATATACCCCAAAATGGTGCCATTGAAAAATACAACACCTCCCACAAAAAACAAGTACTCATACAGCCATGCTCACATGAAAATAAAAAAGTTATAGCTCTTTGAATGTGACGATGGAAAAACGAAAAGAATTGCTTGGTCATTAGGGCCCAGAATGCATGCAGGGGGAAGGGATTAAAGGTGCTGTCCAGGATTAGAAAAACATGGCTGTTTTCTTCCAAAACAGCAGTTCCCACAGAGTTTCAGGAATTTTGAAGCAGATTTTGAACTGCCGGCAGAACATTTGCTGTGTTTTTTGCTGCATTTTTCGCTTGCGGCCATTGAGTGCCGTGGGCGAAAACCACAGCGAAAGACGCGATTTCTGCCTCTTATTGATGACATTGGGAGATCAAAGATGGAAATGCTCGAAGAAAGGGCATGTCCCTTCTCCTTCCCACAAGCGTTTTTTACAGCTTGTGGGGAAAAAATGCCTCCGCCTCCCATTGAAATCTATGGGAGGCGATTTTGTGCGTTTTTTGGCGGTGTTTCCGATGCGGATCCACGTCAAAAACAGCGCCAAAATACTCTATGTCAACTAGCCCTAACAGTTCCAAGGTTTTGTGTGGTATCGCAGTCAGTCACATTCACTTCAAACTAGCTGAGCCCTTGGTGCAGATGTGAACAGAGCCTTAGAAAGTAATATCGCTGCTTCTATTGTAAATAACACAAAGTTGCCTTATCTCCTTCACACTCTGTGGCGTAAATGTACGGCGCTGGGAGCCAGCACGTATCTCCCAGCTCTACATTTAGGAGGGTTGGGGGCAGCTGTGATTGAGTTTTCTCCGATCCCGGTCTTTTAACCCTTGTGATGTCGTGATCAAAAGTGATCTCGGCATCACAAAGGAGGGGGGCTCCCTTTGACTCCTGATGTGTTTTTTTTAGCTCCCGCCACTTTTTTTCAAACTGCCAACATAAATGCATCAAAAGTTGTAATTTTGCACAAATTACGACTTTTTATGCATTTCAAACTTTTAAAAGCCCGGAAAGTGGCGTAGAAAACTTCATAAGTTCCCCCCATCCATAGAGCTATATGACAAAATTCTGTCTGTCTACAACTACCACTAGGGGGAGCTAATTGAATACTGTTAATGCTTTGAATTTATCAATAAGACAGTAAGATCCTAAACTCCCTCTAGAAGTTAGAATAGTTCTTATCATTAGGTGTTGATTTTTTGGGAAAATTTATGTGTTCAGCAATGCCACGATTCACTCCTGATTCTGTTAAGTCATGAGTCTACAATTCTGCATTTGATATTGCAGTATTTACCAAACTAATAGCAAAGCGTGTTATTTTCTTTGAACTATATTTCTAATTGTAATATTATTTTTTATTGTAGAGTTACGTTCTGGTACCTGCATCCACTAATATGAAATATTAATAGTACAAACAAAATACATCTGGGGGAGTTTTAAAATTAAACAGAATAATAAAACATATTTGAAAAAAGTATAAAGGTGTTTGAAATTGAAGCAAAGAGCTGATGTACTGAACCAAATGTAGATGACACTTTATTTCTTTATGAAGAGCTGCCCTCTAGTGTTTTAATGGAGTAATGCAGTCATTTAATGTGTTTTTGGTTTTCAAAAATTCTATTTTGAAAGGGAAGAAAATAATACTATACAGAATTACCAGTTTTGAAAATACCTTTTCGTATTACAGTTTCCCTTGCCAGCATGTGGGGCGGTGGGTTGTATCCATGTTGAAGGCCCCTGTTAAATGTGACATTATAGGTTGCCCCAGGGGCCTAGCTAAAGGCTCACGGGCCCCGATGCAAAAGTTCTCCAACTTCTCTTCATGGCCGACGGCCCCGATGCTTTCAGCTGCATTGCTGGGTCTCCAAACTGACGGACTCAATAGAAAGTCTATGAGTCCGTACTCCGATACATCGGCTTTCCAGAAAAAGCCGAACAGACACTAAGCGGCTGAGCGCTCACACATGATTGGTGGGGGTCTCAGTGCTCGGGCCCCCACCAATCCATACTTCTGACATGTCACTATGACATGTCAGAAGTTTGTCAAAAGTTTATTTACACTTTAAGGCCCCATTTTGCGGGCACGGCCGGCCGCCGACTGCCACCCACATTTTTTGGGCCGTGCTCCCATACAAAGTATGGGAGGAGCACGGCCCGCAAATTGCAAAAGAACAGACATGTTCCATAATTTTCTGAACATTTCTACGGCCTGGACAACCCATCCGTAGCGCTACGGAAAGGTGTCCGCGTTCAATTAAAGCGAATGGGTCTATTTTTGCGGACCGCAAAATTCTGAGGTTTTTTACGGTCATGTGCATGGGGCCTAAAGAGACTCTGTCACCACATTATAAGTGCCCTATCTCCTACATAAGGAGATGGGTGCTGTAATGTAGATGACAGCAGTGCTTTTTATTTAGAAAAACAATCTATTTTTACCACGTTAGGAGCGATTTTAGCTTTATGCTAATTAGTTTCTTAATGCCCAAGTGGCGTGTTTTTACTTTAGACCAAGTGGGCGTTGTACAGAGGAGTGTATGACGCTGACCAATCATTGACCAATCAGCGTCATACACTTCTCTCCATTCATTTACACAGCAGATAGCGATATAGATATATCGCTATGTGCAGCCACATAAACACACACTAACGTTACTGCAGTGTCCTGACAATGAATATACATTACCTCCAGCCAGGACGTGATGTTTATTCAGAATCTTTACACTTCTGAATCTTTTCTGTGAGATTTCCAGCAAGGCAAACGTAATCTCGCGAGATTATGCTGTAAACTGTCATTTAAAACGAGACTACGTTTGCCTTGCTGGAAATCTCACAGAAAAGACTCAGAAGTGTCAGGATTCTGAATAAACATCACGTGCTGGATGACAAGTACATTAGAGTCTCTAGTTTGAGAAATAGACGCCTCATAGGTCCTCAACTGGCAGCTTCATTAAATAGTACCCGCAAAACGCCAGTGTCAACGTCTACAGTGAAGAGGCGAC
Source organism: Rhinoderma darwinii (assembly GCF_050947455.1). Lineage (NCBI taxonomy): Eukaryota > Metazoa > Chordata > Amphibia > Anura > Rhinodermatidae > Rhinoderma > Rhinoderma darwinii. The sequence continues at coordinate 75,411,442 of NC_134688.1, read as the reverse complement.
TCCGGGATGCTGGCCTTCAGGGCAGAGTGGCAAAGAAAAAGCCATATCTGAGACTGGCTAATAAAAGGAAAAGATTAACATGGGCAAAAGCACACAGACATTGGACAGAGGAAGATTGAAAAAAAGTGTTATGGACAGACGAATGGAAGTTTGAGATGTTTGGATCGCACAGAAGAACATTTGTGAGACGCAGAACAACTGAAAAGATGCTGGAAGAGTGCCTGACGCCATCTGTCAAGCATGGTGGAGGTAATGTGATGGTCTGGGCTTGCTTTGGTGCTGGTAAAGTGGGAGATTTGTACAAGGTAAAAGGGATTTTGAATAAGGAAGGCTATCACTCCATTTTGCAACGCCATGCCATACCCTGTGTACAGCGTTTGATTGGAGCCAATTTCATCCTACAACAGGACAATGATCCAAAGCACACCTCCAAATTATGCAAGAACTATTTAGGGAAGAAGCAGGCAGCTGGTATTCTATCTGTTATGGAGTGGCCAGCGCAGTCACCAGATCTCAACCCCATAGAGCTGTTGTGGGAGCAGCTTGACCGTATGGTACGCAAGAAGTGCCCATCAAGCCAATCCAACTTGTGGGAGGGGCTTCTGGAAGCATGGGGTGAAATTTCTCCCGATTACCTCAGCAAATTAACAGCTAGAATGCCAAAGGTCTGCAATGCTGTAATTGCTGCAAATGGAGCATTCTTTGACAAAAGCAAAGCTTGAAAAAGAAAATTATTATTTCAAATAAAAATCATTATTTCTAACCTTGTCAATGTCTTGACTATATTTTCTAGTCATTTTGCAACTCATTTGATAAATATAAGTGTGAGTTTTCATGGAAAACACAAAATTGTCTTGGTGACCCCAAACTTTTGAACGGTAGTGTATATCGATTCAGATAGTCTCCAGGGCTATTTTCTCATTCTCTGAAACTAGTGGATGTCATCAGAAGCTGAACCACAGTACAGCTTCCCTGCCACTTGGCCAGTAGCCTAGGTCTCAGCTTCCTGTCTCCACATAGCCATCAGAGATCAGTCCTTGCCCTTGTCTGGTTGGTAAATCATTTAGAGGAGTAATCACCATTATCGGTACCAAAATCTATGGTGGTTTCACAAAACTCTTCAGTGAGGTTCCCTACTTTCTTACCTTGCCCATTCCTCAGAAAGCAGGTGTAGTTGCCTGGGTAAGCAACTACTAAGGGAGGGATTTCATCTCTCCCCACAGGTGGGTACAATAAAGAGAATGTCTTACATAATTTATCACCTGGATTATATGATGCATTATATAAAGATAACATGCATTGCAGACCTTGTGGGTTTTCCTTATCTGATAGCCTGAATAGTATAGTAGCCAGATGTGGCTAAGCTTTTGCACAATCAATACAGTTAGTTCTTTTATTTTGGATTGAAGTATCCTATCCAGGCTAATCATTCATTTTTATCACTGGAAACATCTAATGTCAATTTATCTTCATAAGTGAAGTTGGCCAGATAGACTATAGAGGGTAGGTCTATCTTCGGGGCTAAAGGACTTTCAATTGCATCATCTTCCTTAACATCAATAAAATACCCTATAGGTTCAGTACCTGAAACATCAGCTCATATCAAAAATGGTTGGTTACATTTTGTGGAATTTGTACAGGGAGAGGTAGGTTTCTTAATAATAATTAACCTTTCTTTTAAAGAGGGATTACTGGCATAATATCCATAGTCGGGCATAGCCGTAATCCATACAGTCAATGTCCATGACTGCACATCCTAGCTTTATATGTGTTTGTATAGCATAGATGTATTTGCCTGACCTTGTTAACTTGGCTGATTCTCCTCCTATTTAGATTACATTTTAACCATCCATTGTTTCCAGTTCTGAGCAGGTCACAAAAGTCTACCTGCAATGTCCTTCACTAAAATTAATGCTAACCACATTCCATTTCCATTGACCTGGAGTTCCCAAATTAATGTTATCTGCGGGATCCCATCTCCTGTTTTCATTGTACAGCCATCTCACCTTCAGTGAAATTAAAATATTTGACCCTTCCAAGCTGTCTTTAGGGAATCCTTTCCCCTCACCCTGTTTCCCAGGGATCCCATACCTTAGGTTGACACACCTTGGACCCCCATAGGATACCTAGAATAACTTATAACGTTTTGCCCTGTCTCCCCCAGGCTCTGGATGTTTTCTTCGCTGAAGTTTGAGACCAGTCACTTCTAACAAACGACCACCCTTTGTAATCAGTCTTTTATAGCCTAGGAGGATAGTGTCAATTCCCTAACTACCTTACAGTGTGATAAGTGTATCCAAGAGGTACGTTCGGCTATGGGTGTGGTAAGTAGAACCTGATATGATCCTTCCCAACGAGGATGATACCAGTGTCTTCTTTTTATAACTTTGATCAGGATCCAATTTCCCGACTTCACAGGTTTAGGTACAGGGTCCCCTGGAATACAATTAGAGATAGGAACTTCCTTTTTGGTTAACATTTTTGCCATCTACTCAGCAAGTGTAAAATCAGACTCCTCATCCATCCTAGAGAATGGTTTTAAATGTGGTATTACAAATGGTCTACCATACATAATTTCAAAAGGTGTCAAACCTGATGCTGTAGGAGTCACATGCATAATTAGGAGTACTAATGGTAAACAATATACCCAATTTTTCCCATTGAGTTTCGCATGAGAACCAAGGTCAAAGATAACTAACTTTAATAACATACGAAATCAACATTAATATACTTGTCTTAAAGGAACAATGTCTTTCTTATTCACTAAATAAGAACAAGATGGGGTCTCCAGACAAGATGGCTTATGCACAAAATGAATTAATCTAAACATTATTTAAATCACTTTCACATTTACCAACTTTTGTTTATTTGAGGACATTTTGTACCCAATCCAGGTACTTAAAAGAGGGCTTATCCCCCTTACGGACTTTATTTTCTTAACTTGCTCTACGGTCATACTTGTCCTGCATAATGACAAAAGGTCTATACAGTGGCAACAGGCTGGGCCAACTACTTGGCAAATGCCCCCTTGGGCAGCATTCAAAACATCAAACACATAATCTGTAAATGTGTCCAATCTGTCGGCCGCTTTCTCTATATTATGAGTATTCTTTACTGCTAACCCTACTAATATTGGCAATAATCCAAACTTGTCCTGCCATGGTACATATTGGTCATAATTGTGTCACACTGTCACTTACTGTCCTAATGGGACTTTTACCCCTGCAGATATAACAGGTCGTAGGCAGCATCTTCCTCAAACCTAAAGACACCCAGGTAACATAACCTCCGGGCTCTCATTGCTGCCATGTACTTCTAACTTATGAGTGACAACAACCAGTGACCTTCACCTCATAACTCCACATAAAACACCTCAAATTTGTTTATCATAATACCGTGGCATGTTTACACGCATTATAATTATAAACCTCAGAAAATAGGGTCTCAGCTAATAAAATAATACTATCACCAATCTCATGCTATCACCCCTCAGGTTTGGGTCCCATCAGTTCATTGACAAGTCCTGTACATCAAATCAAACAAACAAACAAACAAACAAACAAACAAACAAACACCTTTATATAAGAAAAACTTCTCTGTCCCTCTCGACAGGGCACATAGATAATATGTAGTTACTGGGTACATCACACTTGTTGTTACTCTTTTCAGCTGGAATCACTGGCGTAGCTATAGCGGTCGCAGCGGTCGCAATTGCGACCGGGCCCCGAAGCCAGGGGGGCCCACGGCCCCCCGCACCACATCAATAGAAAGTTACTATAGTAACTCGGGCCGCGGGCCCCTGTTACTATAGTAACATACTTGACTTACCTTCCTGGTTCCGGATGGCAGCGGAGGTCCTTACGTCAAGCGCTGTGCGCAGCGCATTACGTCACAGCGCTATGCGCCGCGCACAGCATCGAGACGACAGAACTCCCGCCGCGGCCGAAGAGGAAGGTAAGGTTAGCCCTGACTGGCGGGGTCCGACTCCCGGGACCCGCCAATCAGCTGTTTTGAAGGGGCTGCAGCACTCGTACGAGAGCTGCTCCCCTTCATTCCGGTCACTTCATTCCTGTCACTTCATTCCGGTCACACTGTGAATCCGTGTCGGCGATTCACAGTGTGGGCGAGTAGTGAAATGAAGGGAAACAGCTCTCGTATGAGTGCTGCGGCCCCTTCAAAACAGCTGATTTGCGGGTCCCGAGAGACACATCAGCTATTGATGGCCTATCCTGAGGATAGGCCATCAATGTTTAGGGACTGCACAACCCCTAAGCCTACGATGTAGCAGGCTTAGGGGGCCCATGAGACAGGATCACAGATTGTGTGATCCTGTCTGCTGGGCCCTGTATCTAAGCCAATCACATGGTAGGCTTAGATACATGGCCCATGCGTGATCCTGTCTGCTGGGCCCTGTATCTAAGCCAATCACATGGTAGGCTTAGATACATGGCCCATGCGTGATCCTGTCTTGTGGGCCCTGTATCTAAGCCAATCACATGCTAGGCTTAGATACATGGCCCATGTGTGATACTGTCTGTGGGACCCTGTATCTAAGCCTACCACACTGTAGGTTTAGATACAGGGCCCCAGCACACAGTAATCTTATACTGTATAAGATTACTGTCTGCTGGACCCTGTATCTAAGCCTACGTTGTGGTAGGCTTAGATACAGGGTCCCACAGACAGTATCACACATGGGCCCTGTATCTAAGCCTAACACACGTGTTACTAATAATTTTTTGTGTGTTTTCTTACAGGTTCGGTCGTTGGACTACGTCGGATTCCAGGACTACTTCGATGACGGCTTTTTTTTTTATTATCAATAAAATGGTTAATGAGGGTTGTGTGTTTTTTTTTTTTTTATTTCAATTAAATATTTTTTCTATGTCTTTGTGGTTTTTTTTAAACTATATTACTACCGCCTTAGTAATGGCCGCCGGCTGATTGACAGTATCCATTGCTAAGGCGGGGCTTAGTGTTAGCCGATGCAGAGGCTAACACTAACCCCCTTTATTACCCCGGTACCCACCGCCACCAGGGGTGCTGGGAAGAGCCGGGTACGATCCAGTACCTGACCATCTGTAGTGATGGTCGGCCACTGGGGTGGCCGCAGGCTGGTATTATCAGGAGGGGAAAGGCCAAAAACAGTGGCCCTTCCTACCCTGGTGATGCTAGGCTGCTGCTGCTTTATTGTATCTGGCTGGTTATGAAAAATGGGGGGGACCCCACGTCATTTAAAAAAAATAAAAAATAAAAAAATAATTGGAAAGAACGATGTGGGGTCCCCCCCCCCCCCCAATTTTCATAACCAGCCGGATACAACACCGCAGCAGCAGGCAGCATTACAAGGGTGGGAAGGGCCACTGTTTTTGGCCTTCCCCAGCCTAATACTACCAGCCTGCGGGCCACCCCGGTGCCTGCCCGTCACTACAGATGGTCAGGTACTGGTTCGTACCTGGCTCTTCCCAGTACCCCTGGTGGCGGTGGGTACCGGGGTAATAATGGGGGTTAGTGTAGCCTCTGCACCGGCTAACATTAAGCCCCGCCTTAGTAATGGAGGTTGTCAATCAGCCAGCGGCCATTACTAAGGCGGTGATAATAAACTTTAAAAAGATACAAGCACATAGAAAAAATATTTTATTGAAATAAAAAAACACAACCCTCATTAACCATTTTATTGAGAATAAAAAAAATGCCGTCATAGAAGTCCTCGAATCCGAAGTCCAACAACCGAACCTGTAAAAAAACACAAACACACAAAAATAATCAGTAACACATAAAGAAGCAAAATTATTATTCTTACCTATCCTGGGTCCAGCGCTGGAGACGCAATGTCAGCGAGCTGGGCCCTGTATCTAATCCAATCATGTGTGATACTGTCTGCTGAGCTGTGTATCTAATCCAATCATGTGTGATACTGTCTGCTGAGCTGTGTATCTAATCCAATCATGTGTGATACTGTCTGCTGAGCTGTGTATCTAATCCAATCATGTGTGATACTGTCTGCTGAGCTGTGTATCTAATCCTATCATGTGTGATACTGTCTGCTGAGCTGTGTATCTAATCCAATCATGTGTGATACTGTCTGCTGGGCCCTGTATCTAATCGTATCTTGTGTGATACTGTCTGCTGGGCCCTATATCTAATCCTATCATGTGTGGTACTGTCTGCTGAGCCACTGTATCTAATCCTATCATGTGTGATACTGTCTGCTGGGCCCTATATCTAATCCGATCATGTGTGATACTGTCTGCTGAGCCACTGTATCTAATCCTATCATGTGTGATACTGCCTTCTGAGCCACTGTATCTAATCCTATCATATGTGGTACTGTCTGCTGAGCCACTGTATCTAATCCTATCATGTGTGGTACTGTCTGCTGAGCCACTGTATCTAATCCTATCATGTGTGATACTGTCTGCTGGGCCACTGTATCTAATCCTATCATGTGTGATACTGTCTGCTGGGCCACTGTATCTAATCCTATCATGTGTGATACTGCCTTCTGAGCCACTGTATCTAATCCTATCATGTGTGATACTGTCTTCTGAGCCACTGTATCTAATCCTATCCATAGTTTATAGGGTCGTAGTGCTATAGATATGCTATGCTGTCTCCTACACACACTTTTTTTTGGGCGGACACATATGTATTGGGGCTATTTCCCTGACATTTTAAGCCCTGAGGGTATGTTCACACGGCAGCGTCTGTTACGGCTGAAATTACGGTGCTGTTTCCAGGAGAAAACAGCACCGTAATTTCAGCCGTAATGGCATGTGCAGGCGTCTTTCGCTGCGTCCATTACGGACGTAATTGGAGCTGTTTTTCTATGGAGTCCATGGAAAACGGCTCCATTTATGTCTGAAGAAGTGACAGGCACTTCTTTGACGCGGGCGTCTTTTTTACGCGCCGCCTTTTGACAGTGGCGCGTAAAAAAAAATGACCGTCGGCACAGAACATCGTAAGACCCATTCAAATGAATGGGCAGATGTTTGGCAACGCTTTTGAGCCGCATTTTCGGACGTAATTCAATGCTAAAACGCCCGAATTACATCCGTAAATAGGGTGTGTGAACCCAGTCTTAGTGACGCCCCCGGCTGCTAGTGCTGCCTTGTTGGATCACTTAGGAGACCCAGCGATGCAGCTGAAAGCTGCGGACCGTCGGCCATGAGGAGTTTGCGGGGGGGGGGGGGGCAGTAAGAATTTTTGCATCGGGGCCCATGAGCCTTTAGCTACGCCCCTGGCTGGAATTGTACCTTGATCTGAGCTGATTACCTGTAACAGCTCCTACTCACAGAAATATTCACAAATATCATATATTTTATCTGACAAGTGTCTAAAACCAAATTTTTTCTTTCCTACTCTGAGATTCAAATTAACACCCCTATACATATACCTAATATCTTAGGAAGCTATAATTCAATGAAATCCATACAAAATATGTTAGAATGGATATTGTGGACTTGGGAACTGTCCTCTCTTTGGTCTTACATTCCCCTGCGGATTATGTTTGGCGTATGTTAAACAAAATTTTTAGAGTAGTTAGTAAAGCCATATGCCGTGAACACTTTAGATATGATTTCTACCATCCCCCATGTTGAGACATGGCTTGTTCCATGGCTCAATATGACTGCATATCTGAATAAGTTGCTGGGTAGGCTGTATTTGTTCTTACAAGATCCATCTGCAAACAGTATGAGATCACTATTTGGTAGTGGAGTATCTTTGAGATCTGATCTTGGTTCCACTCTTTCTGCTATGGAGGATAGGCAATCATGTGGTTCACCATCCTCAGCAGTAGGCATCAAGGTCGAAGAATTTAAAGTGGTACATCTTTCTATCATAAATAACACTAATGTGGCGGAAGCTCTTATAGCTTCTGCGGCGATTACAACTGATTGAACACGGGGAGCTAAGGCTCTAGCTACTTGGTCAAGTTCTGATGAGTAGCAAGCTAGAGGTCTATCCTTTCCTCCATACTCTTGTGTTAGAACTGAAATCATGTATCCATTTTTACAATCTAAAATTTGAATAAAGGGTTTTTGAATAATCAGGTAGTCCAAGCACTGAAGAGCCTACAAGAACCTGTTTTATCTGGAAAAAAAAAATACCTCCTGAGCTTCAGGAGTCCATTCAATGAGGGGTTCCTCATAAATCAAACACATTAATGGTCCTGTAATAGCAGCATAATTGGCTATCCAACTTCTGCAGAAGTTGATCATACCCAAAAAGGACATCATGTGTCTTTTTGTCAGAGGTTTCGGTGCTTGGAGTATTGCTGACTTTCTTTCCTTCATCTAGATGTTTACCTTCTCGGGTAATATGGTGTATGGAATGTGTGTTACCGAGGCTAGTAAGTATATGCCCTAGTACTTCTCCTGTGAAGTGGGTCCTTCTGTCACTCTCAATTAATTCAGGGACCCTATATCGGCATACTACTTCACTGAGTATTTTTTTAGCAGTGTTTTTAGCTGTGGCTTTGGTTACTGGCCGTGCCTCAGGCCAGTTTGAATACACGTCAGTACATACAAGGACATATTCATATACACCTACCTCGGGTAGCTGTATGTAGTCCACCTGCAGTCACTGGAAGGGGTAATCAGGGCGAGGCATGTGCTTACTGGGTGTTTTTGTCATTCTACCGGGGTTGTGTCTGGCGCATGTCAGGCAACCCTCTACATGTCAAGCAGCTGCGTTCTGAAAACCAGGGGAAAACCAGTGTTGTATTGGTTTGCCTGCTGAAGTCAGAAAGCCTCTTGCTCACCATATTTTCTCATAATTGTGTGTGACTCCAAAGGCATACCTTGAGTCTGTATAGACATTCACCCTTTTACCTGTGCCCAACTTACATGCTCTTGCGAGTGCCATGAGTTCTGCCTTCTGGGCAGAGCTGCTGGAGGGCAGTGACTTTTGCATCACTGTCTTACCTTCCTGGACTACTGCATACCCGGAGGTGAAATGTCCTGTCTGCTCATTCCAGTATCTGGATCCGTCTACAAAATACTGAACATCATAGTTAGTCAAAGGTACATCAGTGACACCTGGTAACCCTTGGGCGTCAAGTTGCATTAAACTGTGACAATCAGGCCCATGTTCCATATCAAACAAGACATTGTCATTTGTAACTTCGTGCATTAACTGGTTGCCGACACAGGACGAGAATGTTCGTCCTGAGCGGCGAGTACTTGGCGCATTAGGACGAGCATTCTCGTCCTGTGTGACAGCCGTCTGTTCGCGCGATTGAGAGCGGGGCAACAGCTGTAATACACAGCCACGGCCCCACTCTGACAGCGGAGAGAAGAGAAACGTCCTCTCTCCGCCATTAACCCTTTGAATGCCGCGATGAAAGCTGATCGTGGCATTCAAGGAGAGGGGACTGCACTTTGATCGCGTCACAGAAGATAACTGTGACGCAAACAAAGCCCATAACTTGTATGGCCAGACAGCCCAGGGTCCATTGAAGGACCCCAGGGATGTCTGAACATATTTCCTGTTGTTAGGGCATGCTGACGTATGCCCTAACAACTGCCTGTGTACAATCAGTACACAGGCTAATGTACTAGCATATAGATCTATGTCAGTACATTACAGTTACAAAATAAAAATGATAAATCCCTTTATAGGATTAAAAAAAAAAGTTAAATGAATGTAAAAAAAATTAATGATAAATAAATAAAGAAAAAGTAAAAACAATACACAGAAACACACATTTTTTTATAATAAATAAACTTTTTAAAATATAAGTCCCAAAACATGAAATAATATAGACATATTTGGTATCGCCACGACCGTAACAACCTGTAAAACAAATGTATAACATTATTTATGATCGGTGTAGGGTGTAAAAAACAAAATATTAAAACTGCTGCGGAACTGCTTTTTTTCTGCATTTTCGCCAAAATAAAAATTTATATAAGTTAAACGATAATGTATTTGTACCAAAAAATAGTACCTACATAAAGTACAACTCGTCCTGCAAAAAACAAAGTCTCATACAACTACGTCGTACAAAAAATAAAAGAGTTATGAGCGTCGGGATGCAAAGTGGGAAATATAAAAAAATTGTTCTGTCCTCAAGGCCAAAATTGGCCGTTTCCTTAAGGGGTTAAGGGTCTGGCATCCCCCCTTTCCCCTCCTTTCTCTACAACCATACGCATAGTGATGGTTGTGTGAGACTGGGTGGTCTTGGATAGCAGTAAACCTATATGGGAAAATTACAAGAATAATGAGACCGTTTCCTAAGCACATATGTCAACAGAGATACAACACAAATCATCAACATATTGCAATAGACAAGTGGTGGAGTGTTTAGGGGAACACTTATCAAACAGCTCTTTCATTGCATGGGTGACAATATCAGGGGAATTTGCTGCACCCTGGGGAAGCACCATCCAGGCATACTGTTTGCCTCTGTGTGTAAAGGCAAAATATTAGTAACAATCCGGAGACAGAGGGATGGAGAAAAAACGGATATTATAGGGAGACACAATGGGAGTTATCAGTTTATTAACTGATAACTTATCAATCTATCATTTATGCAGACCATGCTTGTTAAATATTTCAATTGACAGAGAGACAGAGCAGCATTTTACATTCCTTCTAACATGCTCATACACTGCATTCAGCTGTGGCCTCCACCTTTTCTTGTAGAACTAATTAGCTTCAGCGAACCAAAATGCTGTAATGAAACGAAATTTCTGCTATATTTATAACTCTAAAACCTGACTGTACACAGATAACTTTAATTATTTAAACCCTATAGATACGGTACATAAAAACCCCCCACAACAAAGCAGTCTTTTTACACAACCTTATACTTCAATCCATTAGCCATATTAACAAATGAAAGCCTATATAGCCAAGTATGCAAAACAAAATAATTTGGAACACAGTTTGAAGCCATCCTGCTATTTCCTTAAAGGAACAGTTTGATTTTAGTGTTTTATTAAAAACTTTTATATTTATTTGTGTGTTTGTGTTTTACTTTTTTTTATTTTTGAACTTTTTCTTCCCTATGGGGGCTGCCATTTTTTTTCCATTTCTGTATGTGTCGATTAACGACACATACAGACATGGAATACGGCAGCTACAGTCCCATAGTGAATGCGAACGGGGCCCGTTCCATTCACTATGCTGTACGCCGACTGTGTGGGAACGGCGCATGCGCCGCTCCCACACAGTCCAAGTTGAACTGTGCGCCGTCCGGCGCCATTTTCCTGTAGACCGGAAGTCGCGGCCGGACAGTAAGATTACTACTTCCGGTTGTGGCTTCCGGACTTGTGCACTTGGAGCGGCGGTAGCAGACGGAGCGGACGGACCGGAGGGAGCGGCGGCGACTGGAGCAGGTAAGTTATTTCTATGTATGTTCGTGTTTTACTGTGTGTTTACTAGTGTATGTTAACCTACTACACTGTGTGTTAGCTCAAAAAATGGTGACACACAGTGTAGGAGGTTTGACCGTTCAATCCCCTTGTTTCTCCCGGCACTAGCCAGGATAAAGGAGGGGGGATTCTGAGAGCTCACTAGAGCGAGTGAGTTTTCCCAAATTTTGCAGCATAAAGCAATGTGGTTGCTTTACCACATGCAATGCTGCAATTTTGGGAATTGCTCCATCTAGTGACCAGCACTGGGAAGCGTTATAAATTAGAATCTAATTGATAATATTTCCTAACTAGTGAAAAAAAGTAAAAAATCAGAACAATGTTTAATCATTTTTACACTAACTGTTCAATTAAAAAAAAACAAAAAAAAAAAACTCGCAACACATTCCCTTTAAATCAATTAGCTGGATTTTAAGAAAGAAAGGGTATTATTACACCAGGAGTCTTTGTTAACTTTTTGTTCTTGTAGCTACTTTTCTCTGACATCGGCTATTTTTGTTAGACTAGCTTTAACACATAGGCTGCCCACAAGATGAATATAATGGCAACATTTTATTATTATTATTATTATTACCTTTCTCTTTGTTTCTTCAACTCCAACAATTTAGTACAAGTTCAAGGCTTTCTATAATCACCTAGACTTAATCACATTGTAGGTATCTACATTAGTGTAACCATCAGTCATTAAACCTTCTTTTACTTACTGTAACTCACTAACTGGATATATTCCCCTGTTCTAGGCTTTGACATTCTACTTATCATGGTTAATAGATCATCATCATCTTCATGTTAGGTGACATACAATACATTGGTGAAGCATGTGGGGTTATAATTGCTGTAAGGGCATCACTCTAATAGTAGAAAATGCTTATAACCCGAACAGAAAAGATGCAGAACTTACTTTTCTTAATTGTTAACTCGCCTACTCACTCCTGACCATGAGCGCAATAATAGTCACAACGTGGACGTGCACGGGAGTGGTTACCCGCCACTTCACACACAGAGTTTATAATAAAGTGTCTCAACTTAGACCCACATTCTGGTGGATAAGTCTGTAAAATACAGAGAGACTATACCATATACTTCCGTTCATTCAAACAGCAAACATACAGTTAGTATAACAATTCTACATATTTTACAATATTACACATATTCTGCAATCTATATTATAAACCAAAGTCTTCCTATGGAGATTGGACATCAAATCATTAATTACAGCAGTTTATATAGCCAATATGACGTATGCACACCAGAAGATAGAGAGACCTAGTGTACAATACCACTGGCACATATCTATATAATATAATGCGGTAAAGATAAAGTTTTTCTCTATACGTTCTTCTCTCTCTTTTAGAATCCTTCACTCCACCCTGTCCGTCCCAACAGACTGGCCTCAGTTTGACAGCAATTCAGCTGGAGGTCTTTAGATTTTAATGAGTTTATTGAATAACTCACCCCGTGCACATTATGCAGTCCTCGGGTAGACGAGGGGTCAGGAGATGTTGGATTCCCGGCTCAAAGAACCAATTGTTAGAAGAATTTATGTACTTATCAAAGAGATTCAAGGAGTCACCTGAATAGAGAATGCGTGTCTTTTATTCTTATCGATAAGCCCCAAAGTTTTTATTATATATATATATATATATATATATATGTGTGTGTATATATATCTATATATATATATCTATATATATATATAAATATGAGACAGCATATCAATAAGACTACGACCCCTATATCACTGCCACTGGACAGGATTAGATACCACGGCTCAGCAGACAGTATCACACGCATGATAGGATTAGATTCATGCAAGGCAGTCTCTAGCACTGCGCGAAGGTTGCCTGGGGCGCTGACGGATGGGAAAGCTGGGGGGGGGGGGCGTGGAAAAAGGGCTTCAATTTTTCTGTGCCAACGTCACTGGTACATAGAGACGGTGCCGATGCAGGGATCATCTATAAAATGCAACCTGAGGAGGGGACAGTGAGGAGAGGACTCCCACCTCCTACTCAGGCTGGACCCTTCTACACTGCAACCTCAGCAGTGGAAACAATATGTCACCTGTAGGTTGTACCTAGTTTTGGCACATTCCTGTTGCACCAATCCCAGTCTGAGAGTGTGTGTGGGTACAGTGGCAGCAGGACACCAATGTGATTTCATTGTAAAAAATATATTTAATTAAAGTTATATAATGTATGACTTTACATAAATTAAAACTACTGTATATTCCATTTATTGCTTTGTCTGAGTGAGTGTTAGAAGAAATGTACTTATCAAAGAGATTCAAGGAGTCATCTGAATAGAGAATGTGTGTCTTTTATTCAATATGGCAAAATGTCTGCTGCTACCAGGGGCGTAGCTAAAGGCTCATGGGCCCCGATGCAAATATTCTTACTGGGCCCCCCCCCCGCAAACTTCTCATGGCCGACGGTCCGCAGCTTTCAGCTAAATCGCTGGGTCTCCTAAGTGACCCAACAATGCAGCACTAGCAGTCGCGGCGTCACTAAGGCTGGGTTCACACACCCTATTTGCGGACGTAATTCGGGCGTTTTAGCATTGAATTACATCCGAAAATGCGGCTCAAAAGCGTTGCCAAACATCTGCCCATTCATTTGAATGGGTCTTACGATGTTCTGTGCCGACGGTCATTTTTTTTTACGCGCCGCTGTCAAAAGGTGGCGCGTAAAAAAGACGCCCGCGTCAAAGAAGTGCCTGTCACTTCTTCAGACGTAAATGGAGCCGTTTTCCATGGACTCCATAGAAAAACAGCTCCATTTACGTCCGTACTGGACGCAGCAAAAGACGCCTGCACATGCCATTCGGGTGCTGTTTTCTCCTGAAAACAGCACCGTAATTTCAGCCGTAACAGACGCTGCCGTGTGAACATACCCTCAGGGCTTAAAATGTCAGGGGAAATAGCCCCAATATATATGTGTCCGCCCAAAAAAAAGTGTGTTGATAGGAGACAGCATAGCATATCTATAGCACTACGACCCTATAAACTATGGATAGGATTAGATACAGGGCCCAGCAGACAGGATCACGCATGGGCCATGTATCTAAGCCTACCATGTGATTGGCTTAGATACAGGGCCCAGCAGACAGGATCACGCATGGGCCATGTATCGAAGCCTACAGTGTGGTAGGCTTATATACAGGGCCCACCAGACAGGATCACACATGGGCCATGTATCTAAGCCTACCATGTGATTGGCTTAGATACAGGGCCCAGCAGACAGGATCACGCATGGGCCATGAATCTAAGCCTACCATGTGATTGGCTTAGATACAGGGCCCAGCAGACAGGATCACACAATCTGTGATCCTGTCTCATGGGCCCCCTAAGCCTGCTACATCGTAGGCTATGGGGTTGTACAGTCCCTAAACATTGATGGCCTATCCTCAGGATAGGCTATCAATAGCTGATGTGTCTCTCGGGACCCGCAAATCAGCTGTTTTGAAGGGGCCGCAGCACTCGTACGACAGCTGCTTCCCCTTCATTTCACTACTTGCTCACACTGTGAATCGCCGACACGGATTCACAGTGTGACCGGAATGAAGTGACCGGAATGAAGGGGAGCAGCTCTCGTACGAGTGCTGCGGCCCCTTCAAAACAGCTGATTGGCGGGTCCCGGGAGTCGGACCCCGCCAGTCAGGGCTAACCTTACCTTCCTCTTCGGCCGCGGTGGGAGTTCTGTCGTCTCGATGCTGTGCGCGGCGCATAGCGCTGTGACGTCATGCGCTGCGCACAGCGCCTGAAGTCAGGACCTCCGCTGCCATCCGGAACCAGGAAGGTAAGTAAAGTATGTTACTATAGTAACAGGGGCCCGCGGCCCGAGTTACTATAGTAACTTTTTATTGATGCGGTGCGGGTGGCTGTGGGCCCCCCTGGCTTCGGGGCCCGGTCGCAATTGCGACCGCTGCGACCCCTATAGCTACGCCAGTGGCTGCTACCTTCAGTATCATAGCTTTTATACATGGGATAAACATAGTTCAAACCAGTTCTTAGACAGCTTTGTTGATACTTATGTAAATACTTCATTTCTCTCTCTAAAGGAATTCAACTGCCCACCCCCTCTACTTGATAACATATTAAACACCTTGTCAGCAAAAAAATATTTGCAGAGAAACTTGTATAGCTCAATACACACTTTTAGTTTCCGATACATACATTTACAATAAAACTTTCCTAACAGTGAGTTAGAGAGTAGTCACATGTTGTTTTCCATCTTTTATACACAGGTGCTTGCTGGGCAGTTGGGTGACATATTCTGGTTTATTGACTGGACTACAATTTCTGCTGCCACTACCACCAACATATAGAAAGGAGTGACGTGACTGCGTACCCCACAGCCAGGTAAGAAAAAAACAAAACTTAAATTACTGGTCATAGTAACGCACCTGTTTCTGCATGAAAATGTAAGACCTCAAAAAAACCTGCAATATTAAGTGCGGATTTTACCTGCGTTTATCTGCTGTTTTGATACAGATTTTCTGCATTTAATTTTGCAACATGTGCATGTAGCCTGAATGTTTCCTTATAACAAACATGTGCAAATCTGTAACCAGAATATTCCAACCAATGAATGTAAACTTATACGGGAATTATTTAATTGTTTAATAAAAACAAGAAGGGCCTGTACATATTTAGTTAGCAACAATTCATTTCTTTGAAAGCAACATAAATGGCTCCATAAAAACCTTTAGAATCACAAAATAGAAAGAATTTTTTTTTTAAAGATGAGAAAGCTGCAAAAGCAATGGCTATGTTTTTACAAAAATATGAACGATTATCATCTGCAGATATACAATGAACGTGAAATGAAGATGTAATTATTATTCACTAGATCAATCTAAAGGTTTACATTTATTGTCTATGAATAGCAGGGTGGATAAGGAAGACAGTGAAACAACTGAAGAGTCAGGCATTCCTGAGGGCACTGAACATTGGAAAAGTTTGACTTCATATTAAGGTATTGTATTGTGGCCTCAAATAACATGCAGTATAGTAAGAGACCTAATTGTATTGCAAGGATCTCAACCTCTGGCCCCTGTGAATTTTGTTTACCCAAATGATCATGATAAGCGCCATTTTTCATCTTTCCATGGCTTTCTAGTATTGCCATACAGGGAACAGGTTCCTAGACGATGGGTACAATATTATTTGTCTGGTAACAGAGTTTACTGCTTTTGCTGTAAGTTGTTTGACCCGAACCCAAAATCTAAATTTGGAACTGAAGGCATTAATAAATGGCAGCATGTCGGAGAATATCCAGCAATGCATGAATCTTCTCCTGCCCACATTCATACCCGCCAGAAGTGGATTTATCATGAAAGAAGCAGGGTATGGCAAACATTTACAAATCCAGATAAATCAAGAAACTTGTCGTTGGAGAGATGTTTTGGAAAGAATTATGGCAGTTACTCAATTTTTGCCATTTCATCCAGAAAACTGAATACACCAAATAATGGCAACTTTCTTGGTCTGATTCAAAATCTTGCACAATTTGAATCAGTGAAGAAAGATCACTCACAAAAAGTGATGTCAAAAAACTTCACCCATTACTGTGGTCATCTTATTCAAAATGAAAAACACTATTTTCACTACGTTTCAGCCCTGTCACAAACTGACCTGCTGACATCATATCAGTGATCTTCTCCTTAGCTCAGGAGAAAGTGTTAGTGAGGACAAGACCGCTAATATCACTCTGTCATGCTGATTAAATTATAAGAGCCGATTGGTCGCTTTAAAAGGGGGATGGTGCTTGAAATCATTGTCTTCTTCTGTTAACCATGGTTACCTCGAAGGAAACATATGGTGTCATCATTGCTTTTCATCAAAAGGGCTTTACAGACAAGGACATTGCTGCTTGTAAGATTGCCCCTAAATCAACCATTTATCATCAAAAACTTCAAAGAGAGAGGTTAAATTGCTGTTAAGAAGGCTTCATGGCGCACAGGAAAGTCCAGCAAGTGCCAGGACCGTCTCCTAAAGAGGATTCAGCTATGGGATCGACTCAACACCGGTGCAGAGCTTGTTTCGGAATGGTAGCAGGCAGGGGCCAGTGCATCTGCACACACAGTGAGACGAAGGCTTTGGATACATGCCTGGTGTCAAAAAGGACAGAAAAGAAGCCACTTCTCTCCAAGAAAAACATCAAAGACAGACTGATATTCTGCAGGAATTACAGGGATTGGACTGCAGAGGACTGGGGTAAAGTTATTTTCTCTGATGAAACCCCCTTCAGACATCTGGAAGAATGATTGTCAGAAGTAGAAAAGGTGAGCGCTACCATGAGTCCTCTGTCATGCCAATAGTAAAGTATCTTGAGACGTTTCATGTGTGGGGTTGCTTTTCATCCAAGGGAGTGGGCTCCCTCACAATTTAAAATTTGGCCTAGAAACATTTCCATGAATAAAGAATGGCATCTAAACATCCTCCAAGAGTAACTTCTCCCAATGATCCAGGAACAATTTGGTGATGAACAATGCTTTCTCCAGAATGATGGAGCACCATGTCACAAGGCAAAAGTGATAACTAAGTGGCTCGGTGAACAAAACATTGGCATTTTGGGTCCATGGCCAGGAAACGTCCCAAATCTCAATTCCATTGAGAACCTGTAGTCAATCCTCAAAAAGCAGGTGGACAAACTAAAACAAAAAAATTGTGATAAACTCCAAGCACTGATTAGGCAAGAATGGGTTGCCATCAGTCAGGATTTGGCCTAGAAGCTGATATACAGCATGCCAGGGCTAATTGCAGAAGTCTTGAAAAAGGAGGGCACTTTAAATATTGAGTATTCGTCAATAAAGGTTTAAAAAGGTAAAAAAAATCCTTGTAATTGTACTTCAGTATACTATAAGAACATCTGACTAAAAGAGCTAAAAACATTAAAGCAGCAAGATTTGTGAAAAACAAAATTTGTGTCAGTTTCAAAACTTTTGACCAGGACTGCAGATAAGGTAAAGAAAGCAAAATACTTCTCAATTACTTTTGATTGTACTCAAGATATTAGGGCCTGTTCACATCACCGTTAGCGATGTTTCCGTCACCATTGCTATCAATGGTGACTGAAACGGAAGCTGTGGTTTCACTTTCACTTTCCGTTGCGGAGTTCACCAGACGGAAACCTCTGACCGAACCCCGGAACGGAAATCGAACGGTGATGTGAACAGGCCCTTAGTCATATTGAGCAGCTGTCATATAGCCTAAGGTTTGTAGATATAACAGGAGAAAAATTATCAGTAGGTGAGCATTTCATTGGATACCGACCTGCAAATGATACATCTGGTAAAGGACTTACTGATCTCTTTGATGAAATATCAAAATATGGTCTGGATATGAACAACTGTAGAGGCAGAGGTTATGATAACCGGGCCAATATGATTGGCATTAATAAAGGTGTTCAAACAAGAGTTTCGCAGCAATACCCTCGAGCTTTTTTCAAATCCATGTGGTTGCCATAGCTTAAATCTATTAGTTGCAGATGCATCCAAATCATCGGTTAAGTCTATTAACCTTTTTGGCACTCTTCAAAAAATATAAGTGACCATGTGAATGCTGCAGCAGTCACACATGATGAACTATCACCATCACTAGCACCACCTGTGCACAGACCAGTTGGAAGAGCAGGGGCGCTTTGCCATGAGAGATAAGTATAATCTTTTTTTCTTGTTTCAAACTTTCAAATATTATTCATTTTTTTCGTAAATTGCAGAATATGCTACAAAAACGCAGCGTATTCGCAGCAAATTTATTGCGGAATTTTACTTCCCATTAATCTCAGTGGCGAATAACCACACCAAATCTTTGAATGTTTTTTCTGGATTTTTCTCCACAGCGTGGGGATGAGATTTCTCCAAATCTCATCCACTATGCTAATACTGTAATACGATGCAAATGTTTCGCTTGCAAATACAGACAGGAAATCTGTAGCATACTTGCTACATGTGAACATACCCTAAGACTGGATTCACGTGCCGCCTTAAAAATGCACTTTTTGCCATGAACCGCGGTAACACTGCGCCATATTGCAGCAAAATTTTCACAAAATTATAGCAAAATGGCGCAGTTTTGGCGTGATTCATTGCAAAAAAACACATAAATATGCTGCAGATTTTTAGTTGGGGAAAATCCACAGTGTATCTGCAGGAATCGGCGAGTAAAACCGCAATACAAATCCGCACCAAATCATGCAGCAGCCTTGCTTTCTTTGCTAAGGAAATCCAGTGGATATACTATGATTTCTCAACGGAAACACCGTAAAATCTGCAACAAAACAATGATTGCTGATTTTAAAGGGGTTGTCTAGTCATAAGAAATTGATGGCCTATCCGCAGGATAGGCCATCAATATCTGATTGGTTGTCATCTGACTCCCAGCACACCCGCTGATCAGTTGTTTTGAAGGGGCCGTGGCTCTGGTGTGAGTGCTGCTTCCCCTTCATTCTTATGTGCTCGTACTGTGCCGACACACTTGTAGTGGTGGTTCAGAGTACTACAGCCATTAAAATGAATGGGAGAAGCCTGTAATACTGTAAACTGTTACTACAAGTAAACAGAGCAGGGAGCCGTTAAATCTCCCTGCTCTCAGCTACCAGAGGTAGCTGAGGGCTTGGGGCATCCCTGCTCGAACGGGTGAGATCAATATCAGCATCGATCTCACCCGTTTAACCCTTCAGATGCGGTGTTCAATAGCGAGCGCCGCATCTGAGTGGTTTTGGAGAGAGGGAGGAAGCTCCCTCTCATCCCACCGACACCCGGTGATAAGATCGCTGAGTGTCTGTGTTCAAAAAGGGGCGTGGTTTGGCAGCTAAACCTGATGGCCGCTTGATAGAACAGCTCCGGCACCTAGCATTCACAATTAGCGACTTATACCTCCAGGGTCATGAGGATTTTTCATTGCAGACCTTCTCTAACCACTGGAGATGCAGAGAAGGCGAAAACCGGTAGCTAAACCGGTCAAGTTGACTGACTTCTACTACCCCTGTCGATCTGAGGGGGAACGGGACGGGACGGCATCCAGCTCGCAGACCAGTTCACCTTCCTCTGAACCGCTTCTTCGCTCCTCGCTTTGTGAGCCGGAGGTTCCGATGCCTAGACGGAGCATGTCTATGCCGTCTCCTGAGGTTTGTTCACCTTCTCACCTGAGGGAGTCGTTGACAGAAGACGCCATTACAGCGGCCTAAACAGTTGGAGATGGATCCCTCCGTGGCTCTACATCGCTACGTGTGTCAGCTCATTCGGCGCCATCTTCACCCTCCTCTAGGAGCCCTGTGAAACAAAGGCTGAGATTGCAGGATTCCGATCTGACGCAGGACACAGTAGGGGATAATGTTCACCTTTCTTCTGCTATTCTTACACCCGGGCATATTCTGGACACTTTGCCTTCATCTTCTAATCCTGTCACAGAATTAATGTTGAAAACCATGCTGCAGGCGCTACACCAGTCATTGCATGCAGGCATGGCTGAGCTTATTAACCCTCTAGCCTCCTCTGTTGCAGCAGTGGAACATAGTAGCATGTAGAAACAAAAATGAGTGAATTCACATCTTCTCATAATACTCTTATTGATGCCCATTACGACTTAGAAGAGGACTTATCACAAGTTAAGGCCAAAATTGCGGACATGAAGGATAGGTCTAGACGCAATAATCTCAAATTTCGTGGAATTCCGGAATTGGTTGCGCCAAGACCTTAATCATTATGTACAAGACTTCATTCAGGCTCTGTTACCTGCCTGTACCCCGCAAGATCTAATTATAGACAGAGTGCACAGAATACCCTAGCCTAAACACTTGGCGGATACCATACCTCGTGATGTGTTGGCACGAGTGCACTTTTTTCACATTAAGGATCGATTTCTAACTGCCACAAGGAAGACTGACTCAATCCCGGCCAAATTTAAAGATTTGTCAGTATAGTCAGATCTCTCTGCTGTGATTCTGCAACTGCGTAGGCAACTGAATCCTATCACATTGGCTCTACGAGATAATAACATTTTGTATCGTTGGGGCTTTCCGGTTCGCTTCATTGTTTCGCACAAGAATTCATATCATATTATCAAGTCTGTATCTGATGGCATCAACCTCCTGCGACAGTGGAGTATTGTGTTTTCTCCTCTTAAGCAACTACCGATGGGCTCTCCACAATGTATCAGGGAAGAATGGCACACGGTAAATCATCGCAAGCAACCACTTCGCTGAATACATATCTTTGAGTCCCCGGACTGATGTCCGGATGGTCGTATTACTGTTTTTCATATCCTTTTCTTGGACTTTTTCTTATCCTTGAGGTCCTCATCCGACATTTTAGGTGCCAATTGGCGGTCATCAGGGCTCGGTCTCTGAATGACTGTTCTACCCCCGATCCACTGGACAACTCAGTTTGTCCTTCTTTTGGGAACATTTTGGTTTCCAGACTTCCTGTTTACATATTTTTTTTATTTTATTTTTTCTTGTATCTGGTTTTTACAGTTCGGATTCTAACCAGGGATTACATTATTGCTTTGCATATTGGATACTATATTTTCTTCTAGGTGGCCTCCACTTTTTAGGAGAGAAGTGGGCTTTATTACTAATACTGGTCGTGAGGGGTTGGATCAGTTATCAGCACGCCTCCATATTAGACAATGGTTTTAACGTTTGATTCCCTGAATGTTAATGGCCTTAATAGCCCTCAAAAACGAGCACACATGTTGGATGAAGCCAAATCTTTGATGTGTGAATTTTTTTGCGTTCAAGAAACGCATCTCTTGAAAAAAGATGCTCATCACATAAAGAGTCACCTCTTTCCTGACATTTATCAGTCACATTACACCACTAAGTCTAGAGGCGTTCTGATAGCTGTTAAAAACATGGTGGCTTTTCAACTTCTTCAGGTACATACCGATCCTGATGGGCGTTATAGCTTATTCGTTTGTTTACTTAATAATGTTAAATATACCTTTATGACTTTGTATGCCCCTAAGGCCCTGTTCACACAGAGTTTTTTTACGAGTTTTTTGGTACGGAATCCGCTCTGCAAAACTCGTCAAAAACCGGCCGAAAATGCCTCAGATTAATTTCAATGGGAGTTGAACGAGTTTTTTTACCGCGAGCAACAAAACCGCGTCACGGTAAAAAGAAGTGACATGACCCATCTTGAGGCGGTTTCCGCCTCCTAAACCCCATTTCAATCAGTCAGAAATGGTAAAAAAACACACCTCGACGAGTGTTTTGACGAGTTTTTGTCAAACCACTGTGCAAAAAACGTCTGGAGCAGTTTTTGCAGGAGGAATTTTCCTCCTCCAAAAAACTCAGTGTGAACACGGCCACAGGCATCAAACTAGGTTTTTTCATAAAATCTTTAGGCTTATTGATAAACATAAGGAGGGGAAACTGCTCATATGCGGTGATTTTAACCCTATAATGGACTCGTCACTTGACTCTACTTCCAGTACTAGATTATCTCAGACTTCCTTGTATGATATGTGTTGGACTAGGGAACTGTATGATGTATGGCGCTTGCAACATAGCTCTGAGACGGATTTCTCCTTTTATTCGCAACCACATAACAGTTATTCCCGTATTGACATGTTCATTGTCTATAGAGATTTATTATTCCTGACCAAAGACTCGGAGATAGGGGATATTACATGGTCTGATCATGCTGCATTGACAGTGAAACTCGAGGAACGCCACAACATTAATCAGAC
This sequence comes from Rhinoderma darwinii, assembly GCF_050947455.1. NCBI lineage: Eukaryota > Metazoa > Chordata > Amphibia > Anura > Rhinodermatidae > Rhinoderma > Rhinoderma darwinii. The sequence continues at coordinate 75,388,366 of NC_134688.1, read as the reverse complement.
CTATCTGTGGCGCTGCAACTCCTTCCTCCTATCCCATAGTAAATATAAATTAGAACTTGAGAGAGCTCTCAGGGAATATTTTCAGACAAATGATACCCCAGACATTACTATTGATACACTTTGGAATGCTCACAAAACGTTTATCCGGGGTTCTCTGATTCGCCTGAGACATATTGTTAAGAAACAAATATTAGCTAAGATCACTTTGTTGACTGAAGACATTCATAAGTTGGATGTGTTAAATAAATCAGCTCCGTCTCAGAGTTATGCAGAGCAGTTCTTTCGCCTTCGTCAGGACCTACGTCAATGTTTACTGACAGTGTACGAAAAGAATCTTCGAAAAACGAAAGCTAGATACTACTCGCAAAATAATAAAGCAGGTAAATTGCTCGCCGCCAGACTTAAAGCTCAGTATCAAACATCTAGAGTCCCGTTCCTGACTGATACTCATGCTAAAAGAAAGATTTACACCCTAAAGACATAGCCGATCAGTTTAAAAATGTTTACTCGTCCCTGTATAACTTGAATGATGACCCATTTACGGCTCGCCCAACTCCTTTAGAAATTCAGGATTTTCTGAAACATGTTTCCCTTCCTAAGTTGACTTTATCCCAATTGTCTGCCATCAACGCACCAGTTTCGAACACATAAATAACAGATATTATTTGTAGACTCCCGTCTGGTAAATCTCCCGGACCGGATGGTCTGACCAACGCATGCTACAAATCTTTCCATGACATTTTGACACCTTATCTCCATAAATTTTTTCAAAAAGCTATGTCTTCTGGTTCGCTCCCCAGAGAAAACCAAATGGCATTGATTGTGACAATTCCTAAACCAGGGAAATCTACAGACATTCCTCAGAATTTCAGGCCCATCTCTCTGTTAAACACAGATATTAAGGTTTATGCTAAGCTTCTAGCGAACAGAATAGCTCCATTTCTTCTACAAGAAGATCAAGTAGGCTTTGTTACAGGTTGGCAAGCGTCTGATAATACTAGACGGGTGGTGGGTTTACTTCACAATATTAACAAGCATCTAATACCATCTGTACTGTTAGCTCTAGATGCCGAGAAGGCATTTGACCGTATTCACTGGTCTTATGCATTTACGGTCTCGGATACTATGGGATTTAATGGGGAAATTCTTACAGCAGTTCAAGCTTTGTATTCTAACCCGTCAGCAAAGGTTTTCACCAATGGAGTATTGTCCGATGATTTTAGCATTACCAATGGCACGAGACAGGGCTGTCCTCTGTCACCCTTCATATTCATATTAGCTATGGAACCTCTTGCACAGATGCTGAGAGTACATGAAAATGTACATGGTATACCTGTTGGCTCTCTGACCCATAAACTATGCTGATGACATCCTACTGTCTTTATCACACCCGGAGACTTCCCTTGCAGCAGTATTGGAAAGCATTAAGTTGTTTGGAAATATTTCTTTATATAAGCTTAATACACAAAAATCGCAGGTCCTCCCCTTATTTCTCTCTCCGTCCACATTACATTTTTTACAAACCACATATATGTTAGATTGGAGGAAAGATGAAATTGCATATTAGGGGCTTAAATTTACTCCTTTGCATAAGTCTTTATACGTAAATAACTATGTACCGCTTCTTAGCGATGTACAAAATGAAACTGATAGACTACAGAATTGCGAGATCTCCTGGATGGATAGAATCCCCTCCTTTAAAATGCTTCTATTTCCAAAGCTTTTATATGTATTCCGAACCCTTCCAATACAGCTTTCTAAGACATTTTTCCAACAATCCAGAACATTTTATCACAGTTTGTGTGGGCAAAAAGGAAACCTCGGATTGCTTCTCACATTTTGACCCGGGACAGGAAGCTGAGGGGGATGGGGATCCCAAACATATATGGATATTATATATTGTAGAAGAATAATCGAGGCACTCACCGAAGCTGGCAAAACAGTTTCTTTATTGCAAAAAGATCTCGGTCAGGATGTGGAATTGCCTACGGCCGTTTCACGTGCGTACACGCTTTCTCAAGGCCCTGGCGTCACTTCCTTCACCTGCCCTTTTATTTACAAATTAGTGCACATTGTTACATAACAAATAAAAGTTAAAAAAGACAGGAAAATGCACAGTATACTTTTGTGATTCATGTATCTGATACATATTCATCTTAGAATGACAATACTTTAATATAAAATTTTCTTGTTTTATCTAAAAACAGCAAGGTTCATGTTAAGAACGAACTAAGATCGTTCCGGTCATTGAGACCGAGCGGTCCTAGCGCACCTGTCTGAGAAATTATTTCTGCCTCTCTTTGCAATAGAGATTTGTGTCTGTCTCCTCATAACGCTGATGGCTTAATGTGATTAATGCCCACTTTTTACGCTTAAGACGAATTAATAGCAGTGATTTGACATTTTATGAGCAGGCCAGTGGCGTAACTACCGCCGTAGCAGCAGTAGCGGCTGCTACGGGGCCCGCGGCATGAGGGGGCCCGTGTCGCCCGCCGGCACGGGCCCCCACCATGGCCGGAGGCTCCGCTAGCAGCCGCTATGGCTGCTACAGCGGGACGCCACTGAACACTACGGCAAAGCAGGGAGGTATCTCCCCGCTCTGCCATTAACTGGTTACCGACCGCTGGCTGTATTTTTACGGCCAGCGGTCAGGGTCCTTAAAACCCGAGCCATAGACTTTCTACGGCTCGGGTTTTAACTTGCTGCCCGCGCGATCGGGCAGCTGAATGTCGGGTCCCCGGCAGTCAGTGACTGCCGGGGACCCTGAGGAGAGGATAGAAGCAGCTTTCGCTGCTTCTGTCTTCGCTGATCACTTGTACACAGCGCTGAATGCGCGCTGTGTACAGGAATAGAGACAGCAGCAGCGGCGCTGTCTCTATTCCTCCCGGTGATCATGTGACTGGTCACATGATCGCCGGGTGCCGTTAGTGGCAGGCTGCTGCTGGGTCTTACTAGACCCAGCACAGCCCTATTAGTGACAATCGTCACTATGAGAGGGCTGATTTCCCCTGTAACTGGGGCTGCTGTGCAGCTCCAGTTACAGTGGAAAAACATGGTGTAAAAGAAAGACGAAAAAAAATATATAAAGTTCCCCAAAGGTCTTCTTTGACCTTTGGGGGACAGACCATAGTAATAAAAAAATAATAAAGTGCAAAAAAAATGTAAATAATAAATACACATAAAATACCCACCCCAAAAAAAAACGTCCCCCCCCGCCAATCATTGTTGTAACGCTAGCGCTGACCCAATTACCCTAATATAGACATGTAATATATAAAAATTGACGGTAGACAATGACGATCACAAATAAAAGGTCTATTTTAGGGTAAAACTATGTTATTACCCAAAAAAAAAAAATAGCTGAAATGTAAAAAAGCTTATTTTTTTACTATTATTTTCAAACTTTATGAATAAAAATTCTAAAATAGCAAAAAAGGTGCGTATAAAAACGATAAAAAAAGAAACCTGCATTGTCTACGGAAAAAACGTCGCAAAAATCACGTCGTTAGCCCAACAAATAAAAAAGTTATAGCCATTTAACGAACACGTGCTAAAAATGGCTAAACGGTGTCTGGTCCTGAAGGCGCAAAATAGAGCAAAAGACATGTATCCCCTCTCCACAGGATCTCTACAGGACAGGGGATACATGTGTGATCGCTGGCATTGATAGGGAGAACGGGGGACTGAAAGTCCCCTGAAGTTCTCCATCACAAACCTCGGACTTCAGGGGTCTGTGTCGGCAGCTCCGTAGAAATGAATGGAGCGCCGGTCGCGCATGTGCGCATGCGTGACCAGCGCTCCTTTCATTTTTATTGAGCTGCGCAGATGCCGGAAGTCAGAGGTTAGTCATGGAGAAGTTCAGGGGACTTTCAGTCCCCCGTTCTCCCTATCGCTGCCAGCGATCACTCATGTATCCCCTATCCTGTGGAGATCCTGTGGAGAGGGGATACATGTATTTTGTAGGACACACTGTAGGTCGCATTTTTTTGGGAGGGGGGACGCTGTATGGCGTTCCCTACAGGGGGGGGTGGCTGTATGGCGTTCCCTACAGGGGGGGGGGTGGCTGCATGGCGTTCCCTACAGGGGGGGGCTGTATGGCGTTCCCTACAGGGGGGCAGCTGTATGGCGTTCCCTACAGGGGGGGAGCTGTATGGCGTTCTCTACAGGGGGGGGCTGTATGGCGTTCTCTACAGGGGGGCTGTATGGCGTTCTCTACAGGGGGGGCTGTATGGCGTTCTCTGCAGGGGGGCTGTATGGCGTTATCTACAGGGGGGCTGTATGGCGTTCTCTACAGGGGGATGTATGGCGCTATCTACAGAGGGGGGCTGTAAAAAAGGCACTATCTACAAGGGGGGGGGGGGTTGTGTGACACCCAGGGGAGGGGGGGCCCCAGTCAAAAGTTTGCTATGGGGCCCAGTCTTTCCTAGTTACGCCCCTGGAGCAGGCAGATGAGATGAGTCAAAAATTGGAAGCAAGAGGGTATCCAGTACAATTGGTAAAAGAAGCTTTAAATAGAGCTAGCAAGATTAAACAGACATCGTTATTACACCATAAAAAACAGAGTCGAAAATCTCTTATTAAAAAAGATAGATTTATTCTATCCTTCGGTTATAGCCCAATGAGTGATGTTATTCGAACCAGTATCCGAAAAAATTGGCATCTAATTGAAAACGACCCATTACTTATGGAGGTCGCAATTAGGAAACCAATAGTATCCTTTCGTAGATGTAAAAATTTAAAAGACATATTGGTCAGGGGCCGTTTTTCCCAAAAAGAAAAGGGCTGACAGCTAATAGTCCAAAAGGCAATCACAAATGTGGACAATGCAATTATTGCAATTCCATAAGGGTATGTTCACACGGCCTATTTACGGACGTAATTCGGGCGTTTTTTCCCCCGAATTACGTCTGAAAATAGCGCCTCAATAGCGCTGACAAACATCTGCCCATTGAAAGCAATGGGCAGACGTTTGTCTGTTCACACGAGGCATATATTTACGCGCCGCTGTCAAATGACGGCGCGTAAATAGACGCCCGCTTCAAAGAAGTGACCTGTCACTTCTTTGGCCGTAATTGGAGCCGTTATTCATTGACTCCAATGAATAGCAGCGCTAATTACGGCCGTAATGGACGCGGCGTTCAAGCGCCTGCATATGCCGGTACGGCTGAAATTACGGGGATGTTTTCAGGCTGAAACATCCCCGTAATTTCAGCCGTAACGGACGCCCTCGTGTGAACATACCCTAATACGTACAAGGAACCTGACTTTAGGGGGCATTACGTTTGAAATTAATGGATTGATAACCTGTAGGACCCAATATGTTGCATATGCAGTGATCTGTAATTGTGGTAGATTTTACATAGGAAAAACGATACGACCTATGTACATAAGATTTCGTGAACATATACGATCACTAATTACATGCGAGGGATGCCCTAGGTTGATACAACATATGCAGGAGAAACATGATAATAACGCTCGATGTATGCGATTTGTGGGCATTAATCACATTAAGCCATCGGCGTTAGCAGGAGACAGACACAAATCTCTATTGCAAAGAGAGGCAGAAATAATTTCTCAGACATGTGCGCTAGGACCCCTCGGTCTCAATGACCGGAACGATCTTAGTTCGTTCTTAACATGAACCTTGCTGTTTTTAGATAAAACAACAACATTTTATATTAAAGTATTGTCATTCTAAGATGAATATGTATCAGATACATGAATCACAAAAGTATACTGTGCATTTTCCTGTCTTTTTTAACTTTTATTTGTTATGTAACAATGTGCACTAATTTGTAAATAAAAGGGCAGGTGAAGGAAGTGACGCAGGGCCTTGAGAAAGCGTGTACGCACGTGAAACGGCCGTAGGCAATTCCACATCCGAGATCTTTTTGTAATAAAGAAACTGTTTTGCCAGCTTCGGTGAGTGCCTCTATTATTCTTCTACAATATATTTAGCTGGTTGTGCTACATTTTCGATGAGCAACTCCGTGGCAATTTACCTGCATTTATCCAAATAGAAAGAGAGCCATTCTTCTACACTCCCATTCCGATTGTGCGGTTTTGGCAGTGCCAGCCCTTTTCCTTCTTCCCATTTCATATATGGATATTATATTGCTACTTTGGTTGCTCAAGTTTCTCCTTGGTGGAACATTGGGTTAATATTGAAGCCTCATATATTTTAGCAGTTACACTTAAAGCGCTTTTATTTCTCCCTTACTGGGATTTACCTTGTACGATGGATATATCTCCGCTTACTTTAGCTGCCTTAGGCTATGTTCACACTGAGTTTTTTGCAGGCAGAATTTCTGCCTCAAAATTCCTCTCCCTGCACGCCGATTTTCGCTGAGTTTTTCGCCCGCGGCCATTGAGCACCGCGGGCATAAAATGCCGCGAAATACGCTTTCTCTGCCTCCCATTGAAGTCAATGGGAGGTCAGAGGCGTAAACGCCCGAAGATAGGGCATGTTCCCTCTTTCTCCCGCGAGGCGGTTTTACAGCTCGCGGGAAAAAGACGCCTCCGCCTCCAATTAAAATCAATGGGAGGCCTTTTCGGGCCGTTTTTGACGAGTTTTGCGGCGCGGTTTCCGCGTAAAAAAACTCAGTGTGGGGGGCGTGGCTAGGCGCACTGGAGAGCGGACGCACCTAAAGAGAGCTCCAGGCCAGGTCCGTGAATAACGAGAGATTACACCGCTGAAATGGGGAAAGCTAAGACCCGTAGCTCCCTCAAATGCCCGCAGACACCGGGCACTTCGGACGTACCCATCTGCAACTTTTTTCAGCCGCTCCAGGAGCTGGCAGATCCGGACGAAGAAGGCGCCGGGTTCGTAGGCCTGCAGGAGCCATCTTGCCCGGAACATGAGACAGAGGCGGAGGCGTCTCATCCGGAAATGGAGCCAAGCCTGGGGACAAACTCGGTGGAGGGTGAGTCGGACCAGGGCCCCTGCCACGACGATCAGCCCTCAGATATGGGGGAAGGAGAGCGGAATCAACGCCATCACCAGCCCACGGGACAGCGAGACTGGGCGGCGGCGGTTACAGCTCCCCAGCCGCAGGACCACGTGGCAACCTCCCCTGCACATTACCCTGTGCAGCATACATTGCCTTCTCCCCCTGTTAGCCCAGCGCACTCCCCGATACACCCAGGAGATGCCGACAGAGTCCTGAGCCCACCGGCGAAGAAATCGCTGTATGCACCTCAACCAAGCCCCTTACCAGGCATTAGTAGAGAGAGGGGCTTTTCATGTGTGAAGGCAGACCCCTTACCTGTCAGGGAGCCGGGTCGCGATCACCGTGGTCACTGGCCACCTAAAACGGCCATGGGAGTGAGATCCATCAGGAATTTCAGGACCCCCTACAGCTAAATTTTCTGGGCCCCCCTACCGTGGCACCCCCTGTTAACGGTACTCCGTCCAGCACTATATCATGGTACCCAGGGCCGCAATCAGGGGGGGTATTATGGGTACTGATGTGAGAGGCCCGGCCAAACCTAATTGAAAGGGGGGCCCGGCAACTGCCGCGACTTGCCTTTGGTAGAAAAAAAACAGGCCCCTGCAATGGGGCCCGTTTTTTTTACCAAAAGAATGTCGTGAGCTGCGGGCCCCCCTTTCAATTAGGTTTGGCCGGGCCTCTCAGATCAGTACCCATAATACCCCCCCTGATGGCGGCCCTGGGTAGCATGGGGGTCGTCATGGGGGCCGTCAAACACTGCCGCCCGTGCGACCGATCGCGCGCACCCGCAAACTCCCACGCATGCGCACCCGCGACCGCGCACCAGATTTTGAGGCAGATTTTGACCTGCCCACACTATCTTGCCGCGTTTTTTGCCCGCGGCGATTGAGGACAGCAGACAAAAAACGCAGGGAAAAATGCATTTTCTGCCTCCCATTGATTTCGATGGGAGGTCAGAGGCAGAACCGCGGCAAGAAAGGACGTGCTGATTTTTCTTTTTTCCGCGACTGGCTCCCATTGATTTCAGATTAAATCAATGGGAGGCGGTTTTGGAAGTTTTTGGGTGCTGATTCTGACGCAGTGTCCGAGTCAATATCAAGGCCCAAAAACTCTGTGAACTGGGCCTTATTGTTAGGGCTTATTCAGACGAACGTGTAATACATCCGTGCAACGCGCGTGATTTTCACGCGCCTCGCACGGACTTATGTTACTCTATGGGGCCGTTCAGGCTGTCAGTGATTTTCATGCAGCGTGTGTCCGTGTGTCCGCTGCGTAAAACTCACGACATGTCCGATATTTGTGCATTGTTCGCGCATCACGCACCCATTGAAGTCAATGGGTGCGTGAAAATCACGCCCAGCACTTCCGCAGCAGTATAAACTATGAATGAAAACAGAAAAGCACCACGTGCTACAAACATACAAACAGAGTGTCATAATGATGGCGGCTGCGCGAAAATCACGCAGCCGCGCATCATACGCTGCTGACACACGGAGCTGTTATGGACCTTTTGCATGCGCAAAACGCCACGTTTTTGCGCACACAAAAAGCACACTCTTGTGTAAATCCGGCCTTAGGATAGGAACACACTAGGCATGAACGCTGCGGATTTTATGCAACACATTTTATTGTGGAAAATCCGCAGCGTATTACAGTCGCAGCAGAGTGGATGAGATATGAACAAATCTCATCCACACGCTGCAAAAAAAATGGACCTGCAGTGTGGCTTTTTAAGCCGCAGCATGTCAATGTATTCTGTGGAATCGCCGCTCCTCTGTTGCGGAAATGCTGCGGTTCTGCCGCAAAAATCACATATGAGAAAAAAAAAAAGGCACTTTTTTAAATTTATAAAAAAGTTTAGACTTGCCCCGGCCGTAGTCCTGGTGATGCAATCCTCTATTCTTAGCGCAGCCCGGCCTCCTGTCATGACGTTTCATCCCATGTGACCGCTGCAGCAGTCACATGGTCTACAGCGTCATCCCAGGAGGCGGGGCTACGTTCAGAAGAGAGAGATGCGTCACCTAAACTACGGCCGGGGCAAGTCTAAACTTTTTTTTCCCTGCAGGATTCCCGCAGCGGACATGCCTCACGAAACCTGCGCCACTATTTGGTGCGGTTTTGCTGGCGGAATTCCCTGTGGCTACCGGGGCGGATAAGCTGTGTAGTTTTACTCAGCATATCCGCCTAGTGTGTTCCTACCCTTATGATGTCGCTCCTGGAGCTGCTGCCGGTCTCTAAATAGGCAGTTGGTTCAGTAGAATTTGGAATTATTTTTTTTTGTGAACCAGCTTAAAAAAATACAAAACTTTTGTGTTAGGGCCTGTTCACATCACCGTTCGCTTCCGTTCCGGGGTTCCGTCTGAGGTTTCCGTCGGGTGAACCCCGCAACGGAAAGTGAAAGTGACAGCTTCCGTTTCCGTGACCATTAGCGCAGTCGACTACGCTATTGATTCCGTCCGAAAACCTGCCGGAATGGTGACGAACGGAAACCGTTAGCGATGTTTCCGTCACCATTGAGATCAATGGTGACTGAAACGGAAGCTGTGCTGTCACTTTCACTTTCCGTTGCGGGGTTCACCCGACAGAAACCTCAGACGGAACCCCGGAGCGGAAGCGAACGGTGATGTGAATAGGCCCTAACACAAAAGTTTTGTGTTTTTTTAAGCTGGTTCACAAAAAAAAATAATTCCAAATTCTACTGGACCAATTGCCTATTTAGAGACCGGCAGCAGCTCCAGGAGCGACATCATAAGGAACACACTAGGCGGATATGCTGAGTAAAACTACACAGCTTATCCGCCCCGGTAGCCGCAGGGAATTCTACCAGCAAAACCGCACCAAATAGTGGCGCAGGTTTCGTGAGGCATGTCCGCTGCAGGAATCCTGCAGGGAAAAAAATTTTAGACTTGCCCCGGCCGTAGTTTAGGTGACGCATCTCTCTCTTCTGAACGTAGCCCCGCCTCCTGGGATGACGCTGTAGACCATGTGACCGCTGCAGCAGTCACATGGGATGAAACATCATGACAGGAGGCCGAGCTGCGCTAAGAATAGAGGATCGCGTCACCAGGACTACGGCCGGGGCAAGTCTAAACTTTTTTATAAATGTAAAAAAGTACCTTATTTTTTTCTCATGTGTGATTTTTGCAGCAGAACCGCAGCATTTCCGCAACAGAGGAGCAGCGATTCTGCAGCATAAATTGACATGCTGCGGCTTAAAAAGCCACACTGCAGGTCCATTTTTTTTGCAGCGTGTGGATGAGATTTGTTCAAATCTCATCCACTCGGCTGCGACTGTGATACGCTGCGGATTTTCCACAATAAAATGTGTTGCCTAAAATCTGCAGTGTTCATGACTAGTTTGTTCCTACCCTAAGGCCGGATTTACACAAGCGTGTGCTTTTTGTGTGCACAAAAACGTGGCGTTTAGCGCATGCAAAAGGTCCATAACAGCTCCGTGTGTCAGCAGCGTATGATGCGTGGCTGAGTGATTTTCGCGCAGCCGCCATCATTATGACACTCTGTTTGTATGTTTGTAGCACGTGGTGCTTTTCTGTTTTCATTCATAGTTTATACTGCTGCGGAAGAGCTGGGCGTGATTTTCACGCACCCATTGACTTCAATGGGTGCGTGATGCGCCAACAATGCACAAATATAGGACATGTCGTGAGTTTTACGCAGCGGACACACGGACACACGCTGCGTGAAAATCACTGACAGTCTGCACGACCCCATAGAGTAACATAAGTCCGTGCGAGGCGCGTGAAAATCACGCGCGTTGCACGGACGTATTACACGTTCGTCTGAATAAGCCCTAACAATAAGGCCCAGTTCACAGAGTTTTTGGGCCTTGATATTGACTCGGACACTGCGTCAGAATCAGCACCAAACAACTTCCAAAACCGCCTCCCATTGATTTAATCTGAAATCAATGGGAGCCAGTCCCGGAAAAAAGAAAAAGCAGCACGTCCTTTCTTGCCGCGGTTCTGCCTCTGACCTCCCATCGAAATCAATGGGAGGCAGAAAATGCATTTTTTGCTGCGTTTTTTGTCTGCTGTCCTCAATCGCAGCGGGCAAAAAACGCGGCAAGATAGTGTGGGCAGGTCAAAATCTGCCTCAAAATTCTTTAAGGAATTTTGAGGCAGATTTTTTCGGCCTGCAAAATACTCTGTGTGAACAGGGCCATACATAAACAGCACTTTGAGACACTTTACTCACCGTGTCAGAAGAGCTGCTCCCACTCCAGTCCTCTTCAGGCAATGTCTTCGGTCCAGATGTCGTCCTTCACCTCCAGGCTCCAGGCTCCAGAAAATGGCGGGGATCGTAGAACTGCCGCCGCGCAACAACTAGACTCCTCCCCCTCTCCTTACGCAGCCACGCTCTGGAGAAGAAGGAGGAGGCGGAGTCACACGAGGAGGCGGAGTCGGACGAGGAGGCGGAGTCGGAGGCGGACGAGGAGGACGAGTCGGAGGCGGGCCAGCAGATAAGTAGACTGCGCTGCTGTCCAGTGTGGCTGTCCTTCCCCCTAGATCTTGTGTTGCGAGCGCACCGCCTCCCTCTCGGCGGCGCGCCTGGTCGTTCGCGCGTGGGCACGCGCTTGCGGTCGTTCGCGCGCGCAAGCGGGCGGTGTTTCGCGGCGGTGATGAGAGGGGGGCCCGCAGCTCACGGCGGTGTTTCACGAGAGGGGGGCCCGCAGCTCACGACATTGTTTTGGTGAAAAAAACAGGCCCCATTGCAGGGGCCTGTTTTTTTCTACCAAAGGCAAGTCGCGGCAGTTGCCGGGCCCCCCTTTCAAGTAAGTTTGGCCGGGCCCCCTACAGTAGTACCCCTAATACCCCCCTGATGGCGGTCCTGCATGCAGGGGCTGCCCTCTCCTGATGAAGCAGCGCTTACCCTGAGGGGACACCCGGAGCTACAAGCACTACTTGCCCTCCTACCCACAAAGATCGACATGTCTCTATTAGCTGCAGACCTTAAAGCAGCTTGGCGTCAAGATCTTCAAAGAGTACAAGGTGAGGTCACGGCGCTACATGCCCGAGTAGACGACTTGGAGGAGTTTAAAAGCCACATCTCGCAATCCGTACAGGAGTTGGAAAGAGTCACTGAGACCCAAGCTGCGCAACAACGATTTCTGGCGTCCCAACAAGACGATTTAGAGAATAGAAATAGAAGGAATAACATACGAGTGCGCAGCCTTTCAGAAGCGACACGCACGGCTGACCTCCTTCCCACCCTTAGAGGAATCTTCAATGGCCTCATGAAGAAACCTGTGGAGTGCCACATCGAAATTGATGGAGCCCATCGAGCGCTCAGAGCCCGCAGTAATGATCCCAGCAGACCCCGGGACGTAATTTGCTGTATCCATTACTTCGCAGTCAAAGAGGAGATTATGCAGCAAGCAAGAGCTCTTACGACCATTGATTTCGATGGAGCAACGATCTCACTGTTTCCAGATCTCTCGCGGCGAACCCTGCGACAAAGAGCAATTTTGAAACCATTATTATCGGTTCTTCAGTCCCGGAACATTCCTTACAGATGGGGATTTCCTTTTGCTCTCCATGTAAAATGGGGAAACACGATTGCGGTACCGGAAGAGCTTCCTACTTTTTTACAAGAATTAGAACTGCCGCGGATGTCCCTCTCGGCCTGGGAAGGCTTCCTCCGAGAGCCATCGGGCGCGTCGTCTTCTGCCGCCTCTTGGGATCTGAGGATTGCTCCTGAGCGACCATCATCTCCGAGACCACAGCGCCTGCGTCGCAGACCTACCACTCCGCCGAGACGACCCCGGGATCGCTGACTCCTCACTTCCGCTTCTTTATCAGCTTCCAGTGGGTGAATATGCTACGGCCGCTGATGTGATTGCATATTTATACCAATGTTTTTCTTTCTCCTTGATGTCATTTGCATTCTCCTGTTTCATATGTTACTGTTTGATTAGACCTGGTCCTTCGGAGGGAGTAATTGTTCTCTGGTCTAGTCTTTTGTGACCCCCCCCCCATAGGGTTTAAACTAGTTTACTAGTAAATAATTAGCGCGAGTGCGCTTCACTGATAGATTATCCTGCTGACAGTATCTACTGTCGCTTGTTTTTGTTCCTTTTTCTCACCTCTCCTTTTACTTTGCCCTTTTTGTTCCATTACTTTACCTTACTATATTTTTTATTTCTTGTTTATTTTTGAAGAGACAGATGTGGTTTAGGGTGCTCGCCTCTTAACAGGATGACTGATATGAATGTGGCCTCGTTTAATGTACAGGGGTTCAATGTCCCCCAGAAGAGGTCCCAAGTCCTTTATGCAATGCACAAGCAGAAAGCACATATTGTGTGCCTACAAGAAACCCACTTCCACATAGACCATTTCCCTGACATGAAGAACAGATATTATACATCCATGTATCATAGTACTAACCCAGAGGGCAAAACAAAAGGGGTCTCTATTTTTATTCACAAGTCTCTCCCCCACAAAGTCCTTCAGGTCCAAACGGATCACGACGCACGTTTCCTCTTCCTTACCTGTGAGATAGGGGAGCAAATATACACGATTGCGAGTTTATACGCCCCAAATATAAATCAGGTTGCATTTTTTATTAAGACACTAGAGGCACTGCAAATGTTCAAGAAAGGGAGCCTGCTTTTATGCGGTGACTTTAACATACCCCTTAACACATCCTGGGACACCTCATCTGGGAGATCTAGCATTGCACATAATAAGCTGAATAAGATCAAAAAACTCTTCCATGACATGCAGCTCTGCGATGTATGGAGATTGGCGCACCCGTTGGACCTGGACTACACCTTCTTTTCCCACGTTCATAACTCTTATAGTAGGATTGATTACATCTTGTCAAATCATAGTTTAATTCCTCAAATTACCTCGTCGCGTATTGGGAATATTTTGTTGTCGGATCATGCACCTGTCTTCTGTGCGATCACCTTACTCCCCAAACAGAGGGGTTCTTTCACATGGAGGCTCAATTAATCCCTCCTACAAGACTCCTTATGTAAGCTTGATCTTGAGAGAGCAGTGACGCACTTTGAACAGGATTATGCTGACGATTCTACCTCCCCGCCAATTAAATGGGAAGCACTCAAATGCGTGTTGAGAGGGATCCTTATAAAGCATGGAGCGCGACTCAAAAAAGAGGCGAGCGCTAAACTCATCTCCCTGCTTGCTGAACTGCACGCGCAGGAAACCCAACATAAACGTACACTGCAGGCAGATGCACTACAAAAATTACTCCTAAAAAGACAGGAAATTCAGCATATACTCAATAAAAAATATGCCCGCTTGCGCCAAATATTTTCCCGCTCCATGTATGAATGGGGAAATAAACCCGGAAGAACATTGGCCCTAGCGCTTAAAAACCGGGTGTCAGCCTCCTATATCCCTTTGATCAAAGATGAGGCGGGGGTAGCAGTGCATACCTCGGACAAAATAGCGGAGGCTTTCTTGCAATATTATAGAGCATTGTACAATCTCCCCGCTCCGACGGAACCCCAGAGCCCGTTTGGGGAACCTCGCTCACTGACAAAGTACGTGCTAGACACAGCTCTTCCCACATTGGCCACCGCAGATATTGAGCTATAGAGTCCCCCTTTACATTAGAGGAGTTAACGAATGTAATTAAACAGCTGCCAATGGGTAAGACCCCTGGTCCAGACGGGTTTACAGCAGCCTTTTATAAGTCTCTGTCCGATGGGCTTTCTCCAATATTGTTACGTTCCTTACAGGCGCTGTCTGGAGGGGGACCGACACCACCTGAGTTTTTACTAGCACATATCACCGTTATTCCCAAAGAGGGCATGGATCCACAATTGTGCACTAGCTACCGACCTATCTCCTTGATAAACACAGACGCAAAAATATACGCAAAACTCTTGGCGAATAGATTGGGAGGCCTGCTTGGGTCCCTAGTCCACCCGGATCAGGTTGGCTTTGTCCCCACCCGAGAGGCCCGAGACAATACCCTGAAATCTTTCTCTCTTATAGACCATGCAAAGCAGACTTCACTCCCCTGCATGTTGCTCTCACTTGATGCTGAGAAGGCCTTTGACCGGGTGGACTGGGGATTTATGTGGAAGACTCTGGAGCAGATTGGAGAAGGCCCATCCATGCTGCAAAGTATAAAAGCGCTTTACTCGGGCCCGCAAGCTAGGGTTCGGATAAACGGTCAGCTATCCTCTACTTTTAAAATAAACAACGGTACCAGACAGGGCTGCCCCCTGTCTCCCCTTCTCTATGCCTTAACCATGGAGCATCTTCTACAGGCGATTAGGCGTAACCCGGACATCAGCGGCATACAGGTCGGGGCACATCACGTCAAATGCTCCGCTTTCGCAGACGATGTACTGTTATACATCACGCAACCTCGTATCTCCCTGCCGGTACTGATGTCCACTATTGAGGAATATAGCCGACATAGCAATTTTAACATCAACCTCACTAAGAGCACGGCGTTGAACGTATCTCTTGATAGCAGCACCTTACAAGACTTGCAGTCCTCTTTTGGCTTTACCTGGCAACCTAGGGCGATTAAATATCTGGGTATAATGATACCCTCTGACATAACGCAAACATATGCCATGAACTATGTTCCCCTCTTACAAACAATAAGACGAGACTTGCACACATGGGAGGGAAAGTGGCTGTCCTGGCTAGGGAGAATCAATGTCTTGAAAATGAATGTACTACCCCGCTTACTGTACTTATATCAAACGCTACCATGTACCCCCCCTAAGACGCTATTTCGAGATTTAAATGTTTGCTTTAAGAAATTTGTCTGGGCTTCGAGAGGGCCAAGGGTGGCACGCCACATCCTGGTACAACGGAAAAATAACGAGGGGTTGGCTTTACCGGATTGCTTCTTCTATTACAGGGCTGCAACCTTGGCGAGGTTACTTGACATCGCTCATACACCATCGGATAAGAGGTGGATACAGTTAGAAGCAGCCCAGACGAAACTACCATTGATCTCCCTTCCTTGGGCGCCTAGGCCACCAGGCAGTAGGATGGCATCCAGGTCCTTACCTATGGTAGTAGGGGAGCTATTGCGTACCCTGGACAGGTACCTCGCCAGGACTGGCTTGTTCTCTAGAAATGGGCCGTTGACACCAGTAGTAGGGAACAAGGATTTCGCTCTGGGATTGCAGCCATCCTTTCTGGGTAGACTGGGCGGTGATGGGGACTTGGGTGTCCCGTTTAAAAATGTGATGGTATCGGGTCAACTAAGACAGTATGAAGATTTGGTCACAGTAGACGCCAGGTCCATACGGTCGAAGTGGGACTATCTTCAGTTGCAGCACTATTTTAGCAAAAATAAACACTCCTTACATCTGTCCAGGGAATTGACCCCTTTCGAGTCTCTGGTCTCCTCGTCCTCCACAGCATCGAGACCGATAGCGCTGGTTTATGCTCTTTTACTGGAAGAGAAGAGGGTATCCAAACCTTCCTATGCCCTAAGTTGGGAAAAAGAACTGGGGGCATATATTCCACCCGCTGACTGCTCCAGGGCATTTACTTTATGCCATAAATTCTCAATCTCATGCAAAGCGCAAGAAACAAATTTTAAAATGTTGTCTCGGTGGTATAAGGTGCCGGCAGTCCTGAATCGGATATACCCGTCTACATCGGATCGGTGTTGGCGCTGTGGACTAGCGAGGGGAACGAGGACAGCCCAGAAGTATTACTCCTATCCATAATACCGGGGTCAACCAAGGGATGGGCCCGCACGTTATTGGGCTACATCCTGGTTGCAGCTAGAACGGTGATTCCCAGACATTGGAAAAGTACTGTTATCCCTACGGTGTCGGAATGGATCAGGGAAATGTCACATATACACGATATGGAAGAGTCGATAGCTATAGTCCACCAGCGCTCTGTCTCTCACTTTCAGACTTGGCAGAAGTGGCATGATTTCCGTAACACCCCAGAGTTTGAAGCGCTTAACGCTTAAAGGAACAGTGTCATCACAATTTTTTTTTTAATATGTTAAAGATGTTAGTGCTTTATTAAAAACGTTTATATTTATCTGTGTGTTTGTGTTTTACTTTTTCTTATTTTGACACTTTTTCTTCCCTATGGGGGCTGCCATTTTTTTTTCCATTTCTGTATGTGTCGATTAACGACACATACAGACATGGAATACGGCAGCCACAGTCCCATAGGGACTGCGAACGGGTCCCGTCCCATCCACTTCTGTGTACGCCGTCTGTGTGGGAACTGCGCATGCGCCGCTCCCACACAGTCCAATTTGAAATGCGCGCCGTCCGGCGCCATTTTCCTGTGGACCGGAAGTCGCGGCCGGACAGTAAGATTACTACTTTCGGTCGCGGCTTCCGGACTTGTGCACTTGGACCAGCGGCAGCAGATGGAGCGGACGGGCCGGAGGGAGCCGCGGCGGCAGGAGCAGGTAAGAGATTTCTATGTATGTTCGTGTTTGTGTGTGTTTACTACTGTATGTAAACCTACTACACTGTGTGTTAGCTCAAAAAATGGCGACACACAGTGTAGGAGGTTAGACCGTTCAAACCCCTCGTTTATCCTGGCACTAGCCAGGATAAAGGAGGGGGGGATTCTCAGAGCTCACTAGAGCGAGTGCTTTTTTCCCAATTTTGCAGCAAAAAGCAATGTAGTTGCTTTACCACATGCAATGCTGCAATTTTGGGAATAGCTCCATCTAGTGACCAGCAATGGGAAATATTATAAATTAGAATCTAATTTATAATATTTCCTGACTTGTGAAAAAAAATAAAAAAATTTGAACAATGTTTAATCACCTACACACTAAATGTTTAATTAAAAAAAAACAAACATGTTTTGCTGGCAACACATTCCCTTTAAACATACGCCTGTCTGGTGCATTTTATCTTGTTCTTTGTCTTTTACTTTTCTCTTTCTGTTTTATCCATGCCGAACGGTGCCTACTCCTGCCTACCCCTGCCTACCCCCTCCTACCCACTAATCCTATGAACAGTAGGTACCTGGATTACTCCTGGTAGTAAATTCTAGCAGACTCCACGAGAGTTGTCGGTGATTTTAGGATGTTGGTTCTCAACGAAATAACAGCCTATCAGATGTAATGTTAGGAATATTTTATGAGAACGCGTGATATTTGCTGTATATGCGCCTGTGTACTCTTGATAACTTGCATCATGGTATGACAAATTTGAGATATGTATCTACCCCCCTTACTGTGTATTCCCTTTTTTTCCCTTTCTGTACCCACTTCGCATATGTTATGAAAAGCTTTAAAATAAAGAATTTATAAAAAGAACTCAGTGTGAACATAGCCTTACATTGCTGGAGGTATTTGCATACCCATTTCATAGATTGTCTACCTCTACCTAAATCTTATATCCCTCTGGACTTTTTTGAATTCGTTATCCCTAATTTTAGTATTGCCATGTGGAAACGATGTAGTATGGTGGATCTTTCTCATATCCTTGAGAAGAATCAACTACTAGACTTTCTTTGTTTGAGGTCCAAATACTCCTTGCCTATGAGTGATATGTATAAATACTTCCAAATTAGACATATTATGACGAGTCATAATAACTTGGACTCGCTCTTCAACCTTAAATTACTTAGCTGGTTGAATAAGGGGTCTAAAGGCCTTAAGTATATATATGACTTAATCGATACTCAAGCTTCTTTCGTTAGAACTTATCCTATTAAAATGTGGGAAAGGGACTTAGGGACAACATTTGAGGACAGGGAGTGTCTCAAGGCTTTCAAATTACTGCATACCTCCTTATTATGTTCTTCTCATGTGGAGGCTGCGGTTAAAACGGTTTTACGGTGGTATTACACACCAGAACGTCTTCAGCTGATGTTCCCGCTTACCACATCCCAATGTTGGAGGAGTTGTGGTTCTAAAGGTACGTTGTTACATATATTATGGGACTGTACTATTATCCAGGATTACTGGAAGTAAGTATTTGACCTCTTAGAAGAACTGATTGGGACTCGGATCCCCATGTCTTCGCATTTAGCCTTACTTTTCCTTCAGATGGATAATGTCCCTCCACAGTGTAGGATATTAGTATGTAAGCTTTTGGTAATGGCTAAATTGGTTCTAACTCATTATTGGAAATCTACTAAGGTTCCACCATTGCCTGAGCTGATATCGCTGATTAATATGTCTTATGTCTATGAAAAGATTATTGCGTATGGTCATTTTACTTATGATACCTTTGCTAAGAGATGGAATGCGTCTGTTCATAGGTTCGTACTGCACTTCCACATGATGGGTGGTTCACTTTCTCTATCTTGTGAATATCCTACTGACTTCTCACATTGATATGTAACGCTGGTTTTGCATTTGATTTGTTCTGTTTATGTTTGTACTGCTGTTCATGTGCAAATGTTTGTATTATTTCATGACGCTACTATCATGGTATGCTTATATTGTAACTGGTAAACCTGTTAATACCTGATATATGACCTGTATCGCTTTATGTCGATTTATGAATATGCACATTTCTTTGTATGTTCATATGTTTTGTAAAAACTCAATAAAAATTACTGAAACAAAAAAGTGATCAAAAAGTCACATTTACTCCAAAATGGTACCGATAAAAACTACAAGTCGTCCCGCAAAAAAAAACAAAAAAACCTCATACAACTGCATCGGTTCAAAAAATACAAAAGTTATGGCTCTTCAAATATGGAAACACAAAAACAAATAATTTTGTAAAAAAAAAGTGTTTTCACTGTGTAAAAGTAGTAAAGCATACAAAATCTATATAAATTTGGTATCGTTGCAATCGCAACAACCCGATGAATAAAGTTATTATGTTATTTATACCACACGGTAAGCGGCGTAAATTTAGCACGCAAAAAAGTGTGGCAAAATGTCAGTTTTTTTCTATCCCCCCCCCAAAAAAAGTTCATAAAAGTTAATCAATAAATTTTATGTACTTCAAAATGGTACTATTAAAAATTACAACTTGTCCCGCAAAAAACAAGACCTTATACAGCTATGTCGGCGCAAAAATAAAAAAGTTATAGCTCTTTGAATGAGACTATGGTAAAACGTAAAAAATGGCTTGGTCATTAACCCCTTAAGGACGCAGCCTAGTTTTGGCCTTAAGGCTCAGAGCCCATTTTTCAAATCTGACATATTTCACTTTATGTACTAATAACGTCGGAATGCTTAAACCTAACCAAGCGATTCTGAGATTGTTTTCTTGTGACACATTGGGATTCATGTTCGTGGTAAAATTTGGTCGATATATTCAGTGTTTATTGGTGAAAAATTGCAAAATTTAGAGAAAATTTTGAAAAAATTTCATTTTTCAGAATTTAAATGCATCTGCTTGTAAAACAGACGGCTATACCACCCAAAATAGTTACTAGTTCACATTTCCCATATGTCTACTTTAGATTGGCATCATTTTTTGAACATTCTTTTATTTTTCTTGGACGTTACAAGGCTTAGAACATAAACAGCAATTTCTCATATTTGGAAGAAAATTTCAAAAGCCTTTTTTTTATGGTACCTCTTGAGTTCTGAAGTGGCTTTGCGGGGCCTATGTATTAGAAACCCTGATAAAACACCCCATTTTAAAAACTAGACCCCTCAAAGTATTCAAAACAACATTTAGAAAGTTTTTTAACCCTTCAGGCATTTCACAGGAATTAAAGCAAAGTGGAGGTGAAATTTGCAAATTTCATTTTTCTTGCTGAATTTCAATTTTATTCATTTTTTTCTGTAACACAGAAGGTTTTACCAGAGAAACACTACTAAATATGTATTGTCCAGATTCTGCAGTTTTTAGAAATGTCCCACATGTGGCCCTACTGCGCTCGTGGACTAAAACACAAGCCCTAGAAGCAAAGAAGCACCTAGTGCATTTTGAGTCCTCTTTTTTATTAGAATATATTTTAGGCAGCATGCCAGGTTTGAAGAGGTGTTGAGGTGCCAAAACAGTAGGAATCCCCCAATAGTGACCCCATTTTGGAAACTACACCCCTTAAGGAATTCATTTATGGTTGTTGTTAGCATTTTGACCGCACAGTTTTTTCACAGCACGTATTTGAATTGGGCTGTGAAATGAAAAAAATGTCATTTTTTCCAATAAAATGTCATTTGTGATCAAAATTTCTTATTTTCACAGGGAACAAAATACCCCATTTTGTTGCCCAATTTGTCCTTAGTGTGGCAATACCCCATTTGTGGTGATAAACTGCCGTTTGGGCCCATGGGAGGGCTCAGAAGGAAAGGAGCGCTATATGTTTGTTGGAGTCCAGATTTTGCTGGATTGGTTTTCGAGTGCCATGTCGCATTTGCAGAGCCTCAGAGGTATCAAAGCAATGGAAACCCACCAAAACTGACCACATTTTGGAAACTACACCCCTCAAGGAATTCATTTATGGCTGTTGTTAGCATTTTGACCACACAGTTTTTTCACAGCACCTATTTCAATTGGGCTGTGACATTAAAAAAATGATATTTTTTCCAATAAGATGTAATTTTTTATCAAAATTTCTTATTTTCACAGGGAACAAAATACTCAATTTTGTTTCCCAATTTGTCCTGAGTGCGGCAATACCCCATTTGTGGTGATAAACTGCCGTTTGGGCCCATGGGAGGGCTCAGAAGGAAAGGAGCGCTGTGTGTTCTTTGGAGTCCAGATTTTGCTGGATTGGTTTTCGGGTGCCATGTCGCATTTGCAGAGCCCCAGAGGTATCAAAGCAATAGAAACCAACCACAAATGACCCCATTTTGGAAACTACACCCCTCAAGGAATTCATTTATGGGTGTTGTGACCATTTTGACCCCATAGTTTTTTCACAGAACTTATTTGAATTGGGCTGGGAATGAAAACAAAATTATTTTTTTCAAATAATATGTAGTTTTGGCTGAGAATTTCTTATTTTCACAAGAAACAAAATACCCCATTCTGTTGCGCAATTTGTTCTGAGTGCCGCAATACCCCATTTGTTGTGATAAACTGCCGTTTGGGCCCATGGGAGGGCTCAGAAGGAAAGGACCACCATTTGGCCTACTGGGGATTTTCTAGTGCGAAGTCATGTATGCAGAAGCCCCTGAGGTACCAGTACAGCTGAAACCCGCAAGAAGTGACCCCGTTTTAAAAACTACACCCTTAAGGCATTCATCTAGAGGTGTAGTGAGCATTTTGACCGGAGACCTACACCCCATAAACTGTAATGTGGGTTCTCCAGGCTATGGCAATACCCTACATGTGGCTGTTATCAGCTGCCTGGGCACACAGCAGGGCTCAGAGGGGAAAGACGAGGGGGGATAAGCTGTGCGGAGTGCATCAGGGTAAGTAAAATTGGGGTAAATTATAAACCAAGGGATGTATGATAAATTTTAAAACACTCTTTCATACAGAGCTCTGGTTATTCGGGACACGTGTCACATTGATATATTGTGTCCTCCCTTATCGCCCTCTTATAGCAGACTTTGCACCTCTTTTGACTTTTTCCCTTCTTGCCAGTTTGGGGAACTTCTCCTGGAAAGTATTGCCCTTGTACGATGCGTGTGGCCCCGCTTCCAGAAGTACTGGGTGCCCCCCCTTCTTGGTCCCTAAAGATTAGGTTCTTGATAATCACCTGTTGAAATTCCAGGAAAGTTCCCCTCTGGCCTGTACATCGATGTAGCACGTACGCATTGTACAAAGCCATCTGTATGATGTGCATGGCCAGCTTCTTATACCACACCACATGGCGCTGTAGGGCTTCAAGATTTGATCTTACAAGTCCATCCCTCCCATGTACCTATTGTAGTCCAGGATGCAGTCTGGTTTGGGGGTGGCCTTTCCTTCATATATCCTAAACCTCTAGGTATACCCTGATGCACTCTCGCAGCTTATACATCTTCACGCCATACCTTGCCCTCTTACCCGGCAGGTACTCGCGGAATTGAACCCTCCCTTTAAAATGTACCAGGGACTCATCAATAGAAATACACTTCTTGGGGTGTATGCTTGGGAAAACTGGGCACTGGAACGGTCTAATAGGGGTCTCCGTTTATACAAACAGTCAAAACTGGGGTCATCTCGGGGTGGGCACGGCTCATTATCAGTATAATGTAAGAAGCAAAGTATTGCCTCATTCATTTATTTTTTTAGCTTACAGTTCAGTTCTGAAGTTGCTTTGAGGGGCCCATATATTAGAAACCCCTATCAAACACCCCATTTTAGAAACTAGACCCCTCAAAGGTATTCACAACAGCATTTAGAAAGTTTATGAACCCTTTAGGTGTTTCACAGAAATTTAGAGCAAAGTAGAGGTGAAATTTACATATTATTTTTTTGTAAGAAAATCCTTTTTATACAATTTTTTTTTATAACACAAAAGGATTTATCAGAGAAATGCAACTTAATACGTATTGCCCAGATTCTGCAGTTTTGAGAAATATCCCACATGTGGCCCTAGTGCGGTAATGGACTGAAGCACCGGCCTCCGAAGCAAAGGAGCACCTAAAGAATTTTGAGGCCTCTTTTTTATTAGGCACCATGTCCGGTTTGAAGAGGTCTTGTGGTGCCAAAACATTGGGAACCCCCCAAAAGTGACCCCAATTTGGAAACTAGACCCCTTGAGGAATCCATTGTAGTTTTCTTTAGGTGCATGCAGCTTTTTGATCAGTTTTTATTCTATTTTTAGGTGGCGTGGTGACAAAAAACAGCAATTCTACTATTGTTTTTTTATTCTTTTTTTTTACAGCGTGCACCGTGCGCAATAAATGACATATTCACTTTATTCTGCGGGGCGATACGATTACGGCGATACCAGATGTTTATAGTTTTTTTTTATGTCTTATGGCGTTTGCACAATAAAATACGTTTTGTAAACAATCATTCACTTTTTGTGTTACCTTATTCTGAGAGCCAGAACTTTTTTATTTTTCAATCAATAAAGCCGTGCGAGGACTTATGTTTTGCGTAACGAACTGTAGTTTCGATCAGTACCATTTTTCGGTACATGCGACTTTTTGATCTCTTTTTATTCCATTTTTTGGGAGGTGAAGTGACCAAACAATTGTGATTCTGGGACGGTTTATTATTATTTTCTTTTACGGCGTTCACCGTGCGGGATAAATAACGAAATAATTTTGTAGTTCAGGCCGTTACGGACGCGGTGATACCAATTATGTATAGTTTATTTGTTTGTTTATATATTTTTATTAATAATAAATGACTGATAAGGGAAACGGGGATTTTTACTTTTAAATCTTTTATTTTCTTATTTTTACACATCTTTTTTTAACTTTTTTTTAACTTTATTACTTTGTCCCACTAGGGGACTTGAGGGCAGGAGGCCCTGATCGCTATTCTAATACACTGCACTACATGCGTAGTGCAGTGTATTAGAACTGTCAGCTACTCACTGACAGCAAGCATAGTGGGTCCTGACGTTGTCAGGACCCACTAGGCTTCCGTCTATGGCATAGCCGGACGCCATTGTTTGGTGTCCGGTTGCCATAGTCACCATCGCCGGTCGCTGTCGCGTAGCAGGCCGGCGATGGCAGCTTAACCCCTAAAAAGCCGCGATCTCTATAGAACGCGGCTTTTAAGGGGTTAATCAGCAGGGACACAGCGATCGTTCCCCGCTGTAGGAGCTGTGACAGCTGCTGAACAAGACAGCAGCTGTCACAGCTCCTGTATGTGTCGGGAGGACGGCCGAAATGGCCGTTACTCCCGAGACGTACTATTACGTCATGGAGCGCGAACGATACAGCTGCCATGACGTAATAGTACGTCAAGGAGCGGGAAGGGTTTAAAGAGGCTCTGTAACCAGATTTTGCAACCCCTATCTGCTATTGCAGCAGATAGGCGCTGCAATGTAGATTACAGTAACGTTTTTATTTTTAAAAAACTAGCATTTTTGGCCAAGTTATGACCATTTTTGTAGTTATGCAAATGAGGCTTGCAAAAGTCCAAGTGGGTGTGTTTAAAAGTAAAAGTCCAAGTGGGCGTGTATTATGTGCATACATCGGGGCGTTTTTAATACTTTTACTAGCTGGGCGCTCTGATGAGAAGTATCATCCACTTCTCTTCAGAACGCCCAGCTTCTGGCAGTGCAGATCTGTGACGTCACTCACAGGTCCTGCATCGTGTTGGACACATCGGCACCAGAGGTTTCAGTTGATTCTGCAGCAGCCTCGGCGTTAGCAGGTAAGTCAATGTAGCTACTTACCTGCAAACGCTGATGCTGCTGCAGAATCAACTGTAGCCTCAGGTGTCGATGTGTCCTCGCTCGTCTGACACGATGCAGGACCTGTGAGTGACGTCACAGCAGTGATCAGGCAGAAGCTGGGCGTTCTGAAGAGAAGTGGCTGATACTTCTCATCAGAACGCCCAGCTAGTAAAAGTATTAAAAACGCCCCGATGTACACACATAATACACGCCCACTTGGACTTTTACTTTTAAACACACCCACTTGGACTTTTGCAAGCCTCATTTGCATACCTACAAAAATGGTCATAACTTGGCCAAAAATGCTCGTTTTTTAAAAATAAAAACGTTACTGTAATCTACATTGCAGCGCCTATCTGCTGCAATAGCAGATAGGGGTTGCAAAATCTGGTGACAGAGCCTCTTTAAGGTCTAAAATAGGCTGGTCATTAAAGAGGCTCTGTCACCACATTATAAGTGCCCTATCTCCTACATAATGTGATCGGCGCTGTAATGTAGGTGACAGCAGTGCTTTTTATTTAGAAAAACGATCTATTTTAACCACGTTAGCAGCGATTTTAGCTTTATGCTAATTACTTTCGTAATGCCCAACTGGGCGTGTTTTTACTTTAGACCAAGTGGGCGTTGTACAGAGGAGTGTATGACGCTGACCAATCAGCGTCATACACTTCTCCCCATTCATTTACTCCGCGCATAGTGACACTGCGTTGTTCGCTATGTGCTGTCTTATACTGACATATTAACGTTACTGAAGTGTTTAGACAGTGAATAGACATTTCTTCCAGCCAGGACGGGATGTCTATTCACAATCCCGACACTTCGTTAACGTTTCTGTGGTACTTACAGCAGAGCAAGCATAATCTCGCGAGATCTCGCTGTAAATGACAGGTTACAGCGAGATTACGCTTTTCTCTGCTGTAAGTACCAAACAAACGTTAACGAAGTGCAGGGATTGTGAATAGACATCCCGTCCTGGCTGGAAAGAATGTCTATTCACTGTCTAAACACTTCAGTAACGTTAATATGTCAGCATAAGACAGCACATAGTGAACAACTCAGTGTCACTATGTGCGGAGTAAATGAATGGGGAGAAGTGTATGACGCTGATTGGTCACTGATTGGTCAGCGTCATACACTGCTCTGTACAACGCCCATTTGGTCTAAAGTAAAAACACGCCCATTTGGGCATTAAGAAAGTAATTAGCATAAAGCTAAAATCGCTCCTAACGTGGTAAAAATAGATTGTTTTCCTAAATAAAAAGCACTGCTGTCACCTACACTACCGTTCAAAAGTTTAGGGTCACTTAGAAATTTCCTTATTTTTGAAAGAAAAGCACAGTTTTTTTCAATGAAGATAACATTAAATTAATCAGAAATACACTCTATACATTGTTAATGTGGTAAATGACTATTCTAGCTGCAAACGTCTGGTTTTTAATGCAATATCTACATAGGTGTATAGAGGCCCATTTCCAGCAACCATCACTCCAGTGTTCTAATGGTACATTGTGTTTGCTAACTGTGTTAGAAGGCTAATGGATGATTAGAAAACACTTGAAAACCCTTGTGCAATTATATTAGCACCGCTGTAAACAGTTTTGCTGTTTAGAGGAGCTATAAAACTGACCTTCCTTTGAGCTAGTTGAGAATCTGGAGCATTACATTTGTGGGTTCGATTAAACTCTCCAAATGGCTAGAAAAACAGAGCTTTCATGTGAAACTCGACAGTCTATTCTTGTTCTTAGAAATGAAGGCTATTCCATGCGAGAAATTGCCAAGAAACTGAAGATTTCCTACAACGGTGTGTACTACTCCCTTCAGAGGACAGCACAAACAGGCTCTAACCAGAGTAGAAAGAGAAGTGGGAGGCCCCGCTGCACAACTGAGCAACAAGACAAGTACATTAGAGTCTCTAGTTTGAGAAATAGACGCCTCACAGGTCCTCGACTGGCAGCTTCATTAAATAGCACCCGCAAAACGCCAGTGTCAACGTCTACAGTGAAGAGGCGACTCTGGGATGCTGGCCTTCAGGGCAGAGTGGCAAAGAAAAAGCCATATCTGAGACTGGCTGATAAAAAGAAAAGATTAATATGGGCAAAAGCACACAGACATTGGACAGAGGAAGATTGGAAAAAAGTGTTATGGACAGACGAATCGAAGTTTGAGGTGTTTGGATCACACAGAAGAACAATTGTGAGACTCAGAACAACTGAAAAGATGCTGGAAGTGTGCCTGACGCCATCTGTCAAACATGGTGGAGGTAATGTGATGGTCTGGGGTTGCTTTGGTGCTGGTAAAGTGGGAGATTTGTACAAGGTAAAAGGGATTTTGAATAAGGTAGGCTATCACTCCATTTTGCAACGCCATGCCATACTCTGTGGACAGCGCTTGATTGGAGCCAATTTCATCCTACAACAGGACAATGACCCAAAGCAAACCTCCAAATTATGCAAGAACTATTTAGGTAAGAAGCAGGCAGCTGGTATTCTATCTGTAATGGAGTCGCCAGCGCAGTCACCAGATCTCAACCCCATAGAGCTGTGGTGGGAGCAGCTTGACCGTATGGTACGCAAGAAGTGCCCATCAAGCCAATCCAACTTGTGGGAGGGCTTTCTGGAAGCATGGGGTGAAATTTCTCCCGATTACCTCAGCAAATTAACAGCTAGAATGCCAAAGGTCTGCAATGCTGTAATTGCTGCAAACGGAGCATTCTTTGATGAAAGCAAAGTTTGGAGGAGAAAATTATTATTTCAAATAAAAATCATTATTTCTAACCTTGTCAATGTCTTGACTATATTTTCTAGTCATTTTGCAACTCATTTGATAAATATAAGTGTGAGTTTTCAAAATTGTATGGGTGACCCCAAACTTTTGAACGGTAGTGTACATTACAGCGCCCATCTCCTTATGTAGGAGATAGGGCACTTATAATGTGGTGACAGTCTCTTTAAGGGGTTAAAGGCTATGTACACATTTGAAATCATTGTTTTGTTGTTTTTTAATAAAAATATCTATCCGTGTCATTGGTGCAACTTTCAAAATACATTTTATTAAAAATAATTTTAACTTTTTGAGATACAGCTGCTTTGTATTCCGTATACAGAGCAGCTGTATCTAGCGCTGAAACCTGTATCTTTCTGGTATGCGGGGCTGATGGGTTCAGTGTCAGTGGGTCCTTTGTGTCTCTGACACGCAGGATTGAGCCGCTATCGATCACATCTAAGTTCATAACTTAAATGTGATAGACAACAGGTGGATCCTGACCCGCTGTCACTAAACACATAAGTCCCGCGGACCTGATGGATTCAGGTCCTAGCGCATGATACAGCTGCTCTGTATACAGAATACAAAGCAGCTGTGTCTCAAAAAGTACCGCAGATCAATTTCCATACGTCATTTCTGCAGGTTCTTTGCTGCTGTAAGCACCGCCGTTTATATCGCTTACACCACGTGGAAGCCATATAAAGTGCCACAGGGTGCAGATTTGTTGCATAAATTTATGCAACTGAAAATCCATTTCATACATCTGAATGGGGTTGTTTATGCAGCATACACATGGATTTCTGCATGTTACATTTAAATTAATGAGACAGTCGCAGAAGTTTCTACGACACATATGCCTCGTGTAAATATAGCCTAACAACTGCAAAATCAGAAGCAGTTTGCTGATGAGTTAGAGTCAGAGACTGCGTTCCCAGGGTATTAGCCACGACTATATTCAGGAGGCTAAGTTACTGAAAGATTTATGGTGTGTATAAGATTTTACTTGTTTACTAATAGTTTGGAAATAATCGCTTCCATCCCCTTTTCCCAATTTTCCTCATTAAGATAACTTAACAGAAAGCTAACAATTACCCCAGGGCTGACTGCAGCAATTTTGGGGCCAGTTTCCTCTTTGTACAGTGGGTTCTTACCTCCCACCCTCCTCACTGTATAAACTAACCATAGTTAATGGATTTAACCCCCTGGCTTTACCACTATTTCATATGTAAAACCGCTTACATTACAATGTTAACAACTTATTTTCAACTTATGATTCTGGGAAAGAAATATGTAAAATTTAAAAGTGAACAGTTAACCTTTGATCAATAGGCATTTAGGTAATGAGTACAAATATAAAAAAATGAATTTAGATTTTTGTTTTTTAAAAATGTTTATTATAATCTTTTAGCAAAAACTCATATTAAAAGGTAACAGCGGATTATGAAACATGATATAGTATGCTCCCCTGGTGCCCGCTTCCCCATCCACTGCCCGGCCTCAAGCTGCAATATTAAATCCAACCCCCAAAGACCATTAGGACATTTTTGTTGGCTTACTTGACTCTTCCTCCTTTACCTTCCTTTTTTCACCTCCCCTCTTCATTTACCTTTATGACCCACTTCCATTCATTCCCTCATGTGTAAAATAAGCTTCTCATAAAGCTATAACCTAACACTACAGGCAAAGCTAATTCACTGAGTTATACCAAGTGCAGACCTGAGGGGACTGTGCATGATTAATCCTTTTTGTGTTCTGAGGAACGTAGAAAAAATACTCCAACCTCGGAGCCATACACCGTGGGTCTGCTCCGGAGGCTTGCTCAGTGTGTCGAGACCAGGGTGAATTCACCTGATAGGCATCAAAGTTGAGTTGTACCGACGATCCCGCACAACATCATCAGGTGAGTCTATCTAGATCCACTTGCACATATCAATTCTTTCAAAGTACGTTATCACCTTGGAGGAGCGCCATCTCTCTCTTTTCTTTTTTGTTTTTTTCCACATATTGAGCCTTTTTGTGTTCTGTGAATCCCTGTGTCATGTACCGTACTCTCAGGCCTCAGATATAACACAGTGTATCCGTTTTTACTGGAGTGTTCCTTTATCCCACAATAAAATTGGAAAAAATAACTTGGGTCCCTTCAGTGCCTATTAAACCCCTAAAGAGTTTTCCAGTTAGAAGAAATCTATGGCCTACCCTCAGGATCAGCCATTAATAACTGATCGGCGGGGGTTCAACTCACAGCAACCCCGCAGATCAGCTGATTTGAAGGGGTGGCGGTGCTCATACAGGCGCGCTTCCCCTTCATTCCTGTCACTGCTCGTACTGTGAATCGCTGACAAACTTGAAGCGGCGGTTCACAGTATTGCAGCTGTCACAACTGTGGGGTATGTGGACCCACTAGGCCGCTCCACCATAGCGGAGTAGCAGCTGGCCAAGTGAGAGTCAATAATAGTCTTTAGGACAAGAGTACCTGGATAGATAACTTGTGCCGGACTATCGGAAGCTGGCTTGTGCCGGACTATCAGGAGCTGACTTGTGCGAGACAACAAGACTTGTCTAGGATACAGGACATGGGTAGTGAAGTCATCTTGGACACTGGACTTGGCAAGGACACCAGACACGGGTGGTGAATGTATCTCTGACACTTGACTTGCCACAGATACTGGAATACGGGATACAGCTAGGGAACCTTTGTAGACAAACACTAGGTTAGACACAACATTGCTTAGGCAATGAGGAAGTTGGCAGAGTTCCTTTTAAAGTCCAGGGTGTGCTGGGATAGGTTGGGGGTCAATATTCCCAGTGCGCGTGCTTGTCCTTTAAGAACGGGGGCACGCGTGCGCACGGTAAGCGCACAGAGAGGCGGAGAGAGAAGAGTGCACCAGCATCCCAGAGCAGGAAGACGCCAACGCAGAGAACAATGAGGCTGGCGGCCGTTGGGGCGAGTAAGACCA
The DNA here is from genome assembly GCF_050947455.1 of Rhinoderma darwinii. NCBI lineage: Eukaryota > Metazoa > Chordata > Amphibia > Anura > Rhinodermatidae > Rhinoderma > Rhinoderma darwinii. Next base: position 75,357,532 of record NC_134688.1, on the reverse strand, counting down.
GCGGCCGCCGGCGCTACAACAGCCTTCTCCCATTCAAATGAATGGGAGAATCCTGCAATAATGTGAATCACCACTACAAGTGTGTCGACAATTCACAGTACGAGCAGTGACCGTAATGAAGGGGGAGCAGCACTCACATGAGTGCCGAAGACCCTTCAAATCAGCTCATCGGCGAGGGTTCTGAGAGTTGGACCCTCTCCAATCAGATATTGATGGATCAATTTCTTCTAACTGCAAAACCCCTTTAAATAATATTGCATATTTTGGCCTCCAGGACCAGTAAAATTGTTTCCCCCTCTGCAATCGGTTTAGTATAAGTTTTATTATTTTCAATCAATGGAGCCATGTGAGGTCTTGTTTTTTGCAAGAAAAGCTGTACATTTTAAAAAAAAAAAAATACATTTTTGTGGAAAAGGTGTGTAGCATTCAATATATTTTATGAGGAAAATGCAATTTTTAAAAAAACAAAACCCAATGTTATCCACAAGGTCATTCATCAGTCATCATGCATGCGTTTTTTATTCTAGGAGTTATTATGGATGTGGGGGATACCTCTGTTATTCATCCTGGATGTGACATAGTTACATAAATAAATTTATAACTCTGCGTTACTATTCCCGTTGACAACAGGGCATGTCCCTCTACAGTCTGATGCTGTCCGCACTGATTGGACAGTGTCTGAGTGTGTAAAGACACACCCTATGGACAATGGGAATAATAACATCCAGTTAATTTATTAATACAATTCCAGGAGGAATAATGGAGGAGCAGCACAGCACAGAGATCTAAGAAACAATGTTCCAGGATTGTTATTTACTAAAACAGACATGTCCTGAGAGCTGACAGGTCCCCTTTAAGGGTCAAAGGGCAGATAGGGCAAGGAAAGGTTATACTGAGAGATTAAAAATTATTTGATTATGTTACTGGGTTTTTCTTTTTTGCCACATTATGCGTATCTTTAGGTATAAAATGGATTTTTTTTAACATGTGAGGTTTTGTTTTTTTAAACATTTTTTTAAAATTGTACTAAGGGACAAGGTAGAAACACAAAAGAAAGAACACAAGAAAAAATTAGTGTAGGAAAATTCTCAGCTAATTGGAATTATATCGACTGTCAGCTTTTGAATACTTTGAAAAATCGGAAATACATTTCCCCAAATCACTTTATTCCTTGATCTTGGTGCACATCTGCATTGTAAGCCTCCGCCTGAGGTTCCGTCCAGATTTCCGTCACTTTTGACAGCAGGAACAGCGCAGCATGCAGCGCTATTCCTGCATTAAAAAAATAGAGACCTTGACAACAACACCTACACACCCCGGTATACATCAGTGGGGCCCACCGGATGCCATTTGTATTTGTCACACCATGGATCCAGCACATAGGGCAGATGTGAGCAGAGCCTAAAAAGAATAAATATAACAATATTGCTGTGTGTAATACAAAAGACTGTGTGTGCAATAAGTAAAGCAGCCACAGGGTGGCACACTAAACTAAACAATAATTATGGTTTAGCAAGTGGATTTATTTTTATTTTTATATATTTTTTTATATAGAACTTTTACAGTTAGCCAATAAAGGTATCATACCTACTATACTTTTGTCTTTTTTGACACAGAAGTATTTAACATTGCAAGTGGAAGTTTGAAAGCATTAAATGTTTCACTGTTAGGGCATGACCACACATGGCGGAATTCCTCCGCAACTGTCCGCATCAATGCCGCACAGAATCTGCATTGCAGATTCTGCAGCGGATCTGCACAAAATGTGCAGAAAATTGATGCGGACTGGCCGCTGCGGACTGCAGGAAAAGTGCTTCTCTTCTCCCTATTCAGTGCAGGATAGAGAGAAGGGATAGCACTTTCCCTAGTGAAAGTCAAAGAAATTCATACTTACCGCCCGTTGTCTTGGTGACGCGTCCCTCTTTCGGCATCCGGCCCGACCTCCCTGGATGACGCTCCAGTCCATGTGACCGCTGCAGCCTGTGCTTGGCCTGTGATTGGCTGCAGCCGTCACTTACACTGAAACGTCATCCTGGGAGGCCGGACTGGAGACAGACGCAGGGAGTTCTCGGTAAGTATGAACTTATATTTTTTTTTACAGATACATGTATATTGAGATCGGTAGTCACTGTCCCGGGTGCAGAAACAGTTACTGCCGATCGCGTAACTCTTTCAGCACCCTGGACAGTGACTATCCCCTGACGTCGCCTAGCAACGCTCCCGTCATTACGGGAGCCCCATTGACTTCCTCAGTCTGGCTGTAGACCTAGAAATACATAGGTCCAGCCAGAATGAAGAAATGTCATGGTAGTAAAAACAATACGCTCCGCAGCACACATAAGATCTGCGGACTTCATTGCGGAATTTTGACTCTCCATTGAAGTCAATGGAGAAATTCCGCCATGAGTCCGCAACCAGTCCGCCACTGCTCCGCAACAGACAGAGCATGCTGCGGACACCAAATTCCGCTCCGCAGCCTATGCTCCGCAGCGGAATTGTACGCATCGTGTAAACGAACACTGCTAAATTAAAGTGAAAGTCAATGGAGAAACGGCTCCGCTGCGGATTAACGCTGCGGAGTGTCCGCAGCGGAATTTAAGTGAAATTCCGCTATGTGTGAACCCGCCCTTAGGGTATGTTCACAGAGTAGACTAAAAACGTCTGAAAATACGGAGCTGTTTTCAAGGGATAACAGCTCCTGATTTTCAGATGTTTTTGAAGCCACTCGCGATTTTCACTGCGTTTTTTACGGCCATTTTTGGAGTTTTTTTCAATAGTCTATGAAAAACAGCTCCAAAAACGTCCCAAGAAGTGACCTGCACTTCTTTTTCAAGGCCGTTTTTTTATGTGGCCGTTTTTCAAAACGGTCGCGTAAAAAAAACCGACCCATCGGAACAGAATGCCGTTTTTCATACCCTTCAGCTGCCCATATACATTAGATGACAGGCGGCCGAATCCAGCAATTTCTGCAGAACCGGCCGGTTATTTAATGAGTATGGTGGGTACAGGCATGTTGGATTTCAACATGCTGATTCCACCGCAAAAAAACACAACATCTGCTATGTGTTACGGGTTTTACCTCCCCATTGAATTCAACGGGGAAAGCCTGCAACAAATAAGCAGCGATTACGCAAATACAATCGACATGCTGATGAAAAAATCGCACCGCATGTCAAGTTTTAAGTGTTTTTTCCGCTCAGCATTTGTTTAAATCTCATCCACTCATCTGCTACTGTATTATGCTGCGGGTTTTCCGCAACTTAATCCATTTTGCGGAAAATCCACAGTAAACGCCCCGATGTAACACACATAATACACGCCCAGTTGGACTTTTACTTTAAACACGCCCAGTTGGACTTTAGCAAGCCTCATTTACATAAATACAAAAATGGTCATAACTTGGCCAAAAATGCTCGTTTTTTAAAAATAAAAACGTTACTGTAATCTACATTGCAGCGCCGATCTGCTGCAATAGCAGATAGGGGTTGCAAAATCTGGTGACAGAGCCTCTTTAACTTCAGTGGGCTGTGACTGGCCAGCCTATTCATTTAAAGAGACTCTGTCACCACATTATAAGTGCCCTGTCTCCTACATAAGGAGATGGGCGCTGTAATGTCGGTGACAGTAATGTTTTTTATTAAAAAAAAAGATCTTTTTTCACAACGTTAGGAGCGATTTTGGTTTATGCTAATGAGCTTTCTTAATGCCCAAGTGGGCGTACTTTTACTTTCGACCAAGTGGGCGTTGTACAGAGGAGTGCATGACGCTGACCAATCGGCATCATGCACTCCTCTCCATTCATTTACACTGCACTAGCGATATAGATATATCGCTATGTGCAGCCTCATACACAAACCCTAACATTACTACAGTGTCCTGATAATGAATACACATGACCATCCAGCCTGGACGTCATGTGTACTCAGAATCCTGACACTTCTGAATCTTTTCTGTGAGATTCCGGCAAGTGAAACCAAATCTCGCGAGATCACGGAGCTAAACGAGATTTGGTTTCACTTGCCGGAATCTCACAAAAAAAGATTCAGAAGTGTCAGGATTCTGAGTACACATGACGTCCAGGCATTGAGCCGGAAGCAGCGGAAGGAGTAACACAGTAAGGACAAGCTCCCCGTTGCCCGCGCTCGTACAGCATGTCAGAGGCATTTTTGTTAGAGCAGCTGCGAGCTGCTGCTGTGCACCACGGTCCCGGATGGCTGGAGGAGACCGTGGCTGCATTAGCGAGGATCCCGGACGCCGTGTTGCCACGTCAGGCCCGGCGTTCGGGGTCTGTTGCAGGGGACAGGCTCCCCTCCCCCGGCCCCCTTCCTAGCATGGCGGCGGGGGGGGAGTCGGCAACAACTGCTCCTGTCCGGAGCAGGCAGAGAGCGTTGCCGGGGGTGACGGCGACGCAGGCCGGGTCGACCCGTCCCTCCCGGCGGTCTCGACCTCCAGAGCGCCTCAGTCCTGAGACAGTCCCGCGGACACGTCGCAGAGGGAGCCCGATCTCGGACGCTGCAGGCCAGGCAGCTGGGGGGACCGCCCCTTCCCAGGCCCTGCGTCCTGGCAGGAATCCCAAGCCGCGACGGGGTCCGGCGGTGAGCAGGGAGTCGCAGGCCGGGCTCCCTGTCACCCCTCCACCATCGGATGGAAGATCTGGAGGACGAGGTACGGCCGCCCCACCTGGTGATGTTCCGGCCAGGGGGCAGGCCTCTTCAGGGTCATCGAGACGGACGCCTAGATCTGCAGCGACGTTGAGGCAACAGGTCCAGTCGGAAGTCTGGGTTCCATCGGTGGGGCGGCAGGTTGCCGGCCCATCAGTCAGCGCTTCATCATCTCCGATCCGAAGATGTCGGTGGGATGGCCAGTCGTCTGCGAGAGAGGAGCTGGAGGAAGGTGAACTGGACGTGTATCGTCGAGGTCAGGATGGTCCGGCTGACGGGAACACAGCGTCTGTGCGGCCCGGTGAGTGTGTAACTCCATCATTGTCGTATCCAGCGATTTTTATGTCGGGTGTCAGCGGGGGGGCTGCTAGCGTCGCATCGGTGGCCGGTAGTGGCGCGGGCGGGCGCGATGGCGCGGGTCTGGCAGATTTAGTGGGTTGCTTGAGGGAGCTGGTCGGGCGCCTAGATAGGGCGGCGGCGCCGGTAGTTTCGGAAGTGTCCCCGGCGGTAGTGTGGGAGGGCCCCAGGGACGTGGGATTGGTACAGGCACGGCCCGTGCTGGCGGTTAGTGAGGCGGTCGCGGTGTCGGTACAGACCGAGGCACAAAAGGATGGCGATCGGGTGCATATTGATGACCGTGCTCGGGGGGAGGTGTACGTTTGTTTCGAAGGTCCGTTGGGGGCGCATTTAAAGCAGGAGGTGCGCGAGCGGATCTGGAAGGACGAATATGTGGAGATTTTTTCTCTCTTGCCGCTCGCTAAATTTAATTTGGATAAGAGCAAGCGGGACGAGAGTAAAAAGGACGAGGAAGAGCGGCGGCGGTATAGGCTTATCCCGCAAACGTTCGTTAATTGGTCGCAGGCGTTCGCCATATTGGCTAGTGTGATAGGGGAAAAGGCGCCGGAAAATTGTTCGGCGTTGTTTTGTTATTTTGATGCCATTGGGGAGGCTCATAGGGCGTATGGGGGTCAGGCGTGGCTGCGGTACGATGAGCAATTCCGTCAGCGAAAAGCGGTTCGGCCGGCGATTCGGTGGGACCAGAAGGATATTGCTCTCTGGTTACGGGTTACGGCTCCGGTTAGGCAGTCCTTTCCCGGGAGCGCCGGCCAGGGAGGCCAGTCTAGTCAGGTTGGACAAAGCGGCGGGGGAAAGGCGGGTTTTTGCTGGCAATTTAATGAAGGCCAGTGTAAGTTCGGGGCCACGTGCAAGTTCAAGCACGTGTGTTCCGAGTGTAATGGGGCTTCACACGGGGCGGCAAAATGTCTGCGGAAAAAGAGGTCGGGAAACCAGCCCTCCGCGGCTGGTCAAGGGGGTGTCGCCGGTGAGGGTGGAAAAGATGGCCCCTTATCTAAATGAGTATCCGGATAGGGCGGCGGCTAAGTTGCTTTACGAAGGGTTTCGTGTTGGTTTTGTTATTCCTCCGCCTCCTTATGAGGTTCCGGTTACGCGGCGGAATTTAAAATCGGCTTACTTGCATGCAAAAGTCGTGTCGGAAAAGTTGTTAAAAGAAGTTTCGTTGGGCCGCATGTCGGGGCCGTTTGTTGAGTCGCCTGTAAAAGATTTAGTTGTGTCCCCGTTGAGTATTGTCCCTAAACGCGAGCCCGGAAAATTTCGTTTGATTCAACATTTATCGTATCCCAAGGGTTCGTCGGTAAATGACGGGATTGATCACGAGTTGTGCTCCGTAGTTTATACCTCATTCGATAAGGCGGTGGGGTTAGTGCGGGCTGCGGGTCCAGGTGCGCTGCTAGCAAAAACCGACATCGAGGCGGCGTTCAGGTTGTTGCCGGTTCATCCAGAAAGCCAACGGCTGTTGGATTGTTTTTGGAATGGGGCTTTTTACGTGGATCGGTGCCTTCCGATGGGGTGTTCCCTTTCTTGTGCATACTTCGAGGCGTTTAGTAGCTTCGTGGAGTGGGTAACGAGGGGAGTATCCGGGGTCGACTCGTTGATCCATTACTTAGATGATTTTTTGTGCGTTGGCCCGGGGGGTTCGCCGGTTTGCGGTAATTTGCTTCATGCACTACAGAAGGTGGCGAGGGATTTTGGGATTCCTTTGGCGCCAGAAAAAACGGAGGGCCCGGTAGCGACGATTTGTTTTTTGAGAATCGAAATAGACTCGGTGGCAATGGAGTGTCGTCTCCCTGCGGATAAGTTGGGTGCTTTGAGGCTGGAGGTACGGCGGGCTTGTAGAATGAAGAAAATGACGCTGCGGGAGCTTCAGTCGCTGCTGGGGAAGTTGAATTTCGCCTGCCGGATTATGCCGATGGGGAGGGTGTTTGGTAGGAGGTTGGCGGCGGCAACGGCGGGAGTGCGTGCGCCGCATCATTTTGTGCGGCTCAAGGAGGAGCACCGAGCTGATCTTCAGATTTGGGATGACTTCTTGGGCCAGTACAATGGTCGCTCGCTATGGATGGCCCCAGCGCAGGATACGAGTGATTTGAATATTTTTACGGATGCGGCTGGGGCGGGCGGTTTTGGAGCTTTATGGGGGAGGTCCGTGGTGCGCAGGTCAATGGCCGGCTAGCTGGGTGTCCAGTGGACTCACGCGGAATCTGACCCTGCTCGAGCTGTTTCCCATCGTGGTGGCGGCTACCATTTGGGGGGACAGGCTCAGGGATAAGAAGGTCCGTTTTTACTGCGACAACATGGGGGTGGTGCTTGCCATTAATAACATCACGGCGTCCTCTCCTCCGGTAGTTCAATTGTTGCGACATTTAGTGTTGGTGTGTTTGTCGTTGAACGCGTGGGTGGTGGCGGTGCATGTCCCGGGTGTACGGAATTGTATCGCTGATGCTCTTTCTCGCTCGCAGTGGGACCGGTTTCGGCAATTGGCACCGGGAGCGGAACGTCTCGGTTTGGCTTGTCCGGAACATCTTTGGGATCTAGTATCGGTCCCGTAGAACAACTGTTACAAAGGTCTTTGGCGCGCACGACGTGGAGTGCTTATGCTGCTTGTTGGAGGCAGTGGGAGGAGTGGGTAAGAGAGTTGGGTGACGTCAATACGGATAGAGACAGGTTGGTGGCACTTTTGTACTGGTTAGGGGACGCCTGGGAGGCGGGGTTTTCAGTGGCGAAGGTGAACCGGTTCATATCTGCGGTGGCGTTTGGGTTTAAGTTGCGGGGCTTTCAGGATGTATCGAAGGAATTTCTGGTATCGCAGGCTTTGAAGGGGTTGCGCCGAGGTAGGGTGGAGGCGGATAGTAGAAGGCCTGTGTCGTTTGCTTTGCTTAGCTCGTTGGGCGGTTCATTAGCATCGGTCTGTCGTTCTTCAGACGAAATGGATTTGTTTCGGTTAGCTTTTTCGTTAGCGTTCTTTGGGGCATTTAGAATAGGTGAGTTGGTGTCGCCAAGTACCAAACAGGCAGGGGGGCTGAGATCTGGGGAGGTGAGCCTATTCGCAGATCGGCTGGAGGTATGGTTGCGTCGGTCAAAAACTGACCAAGTAGGGAAGGGTAAACTGATAGTTTTGTTCGCCCTCCCGGGGTCGGTTATGTGCCCAGTAGAGTGCATGCGGGGTTTTACGCCAAAAAGGGGGTCTCCAGATTTGCCTTTGTTACGTCATGTGGACGGGTCGTTTTTGTCCAGGTTTCAGTTTGGAGCTGTATTTAAAAAATGTTTGACGGCGGTTGGTGCTGCGGCAGGCTCATATTCATCTCATTCCTTCAGGATTGGCGCAGCAACAGAAGCGGGGCGCTGGGGGTGGGATGATGAGGGGGTGCGGAGTATTGGTCGGTGGGAGTCCAACAGGTTTAAGTCCTATGTCCGCCCCCATATGTTATGATTTTTGTTGTTAACGCTTTAAAAATGTTATATGGTGGTGCCTAATTGTTTTTTCCGTTTCAGATTCGCCTCCGTGTTTGGTGTGGTTGATGGGTCATTCTTACGTGCACTGGGGGGCTTTGAGGGCGGACGTCCGCCCGGATGGTCGCCAGTTGCGCATTCCGCGACAGGATGCGGTTGTGCATTGGCTGGGATTTAGAGGTATGTCGTGAAGCAGGGTGTTGGCGGAATTCCAGACATATGCTCGGCTTGATAGGGTTCCGGAGGTCTTAGTGTTGCACGTGGGTGGGAATGACTTAGGAGTCCGCCCCTTTCGTGAGTTGGTGCGGGATATCAAACATGATATGTTGTGTTTGTGGGTATCTTATCCCAAGTTGGTGATAGTGTGGTCGGACATAGTCCCAAGAAAGCATTGGCGGTTAGCTAGATCTGTGGAGAGAGTCAATAAGGCTCGCATTAAAGTTAATCGGGCGGTGTCCCGTTTTGTGGCAAAAAACGGGGGCATTTACGTGAGGCATAGGGATTTGGAGTCAGGAGTGGGGAATTTCTGGAGGAGTGACGGGGTTCATCTGACCGAGGTTGGCATTGATCTTTGGAGCTTGGCGATAGCAGAAGGCATAGAAAGGGCGGTGGTGGTGTGGAGGAACTCACAGGCTTAAGGTGGTCAAGGCCTGTTTCGCTGTGGCGGGGGGAGTCCTTGAGGCCAGTCAGTACAAAATGGTGGGGGGGTCGCATCGGGGGTATGCGTCCCCCAAAAAAGGTACATGGTTGAAGACTTCATCGGGTGTTATCCCTTTGAAGTGGTCTTCTGGTAGAAGGTATATCACTTGAAGGCTTCATCGGGTGTTATCCCTTTGAAGTGGACTTCTAGTGGTCGGTATATCACTTGAGGGCTTCATCGGGTGTTATCCCCTTGAAGTGGACTTCTAGTGGTTGGAGTCATCTGCAGAGGTGAACGGTGCTTCCGAGCTGGTTTACGGCTGGAGGTAATTAGTGGTTTGCAGATGGCTAACTCGGTGTGTTCTTAAAAAAGGAATATCTGAAAGGGCTTCAAGGACTTCCTCTGCTCGGGTTAATGTTAACGTTAAATTGTTATTTACGTTTCTGACCCATGTTGGGTCATGTGAATTATTAGAAGGAATTCTCTGGTGGATTCCTAACTAGTTATCCGAAGGTTTCGGATTTAAATTGTTTTTATAAAACTGTAAAATTAATAAACGGCTGCTGTGGCCATTTCACATCCAACCTCGGTGTCACGTGTCTTTCCTAAAGGTGGGGGTGGGGGGATAGGATGGGGTAAAGGAAGGTTCGTTAACACACGACTCTACTTAGGCAGGTCATGAACAGATTCACTGTTTTTTTCCAGATTTTTTCTGGCTGCACAAAAGCAAAACACCTGCTTTGAATAGAGCAACCAATGGACCTACCGAGTGAGTCTCATGACAATATGGCCATAGCAAACAACAGATTTCAGCCTTCATTTTTTAACTTCACCAGCCAACAATGAGTTTTTCTCTGACACATGGAACGTCTAATATAGCAGTTATTGTTAGTACCATAGATTGGCACAAGTGCTGAAAAGCTTGTGGAGAGTTTGACATTGTATCAAAAATGTCATGATGGGTAAAAGTCAATGAAGAAGCATGCCTCTAATGCGTTCTCCTGGGGTTGTCCTGGGCTTGCCAAGAGATTCCACATTTTCGCAGGCCTGATGACGTGTGAAGAAATGCGCATATTAACCAACATTTATTCAGACATACAACAAATGATCAATGATGGCAGTGAGACAGGTCCTTCCTGTCTGCCGACATGGTGTCTTCATGTCCCTGTAACAAATTGCTACTGAGCTTCCTCAAAAATAAAACAGTGGTTAATATGATAGAGATGACTTGCAAATAAGTCGTCTGGACTTCTATAATTCAGCAGGTCACTTCTTAGGCCTTCTTCACACAGATATTTTCCGGTGTTTCATAATGCATAAAAAAAAAGGCTTCTAAAAACACAAGCAGTTTTTTTGTTTTATTTTCTACATGCTTTTTTTCTGTCATTTTTAAGGTCCTATAGAGAAGCCTGTAGAAAAAAAACGCCATATCCAAAGCATGCTGCGTTTGGAAAAAAAAAAAACACTGACCACTAAATTGCATAATAAAAACGCCACAAACCTAAAACACAGTTCTGTGTAGTGCATTTAATATTTTACTATCGACTTTAACCCCTTCCCTCTGCGGCCACTTTTGACCTTCCTGACAGAGCCTCATTCTTCAAATCTGACATGTGTGACTTTATGTGGTAATAACTTTGGAATGCTTTTACCTATACAAGTGATTCTGAGATTCTTTTCTCGTGACATATTGTACTTTATGTTAGTGAAAAAATGTAGTCGATAAATTCAATATTTATTTGTGAGAAACACCAAAATTTTGAGAAAATGTGCAAAAATTAGCATTTTTAAAAATTTTAATGTATCTGCTTATAAAACCGATAGTAATACAAAACAAAATAGTGACTAGTTACCATTTCCCATATGTTTACTTTATGTTTGCATAGTTTTTTGAACGTCCTTTTTATTTTTCCAGTACGTTACAAGGCTTAGAACTTTAGAAGCAATTTCTCACATTTTCAAGAAAATTTCAATAGGCCATTTTTTCATGGACCAGTTAAATTCTGAAGTGGTTTTGAGGGCACTATATATTAGAAATCCCCCATAAATCACCCTATTTTAAAAACTGCACCCCTCAATTTATTCAAAACAGCATTTAGAAAGCTTCTTAACCCTTTAGGCATTTCACAAGAATTAAAGCAAATTCGAGGTGAAATTTACAAATTTCATTTCTTTTGCAGAAATTCATTTTTGATTAATTTTTTTCTGTAACACAGAAGGTTTTACAAGAGAAACGCAACTGAATATTTATTGCCTAGATTCTGCAGTTTTTAGAAATATCCCACATGTGACCCTAGTGGACTGAAACACAGGCCTCAGAAGCAAAGAATCCGCTAGTGGATTTTGGGGCCTTCTTTTTATTAGAATATATTTTAGGCACCATGTCAGGTTTGAAGTCTAGTGATGCCAAAACAAAGGAAACACCCCAAAAAAGACCCCATTTTGGAAACTACACCCCACAAGGAATTCATCTAGGAGTGTAGTGAGCATTTAGAACCCACAGGTGTTTCATAGATTTTATTAGAATTTGGACGTGGAAATAAAAAATTTAAAATTTTTCCAATAAGATGTCGTTTTAGCTGAAAAAAAAATCTATTTCCACAAGGAATAAAGAAGAAAAAGCCCCCCAACATTTGTAAAGTGACTTCTCCAGAGTATGTAAATACCCCATATGTGGTCATAAACGGCTGTTTAGGCACACGGCATGGATTAGATGGGAAGGCACGCCATTTGGCTTTTGGAGCACAGATTTTGCTAGATTGGTTTCTCGGCACCATGTCGCATTTGCAAAGGCCCTGAGGTATCAGTACAGTGGAAATTACCCAAAAGTGACTCCATTTAGGAAACGACACCCCTTGAGGAATTCATCTAGGGGTGTTGTGAGTATTCTGACCCCACAGGTGTTTCATAGATTTTATTAGAATTGGGCAGTGAAAATAAAAATACCATTTTTTTTTTCAATAAAATGTAGCTTTAGCTCCAAATTTTTCATTTTCTCAACAAATAAAGGAGAAAAAGCACCCCAACATTTGTAAAGCAATTTTGCCAGAGTACGGCAATACCCCATATGTGGTCATAAACTGCTGTTTGGGCACACAGTAGGGCTTAGAAGGGAAGGAGCGCCATTTGGCTTTTGGAGTGCACTTGGGGTGTGTTTTTTTGCGGGATGAGCTGAGGTTTTTATTGGTACCATTTTTGGGTACTTGCGACATTTTTATCACTCTTTATCCTTTTTTTGGGGAGGCAAGGTGACCAAAAAAACCAGTAATTCTGTCATAGTTTTTTTTATACAGCGTTCACCACGCATCATAAATTACACGTTAACTTTATTCTGCGGGTCAGTATTATTCTGGCGATACCAAATTTATAGCACTTTTTTTTTTTGCTACTTTTTGCACAATAAAATGTATTTTGTAAAAATAATGTATTTTTTTCTGTCGCCATGTTGTAAGAACCATAACTTTTACATTTTTTAGTATATGGAGCTGTATGAGGGCTTGTTTTTTGCGAGACGAGCTATAGTTTTTATAGGTACCATTTTTGGATACATGCGAGTTTTTGATCACTTTTTATTTTAATTTTTGGACATAGTTACCAATAAACAGCAAATCTGGCAATGTTTTCATTTATTTTTTTCCGCCGTTCACCGCTTCGAATAAATAACATAATATTTTTATAGTTCAGGTCGTTATGGACGCAGCGACACAAAATATATATGGTTTATTTATTTTTTTCAATAATAAATGACTTGATAAGGGAAAAAGGGAGATTGGGTCTTATTTTATTACTTGAAACTTTTATTTTAGTTTTTACAACTTTTTAATTTTTTTATTTTTAGTCCCACTAGGGGACTTGAAAGCCCAACTGTTTGATTGCGGTTCTAATACATTGCACTACCTATGTGGTGCAATGTATTCGAACTGTCAGTTATTTACTGACAGCAGGCCAATCAGGCATCGCCTCCGGGCGGGGTATAATCGGCTTCCGTGATGGCAGACCAGGAGGCCATTGTTAGGCCTCCTGTTGCCATAGTAGCAGTTGGCAGCCCTGCCATCACATGGCAGGGCTGCCGATTTGCTACAAACTACTAAGATGCTAGCAATCGCTTTCGATCGCCTCATCTAAGGGGTTTATGGCAGGGATCGGAGCTAGCTCCGGTTCCTGTCGAACAGCGGGGTGTCCACTGTAACATACAGCAGACACCCACTGCTGATGATGCCGGCTCAGCTTTTGACCTAAAAGCTGATCCGGCGCCATCTTGCCGTTGGTACTGAAAGCCTTTAAGGCCCCACCTCCGAGCGGGGCATAGGAGGCTTCTGTAGCTGGCAGACCGGGAGGCTAGTATTAAGCCTCCGGTTGCTATTGCAGCCACCGGCAAACCAGCGATCAGATTTCTGGGGTGCCAGTGGCTAAAAACCCTCAGATGCTGCTATCTCTATTGAATGCAGCATCTGAGGGGTTAATCTGATGGATCGGAGGCGAGCTCCGGTCCTGGCCGTTACATCAGGGTGTCAGCTATAACATACAGCTGGCACTTGGCGGTGATGGTGCAGCGTGAGCTCCTTAACCTGCATGATCACCGCGACGTAATGGTACTGCGCTTTGCGGGGACCCCTGCCCGACAGCACCGTATATATACACTGCGTATGTCGGGAAGGGGTTAATGTAACATATGTACGCACTTAAAACTGCATTAAAATATGCCAAAAAAAACTGCAGTAAAACACCACTAAAAATGCTCAAAAACGCAGCAAATTGTTGTGTGTGAATCCAGCCTTAGGGAGTTTGTTATTTTAAACAAAAGTAAAAGCAGCTCAAATAGTCCACAAAGAAACTAAAATGTAAAACTTCCAAAAAAAGTCCCTGTTTTTTTTTTTCTTTGTCTGGTCCATTTGCTTATCAATTCTACTGCTGATTATAAGGAAAACTCAGCATGTGGCCAGGGTATGAAACACATGGGGTCCGATACGATTTATATGGTAATTGTGCACTATAAACTACTAGACTATTCAGAGACAGCAGGTTTTATGGCAGGGATCGGAGCTAGCTCCGGTTCCTGTCGTTACAGCGGGGTGTCCACTGTAACATACAGCAGACACCCACTGCTGATGATGCCGGCTCAGCTTCTGACCTAAAAGCTGATCCGGCGCCATCTTGCCGTTGGTACTGAAAGCCTTTTAGGCCCCACCTCCGAGCGGGGCATAGGAGGCTTCCGTAGCTGGAAGACCGGGAGGCTAGTATTAAGCCTCCGGTTGCTATTGCCAGGGCTATTGCCAGGGCCATCAGGGGGGTATTAGGGGTACTGATGTGAGGGGCCCGACCAAACCTAATTGAAAGGGGGGGCCCGGTAACTGCCGCGACTTGCCTTTGGTAGAAAAAAACAGGCCCCTGCAAAGGAGCCCGTTTTTTTCACCAAAAGAATGTCGTGAGCTGCGGGTCCCCCCCTCTCATGGGGGCCGTCAAACACCGCCGACCGATCGCGCGCACCCGCAAACTGCCGCGCGTGCGCACTCTCGAGCGTCCGCGAGCGCGCACCCGTGAACGCTTGCACTCGCGACAAACGTGGCGTTTTGCGCATGCAAAAGGTCCATAACAGCTCCGTGTGGCAGCAGCGTATCATGCGTGGCTGCGTGATTTTCGCGCAGCCGCCATCATTATGACACTCTGTTTGTATGTTTGTAGCACGTGGTGCATTTCTGTTTTCATTCATAGTTTATACTGCTGCAGAAGTGCTGGGCGTGATTTTCACGCACCCATTGACTTCAATGGGTGCGTGATGCGCGAACAATGCACAAATATAGGACATGTCGTGAGTTTTACGCAGCGGACACACGCTGCATGAAAATCACTGACAGTCTGCACGGCCCCATAGAGTAACATAGGTCCGTGCGAGGCGCGTGAAAATCACGCGTGTTGCACGGACGTATTACACGTTCGTCTGAATAAGCCCTAACAATAAGGCCCAGTTTACAGAGTTTTTGGGCCTTGATATTGACTCGGACACTGCGTCAGAATCAGCACCAAACAACTTCCAAAACCGTGTCTCATTGATTTAATCTGAAATCAATGGGAGCCAGTCGCGGAAAAAAGGAAAAGCAGAATGTCCTTTCTTGCCGCGGTTCTGCCTCTGACCTCCCATCGAAATCAATGGGAGGCAGAAAATGCATTTTTCGCTGCATTTTTTGTCTGCTGTCCTCAATCGCCGCGGGCAAAAAACGCGGCAAGATAGTGTGGGCAGGTCAAAATCTACCTCAAAATTCGGTGCGCGGTTCCAGGCGGTCGCGGGTGCGTGGGCGGGCGGTCGCAGCTACGTGCGTTCGCGGGTGCGTACTCACGGACGCGTGTGGTCGCGGGTGCGTGCGGTCGCGGGTGCGTGCTCGCGTGTGCGCACGCGCGGGAGTTTGTGAGTGCGCATGCGTGGGAGTTTGCGGGTGCGCGCGATCGGTGTTTGACGGCCCCCATGACGAGAGGGGGGCCCAGCAGCTCACGACATTCTTTTGGTGAGAAAAACGGGCCCCATTGCAGGGGCCTGTTTTTTTTACCTATCAAAGGCAAGTCGCGACAGTTGCCGGGCCCCCCTTTCAATTAGGTTTGGCCGGGCCCCTCACATCAGTACCCCTAATACCCCCCTGATGGCGGCCCTGGGTAGCATGATATAGTGCTGGATGGAGTACCGTTAACAGGCGGTGCCACGGTAGGGGGCCCAGAAAATTTAGCTGTATGGGGCGCCGAAATTCCTCATGGCGGCCCTGGCTATTGCAGCCACCGGCAAACCAGCGATCACGTTTCTGGGGTGCCAGTGGCTAAAAAACCCTCAGATGCTGCTATCTATTGAATGCAGCATCTGAGAGGTTAATCAGACGGATCGGAGGCTAGCTCCGGTCCTGGCCGTTACATCAGGGTGTCAGCTATAACTTACAGCTGGCACACGGCGGTGATGGTGCGGCGTGAGCTCCTTAACCTGCACAATCCCCACGACGTAATGGTACTGCACTTTGCGGGAACCCCTGCCCGACAGCGCCGTATATATACGGCGTATGACGGGAAGGGGTTAATGTAATATCTGTACGCACTTAAAACTGCATTAAAAAATGCCGCAAAAAAATGCAGTAAAACACCACTAAAAATGCTCAAAAACGCAGCAAATTGTTGTGTGTGAATCCAGCCTTAGGGAGTTTGTTATTTTAAACAAAAGTAAAAGCAGCTCAAATAGTCCACAAAGAAACTAAAATGTAAAACTTCCAAAAAAAGTCCCTGTTTTTTTTTTTCTTTGTCTGGTCCATTTGCTTATCAATTCTACTGCTGATTATAAGGAAAACTCAGCATGTGGCCAGGGTATGAAACACATGGGGTCCGATACGATTGATATGGTAATTGTGCCCTATAGACTACTAGACTAGAAATTGTGCCCTATAGACTACTAGACTAGAATCAGAGACAGCAGGGGGGGGGGGGGGGGTCCTTGTCCAGCACATTGTGACTGTCAGCCTCTCTGCTCCAGCCATTGACAGAATATAGGCAGAGGTGTGCGCAGGAGGGTTGTGTCAGTATATCATCAGCATCAGGGGCCGTATGTAGAGATATTCTCCCACAGCACGAATGCATCTAGGAGAGAAAACATCCATAATACGACATCCAATGGATCAGGCCACTATTCTTTTTTTTATTATTCATATAGAATCCAATAGAAGAAAAGTTATTTCTGCCTCCATATAAAAATTGAAGGCATACGGCAGTACAGTAAGGCCCTGTGCACTTCTATTATGGTTCTGTAAAATACAGAGCTGTAATGTGGCCGTGTGCAAGAGGCCTCTTTCTGATGATAACTTTCAAAGGGCAGCTGCTGGGAATTTAGAGGCTATGTAAACCTTTGAAAGCAATTTATTATTATTTTTTTAAAATAAAAAGGTCAGTGTGTTTTGTGCAACTTTATTATTCGTTTTTATTAAAAATTATTTTGACTTTTTGAGATATAGCTGCTTTGTATTCTGTATACAGAGCAGCTGTATCTTGCGCTGAAACCTGTATCCGCCAGGAATGCGGGACTGACGGTTCAGTGTCAGCGGGTCCTGCGTGTCTCTGACAGTTCATAACTTAGGGCCTGTTCACATCAACGTTGTCTTTCCATTGAGGGGTTCCGTCGGAGGTTTCCGTCAGGGGAACCCCTCAACGGAAAGGCAAACCAAAACCTTAGCTTCCATTTGCATCACCATTGATCTGAATGGTGACAGAACTTTGCTAATGGTTTCCGTTTGTCACTGTTGTGAAAGGGTTCCGTTGTTTTTGACAAAATCAATACCGCAGTCGACCTTTCCGTTGAGGGGTTCCCCCGATGGAAACCCTCAACGGAAAGACAACGCTGATGTGAACACAGCCTTAGATGTGATTGATTACAGTTGGATCCTGTGGATTCAGGTCTTAGCGAACGATACATCTGCTCTGTATACAGAATAGAGCAGCTGTATCTCAAAAAGTAAAAATTATTTTTAATAAAAACGAATTAGAAAGTTGCACAAAATGAATGATTAACCTTTTTATGAAAAAAAAAATTGCTTTCGAGTTTTTACATAGCCTTTAATTTTACCACATCTGCACTGCCCTTTTACCCAAATCGTTATTAGGCCACTTTCACAGTGTAGTATTCTGAGAAGTATTTTGCATCAGTATCTGGATGTCAAAACCCATGGGTCGGATACGCTGCGTAAAACTACGCAGCCTATCTGACCTAGAACCCGCAGCACACTCCGTCCGGAAAACCGCACCACATTTGGTGCAGTTTTTTGGACTGAATTTCCGTTGCGGAAAGCAGCAGCAGAAAAAACTCAAAAATGTTTATAATTACACCGGCCTTAGTCATGGCAACGCGTCCCTCCATTGACATGCAGTTCGGCATCCCGGGATAAAGCTGCAGCCCATGTGACCGCTCCAGCCTGTGATTAGTTGGAGTTTGCAGCGGAATGTTCATTTTAACCACACCTTGCAACATCTTAATACACCCTTATTTAGGCTGTGTTCACATGTGGCAGAAATATTGCAGTTTTTGGCGCCGTTTTAAAAAAAAAATTAACACAACGTGGTACAATTGCTGCTGAAATTTGATAAAAATGTATTATAAAATTGTATATAGCATTATATGAGTAATAACTTACATATTACAAACAACCAGGTCAAATCAGTCTTGTAATTATATTCACATGTTATCAGGCAAAGCCTATATGCTGCTTGACACCAATTCCATGCAATACTGATGACCAATAGTAGGTAATATCCTTTAGTCCCCAATACAGGTAATATCAGTGGATCCGGACCATGTCACAGCTTTGTTAGAAAAGCGGAGCATAATAATATAAAAGTCAATAAATTATAATACACAATGGTATCTGTCGTTAGTCCTCCTGGAGTTTCTGTAAAATGAGTTTTAACTGCTCCTGGACTGTTTCACAGAAATCACAAGTCTCATTGGTTATATCCCAGGTCATATTGGTGATTATCGTGGTTAAACATTCATGAGCTAAACTCAGATCTTGATCAAACCTCCGGTCGTCTGTCTGGAGGGCCATATGTGTGCAGATGTTTCTAAACTCTATGCTGTCCTGAAAAAAAAAAGAAATCGTATATTATGTCAAGGGATGATTCACTTTTTTGCATAATCTAATCATAGATTCTTTCTAGCCACATACATCATATTTTATACTCAACATTTGTCATTTATGAGCATCAGCAATATAATAAAAGCGCAGGACGCCACAGGGAAAATCCTATCAAAGGACATGGGCTATTTTAGGAAACCTGTGTCTGATAGGCCATAAGAAGCAGCCTGTATTCTGTTAACAGATGCTGCTGCTCTGCTTTATTATAAAAACTTCCTTGCTCAAAAAGGAGCCAGCACAGTGAAATTAAATTCCCCTCCGCTTTTTCCCTAGTGTCAACAACAGAGTACACGTGTGCCCAACCTGCTGATCACCAGCTCCCTGCACAGCGTGTGGACGAGAGCGCTGTTTTACAAGAAAAAATTGTGCCTAACTAGTGGTGAGAAGGCAATTTCATCCCGAATAGTAAGCTCGCCCTAGTCATTTGATTTTGTACATCCTCCACTACTAGCGTTACTCTCTTAGCTTAAAGGACGGGTGTCGCGAAAAAAAAAAAATGTATATAAATTTGCTTTTAGTGTTTTATTAAAAAATGTTTTATTTATTTGTGTGTTTGTGTTTTACTTTTTTTTATTTTGTAACTTTTTCTTGTCTATGGGGGCTGCCATTTTTTTTTCCATCTCTGTATGTGTCAATTAACGACACATACAGACATGGAATACGGCACATACAGCCCCATAGTGAATGCGAACGGGACCCGTTCCATCCACTATGCTGTACGCCGTCTGTGTGGGAACGTCCAAATTGAAGGTCTTCGGCCGAGCGACGTCCGGCGCCATTTTCTTGTGGACCGGAAGCCGCGGCCGGACAGTAAGATTACTACTTCCGGTCACGGCTTTCGGACTTGTGTTCTCTAGCAAGCACAGCGGAGCGGAGGGAGCAGACGGAGCGGACGGACCGGAGGGAACGGCGGCGGCAGGAGCAGGTAAGTTATTTCTGTGTATGTACGTGTTTTAGTGTGTGATTACTACTGTATGTAAAGCTACTACACTGTGTGTTAGCTCAAAAAATGGCGACACACAGTGTAGGAGGTTTGAACGTTAAATCCCCTCCTTTCTCCTGGCACTAGCCAGGATAAAGGAGGGGGGATTCTGTGAGCTCAATAGAGCGAGTGTGTCTTCTCAAATTTTGCAGCATAAAGCAATGTGGTTGCTTTACCACATGCCAATGCTGCAATTTTGGGAATTGCTCCATTTAGTGACCAGCACTGGGAAATGTTATAAATTAGAATCTAATTTATAATATTTCCTGACTCGTGAAAAAATGTAAAAAATTAGAACAATGTTTAATCATTTATACACTAACTGTTTAACTAAAAAAAATAATAATAATTTTCTAGCGACACATTCCCTTTAATACTGAGCTTTGTTTGACCGGAGTTCCCTGGGGCTTATATAGGTTTTAAAGAGAACCTTTCACCTCCCCATACATGTGCAGCTGAGTGCAGCATGTAATGGGGAGGGCTGCATAAACCCCGGGGACACTTTAAAACATTTTTCTACCTTCCTCCGTTATTTAAATATCGGTGCCGTTATATTTGGCGCCCGATATTTAAATAACCCCCTGAACTCTCAATGGGGCGTGTACTGGCAAGGGGGCGTGTTACTATGGCTATGACACTGTCCAATCTGATAAGGACAATGTTACAGCAAGAGCGAGGATAGAGGAGAGAGTGTGTGCGAGCGCACGCGCACGCTCTCACTCTTCAGCTTTCAAGATCAGTCTTCCGCTGAAATGGCAAGGGGGCGTGTGAGATCAGTCTTGTACTTTGTCTTCCGAACTGGCAAGGGGGCGTGTCACTGCCATGGACAGTGTAAGAGCTGGGGAGCGCTTTCACTGTCCATAGCAGAGACACGCCCCCTTGCCAGTTCGGCAGGCAATGTACAAGACTGATGACAAAAATCTCGCAAGAGCTGAAGAGATGAGAGCGCGCTCTTTTCTCCACAGCTCTTACACTGTCCGTAGCAGTGACACGCCTCCTTGCCAGTTCAGCAGAAGACTGATCTTGAAAGCTGTAGAGTGAGGGCGTGTGTGCGCACACGCTCGCGCACACTCTCTCCTCTATCCTCGATCTTGCTGTAACACTGTCCATATCTGAGTGAACAGTGTCACAGCCATAGTAACAAGCCCCCTTGCCAGTACACGCCCCATTGACGGTTCAGGGGGTTATTTAAATATCGGGTGCCAAATATAACGGCACCGATATCGAAATAACGGAGGGAGGTAAAAAAAAAAAATGTAAAGTGCCCCAGGGTTGTGCAGCCCTCCCATTACATGCTGCACATGTATGGGGAGGTGAAAGGTTCTCTTTAAAGGGTTTTTCCCTTAAAAGACTTTCATCGCACTAGATACTGATAAGTATATAATGCACAAATGTGAAGTTGGGGTATGATCACACATAGCAGCGACCGCAAGCGGCCTAAACTCCGCCAACATGTGGTGACAAATGGCCGCTTGACGATTTTGATTGTTATACTAGAGGTGGGACCGTGCCCTAATAGATGCCCTATTTAAAAAGCTCCTGTCCCGTCAAGGAGTAACCGCCAATATCTACCCTTAAACGCTGAACAATGAGTGACAGATATATCTGTCACAGACGAGTGCTACTTAACTAATAGGCAATGATGCTTTGGAATACTACGTATTCTAAAGCATTATGTAAGTGATCAAAGGATCACTGCTTCTATTTCCCTAGTAGGAAAGAAAAAGTCAAATTAAGTTTCAGAAAGTTTCATTAAAAAAATAGTTTCCCCCAAAAATAAATTCACTAAAAATTATTTTATTTTTAAAAAATAATTTACCATAACAAAAATTACTTCTTTTGTACTGCCACAATCGTAATGAATAAAATTAAGTTACTATCTAGACTGCCTGGCGCATGGTGTAAAGAACAAATCTGGAAAGAATGACAGATTTGTTCTTTTTACTACCCAAAAAACGACAACTTGTCCCCCTAAAAAACAAACCTTTATACAGCTGACGGAAAAATAATGGCTCTCGGAATGCAGCAACACAAAAATGACTTTGTGCCATACACATGTTTTTATTGTGCAAAAGTACTAAAACCTAAAAAACGATACATATTTGGTTTTGCTGCATTAGTACTGACCCGTTGAATAACATCAATATGTCATTTTTACCGCAGAGCAGAAAAAAAAATGCAAAACACAATGGTGGAATTGCAGTTTTTTTTGTACATGCTTGACATGCCTGTATACACTGGCCTCCCACTTGTCAGACATTTGGGGCATTTTCTTGGAAAATATCATAAATGTCTATCATAGGAGTACTCCTTTAAACAGTCGTTGTTTGTTATATTTTATTTCTCAGATTCTACTTGTGCAGCTATAACCACTTCCTATTTTTGCCATTAGTGCTCTGTACTTACTTTGAGTTGCATAGAAAATTGATGGTCCAAAGCCAAGTGGTCCAGAATATTTCCTTCCACCACTAGAAGTGATAGAGTTGACCGTGTAACTCTAGAAAGACGATTCCTTGAAGCCTTTTGCGCTAGTGTAAGTGATCCCGTAGAGGAGATTGATGCAGCATCTGATTCCTCGGATTCCAGCTCCAGATCCGTCAGTGTGGCAGGGGGCCTGGTACAACACAGGCTGCCTGATGCCCCCTCTAGAAGGTATATGTTGCTGCACCTTATACCCCTCTCCTCCAGAAGAGCGTTCAGTGTGGTAAAAGCCTTGGCTTGGTGGCTGAGCACATCTCTCACTAGTGCTGGTCCAGGCATATCCAGGGTGACTTCTCTTCAGCTACTGAATGTAAATGATAAAGAGAAATGAGAGGAGCTTGACTTCATTCCAACATCTCAGCGTGTGGTCCATACTTACATTGTGTAACCTGAGACACTGAAGGACCTTTGTTCTATCACACGGCCACGATTGGATGCTCCTTTTTAGTAGGCAGACAGTGCATTGTTTAATCATTTTCATCTCGCATAAGAATACATTTCAGGAACCTGGGTTATCTTATCTGACTGCAGATTCACAGGGAAGTTGCTGCACTTCACACAAGTCATGAGTTTGAAGAACAACAAATCCTTCTTCACGTGATCAAACAGCAGTGTTGCCACATGTCCTTGTCACTACAGCGCAATTTTGCTGATTCAGATGTTATATTTTAGACTAAATAAACGAAGATCCATTAGTAGTTGTGTTTAGTCAATGGTTTAGGTGGATATTGCACTGGGATTAAGACATTTGCTTATAAATAACATACTGTATAGCCCAGGAAAGCTGGCCATAGTAATGAAATATTTGTTGGGAGATCTAGAAAATTGTGTTGGAATTTGCTCATAATCTCATATATATGGCTCAGGAAAGAACATAAAATTCTAAAATCAGCTGAAATGCCATACAATGCCAAGTCTGAGAGATTCACGAAACTCAACTTTTTCCAATTGAATTCAATACAAATACTTTACAATGACTTTTACTAGAGGGCTAATGTCATGCAACAGGATTGGTTACATACAAATATAACTGTGGATATATCAAAAGACCATGGATGATATACATAAACAAAATAACCCACCCAACTATAGTATTCAGCTGGAGATGAGATGTTTGTTGGTGGTTTCTGACTATTTTGACAGAATACATGTTAACCTTTAAATGGTACGACTTGGGATTTGTAGTTATGCAACAGATAAAGTATGTTCTCTTACCATATATTACCATGGAGGTTGAAGATTATCATATGAATCCAAGTGTTGCTGCCTGGTCTCTCTACATCTTAATGACACAGGATTACCATATAGCCGTTACTCAGCCCACATAATTATTTCTTGTTATATCATGAAGGTGTAGTGTAAATAAAACAAGCTAACACAACTGGTTAGGGGAGTAAAGTAATGAGATGCTCCAAAAGATTCATCACTAAAACGTGAAGGGAGGGTAAGTAGGGCAGTACACATCAGACAAGTTGGAATTTCATTACACATTGTTTGTACTATCAGGATTATTCAGTTTATTGACTTCTGAAAAATAACTAAAGGTCCTCTTACACTGGCCAATTTTGGTCGATGCAACGAGTGCCGATCAACGAGACAGCGTTGATCGGCGCTCGTTTTCTCCAGTCACAAGGAGCTATGTATGGGAACGAGTGATCGTTATTCCGATCGCTCATCCCCATACATTATTGTCATGTTGGCAGAACATCTCCCTGTTTACACAGGGAGATGTGCTGCCGTCAACGATAATATTTAACTTTTTTAAAACAATACGATCAGCAGATGAACGAGTGTTTGCTCGTTCATCTGCTGATCACTGCCCTTGTTAAGGATCTGCCAGGCACAGCTTCTGTATCTACGCCCATAGGTAATCAGTCTGCACCTGCTTCTATGTCTGTGAGACTGACTCCATCTTCCACCACTCAGGATGGCAGGCTTAGGAGTGGGAGAGCCTATCACAGCCTGGCCAGACGGAGCTAGCTCCCGCCCTCTGTCTATTTATACCTGCCTTTCCTGTTCCTCCTTGCTTGTGATTCTTCTTGTTTGGTTTCCTGGCCCTGCTGCAGCTTCTTGAACTATTTGACCCTGCTTCATATTGACCCTGGCTTACTGACTACTCTCCTGCTCTGCGTTTGGTACCTCGTACACTCCTGGTTTGACTCGGCTCGTTCACCACTCTTGTTGCTCACGGTGTTGCCGTGGGCAACTGCCCCTTTTCCCTTGCTTCTGTGTACCCTTGTCTGTTTGTCTGTCGTGCACTTATTGAGCGTAGGGACCGTCGCCCAGTTGTACCCCGTCGCCTAGGGCGGGTCGTTGCAAGTAGGCAGGGACTGAGTGGCGGGTAAATTAGGGCTCACTTGTCTGTTTCCTTACCCCCATCATTACAGCCCTGTTTACACAGGGCAATTATCGGCAACGAGCGTTATATGAAGAATCGTTTGCCCGATAATTGGCCAGGGTAAAAGGGCCTTAATTCACTGGATCATGTCACTGGTTGACTATATTACTGCTCACGTTCAATGATTCTATCCAATGCTGTGAATACATAGTAGGGCAGTTTATTATGACAGCTAGGACATTTTTATGAACAGTAGTTATTCTGTAGATATTGCTCATGTCAGATTACTGCGAGGTATAAGATAAAAGCATTGAGCAACTACCAGACTATTTAGTACAAAACATAATGGGTAAACGTGATATTACATGGTCTCAACATAAATGAGGTGTAATGGCTGCAGTCTCCAAAAATGTGTTTGTGAGACTTTAAACCAGTTTTTTGAAAACTTAATTGGTGAAATAGTTTTGTTTTTGATACAATTGTCATTATTTTGCATTGTGCTATTAATATATCATTACATTATCTTTTCACTATGATCCAACCAAAAGTATTTGATAGCCACCTTGTGTCAATTAGCAAAATAATTTATTTATCCTATTCAAAATGTTTCTGACCTGCTAAAATAATTGTCCAATCTTAGCAAAATGTTAAGCTGGCTATACACATGGGAGACAAGTCTGCTGAGGATCTTATGTGTATAGGCCCTCCAACTCTCCCCCATCTGTAGATATTGGGGGGAAACAACAATCGTGCATCTTGGATTTCAACATGCCCAATCCTATGTTCCCTTGGTAGATGAGCAGCTGCCGATCAGGGTCTCACAGCAGCTTATTTACTCACCCCATTGAAATAAACATGAACGCATGGCCGAGCTTAGCGCGCATGTTTATGTTGGAGTCAGGAGGTACAGTATGGGCCCATAGCAGGCTATTAGTGCCAAATTACGGATCCATATGGCCATGTTAAGACAAATCCTAACATATAGCATCTGATTGAATCAGTTTGGATATTCCTACATTAATCTACCAGAAAAAAACACAAAAAAAACACTTTTCTTTTTTACTATTTTGTCAAATGTGGCAGATTTTGTACCAGAGATTTCTGTGGCTGAAAATCAGTTCCATTCATGTGAACAGAACTTTTAGAAATCCATATACTTGCTGTAGAAACCCCATTTAGATTAAGGGGAAAAACACAAAAATATGCATAAAACGTCTAAAAAAATTATTTTTTTTAACAGAATATTGTACTAAATTAACAAAAAACGTTATGCAACAAAATCTGTCGTGCGTGACTGCACCCTAGAAGATGTTTTCTTTCCTTCATGTCCAGGCCCTGTGCTCCAATAAAAGCATAATTGCCAATAATATAAGATTCAGGAGGGGTCATAGAGTGGTTCTACACTATTACTATTGCAGAATCTGTAGCAGTGCTCCACATTTTGTTATCTTTAGTCGCTCACTGCTTGATATTATTATTAAAGTATACCACACAGATTAATTTCTATTTGTGTTAGTGATACTGCAAATCATTCCAGATTATGATTAATATCCAGATTTGCATATACATAAAAATAGCTGTAATGATAAAAACAAGATGTGTGTAATAATAATGATTGCTATATGGCAACACCCTGGGTGTGTTCACAAAGTATGAGAACGATGATACAGGAATCTGCTTCGTACTAAAAAATAAAAACAGAGGTCACACGTTCAACATTACCACATTCCAAGACATATCCGGCTTACAATGAGATAGAAATCCATATTGACTTAATGTTACAGTAAAAGCCTGAGAATCTGCAATCTTAGGTTAAAGACCATGTAAACCTTTGAATGGCATTTTTTTTTTTTTTAATAAAAAGATCGGTCAGTGTGATTAGTGCAAGTTTCTAAATACTTTTTATTAAAAATTATCTTTACTTTTTAAGATACAGCTGCTCTGTATTCTCTATACAGAGCAGCTGTATCATTTGCTAAGTCCTGCTCCCTTCACATCCATGGGACTGAGGGGGTCAGTGACAGCGGGTACTGCGTGTCTCTGATACGCAGGATCCACCTGTAATCTATCACATCTAAATTATGAATTTAGATGTGATAGATTACAGGTGGATCCTGCGTGTCAGAGACACGCAGTACCCGCTGTCACTGAACCCGTCAGTCCCATGGATCTGACTGGAGCAGGACTTAGCGAACGATACAGCTGCACTTTATAGAGAATACAGAGCAGCTGTATCTTAAAAAGTATAAAGAATTTTTAATAAAAACTATTTATAAAGTTGCACTAATCACACTGACTGATGTTTTTATTAAAATAAAAAAAATGACATTCAAAGGTTTATATAGCCTCATAGGTTGAGGATTTTCAAAATTTTTTACTAAATCTGAAATTTAGTCTCCCTAAAAAGAAATATGAAGATCTTTCCGCCTCCAATATAAACTCCAGACCAACCCATCTCCTCTGTTGCCAATCTTCTACAACATCATGTTTTCATGAGTACCAGGCTTTGCACCTCTTTGAGTTTCTTGATGTTGGCTCCTTTCTCTCTCCTCCTTTTAGAATACTTTCTTACTCAACAGTTAAATGATTTCCATAACACAGTTGTGCCTCTCTCTTGTCTCTCAATGCCTCCCAATTTGAACGCATTTGGTGGTCTGACCGGCAAAGTCATGGGACCATTTCCCTACCTAACATATTTTTAATAATCCCATGATTTCCATGAAGCTGTCCTTTATGGAGCATTGGAAATGCAATCTCAATGTCAATATGGTACTGGAGCATTTGCTGTGAGATCCTTACCAAGTTTCCCTTGGGGAGACCTCAGTTAGAATACATAATGGAGTTTATTATGCATACTCCCCATGGTTTTGCTGCAGGAAGATTAGCCTCCATGGGTCAACCAGCTCAAACACAAGCTTATATTATATGTTGGCATGGCGGCAAGAATAAACAATGCGGCCTAATAGCCCTGCTGCCTGAGAAAACTGAACTGAAGTTGTGTATAATAGAGTTAAGGTACTTTTACACCGGACAAGTTTGGCCGATGCAACCAGCGCCTATCAACGAGCCAGCTAGTTGATCGGCGCCCGTTTGCTCCTTTCACAAGGAGCTAGTATGGGGACGAGCGATCGTTACTCCAATCTCTCGTTCCCATACATTTGTATCATGTCAGGAGCACGTCTCCCTGTTTACATAGGAAGATGTACTGCCAACAATTATAACATTTTACACATTTAAAATGATACGATCAGCGGATTAACGAGCGTTTGCTCGTTCATCTGCTGATCGCTGCCCTGTTTACACAGGGCAATTATCGGGAGCGCTCGTTTGCCCGATAATTGACCAGTGTAAAAGGGCCTTTAATGGCATTGTTGCTGTCTCTATTGGTCCTGGTGGTGACGTAACTGATCATGTGATCACCGATAGTAGGAGGTTGCTGCTGGGTCTAACTAAACCCAGAACTGCCCTAAGGCTGAGTTTACATGTTGTGGATTTGTTGCAGATTTTCATTACAGATTTTACCCTTTGCAATGTAAAAGGCCGAGATTTGCATCAAATCCTCATTAAATATGCAACATGTAAACTTAGCCTAAGGGCTTATTCAGACGAACGTATAATGCGTCCGTGCGACCTATGTTAGTCAATGGGGCCGTTCAGACAGTTCGTGATTTTCACGCAGCGTATGTCCGCTGCGTGAAACGCACGACATGTCCTATATTTGGCCGTGTTTCGCGCTGCACGCACCCACTGAAGTCAATGGGTGCGTGCAAATCGCGCTCGGCACACGGAAGCACTTCCGGGTGCCGCGCGAGATTCACGCAACAGTAGTAAAATGAATGAATGAAAACAGAAAAGCACCACGTGCTTTTCTGTTTACAAACATAAAAACAGAGTGTCATAATGATGCCGGCTGCGCGAAAATCACGCAGCCAGCATCATATGCTGATGACACACGGACCTTTTGCGCGCGCAAAATGCCGCATTTTTTTGCGTGCGCAAAATGGACACGCTCGTGTGAATCCGGCCTAACAGTGACAATTGACTTTTCAGACCTCTGAGGGAAAGACCATAAAAAACAAAAGTAAAAATAGCAAAAATAAAAAAATACTAATAATTTCTGTAGCGCTAGCCCCAAGGCAAATAATCTAAATCATCAAACTTAACAGCAGATGATGGTGAACACAATTATAGAGTTTATTTTATTGCTACAAAGTATGATTAACAGAAAAATTAGCTCGAATTTAAAAAAATTCTACCGTTTTTTTACAAACCAGAAGCATAATACAGTAGTTTGACAAAAGCACAAGATTAAGCATTAAGATTTCCCTTCATGGAGCTAAGGGGCCTAGGCCATCCTCTGAAAAACAACCCAATAGCATTATCCCTCCTCCACCAAACTTTGCAGTTGGCACAATGCAGTCAGGCAGGTAACGTTCTCCTGGCATTCACCAAACCCAGACTCCTCCATCAGACCGCCAGAAAAAGAAGCGTGATTAATCACTTCACAGAACACGTTTCCAGTGCTCCGTAGTCCAGTGGCGGCGCGCTTTACACCACTCCATCTGACACTTGGCATTGTGCTTGGTGATATAAGGCTGGCATGCAGCTGCTCGGCCATGGAAACTGATGCCACGAAGCTCCCGGCACACAGTTTTTGTGCGGATGTTAATGCCAGAGAAGGTTTGGTACTCTGCAGTTAGTGAGTCAGCAGAGCGTTGGCGACTTTTATGCACTATGCGCCTCAGCACTCAGGGACTTTAACTTTATGTTGTCTGTCACTTCGTGGCGGAGTTGCTGTGATTCCTAAACGCTTCCACTTTGCAATAATACTACTCACAGTTGATCGTGAAATATCTAAAAGGAAATTTCATGAACTGACTTGCTGCAATGGTGGCATCCTATTACAGTACCACGCTGGAATTTAGAGAGCTCCTTAGAATGACCCAGTCTTTGACAAATGTTTGTAAAGACGACTGCATGGCGAGGTGCTGGACTTTATACACCTGTGGCAATGGGACAGAATGAAACCCCTGAATTCAATGATTAAGAGGTGTCCCAATACTTTTGTGTCCCAATACTTTTTGTGTCCATATAGTGTATGTGATAGATAGAAGAGCAGAATCCTGTTCTCCTATCTCTATGTGTGCTGTGTATAGAAGACATAATAGCAGTTATGCTCCGCCCACTAGCTCAGGGAAAACGTAGCATTCGAGAGCCTGCAGAGGGGAAAGCTGCTAAAAAATGCCATATAAAAGTCATATAATGGCAAGAAATAGTGTTATTCATCATGTACACACGTATAAGGCTGGATTCACTCGAGCACATTACGTCCGTAATGGACGGAACGTATTTCGGCCGCAAGTCCCGGACTGAACACAGTGCAGGGAGCCGGGCTCCTAGCATCATAGTTATGTACGATGCTAGGAGTCCCTGCCTCGCTGCCGGATAACTGTACCGTACTGAAAACATGATTACAGTACGGGACAGTTGTCCGGCAGCGAGGCAGGGTCTCCTAGCATCGTACATAACTATGATGCTAGGAGCCCGGCTCCCTGCACTGTGTTCGGTCCGGGACTTCCGGCCGAAATACGTTCCGTCCATTACAGACGTAACATGGTCGTGTGAACCCAGCCTAACAGCTTATTCTGAAAAGTCACATGAAAAGTTAGGTACGCTTTAAGTTAGCCAAAATTTGGCGCTAAAAACTGTCGTAAAACTACGTCAACCAAGAGGTAGTTTAAGGGAGAGAAAACTGTCTAGCATGTCTAGCAAGATGCACCATCTTCTGACTGCCTGGTCTAAGTTTATACTGCCCAAGTCTTAGACAGCATTAGTACATCTGCCCCATTCTTTTTAGTACAATTTGAGGCGGAATTCTGGTTAGTAAATCTCCTCTATCTTTCTTCTACTGTCATATATTTTTCACATATATGAACTTTATACATTTTGCAGCAAATTAGATGAAATCACCAAGCCGAAACTGTCAGCCTGGATTAACACGTAAAAAATTTTTTGGGCCAAAGCCAGTAGATCAAGAAGGATGGAAAAGAATAGAGTAAAGACTAGTACTTTTTTGTATGGACTTGTTTGTAGTAAATTGTAGTGGATTTTCCGCAGCAATGTGCAGTATAATGTGAGGGAATGGGCTTTTAACAAATCCAATTCAATTACAGCGCAAAAAAAATCTGCAACGGATTCCAGGAGGTAAAACCATAAAGGAAATGTTTGGATAAACAAAACTGCATCAAATACTTCCTGTGAATTCAGCCTAAGGCCAGGTTTACACCACGCATATTTATAGCAGAAATTCAGTTGTGGAATCCTCACCGAAATACTGCTGCAAAGTATTGAGGAGGAGATGTGGGCCAGCGCTCACAGATCCATGGCTGCGGCCGTCGGGGGGTGAGTATCCCGATGGTCTATGGCCATGGGTGTTACAGTCAATCAGCTGCTTCAAAGGCCAGCAAGATATTGTCGTGTATTAAAAGAGGCATGGACTCGTGGGACAGGGATATAATATTACTACTACAAAGCATTAGTGAGGCCATCTAGAATATGCAGTTCAGTTCTGGGCTCCAGTTCATAAAAAGGATGCCCAGGAGTTGGTAAAATACAAAGAAGAGCAACGAAGCTAATAAGGGGCATGGAGAATCTAAGTTATGAGGAAAGATTAAAATAATTAAACCTATTTAGCCTTGAAAAAAGACGACTAAGGGGGGACATGATTAACTTATATAAATAATTTAATGGCACATACAAAAAATATGGTGAAATCCTGTTCCATGTTAAACCCCCTCAAAAAACAAGGGGGCACTCCCTCCATCTGGAGAAAAAAAGGTTCAACCTGCAGAGGCGACAAGTCTTCTTTACTGTGAGAACTGTGAATCTATGGAATAGTCTACAGCAGGAGCTGGTCACAGTAGCTACTGTAGATGGCTTTAAAAAATTCTTAGATAATTTCCTAGAACAAAATACTATTAGCTCCTATGTCAAAGGCCAGACGAAGGCATTAGCGGCAAAACGCGCGTTGGGGCAGACGTTCGCTGTGTTTCCTCCTGCATCCATTATGGGTATGATATATCCCTTTGATATGCTTCAGCAACCTTGTGTGTAATTGCTTTCCTCTATGTTTATATGGACCTAATACATGTTCAAATACTATATATTCTTTGCGCCTATACAGCACGTTTTTTATCCATATATGGTCTCTTTACCTCAGTCTATATAAAACCTGTTGGAAGGTGTATCATTGGCACAATTTTGTACTCTTTGTTCATTTGTGAGATACACAGTATATTGTCCCTTTTTATTTGTTGGTTTATGGATTCCTCATTTTATTTATTGTTTTTTATTATGTAACTCAAAAAGGATTTTTCTATTTTTTTGCATATCCTCTTGTCTCTATAGCATTTGTCTCTTGTAGGTCATATTTATCCTTGATGCTTTTTGTGTAGATACCCTAGGATCAGCCCACGTAGTTTACATAAACTGATTATTGAATCATATATTTGGGCTATTAGATCCATGCTGCATTTTTTAGTTAGCTCCTATGTCAATGTGTAGAAATTTTTCTCTTCCCTTTTCCCATCCCTTGGTTGAACTTGATGGACATGTGTCTTTTTTTAACCGTACTAACTATGTAACACTTCCCACCCTTCAGCTGCCTCCAAGATACAGTCCCATGTGCAAAACATCACTTCCCTCCATTCAGCCCCCTCCAAAATACTTTCCCATGTAAAAAAAAATCCATCTCTTTAGCCCCCTCCAACATACATTGTAATGTGCAAAATATCACTCCCCACCCTTTAGCCCCTCCAGCATACGGTCCAACGTAAAAAAAAATTA
This sequence comes from Rhinoderma darwinii, assembly GCF_050947455.1. NCBI lineage: Eukaryota > Metazoa > Chordata > Amphibia > Anura > Rhinodermatidae > Rhinoderma > Rhinoderma darwinii. The sequence continues at coordinate 75,325,131 of NC_134688.1, read as the reverse complement.
CTTCTCTCCATTCAGCCCCCTCCAACATAGAGTATCATGTTAAAAAAACATCACTTCTCCCCTTTATTCTCTTCCAACATACAGTCCTATTTGCAAAACATCCTTCCTCTCCCTTAAGCCCCCTCCAACGTACAGTCCCATGTAAAAACATCCTTCCGCCTCCTTCAGCACCCTCTAACATACAGTCCTATGTGCAAAACATCACTCCCATGCATTCAGCGCCCTCCAACATATACTTCATGTTAAAAAATGCTCCTCTTCCTTCATCCCCTTTCAACATACAGTTCTCCGTGCAAAACATCCTTCCCCTTCCTTCAGCCCCCTCCAACATATAGTCCCATGTAAAAAAAAAATCATATCCATCCCTTCATTCCCCTCCATCATAGTCTTGTTCTGCAATCCTTCACTCCCCTCATTACCTGTATATACATGTAGACAAGCACACTGCTGCTTCTTCGTGTTAAAAATAGTACTGGGTCTGGGATGCTCCACCATTTCTCCCATAAGGCGCCAACCCTTGCTGTGATATTATACCTAGCATGATCATAACCGAGAATGCAGGGGTTGGGTGACTGACTGACCCATGCAGAAACAGGTCAGAAAGGAGATGGAGGAGCTACAGAAGCCTGCCGGGCATGAGGAGAGCGGCCCGCTGCAGACAATGGCCCATCTGGCATTTGCCAAAATTGCCAGATGGGCAGTCCAGTCCTGAATGCAACCTTGAATGAAATTAGCTGAATTTTTTTTTATACTATTTCTACATTTTCAGGTCTTCAGGCACTAAAATAGTCAGATCCTATTAAAGAATAAAACATTTTAAATAAGCAAACAAAAAAACATAGAACAAAGTGGAAATGATAAAGGATATTTAAAAAAGACAAAAACACAAAGAAAAGACAAATTCATAAATACCCAAAAGAAACCAGACTGTAACCACAAATGTAAGAGTGTTACCCCAACCATAAAAACGTTACATTTATTAACATAGAACTTACCGAATCTTTCTCCTATTCTCTAAACAGAGATTTTATCTATAGAGGAGTCTACAGGAGAATTTAAGATGCTATTGAAATTTTATTATAGATGTTAGTATAAATGGTGCTATAGATTGTTTTTGTAGATGGTATTAAATATTATGTTATTATAGATGGTATTAATATTGTTAATTCTGATGTTATTATAGATGTTCTAGATGTTACATTGTTGTTCTTCTAAAGACTGGCCCTAAGTAAAAAATAAAATTAAGTTTAGTATTCACAGAATTCCTGAAGAGTTCTGTAACAAAAATAGAATTACTGCAAAGCACTTACCTCGATGGTAAAGTGCCCGGGTAGCAGATGTTATCAATGATCTTGGAATCAAAAACACATCAGCGTTGTCTTTCCGTTGAGGGGTTCCGTCTGAGCTTTTTGTTGGGGGAACCCCTCAACGAAAAGGCAAACGAAAACATTAGCTTCCGTTTGCATCACCATTGATCTCAATGGTAACGGAAACTTTGCTAATGGTTTCCGTTTCTCACCATTGTGAAAGGATTCCGTTGTTTTGACGGTATCAATAGCACAGTCGAAACAACGCTCCTATGCTAACAAAGGCTATCAATTTGCACGGCAGTATCGGAATTGGACCACTGATGATTGGCAAAGGTTTGCCTTCTCCGATAAATCACGTTTTCAGCTTCATCGAACGGATGGACGTTGACGTGTCAGGTGAGTAACAATAGAGAACAAACACCCCGCACCAATTGCTGGAAGAACACAAGCTGGTGGCGGCAGCGTTATGCTCTGGGGTATTTTTTCATAGCAATCTCTGGGCCCACTCATCCATATGGAAGGCACTCTGAATCAATTTGGGTATGAATCCATCATTGCAGATCACGTCCACCCATAAATGCTGTTTGTCTTCCCTAGGGCAGATGCAGGGATGGGATCCGGTTGTTAAAATTACTGCCGGATCGCAGAACCGGGGGGAAGCGAAAAACTGGAGCCGGTCCATTGCATGCAATTGTACCAGCGTCCTTAGGACGCGAATAAAATTGAGTTGCCTATCGCTGCCCTGGCGAGGCACATGATGCCTCACCATTCGGCACTTTATCGATGACCTGTGCCGTCATCACGCCGCTGCGTCGTTCCGCTGGACACCTGGCATCACTGGAGGACGGTGCGGCAACAGGGCCAGGTAAGCATATGTTTTTTTTCCTCTATTACTGTGGGAAGTGTTGGGGGCATTATCTATAGGGGACACTAACTACACGGGACTATATAGGGGGCACTAACTACAGGGAACTATATAGGGGACACTAACTACAGGGGACTATATAGGGACCCCTATCTACAGGGGACTATATAGGGGCCCTAACTACAGGGAACTATATAAGGGCCCTATCTACAGGGAATGCCTCAGGGGGCACTATCTACAGGGAACGCTACAGGGGACACTCCAGGGGGCACGATCTACAGAGAACGCCACAGGGTGCACTATCTACAGGGAACGCCACAGGGGGCACTATTTACAGGGAATGCCTCAGGGGGCACTATTCACAGGGAACGCTACAGGGGAGGCTGCAGGGGGCACTATCTACAGGGAACGCAACGGGGGCCCTATCTACATGGAACGCCACAGGGGGCCCTATCTACAGGGAACTCTACAGGGGGCACTATACAGGGAAAGCCACAGGAGGCACTATCTACAGGGAATGTCACAGGGGGCCCTATCTACAGGGGAAGCTACAAGGGGCCCTATTTGTAGGGGATGCTACAGCGGGCACTATCTACAGGGACTGCTACTATCTACAGAGGGCTCTATGTGGGGCACTATCTACAGGGGGCTTTATCTATGGGCATAGAGTATGGCACCATGAGAATTTTATCTTCGTTTATTGGTGTGGAAATGTTAGAAAAGTGAGCAGCCGAAGACATCTGAGCGGCAAACAGCAGAAATGGGTTGTGGCCAGGAATCATCATCATAGAAGTCTAGACCAGATGGAAAAGAAAAGAGAAGGTGTAATGATGGGGGTAGGGAAACGGACAAGTGAGCCCTAATCTACCCGCCACTCTGTCCCTGCCTACTTGCAACGACCCGCCCTAGGCGACGGGGTACAACTGGGCGGCGGTCCCTACGCTCAGTAAGTGCACGAGACAAACAGACAAGGGTACACAAAGCTAAGGGAAAGGGGGCAGTTGCCCACGGCAACACCGTGAGCAACAAGAGGGGTGAACGAGCCGAGTCAAACCAGGAGTGAACGAGGTACCAAACGCAGAGCAGGAGAGTAGTCAGTAAGCCAGGATCAGTATGGAGCAGGATCAAATAGTCAGAAGCTGTAGCTGGGCCAGGAAACCACACGAGAAGAATCACAAGCAAAGGAGGAACAGGAAAGGCAGGTATAAATAGACAGAGGGCGGGAGCTAGCTCCGTCTGGCCAGGCTGCGATAGGCTCTCCCTCTCCTAAGCCTGCCATCCTGAGTGGTGGAAGATGGAGTCAGTCTCAGAGACATAGACTCAGGTGCAGACTGATTACCTATGGGCGTATACACAGAAGTTGTGCCTGGCAGATCCTTTACAGAAGGACTCCAATCTGAGAAGACGTCACCGCTGAGTCACTAAATGTAAATGTTTATTCTCCCTGTGACTGATCAGTACTGTAGTCACTGTATGATAAGCAACAAAATGGTGGGTGTATCGTTCCTTTTTGTAAAACAGCAACTCTCAGCATATCCTTACCATCGTTCTGGCTATACTGGGAGCTGTAGTTTTATGCCGTACAAACTTATATGGCAGGGGTTAAACTAAATTTGCAAATCATTTCTGTACTGAGCTGTATTTGTGCTTATACGGTATTTATGTACTGTGCTTGGTTCTGGAGTTATATACATCATAACTACCAAGCTCAATACATATATAGAGCACCAAAGAGAAGCTCAGAACATATATACATCTCCAGAATCAAGCTCAGCATATAAATAGCAGTTGTTGCGTTTTTTGAGGCAGGTTCTCAGCAATTCCGCCGCAAAGAAAGAAACTCTGAAAAAAAATAAAAATCTTATACTTACCTAGGAGTCTGTTACTTCCTCCAGGCCGGCTTCCTGGGATGACACTTCATCCCATATGACCACTGCAGCCAATCGGACGATGTAATGGCAGTCACATGGGATAAAACTTCATCCCAAGAGGCCGGCCAGGATGACGTCAGAGGCCCTGCCTCCTGGGATGACGCTTCATCCCATGTGACCGCCGCTGCAGCCAATCAAAGGCTGCAGCAGTCTCCTGGGATGAAACATCATCCCGGGAGGCCGGCCAAGTGCTGCATTTTTCCGCAGCGTACATTCCGGGGAAAAACTGCACCAGTTTAGTGCGGTTTTTCGCTCGGAATTCCCTGCGGTGCACAAGGCGGATACGCTGTGTGCTTTTACGCAGCGTATACGCCCCGTGTGAACTCTGCCTTAGGCCTTATTCACACAAGCATGTGCGTTTTGTGCGTGCAAAAAATGCAGTGTTTTGCGCGCGTTGAACTTCTGTGCGTCATCAGTGTTGGAACGCGTGGCTGCGGGATTTTCACGCATATGCCATGCTTATGACACACGGTTTTGAAGTTTAGAAAAAGAAATGAAGGAAGTGCTTTTATTTTTTCCTTCATCTCTTTATCTACTGTTGTGCTTCCGTGTGCCGTGCGCGATTTTCACGCACACATTGACTTCAATGGGTGCGTGATGCGCGAAAACCGGCCAAGTATAGGACATGTCGTGAGTTTTACGCAGCGGACATACGCTGCGTGAAAATCACAGACTGTCTGAACGGCCCCATTCACTAACATAGGTCCGTGCGATGCGCATGATTTTCACTCGCGTATCACGGACGTAATACACGTTCGTGTGAATAAGGCCTTAGTGTCAAGCATTGATTATAGCAAATTTTATATGCACCTGCGGATTTCTAGTGGTTTTTACTGCAATAATGCTATACAAAACTCAACTTGCGTATTTTAGTGCAGAATTTATGTTCCCCATTCAAGACTATGGGCCAAACACGCAGCATCTCCGCACAGAACTTGAAGCATAAATTGACATTGCAGAATTTGCTAAATGTCATTCACTTTGCTGCTACTGTACAATTTAAATTCTGAAGAATTTACGCACAGAATTCTGTTGCGGGATTCCACAGAGTTTAGGCTGTGTGGGAACCTAGCCTAATAGTCATACGATGTGTCAACCTTGACTATAAATTTATGCACACAGCAGAGTCCTGTGCACGGAGCTTGTACAACAGTCGACAGGTGCTATATGGCGCCGGCTATACAGAGCTGTAATATATACATGCTTCTAGGGAAGAATACCTCCATACATACAGTCCAATAGAACATACTATTCTGCCAGATTCTTATGGAATTCAATAGAAAAATCCTCCGTATGAAATGAGAGCCATACAGGGGTAAAGTAGAGGGCTCATGCACCTCTATTGAATGATCCTATTACGGCTCCATAAGGTGTGCGAATCCAGCCTAAGATTTAATGCGTATGGCAGTCTCACAGCTCATTTTGAAGACACAGGCCCACATTTAAAATGCAGTTTACACTAAGTTTTAACATAAACTGTGTAACTCACCAAAAAGTAAAAGTGTAGGTTTAGGAAAATGAGATGTGTCATTTGATTGATTGTTAGGGGCATACGCTCCACTTTCCTTTGCACCAGTTTTGATAAATCTCCCCTATATAAATTTGTTTGGCGGCTACTCACCAGTGGCAGACCATCATTAGGGTGGTTCGGGCATCCGCCCAGGGCCCAAGGCTCCCAGGGGGCACCATGGCCACCCGAACCGTACATGACCGCAAGGGACCTGTGAAAGTGATTAAAATAATGTTTAAAGGAATCCATTTTGTGCAGCAGCCATCTTGTCTGGAGTCCCCATCTTGGTTATTTTGTATTGAATAAGAAAGTCATTGCTCCTTTAAGACAAGTTTGTATGTTTCTAAGTTAAGTTATCTTTGACCTTAGTTCCCATGCGACGCTTGGAAAGAAGGAAAGGGGAGGGAGTGAGATGGGAGAGGGAGACACATTCACATATGTATGTGGGTATGTCTTCCCCATCTTAAAAGAACGAACTATTATATTCTTGCCAAGAGAGATAAGCCACCTGCAACCCTGATGTATGAGGAATTATAATAATGTATTTGTAATTGGCTGAATTTGAAATATTGTCACATTCCATCTGATTGGTTAACCTCAAGCCTACACCCCTTCTGAATGATATTATTGTAATTGAGTTTGGCAATAAACCTCAGAGGAGTATTTTGAGCATACCAGCAGTGTCTGTGTGTTATTCCTCTCTCGATATATATTGATAAAACATGACTTGAAACTGGATAAATCACTGGAGGGCGGGTATCGGTTGACATACCACATACAAATTTCAGTAACATATTTTGGCCTATGATTGCGTCAACAGGCCCCCTCATGCCCGATGGCATTGCTAGCGCCGGTGCTAGCAACAGCCACATCAGGGGCGTAGCTAGGTGGGGGGCATGCGGGGCATGTGCCCCGGGCGCAACTAGGTGGTAGGGAAGGGGGGGGCCGAACAGGAGCTGATCACTGCTGATAGGCGCCCTGTATGTCGGACACCTGCAGCAGCGATCAGACGTGATCGCGCCTCTAGCGTGTTTGATTGGCAGGGCAGAATGAGTTGTCCCGCCAATCAGCGGCTTTCAACTTGTTGAAAGGCGCTGATTGGCAGGGAAAGTCATTCTGCCCTGCCAATCAACTACGCTAGCGGCGCGATGGCGTCATCGCGATGCTTCCGTTGTTGAAGGGCGCTGATTGACGGGGCATGTCATTCTGCCCTGCCAATCAGCGCCTTTCAATGACGCAAGCGGCACAATGACGTTATTGTTCCGCTTGCGTCACTCAGCCCCAGCAGACCTGCTCAGAAGAGAGAAGGCCTGCATTGACACAGGACGGCGCGGGAACGTAATCACTGTGAGTATGTAAAGTTTGTTTTTTTCCACTTAAAAGTGTGAGTGGCATTATCAACAGGAGGAGGGAGCTACATGTGGGGCACAATCTACAGGGGAGGCTTTATGTCGGACACAAATTACAGGGGGACTAAATGTAGGGCACTATATACAGGGGGCGCTATATGTAGAGCGTCATCTACAGGGGGCTATATGTGGGGCACAATCTACAGGGGAGGCTTTAAATGGGACACAATCTACAGGGGGACTATATGTAGGGCACTATATACAGGGGGTGCTATATAAAGAGCACTCTCTACAGGGGGCTATATGTAGAGCACTATCAACAGGGGGGCTATATTTAGGGCACTATCTACAGGGGGATCTGGGAGCACTATCTATGGGAGTACTATCTACAGGGTGCTCTATGGGGGCACTAACTACAGGTGGCTCTATGGGGGGCACTATCTACAGGGGGCTCTATGGGGGCACAATCTACAGGGAGCACTATGTGTGGGACACAGTGTATGGTGCTATTATAATCAGGGACACAGTGTATGGTGCTATTATAATTAGGGACAGTGTATGGCGTTATTATAATTAGAGGTGCAGTGTATGGTACTATTATATTTAGGGACGTATTGTGTAGCATCATGAGAATGTTATCTTTGTTTGTAGATGCAGAAATGTTTGAAAAGTGAGAAGCTGACGACATCTGAACGGAAAACTGCAGAAATGGGCCGTGGCCTGGAGAAGTGATCATAGAGGTCTGGACCGGATGGAGAAGAAAAGAGAAAAAGAAGAACTAGAATCTGAAATGAAGTCACCGGTGAGTCACTTAATGTAAATGTTTATTCTGCCTCTAATCAGTACATCTATTAAAGGGCTGGCTAATAACGGGGTTCACCTACTCGTGTCACCCACTATTACTACCTCCTTTATATCAGGGTCACTAGGGTTATGCCTTGCTCCTCTACCTTTTTCTTATACTAACGTCAATCTAATTGCTTTGCTACTCAGTAAGGGGAAACGATTGTAAATACAAACAGCAGGGGCGTAGCTAGGGGGGGCAGGCGGGGCATGTGCCCCGAGCGCAGTTTAGAGGGGGGCGCCAGCGCCACCTCCTCCTGCACTATAATTGTACCTGTGTCGCAAGGACACAGGTATAATTAGAAGCATTAGAGGCCATTCAGCGCCTTTCCACGAATGAAGCGACTGGTACCTTTTGTACCAGTGACGCTTCCGTCGATGAAAGGCGCTGATTGACAGGGAAAGTCATCCTGCCCAGCCAATCAGCGACTTTCATAGACGCTGCGTTCAACCCCCAGGAGACCTGCGCAGAAGAGAGCAGGTCTCCATGGCTGCCGGACGGCATGGGAGCAGGAATAAGGTGAGTTTGAATTGTTTTTTTTGTTTTTTTTAAAATTGCAATGAAAGTGTGCGGCTGTATCTACAGGGGGGACGACTTTGTCTACGGGGGGTACTTTATCTCCGGGGGGGGGGACTTTTTCTTCACAGGGGGGGCCTTCATCTACAAGGGGGACTTTATCTACACGTGGGGGGCTTTATCTACGGGGGGTGTCTATCTACAGGGGGGGCTATATACTGGGGTGGGCTATCTATGGAGCACCATATACAGAGGTGGGCTATAGCTACAGGGGGGGCTATATAGTATATAGCCCCCCCTATAGATATAGCCCACCCCTGTAGATATAGCCCACCCCTGTAGATATAGCCCACCCCTGTAGATATAGCCCCCCTGTAGATATAGTCCCCCCCTGTAGGTATAGTCCCCCCCTGTATATAGCCCACCCCTGTATATAGCCCACCCCTGTAGATATAGTCCCCCTGTAGATATAGTCCCCCTGTAGATATAGCCCACCCCTGTATATAGTATCCCACAAATAGCTCCCCCTATAGTGCTCCACAGAAAGCCCACCCCTGTATATAGCCCCCTTGTACATATAGTCAACCCCTGTATATAGTGCTCCACAGATAGCCCACCCCTGTATATAGTATATACAGGGGTGGGCTATCTGTGGAGCACTATATACAGGGGTGGACTATCTAGTGGAGCACTATATACAGGGGTGGACTATATGTACAGGGGGGCTATATACAGGGGTGGGCTATCTGTGGAGCACTATATACAGGGGTGGACTATCTAGTGGAGCACTATATACAGGGGTGCTATATACAGGGGTGGGCTATATGTGGAGCACTATATACAGGGGTGGGTTATCTGTAGAGCACTATGTACAGGGGTTGGCTATATCTACAGGGGGGCTATATACATGGTTGGGCTATCTGTGGAGCACTATATACAGGGGTGGGCTATATCTACAGGGGGCTATATACTGGGGTGGGCTATATCTACAGGGGGGCTATATACAGGGGTGGGTTATCTGTAGAGCACTATGTACAGGCGTGGGCTATATCTACAGGGGGGCTATATACATGGTTGGGCTATCTGTGGAGCACTATATACAGGGGTAGGCTATATCTACAGGGGGCTATATACAGGGTTGGGCTATACGTGGAGCACTATATACAGGGCTGGGCTATATCTACAGGGGGCTATATACAGGGGTGGGCTATCTGTAGAGCACTATAGGGGGAGTTATTTGTGAGACACTATATACAGGGGTGGGCTATATGGGGGCACTATCTACAGGGTGCTCTATGGCAGGCACTATCTACAGGGGGCACAGTGTGTGTGTGGGACACGGTGTATGGTGCTATTATAATTAGAGGTGCATTGTATGGCACTTTTATATTTAGGGGTGTAGTGTGTGGTATAATGATAACTTTATATTTATTTATGGGTGCAGAAATGTTGGTAAAGTGAGAGGCTGAAGACATGTGAGCGGCAAACTGCAGAAATGGACCGAAAGAAGTTATCATAGAGGTCTGGACCGGATGGAGAAAAAGAACTAGAATCTGACTTGTCACCGGTGAGTCACTTAATGTCAATGTTTATTCTGCCTCTAATCAGTAATGTAGTCACTGTATGATCTGCAGCGAGATGATTATGATATGATTTATTTTTGTGAAACAGTATCTCCCAGCATATCCTTACCATTGTTCGGGCCATGCTGGGAGCTGTAGTTTTACGCCGTACACACCTATACGGCAGGGGTTGCGCTAAATTGAGCTGTATTTGTGCTGGTGCTGTATTTATGTACTGAGCTTGGTTCTGGTGTTGTGTATAGAACCATATTGCTTGTAAGATGTACAAATGTGTTACATAAAAAGCAATGACACGTCGATTGGTAAAGAAAACAAACATGGCGAGGGGGAAGGGGATGTCGGGACAGAGGTTGGGGGGGGGGGGGGCGCCAAACTGAATCTTTGCCCCGGGTGATGGAGAACCTAGCTACGCCTCTGCAAACAGTAATCACACTAAGATAAAATACACCAAACACAGAAAATAATCACAGTATAGTGTCAGTTATTATGTTTATTGGGATACACTGATATTATACTGTGATTATTTTCTGTGTTTGGTGTATTTTATCTAAGTGTGATTACTGTTTGTAACTGTAGTCACTGTATGATCTGCAATGAGATGATGGGTGGCATGATATTTTTTTGGGGAAACAGCAACTCCCAGCATATCCTTACCATTGTTCGGATCATGCTGGTAGCTGTAGTTGTATCCGTATAAACCTATACGGCAGGGGTTGCACTAAATTGAGCTGTACTTGTGCTGGTGTTGTATTTATGTGCTGAGCTTGGTTCTGGAGCTGTATTTATGTTCTGAGCTTGGTTCTGGTGTTGTATTTGTGTACTGAGCTTTGTTTTCTTGCTGTATATATGTACTGAGCTTGGTTCTGGTGTTGTATTTATGTACTGAGCTTGGTTCTAGTGCTGTATTTATGTGTGGAGCTTGGTCCTGGTGTTGTATATATGTACTGAGTGTAATGTCCGTGGCTGCGGGCTGTCAGCTCCAACCTCCCGCTGACAGCCGCAGCCACGAGTCGGCAAGCGCTGGCCGCAGCCTCCTCCTCAGGAGACGCCAGCGCTCGCATCCAGTCACCTCTGCCGGATCCCGTCATGGACGACCTTTGACCCGTGAGTACCCTGGACTATAAGAGGGGTCCAGCCCCCTAGTTCGATGCCTGAGCGTTGTTGTGTTTCCTCAGTCTGTCTATGCAAATTGGTCCCCTAGTGTTTCCTGTTCCTGTATCCCGATCTAGTGCCGTGCTTGCTATTGTCGTGCCGTGCTGGATACCACGTTTGACTGCCTACCTGTCGTCCACCTGCTGCCTAGTTCCTGCCAAGCTACTGTCCGTGCTGCCACAGGTATCCTATATACCATAGACTGTGACCTGCGCCCTGTTGGCCAGCTGCCCTACCGTCAAGGCGGTACGGCCTAGTGGGTCCACAGACCCTTCGTGACAGTACGCTCAGGCCATGGATCCCGCTGGCCGGTTCAAAACTATGACGACGACGCAAGAGATGCGAGCGGATATGCTGTACCTCTGGTCCCGACAAGACCAACTCCTCCAGGCGTTGAACATTCTTGCACGTCGGCAGGAGGCACAAGCTGCTGTTCCTCCTACTACACCTCCAGGCAATATTGTTCCTCCTACTACACCTCCTGGAAATGTGGATCCTCAGTCTACACCTCTTGGCAGTATTGACCCACGTGTTTCTTTGCTCCTTCCTGACAGCTACGATGGAGAAGCAAGTGCCTGTCGCGGTTTTCTTAATCAATGCCAGATCCACTTCAGCTTGTACGTGTACGCAAGGACTTTTTCGTCTGATGGCGCCAGGGTCGCTTTCATCTTTTCTCTCCTCACCGGAAAGGCCCTTGCATGGACAAACCCTGTCTGGGAGAGACAAGGACCAGAGACCCGTGACTTCCCTGCCTTCCTTCGGACGTTTCGCATGGTGTTTGAGGAGCCCGGCCGGGTCTCATCTGCAGCGGCTTCTTTGTTTGACCTGCGCCAAGGAGACACCGCCGTGAGTGAGTACGCCATCCACTTCCGCACCCTGGTGGGAGAACTCACATGGAACAATGAGGCTCTGGTGGCTGCATTCTGGCACGGATTATCTTCCAGAATTAAAGACAAACTTGCCGCCCGGGATCTGCCGTATACCCTGGATGACCTGATCCTTCTCTCTGCCGGGATTGATATGCGGATGCTTGAACGCCTCCAATAGGTTCAACGGGAGGGAGCCCTTCTTAGTCTGGCCCCTACATTGCAGCAAACCCTGCTGTACTCAGATGCCGATCCTCCTAAAAAGTCGGTAATAACGGACCATTATAAGTTATCTACCCAAGAGAGACTACGCAGACGCACATCTGGACTTTGTCTTTATTGCGTCCTCGATGGCCACCTTGTGCGCCTGTGCCCCCAAAACCTAGGGTTGCTTGGAGTGACGACCCTGGGTGAAGATGGACTTCCGTCTAAATTGTCCATACCCGTGATTATAGTGGTCAGCGAGAGAACGCATCAGGTCTATGCGTATCTGGACTCTGGATCCGCTGCTAATTTTATCCGCAGAGATCTGGTGGACCTTCTGCAAATACCCACCACCCTCCTGGAGAGCCCGTTGACAGTTGCCTCAGTGAATGGACTACCTCTGCCAGACCCAGTTATTGCTGTGACCAAGCCGCTGAGGCTCCAAGTGGGAGCTCTTCACACCGAACTCCTGTCGTTTTATGTCCTATCCAAAGCCGTTAATCCTGTGTTGCTGGGTCTGCCTTGGCTCCGACTGCATGCCCCAGTTCTGGACTGGAATTCTGGAGAGGTTCTTCAGTGGGGTCCTGAGTGTCAAGGTCGTTGCCTGGTGAGGATTCGTTCGACTCAGCCTTCTCTGCCTCGGTCACTGGCGGGATTGCCGGGTCATTATGCTGCCTTTTCGGACGTCTTCAGCAAGAGGGAGGCGGACACTTTGCCTCCACATCGGGCGTATGACTGTCCTACTGAACTGTTACCTGGTGCATCCCTTCCTCGTGGTAGGGTATATCCCCTCTCCTTGCCAGAGACTCTGTCCATGTCCGCCTATGTGAAGGAGAACCTGGAAAGGGGCTTCATACGAAAGTCCTCCTTCCCGATCAGGAGCCGGGTTCTTCTTCGTCAAAAAGAAAGATGGCTCTCTTCGCCCTTGCATCGACTACTGTGGTCTTAACCAGATCACGGTGAAGAATATCCATTGCCACTGATCTCCGAACTGTTTGATCGAATACGTGGTGCAAATTTTTTTTCTAAACTAGACCTGCGTGGGGCTTACAACCTAATCCAGATTCGTCAGGGCGATGAATGGAAGACTGCATTTAACACCCGTGATGGACACTATGAGTATATAGTAATGCCCTTCGGCCTGTGTAATGCTCCCGAAGTCTTCCAAGAGTTCGTTAATGACATTTTCCGTGACCTCCTATATGTTTGTGTTGTAGTCTACCTTGATGACATCTTGATTTTCTCTCCAAATCCTGTGACGCACCAGAGACATGTCCGTCAGGTTCTGCTACGGTTAAGGGCGAATCGTCTGGACGCCAAGTTGGAAAAGTGCGTATTTGACAAGGATGCTCTACCCTTCCTGGGCTACATCGTCTCGAATCGAGGTCTCGAGATGGACCCTGAGAAGGTAAAGTCTGTCCTGGAGTGGCCACGTTCTCAAGGCTTGAGGGCCATACAGCGCTTTTTGGGATTTGGTAACTTTTACAGGCAGTTTATTCCAAACTTCTCTTCACTGACTTCTCCCATCTCTAAACTTACTAAGAAGGGTATGAACGCCAAGGTGTGGACTCCCGAGGCAGAGTACGCATTCAACAGCCTGAAGAGTGCCTTCACGTCAGCCTCTATCCTCCATCATCCAGACGTTTCCCTACAGTTCTCGCTGGAGGTGGACGCATCCTCTGTCGGTGCTGGTGCACTACTGTTCCAGAGAGGTCCCAAGGGCAAGTCAAGGGTATGTGGATACTTCTCTAAGCTCTTCTCTTCCGCAGAACGCAACTACTCGATTGGGGATCGGGAGTTACTGGCCATCAAATTGGCTCTGGAGGAGTGGAGACATCTACTAGAGGGCGCAGCTCACCCGATCTTGATTTTTACGGACCACAAGAATCTGACCTACCTCCAAACGGCCCAACGGTAGAACCCTCGTCAGGCCAGGTGGTCACTGTTCTTTGCAAGGTTTCTGTTTGAGCTTCATTATCGCCCGGCCGACAAGAATGTGAGGGCCGATGCCTTGTCCAGGTCTTTCGAGACAGAAGACACCATTGAGAATCCACAGAATATTATCGATCCATCCTGCATTGTTTCGGTCAAACCCCTGCAGATTGGGGACATTCCTCCTGGGAGGACTTTTGTGCGCCTGGCTGATCGTGAAAGAATCCTCTGCTGGGGTCACTCCTCTAGACTGGCAGGTCACGCGGGGGTTATGTAAGACCCGGGATTTGATTGCTCGTCATTTCTGGTGGCACACTCTGCCCAAAGATATCGTTTCTTCCTGTGCTGTATGTGCAGTCAATAAGGCGACCCACTCCAGACCTGCTGGCCTGCTCCAGCCATTGCCTGTGCCCAATGCTCCCTGGCAGCATATAGCGATGGACTTTATCACGGACCTGCCTCTCTCTGCTGGATGCAGTACTGTCTGGGTAGTGGTGGACCGATTTTTGAAGATGGCCCACTTCGTTCCTCTGACCGGCCTTCCTTCCGCTCCTCAGTTGGCCAAATTATTTATTCAACACATCTTCCGCCTGCACGGCTTGCCACAGCATATTGTGTCTGATCGGGGGGTTCAGTTTACCTCGAGGTTCTGGAGAGCCCTCTGCGGACTTCTTGGTGTGAAGTTGGACTTTTCTTCTGCCTACCATCCTCAGTCTAATGGTCAGGTCGAGAGGATCAACCAGATTTTGGAGAACTACCTACGCCACTTCATCTCAAGCAGCATGATGACTGGGTGCAGCTGCTCCCATGGGCGGAGTTCTCCTATAACAATCACACCAGTGAGTCTACTAGAAATACTCCGTTCTGCATTGTCTATGGCCAGCATCCACGAATTCCTCTTCCGTTGCCTGATACTTCCGAAGTACCTGAAGCTGACTCCACGTTTAGAGACTTTTTGCAGATCTGGCAGCGGACTCGATCCTCCATCCTAATGGCAGTGGACCGCATGAAACGGAAGGCTAACACAAGGAGGAGAGCCTCCTTGGTTTCTTCCTGGCACTAAAGTCTGGCTGTCGTCTAGGAATATCCGACTGAGGGTGCCATCATGTCAATTTGCCCCAGGTTCCTCGGACCGTTCGAGGTTCTGCAACGGATCAACCCTGTCGCCTACAAGCTTTGGCTGCCTCCTACCCTCAAGATTCCCAACTCCTTCAACGTCTCCCTCCTGAAGCCTGTGATCCTAAACCGCTATTCCAAGACTCCCAGCGGCACTTCGGACATCTTTGAGGTCAAGGAGATCTTGGACACCAAGAGAGTGAGAGGAAAGACTTTTTATTTGGTCGATTGGAGGGGGTTTGGTCCCGAAAAGAGATCCTGGGAGCCAGAGGAGAACCTCAATGCCCCTACTCTTCTGAAGAAGTTTCTCTCTCGCTCTGGTCCCAAGAAGAGGGGGCGTAAGAGGGAGGATACTGTAACGTCCATGGCTGCGGGCTGTCAGCTCCAACCTCCCGCTGACAGCCGCAGCCACGAGTCGGCAAGCGCTGGCCCCAGCCTCTTCCGCAGGAGACGCCAGCGCTCACATCCAGTCACCCCTGCCGGATCCCGTAGGGTGTGCTCGCGCGCTCCTCCCCACTCTTAAAGGGGCAGCACGCGCACCGGACCTCATGGACGACCTTTGACCCGTGAGTACCCCGGCCTATAAGTGGGGGTCCAGCCCCCTAGTTCGATGCCTGAGCGGTGTTGTGTTACCTTAGTTTGTCTATGCAAATTGGTTCCCTAGTGTTTCCTGTTCCTGTATCCCGATCTAGTGCCGTGCTTGCTATTGTTGTGCCGTGCTGGATACCACGCTTGACTGCCTACCCACGCCTGTCGTCCACCTGCTGCCTAGTTCCTGCCAAGCTACTGTCCGTGCTGCCACAGGTATCCTATATACCATAGACTGTGACCTGCGCCCTGTTGGCCAGGTGCCCTACCGCCAAGGCTTTGTTCTAGTGCTGTATATATGTACTGAGCTTTGTTCTGGTGCTGTATATATATGGACTGAGCTTTGTTCTGGTGCTGTATATATGTACTGAGCTTTGTTCTGGTGCTGTATTTATGTACTGAGCTTGGTTCTGGAGCTGTATTTATGTACTGAGCTTTGTTCTGGTACCGTACATATGTGATGAGCTTGGTTCTGGAGCTATATGTATGTATTGAGCTTGGTTCTCGTACTGTATGTATTGAGTTTGGTTCTGGAGCTGTAATTATATAGAATATATTTCTAATAACAAAATTGCCATACACCAATCATCATAAATAGTGTTGTTATACCTTTGTTGTACAGGTTGTTCTGGTCGTGGCGATACCAAATATGTCTATATTATTTCATGTTTTGGGACTTATATTTGAAAAAGTTTATTTATTATAAAAAAATGTGTGTTTTCGTGTATTTTTGTAACTTTTTAGTTATTTATTTATCATAATTTTTTTTTACATTCGTTACATTTTTTTTTTTAATCCCATAAAGGGATTTATCATTTTGATTTTGTAACTGTAATGTACTGGCATAGATCTATATGCCAGTACATTAGCCTGTTACTGATTGTACACAGGTAGTTGTTAGGGCATACCTCAGTATGCCCTAACAAAAGGAAATATGTTCAGACAGCCCTGGGGTCCTTCTATGGACCCTGGGCTGTCTGGCCATATGAGTTATGGGCTTTGATCTTGTTCAGATCTTGATCAGTTATCTTCTGTGACGCGATCAAAGTGCAGTCCCCCCTTCTTGAACGCCGCGATCAGCTTTCATCGCGACATTCAAAGGGTTAACGGTGGAGAGAATAGGTATCTCTCCTCTCCACTGTCAGAGCGGGGCCGTGGCTGTGTATTACAGCCGTTGCCCCGCTCTCTATCGCGCGCACAGACGGCTGTCACACAGGACGAGAATGCTCGTCCTAATGTGCCAAGTACTTGCCGTTAAGGACGAGCACTCTCGTCCTGCGTCGTCAACCAGTTAAATTTTTTTATTATTATTTTTCCTTTAATAAAACAGGGTATCAGTGTGTTTGGTGCAACTTTCTAAATACTTTTTATTAAAAATGATGTTTAATTTTTTAGATACTGCTGCTTTATAGCATGAATACAGAGCTTCTGTGTCATGTCCATGGCCGCGGGCCGTCAGGCTCACTCACCTCCTGACAGCCGCAGCCATGGGTATGCGAGCGCTGGCCCCAGTCTCCTCCACAGGAGACGCCAGCGCTTACTTCCGCTCACCTCGGCCGGGTCCCGTAGGGTGCGCGCGCACGCTCTTAATGGGGCAGCGCGCGCACCGGACTTTAATGTAAAATTAGCCCATGAGTACGCTGGACTATAAGAAGGGCCCAGCCCCTTCCTCCCATGCTTGAGCGTTATTGTCATACCCAAAGTTTGTCTATGCAAATGGTCTCCTAGTGTTTTCCAGTTCCCAGTGTTTCCCGTACCTGTATCCCGTGCTATCCTGTTGCCGTGCTGTGCTGCATACCACGCCTGACGTCTGCCTGCTGCCTTGTCCCAGCCAAGCCTGCCTTGCTACTGTCCGAGCAGCCACAGGTACACTATACGAACTATAGACTGTGACCTGTTGGCCAGCTGCCATACCGTCAAGGCGGTACGGGCCTGTGGGTCCACAAACCCAAAGTGACATTCTGTATCTAGTGCTAAAACCTGTACCTATCAGGTCAGTGGTACTGACGGATACAGTGTCAGCAGGTTGGGGGGGTTGAGGGGCCCATGTTGTGTTAACAGCCCAGGGCCCATGGTACACTTAATCCGCCACTGGCTGTGTGTGATGCTTTCTACAGGGGGTTGTGTGGCGCTATCTATAGGGGGCTGTGTGTGTAGCTGTCTACAGGGGGCTGTGTGTGATGCTGTCCCTGGGGGTGTGTGTGGCGCTATCTATATGGGGGTTTGTGTGATGCTATCTACAGGGGGCTGTGAGTGGCACTATCTACAGGGGGAACTGTGTGGCGCTATCTACAGGGGGCACTGTGTATGCGGTGCTTTACTTTACAGTGTTTGACACAATTATATTCAGGGGAACAGTGCTTGGTACTATTTTGGGATACAGTGTGTGGCACCATGATAATTTTATCTTCGTTTATAGGTGTGTAAATGTTGGAAAAGTGAGGGACCGAAGACATCTGAGTGGCAAATTCTGCAGAAATGGGTCATGTCCGGGAGAAGTTATCACGAAGTCTGGACCCAATGGAGAAAAGAGGAAAAAATACTAGAATCTGAGAAGACGTCACCTGTGAGTCACTAGATTTATAGAGAATCTGTCACCGCTCCGGACATGTTTAGGACAGGAAATCCTTGTATTTCACATAATGTCTTTGTGCATTCCAGGACTCATAAGACAAATGCGTGTTACCATTCCCCTTGTCATGAGGATGTGACAAGGGGAATCAGAACACCCAATTGTTAATGTTCGCACAAAAAGTTAATGTTAACAATAGTTGCAGAGCGGCAGTGTAGAAAGGGGGCCCAAATTTGTGTAACAGCCCAAGGCCTATGGGCTACTTAATCCGCCACTGCCTCTCACACAATGCAAAATGTGACAAACTTATTAAGAGTGGATCTGCACACACGCGCCTGTGCCCATCTATAGCGCACTTTGATCAATTATTGTAAATTTGAAGGTTTTTCATTTTCTAAGCTATTTGCACACGTTGAGGATTTAGGCCTCGTGCACACTTATGTCACCGTTTTCACGGCCGCATTTGACGGATCCGTGAACCCGTTTTAGCGGCCTTGTGCACTCCTTGTTTCCGTGCACCGAGCATGGTACTGTCCAGGGTGACAGTACCATGCTTGCTGCGCGGAAAATACAATTTTAATGTATTAAAAAAAATAAGTTCATACTTACATTCCTCCTGTCCGGCCTCCAGCAATGACGTTCAATCCATGTCGCCGCTGCAGCCAATCACAGGCTGCCACGACCGCCAATCACAGGCTGCGCGTCACAAAAGGTCGGACTGGAGGAAGAAGAGGGACTCGTCACCAAGACAACGGCCGGGTACGTATGAAATGCTTTTTATTTTATTTTTAATCAGAAGCCTCTTTTCTCTATTAGTTATTGATAGAGACAAGTGGCTGCCGATTAGTGTAATATTTTTCTAATGTTTTTCTGCCCGCCCGGCGGTTGCTAGGCAACAGCTGTCACACATGGATGCCTTCCGTGTGCCTTCAGTTTTTTTGACGTCCCCATTGACTTGCATGGACCTCACGGTCACGGATTCTCGGACCAAAGTAGGACATGCTCTACTTTGGAACGGAGCAACGGACCGTCAAAAAAACTGAAGTGTGCATGGCCCCATTGAAATTAATGGGTTCAGGGTGCTATCAGTGACAAAAACGGATAGCACCCTGAAGGAAAAAACTGAAGTGTGCATGAGGCCTTATGAAAGAAAACCGTATTTCTGTGTCCCTGAAAGTACTGAGCTTCATATAACGCAGGAGAGACATGAGCTGCGGGTCATTTCCTCAGTCTACAAGTGTGAGCCGCATAGCGCGCTCCCAAGCTCCCCACGAACAAGTCTCTACCGCGTCCTCCTCACATCCTCTACCGCGTCCTCCTCACATCCTCTACAACGTGACAGGAAGCCAGCGATATAAGCGCGCTCGGCAGCTACCATTATTTACTTTCCTGGGGAGGTATTTTATATTACACTGTTCACTATCACAATGTAACGTTATGTTCGGTTCATTAAACAAATAAAGATATATTACAGACATAACTGAATATTTCTCCTGCAGTTCTTGCGATGTAAAATGTTATTTAGCTGAAATATCGTTAAAATAAGATCCCCTCCTCCCCTCACTTGAGCGACCCGTAGAGCGCCAAGTTTCTCAGGCTCTCGTGCTGCGTACAAACCATGGCGCCCAGGAGGAAGAAGCCCGGAGATGTGCCCAGTGATCAGTGGGTGCTCATAGCTCCAGGTACCCGGATACCTGGGATAGCGGCGTTACGTGTTAGTTTTGTCACTGCACAGGGTCTATACACGGACGGACGTTTGTTCCGTATAGGAATGCAATGAGTAATGACATGCAAATTTTCCTCGTAGCAGCTACATTGGGTTTTCGTAGGTTTTTTCTTTCCCATAGGGCAACATGATAGTCGCATGTACATATAACAAAAACATGAATGGCTAAAAGAATGGTTCAAAAGTGGAGTGTTGCCCATAGCAACCAATAAGGTTGCTGCTCAAAAAGCATCTCAGAAAAATGCTGGAAGATGATTGGTCGCTAGGGCAACTGCAGTACTTTTCTATTGCAGCAGTTTTTTAATTTCCCCAAGGCTACTTGCACATGACAGTGAAAAACGGCAGTTTTTTTAACAGTTGTCACACGGCCGTTTTCAGAACCGTGAAGTTCTATGGGTGTATTCACATGGCCATTTTTTTTTTTTTAACGGCCCGTGAATATTGGCTGTCAAAAAATAGGACGTGACCTATTTTTGGCCATTTTCATGGCCAGACGGCTCCCACAGAAGTCAATGGATCAGTTTTTACTGGCTGTTTTTCAGGACACAATCCTTGTAACGTCTGGTAAAAACTGATCCTGGCCGAGGACACCCCGCACACAGCGCTGAGCCCTTGACGTTACTGTCCAATTAAGCACAGTGATGTCGGGCTTTCAACGATGAAATCCCCAGCCACAGCGTCGCAAGATCTCTGGCCGGGGACTCCTGTCATGTGTATAGCGCCTCCCTGCCTGAAGATAGCAAACCCCCCCCCCCAACTGTAGATAGCGCAGCTCTGGCAGGGGATTCCGCTCCTGGAGGAGTCCCCGGCTTCACTATGCAATGTGGACCGTGAAGTCAAGGGGTTACTCCTGGACCGCTCTGGCAGGGGATTCCGCTCTCCTGATGTCATTGTCCATATATGGACCGAGACGTCAGGGGCTCCATCTATGAGGAATCCCCTACGGTGGTGCTATCTACAGGGGAGGGGTGTGGTATCTACAGGGAGGGTGTGGCACTATCTACATGGGATACAGTGGTGCTATCTACATGGGCACTGTGGTGCTATCTACATGGGCACTGTCTACAATGGACACTTTGGCACTGTTACTTTATATGTGGGCACTGTGGTACGATATGGGCACTGGTCCTATGGGCATTATCTTCACTGGGCACTGTGGCACTATACAGGGACATTGCAGCACTATCTACATGGGCACTGCGTTGTTTTCGGAGGGTTGGGACATAAAAAAACTTGACAAATGAAATCCATCCCTTTTTTTTTTTTAACAGCCATGAAAAACGGATGGTCGCTACAGTCACACGACAGTGAAAAAAAATGGCCATTAAAAACAGATCAACTGTCAGTTTTTCCTGGCCATTTTGCATCAGTGTGTCTCTAAATTTTCATCCATTTCCAGTCCGTCTGTCTGTTTTTAATGCCGTTTTTCATGGCCGTTAAAAAAATAAAATAAAAAGGATGGATTTCATTTGTCCGTCTTTGTTTTTTTTTGTCCCAACCTCGCTCTGGCAGGGGATTCCACCCCAGGAGTAACCCCTTGACGTCACTGTTCATATATGGATAGTGACGCCGGGGGCTTCTCCAGGAGCGGAATCCCCTGCCAGAGTGGGGTCTGGCCGCTGTGGATTCCGCTCCGACAGGGAGCTACAGTGGCGCTATCTACAGTGGATGGAGGGGGGGGGGGTGTTTACTATCTTGTGGCAGAGGGGTGCTATCTACATGGCAGGAGTCCCCGGCCAGAGATCTTGCGATTCTCTGGCCGGGGATTCCATTGTTGAAAGCCCGACATCACTGCGCTTATGTGGACAGTAATGTCAAGGGCTTCCCCGGGCTCAGCGCTCAAATTAGTGCAGTGTGCGGGGAGTCCTTGGCCAGGATCAGTTTTTACCAGCCGTAACAAGGATTGTTTCATGAAAAACGGCCGGTAAAAACTGATCCATTGACTTCTAGACTTCTATGGGAGTTGTCTGGCCGTGAAAACAGGCAAAAATAGGACATGTCCTATTTTTTGACTGCCAATATTCACGAGCCGTTAAAAAAACTGCCATGTGAATACACCCATAGAACTTCATTGTTCTGAAAATGGCCGTTAAATAAACGGCCGTCATGGCCGTTTTTCACTGTCGTATGAATGTAGCCTCATGCACACGACCGTAGCCATGTGCACGGCCGTGATTTTTGGCTTGGCCGGCAGCGGAGTGTCACCCACGAGCCGCCCGCAAATCGTGGGCCATGCACGGACCGTGGAAACCACAGTCGTGTGCATGGCCCCATAGGAATGAATGGGGCCGAAATTCTCCCGTGGATTTTCGTGGGAATTGAGGCCGCAAAAGCACGTTCGTGTGCATGGGGCCTAAGACTAATGCCACGTGACTGAAGCCGGTGTATAGCTCTAACCTTGCATAGATTTTGGATGACTTCTGCTCTGTTCACATTGGCGTTCGGACTCATGCATACAGCAGAGCCCTGTGCATGGAGCCTGTACGGAAATGTGCTGAACCTTACAGCCTCCGTGCACTGCCTTACGGGCACCATCACACGCTGTGTATGAGTTACACCCTCCCCCTAGAAACCATGCTAAATGTTCCAATCTACATACGGAGTTCAAAGGAGCATAACAATTTTTTTTTCTTATGTGCCCTCTATGGTAGCCTTATTAAGGTTCCATATAAACAGCTGTAGTATAGCCGTGTGGCTGAGCTCTAAGGGCCTGTTCCATCAGGTTTCGGTTGCTTTTTGGCTGTTAGCGCAGCAGATGATGTTATTCTATTACTGTGAGAATAAAAGGAAACCTGACGGATCCATTATAAGTCCATGGAAACTTTTGTTACACTTAGGCCGGATTCACACGAGCGTGTGCGTTTTGCGTGCGCAAAAGGGACTTAACAGCTCCGTGTGGCAGCAGCATATGATGCGCGGCTACGTGCTTTTCGCGCAGCCGCCATCATTATGACACTCCGTTTGGATGTGTGTAAACAGAAAAGCACGTGGTGCTTTTCTGTTTTCATTCATCTTTTTCACTGCTGTTGCGCGAATCACGTGCGTCTCACGGAAGTGCTTCCATTTGGTGCGCGTGATTTTCACGCACCCATTGACTTCAATGGGTGCGTGATGCGCGAACAACACACAAAGAACAACGCATATATATAGGACATGTCGTGAGTTTTACGCAACGGACTCACGCTGCGTAAAAATCACGCAACTGTCTGCACGGCCCCATAGACTAATAAAGGTCCGTGCGACGCGCGTGAAAATCACGCGCGTTGCATGGATGTATATCCGTTCGTCTGAATAAGCCCTTAGGGTATGTTCACACGCACACTCAAAAACGTCTGAAAATACGGAGCTGTTTTCAAGGGAAAACGGCTCCTGATTTTCAGACGTTTTTTAAGCCACTTGCGATTTTCGCTGCGTTTTTTACGGACGTTTTTGGAGCTGTTTTCAATAGTCTATGAAAAACGGTTCCAAAAACGTCCCAAGAAGTGACCTGCACTTCTTTTTCGTGGCCGTTTTTTAAAATGGCCCCGTAAAAAAACGGCCCGTCGGAACAGAGCGATGTTTGGGGGCGTTCTGCTTCCAATTTTTCAGGCATTTACGGCCTGAAAAACGGCAGAAAATAGGCCGTGTGAACATACCCTTAGGGTTGCCACCAGGCCAGTAAACCAGCAACCTAGCTACTACTCAGACTGGTAGACTAGTGGTGGTAATTTGTTTTTATTGGCAATGTAAAGTGATGATAATTTTGCAAACAAAATGGGGAGTGCATGCACAGTCAGATATGGATTGGTTATTTTTCCTTTGCCAGGCCCACCCAGCCCTAGGAACGCTAGCAACATCAGGACTAGAACAAGTGTGGGATTGGCACTGGCGGGAGAAGGCAGCAGAGAGATAGACATGCACAATTTCACCAGCCGGACACATGCACCCTGCCTGCGCAGACCAGAGTTAAGAGCGGAGGTCACAGGAGGATACTGACTGAAGTTCAGATAGATATTGGGGGAAATTTATCAAAATTATTGCAAAGGAAAAGTGGAGTGGTTGCCCACAGAGGTACTTTTGAAAATGAAAGCAACTCCACTACTTCTGTTTACACAACGTCGCCCTGTGGTCTGATTGGCGTCCACAAAATAACAGACTGTTTTTCTTCCATATGAATGTTCGTGTGGTCATCAGTTTTTCCTCTTCTAGTTTTATCCTCTGCAAGCACTTCCTAGTTTCACTTCTTTTTTTTTTTTTTTTTTCCGCATCTCTTAGGCCTCATGCACACAAACGTATTTTTTTCCTCCCGGAAATACGGGTCCTTGGTCACACGTATTCGACCCGTATTGCACCAGTATTTACGACCCCGTGCCTGTAAATACGGGTCCGGTGTCACCAGTATTCCACCCGTATTTACGGGCACGTTTTCGCTACAAAATTGCACTGCAGTAATCGGCAGCCCCTTCTCTCTATCAGTGCAGGATAGAGAGAAGGGGCAGCCCTTTCCGTAGTAAAAGTAAAAGAAATTCATACTTATCCGGCCGTTGTCTTGGTGACGCGTCCCTCTTTCGTCATCCAGCCCGACCTCCCTGGATGACGCGGCAGTCCATGTGACCGCTGCAGCCTGTGATTGGCCTGTGATTGGCTGCAGCAGTCACATGGGCTGAAACGTCATCCTGGAAGGCCGGACTGGAGGAAGAAGCAGGGAGTTCTGGGTAAGTATGAACTTCTATTTTTTTTACAGGTTGGTCTATATTGTGATCGGAAGTCATTGTCCAGGGTGCTGAAAGAGTTACTGCCGATCGTTTAACTCTTTCAGCACCCTGGACAGTGACTATCCACTGAAGTCGCCTAGCAACGCTCCCGTAATTACGGGTGCACACACGTAGTCATCCGTAATTATGGGAGCCCCATAGACTTCTATGGGCTGCCCGTGCCGTTATTACGGCCTGAAATAGGACATGTTCTATATATTTCAACGGCACGGGCACCTTCCCGTAAGCATACGGGGAGGTACCCCTGGCCAATAGAGGTCTATGGACCCGTAATATACGGTCCGTAATTACGGACGTTTTTACGTTCGTGTGCATGAGGCCTTAGCAAGTGATCTATAAGAAGAGGACAACGCACGGATGTCGTCCGTATGCTGTCCGTTTTTGTCCCGCACCCAAAAATGGACCAAAATCATGGAAGCTGTGAGTTTTTTGCAGCGCACACACGCTCCCGTGAAAAAAAAACTGTGTGAATAGCCCTATTGTATGGGTCCGTGTGCTGTCCATTGTTAACCTGAATAAGGCCTGTAACTCAGTCCGTATCCTCCTCCGATCTTGACTCTTGGTGCTGCGCAGCAAGGTTGCATGCCAGTTTGTTGGTGTTTTTTTTTTAAACAATTTACCTGGTTATTTATGTGTGGATAAAGGGGCAATCCTAGTAACAGAACCGATCTGTCATGGCTCCTGTAATAACAGAAACTATGATACAAGTGTTACAGTATTCACTAAAACTTGGGAGGCACTAAGACCTTGTGCACACGACTGAGTGCCACTCGGGTCGTTTTTCACAGCATCCGAGTGGCATTTGATAGTTTTCTACTTTCCGATCCGTGCAAAGATCGAATATGTCCTATCCACGGATCACGAATGGACTCGGGGGGGAATTGGCGCACACAGCCGTGTGCATTAAGGCTAACTCTGCTGCCGATACTTTCTTTTCATATGGAATGTAATAAGCGAGTTACATACTTATGTATTCATGATCCAGTTTAGCTGCCATGTTGTTCATGGCAGTCAGTACCAGAAGTCCAGGGCACCTCCGAAGTGTGGAAATCCAATGGTATCACCTGCTGTACACGGATGTTGTTACTAAGCATCAGTCCCTTATTTTTGCAAGTGCTTAAAAAAATTCTGAGGTTAAGCCCTTTCAGCTTCGAGCCACCGGTGCGAGCAAGAGCGGTCATTCGAGGATACTGACTGAATGCCACAGGTCTGGCTCCCGGCACACTGGGCAAAAAGCTGATTTTGCTGTGGGTAGCCACAGCAAACCAGACATTTCCCCTGTAGCTGGCAACCATCAAGTCCACCAGAGTCTCTCCCTTCTGTCTCATAGAGGGAGGTCCGAGCATGACAGCATGTCCTAAAAGGGGCAAATGGGCAGGTGTTATTATGAGACGACTCCTCCTTTTATAAAACATTTCTTGTATTTATGTTAGAAATATATTAAACACGTCGTGAAAACTTAGGGCCTGTTCACATCAGTGTCCCCCTTCCGTTGAGGGGTTCCGTCTTGGGTTTCCGTCAAGTTAATCCCTCAACGGAAAGGCAAACGTAAACCTTGGCTTCCGTTTCCCTCACCATTGATCACAGTCGACTGCGCTATTGGTTCCATCAAAACAATGGAACCCTGTCGCAACTGTGACCAACGGAAACCATTAACGTTTCCATCACCATTGAGATCAATGTTGAGGGGCTAACCTGACGGAAACCTCCGACAGAACCCCTCAACAAAAGGGCAACGCTAATATGTACAGGCCCTTACATTTTTATGTCATTTACAGCAGTTTAAGATTTTTGTGTGTATCTGGTAATGATTTACAGTGTGTTTCTGTAACTTTTTTTTTCATTTATTTATTTTTTTATTTCAGATTCCCTTAAAGATGATGCAAAGAAGCCAAGTAGTAAAACATTGTTTGCAAAATTACGCAGTTCCCTAACAGGTGATATTGGCTTCTTATTTGCTGATACTTGTTCTCAACTTTTGATTTAAAGGGGTTTTTAAGGTAGAATATGCCATCAAAGCCTGATTGCATTTTGCGGAGGCTTCATGGTCCATTATTGACTATAATGGGCAGACCGTGTGGCCTCTGAAAAAAGCAGAGAAGAGGAGTTCTGGCATATATATTTTTGTGCTGTTGCCACTTTGATTTAGCGATTGGCTGGGGTCATAGTGGTCAGATCCCCAATGATCTGTCTTTGATGGCATTTCCTATTGATATGCTATTAATGTTTGTTCTGATGCAAACCATTGAGATATGACGCATCCATGCCTGGTGATAGAAGGGTTCCCCGGCCCACTCCATTACAGCAAAGGTCTACATGAAGTGCCCTTCTCAGCTTTGGGGCTCATATACACTGCCATGGAGCCTGTACGGCTCCTTAAGTATTAATCCATACAGCCTTTGAGCACAACCATAGAGACTCCGTTGGACTCTGTGTGTACAGAGATGTTCTCCCCTAGAAGCATAAAAATTTACATACAGAGTCTGATAAAGCATGTTACAATTTTTTACCCCCTCACCCATGATACCTCCCATTCGCAGGACAACCAATCTGAGAAGCTAAGTGAACACACCTCTTCACACCCCCATTCAGGTTTCCTGTACTCCGGATGAGTTGCCGGTAGAGGACTCTCTGAGTCCCAGAAGCATTGGACACTCTTCTAGGGCAGTTGCACTAGAACATACCTTTTCTCCTAGGAGTTACTGGAAGCGTGTCTCTTTTAAGAGCAACCGACAGCCTGGAGCGGGTCTCCTTCCTCATCCCGGGTGACTGTTCCATCTTTGCAGCTGGTGGTTTGTGGCCATGATCGGAACATCTCTGGGAGAGGGTTTCCCCCCTTGCGCACCGTTCTGCTGTGTGAAATGTTTGGCGCAACGTCTAAGCCTGACCAGACAGCAATATAAGGGCTTATTAAGATGAAAGGGATATACGTCTGTGCAACGCGCGTGATTTTCACGCGCGTCGCACGGACCTATATTAGTCTATGGGGCCGTGCAGACAGTCTGTGATTTTTGCGCAGTGTGAGTCCGCTGCGTAAAAGTCATGACATGTCCGTTCTTTGTGCGTTTTTCGCGCATCACGCACCCATTGAAGTCAATGGGTGCGTGAAAACCACGCATGTCACACGGAAGCACTTCCTTGGGACAAGCGGGATTCGCGCAACAGCAGTGAAAAGGATGAATGAAAACAAAAAAGCATGTGGTGCTTTTCTGTTTACAAACATCCAAACGGTGTGTCATAATGATGGCGGCTGCGCGAAAAGCACGCAGCCGCGCATCATACGGGGCTGACACACGGAGCTGTTAAGTGCATGCAACACTTCCAATGTGAGATAAGGGACTTGGAGCGCATCCGAAGCTAGGGGCCTTAACTTTGGCTAAGAACATTAAACACATGGTACCTGTTGAGGTTAAAAGTTCCCTTAGGGGGTCTAAAAAGGCAAATATATATTCCTAGTGCTACTTCTGGGCACACCGGCTTGTCAGATTTGTCAAGACAAGATGATCTTGTTTAAGAAGAAGGTGAATTAGACTCTAATGACGATGTGACGTATAGAACCCTCTTCCTGCCGAGGATACAAACGAGCTATATGTGAAACCATGAATATCGACAACATTAAAGAACCCAGATCCATACAGGTTGTGATGTTTGACGTAATCACTTTTTTTTTTTTTGTCTGTATGAATCCAGCAGAAAAACCCTCTGTATGAAATGGGAGGGGTACATAAGGTACAGTAGAGGGCTCGATCACCTCTATGGAAGCCCTATTACAGCTCTGTAACATACGGTCAGCTGTATTCGTGCCCTGTTATGTTTCGCTACTAACTATGGGGGAAACTGTCATTACCGGCAAACAGTAAGACCCCTTGCACTACCGCACTCCAGAGCATGTATTAGAGGTGATCTGCACTATGAGATGGAATTGTCTGTTGATGCCTTTATTCCATTATTCCATGGTATGCATCAGAAGAATGTTAATTGACCCAGTATTGTTTATTTCAATAAAATATTCTGTACAGGAGAGTACACAGAAATACAGGACATGCAAGTTAGACACTATAGCATGCTACGTTGTAAGTGCTCGGAGCAAGCATATTGCAGATGACAACCAGCACAATGAGAGAAAGTGATATGTAAGCCACAGATTGCTAAATGATTTGTAAGACCAAGGTCCTATTCATCCGTTTGATACTCTGTGATGTTTAGTAGTACCAAGCAACTGCATGCTTATCAACTTTAACTGCTTAATAGAGTACAGCAGGAAATTCATTTTAAATTGTTGCTTGTTGGGATTTTATCACTGGTACCATCTTTTAACCCTTTATATTAACTTATAAAAGCAGAATTGCCATCGTCGTCAGTCTTGCTCATTCTACTTTTACCACATAATTAGTTGTGAAACTCCAGGATCTAAGAAACAAAATAGGGAACTTTCTCCATTCTGTAGCTCTTGCTATAAGGCTGGGTTCACTAGAGCATGTTACGTTCGTAAAGGACGGAACGTATTTCGGCCGCAAGTCCCGGACCGAACACAGTGCAGGGAGCCGGGCTCCTAGCATCATAGTTATGTACGACGCTAGGAGTCCCTGCCTCTCCGTGGAACTACTGTCCCGTACTGTAATCATGTTTTCAGTACGGGACAGTTGTCCGGCAGCGAGGCAGGGACTCCTAGGGTCATACATAACTATGATGCTAGGAGCCTGGCTCCCTGCAGTGTGTTCGGTCCGGGACTTGCGGCCGAAATACGTTCCGTCCTTTACGGACCGAACATGCTCGTGTGAACCCAGCCTAATTTCAATGCCTAAAGGGGTTTTTGCACAATGTTTAATGCCTGCCAAAGTGTGCATTAATCTGTTATAAAGGGATTCCTACCTGCTTTTATATGAAGTAGGCCTATAACTACAATATCACTATAACAGTCTGCACAGTACAAGTACAATCCAAACCTGCTGCTGCTGTGTAAGGTTGTCTCCTCATAAACACCTCTAATATGAGAGCTGCTGCTCCCACTCACTGAGGAGCGCATGTACAGGAGAACAAAAAAATGCCTTGCTTATAAAACCGGAGAGAATGTACTGATACATTAATTACAATATTTCTAACACCCGTCAATGATTAAAAGGCTTTTTAATACATCAGAATATTCTCTTAGGTTGGTGCTACACTGGCTTTTTGTAGCGTTACACTCAATAGTTTCAATAAGGCTCTGTTCACATCACGTTTATGCTCTCCGCCGAGTGTATATGCTTGAATATATTTGTGACCCACCCAAAATTCAATGTGTATAGGGGTAATTGTGGGAAGATAAAATTACATCTGCAACTTTAACGCCAATTTTAAAGCGCTTGAATTGCCGTTTCTTTTTAATCAAATAATGTGGAGTTGCTAAATCTCAATTCTTGTGTATTCATAGATAAAGGAGCCATGTTTTTATTTATCAACGCTGGGCAGCAGGTCTGCGAAGTGAAAACTTTTCACGAGGAATTTCGATCATGGTTTATTGGTCAGACCGTTCAAGAAGGTGAGATGAGAATTTTTTTTTTATTCTATTAATGCAGATACTAGAGTAAAAATCAATAACTACTAAGAGCTAAATGATGAAAGGGGTTCTAGAATTGAATATCCTAAGGCTTAATGAGCAAATCATGCATAAGCCTTGGTATCTGGAGCCATGCTGACTGCAGTTCATCCCACATTTGCTGGAGGGTGGATGAAACAATTCTCCAGACCAGAACGCTGCCGCCACCGGCTTGTGTTCTTCCAGCAATGGTTGCAGGGTGTTTGTTCTCTGGGGTTTCTTGCCTGATGTGCCAACATCCATCCGTTTGAAGCAGAAAGCGTGACTCATCGGAGAAGGCAAACATTTGCCAATCATCAGTGGTCCAATTCTGATACTGCGGTACAAATTGAAGCCATTTTTCCAATGCACCTTTGTTAGCATAGGAACCGTGACCATCCGGCTGCTTCGGAGCCCTATACGCAGTAGGGTTCCCTGAACTGTTGTTTTAGACACACGTCTGGTAGCCCCTGGTTGATTTTCACGGTGAGTTGCTCCAATGTAGCGTGTCGTTCCGCCCTCGCGCACCTTCGTAGCCGACATTCAACGCTCACATCAATGGCACGTGGTGCTCCGCAGTTTCCACGTCAGTAATTCCCAATGGAGCCATTTGTCCAATCACGATACACTTTCACCACCGCAGCACACGAGCAGTTCACAAAGTGCGCTGTTTGAGATATACTGCCTCCCTTGGCCCAAAAGCCAATTATCATCCATTTTTGCAACTCTGATAAATCGCCCCTTATACCCATGACCACTACGAGTGATATGTGTTCAGACAGCCTATCGCACACCTTATATACCCACCAAGTCAGCCCACGACACATCACTTCCTTCAAGGTCTAAGCGCTGCCGACGTCGAATGTAGGAGGTGGTTATAATAATGTGGCTCAACTGTGTAGTATCATAAACACACAAATAAGTAAATCAGGCTTGTCATATTGTAGTCATTTTGCCACTGGATGCCAGTTGGGGCATTTTTCATATTCTGATTTCGGCTTCGTTCACATCTGTGTCAGGGCTCCGTTCATGGGTTCCGTCAGAGCTTTCCATCAGGGGAACCCATGAACCAAACAAACTGAAAACCATAGGTTTCTGTTTGCAACACCATTGATTTCAATGGTGACGGATCCGTTGCAAATGGTTTCCGTTTGTCACCGTTGTGCAAGTGTTCCGTTGTTTTGACGGAATCAATACCGTAGTAGACTGCGCGATTGATTCCATCAAAATAACGGAAAACATAAAATTATACTTAGACTCATTTTTTAATATATCCCTTGAATGTGATAATGGCTTGTATCAAAAATAATTATATATTTGTTTCTAGATGGCAGATTACTGTATGCAACACCGGTGGATCCTCTGTTTTTGGTGCTGTACTATCTGGTGAAAGCTGACAAAGAGGTACGGTATAGAACAACTATTTGTGACCACCGGATTTTCAGAAGAGCGAGAAAACGCTTGATCTCTTATCAACCTTCTAGATACATTGGAGATGTTTCAAATTGTTTCTAGTGCTTCTATTCCAGCCACAGCAAGCTTTAAAAGTAATGACTTATTACATAAGTCCTTGGCAGTGAAAGGGTTTATTCATCGGTTTATATAATGTCCAATAACTTTGAAAGCCTAAGCATTTTGTTATCAAATGATCATACAGTTGCATGAAAAAGTAAGTGAACCCTTTTGGAATTAGGCTTCGTTAACATCTGCGCTAGGGCTTCGTTCCGTCTGAGCTTTCCGTCAGAATGGAACCCTGATTGCCGGAAACCTAAACCATAGGTTTCCGTTTCCATCACCATTGATTTCAATGCAGAGAAACACAAAATAGGCAGCACATCCAGTAGTACGTGTTTAGAAAAGAAAGCGCTTTATTCAAGGCTTGAAAGGCTCTAGGACATTGAGCCGAAACGTTGCATTTGGGCTAATAAAGCTCTTTCTTTTCTAAACACGTATTACTGGATGTGCAGCCTATTTTGTGTTTCTTTGCAAGTTTGGGGATGATGGTCAAATCCGTGGGATCTGCACCCAATTACTGTGACCAGTGCTGCTAGACCATGGATTGTTTATACTATTGATTTCAATGGTGACGGATCCAGCGCCAATGGTTTCCGTTTCTCTCCATTGTGCAAGGGTTCCGTCGTTTTGACTAAATCAATAGCGTAGCCGACTGATTTTTAGCTGTAAGTGAGATCACGCTGTGCGAGTAAGTCCCACAGAAACTTTACTGAAGGGTCGGGAGTGTGAATAGACATCACATCCTGGCTGAAAGCAATGTCTATTCACTCTCAAGACACTTCGCTAAAGTTAATGTGGGGGTATGTCACAGCACAGCGTGATCTCGCAAGATCATGCTGTGCTGCGATTACAGCTAAAAAGGAATGGAGAGAAGTGTATGACGCTGATTGATCAGCAATGGAAAATGGACAAGGAGGCAGCACTTCCAAAAAAGACAGCTTTAATAACCCGGGTGATTAAAGCTGTCTTTTTTGGAAGTGCTGCCTCCTTGTCTATTTTCGATTGCCCAATATTGAGGACCGTGGACCAGGCATGCACCCATCTGTAGTCCAGTGCTGTGGAATTCTTCTCGTTTGTACCACTGATTGGTCAGTGTCATACACTTCTCTTTACAACGTCCAGTTGGTAAAAAGATTAAAAAACGCCCAGTTGTCTATTATGAAACGAATTAGCATAAATCTAAAATTTTTCAAAATAAAAACCACTGTTCTCTACATTACAGCGCCGATCAGATTATGTAGGAGATAGGGCACTTATAATCTGGTGACAGAGCCTCTTTAATGACTTGTATGTAGATCCCCTTTAGCAGCAATCATCTCCACCAAATGTTTCCTGTAGCTCCAAAAATGATTTGCACAACGTTGAGAAGGAACTTTTTCAACCATACTAACTGTAATTTAGGACTATTCCTCCCTACAAATGTGTTTCAGTTCATTAATATTTCTGGGATGCCTTGCTTGCACAGTCATCTTCAGCTCATGCCACAGTATCTGCATAGGGTTAAAGGGTTTGTCCAGGCACGGGGCAGCTTTTAATACTGATGACCTATCCACAGGATAGGTCACCGGTATATGATTGGTGGCGGTCCAACACCCGTATCCTGCACCGATGGCTATGCAGTGGTTAGTGCCGGAAGCAGATTGCTCCGGTCACAGTATAGCAGCCGTGCTGCAGTAACCCAGCATGGCTGCTATACAGTGTACGGAGCCTTCTGCTACCGACCACTACATAACCTTCAACTGCATTTGGGCGCTGGAACAGCTGATGAGTGCGGGGTCACGGTGTCAGACCCCCACTAGTCCTGTATACTACACATGACAGTTTAATTCCCATATTTCTAGTCCCAGCATTACCTGTGTATAGGTTTTACACCATGTAGCTGAATCATTTCTTTATAGATGTAATTTGTTTAAGGAAAGTGTTAAGCTGGGCCTAGTCAGACCTAGATTATATGTCAATTTAACTGTCAGTTATTTTATTATTTGTCATTACCATTAATTGAGTTAATTTTTCTTTCCCCTTTTAAGCAAGGAAAATTTCAGCCGTTGGAACAAATTGTGGTAGATGAAGAGTTTCCATCATGTAACTTGTTACTGCAGTGCACACAAGTAGCACAATCACTCCATCGTGTCACAGAAGAAAAAGGTAATAACATTTAAGTATCTAAATTTTGGCGCATCTAGTCTTGTTCTAAGTTTATCTAAATTTTAAAGGGGTTTTCCAGGACTTGGGTATTGATGACCTATTCTTAGGATAGGATCGATATTAGATTGTGGGGGTCTGACCCCCGGCACCTCCACTGATCTCTTGATTGGTAGGGCGACGCCGCTCAGTCTATCGTTGAGGCCTCTTTGTTGCTTACCAGGCACAGCTCCGTACATTCGGTAATGGCTTTTCATGATACTGCAGCTTTGAACCAGTCAAATGAATGGGACTGAGCTGCTGTACCAGGCACAGCCACTACCAAATGTAAGGTGCTGTGCCTAGAAAGTATCTTTCCTGTGGGGGTACTGGGAATCAGACCCCCACCAATCTGATATTGATGATTTATACTGTGGAAAGGCCATCAATCTCCAAGTCCCAGAAAACCCCATAAGGATAGTATTAATAAATCTGCCTTGGTATTTCCTAAAACTGTCCTCGAGTAAAAAAACGGGGGTGTATTAAAACGTGGCAGTTTTGTTGCTTCTTTTTGTGCAACTTTTGCAAAAATTTGTCATTGTTTTTAACGGTTTTACGATAATCGTGACCAAATAGTTCAGACAAAACCGTCACATATAAATACAACTGGCCAGGTATCGAGGATGTCCTTGCACAGGTTACTTGAATATTATCACTAAGACTGGGTCCACATTGTGCGTTTTTAGCAGTCCTTTTTTTTTTTTTTGGGTTCTGGTTGATTAACTCCCGTTGAGTCATTGGGGTCTTATCTACTGAAAGAAATGCACATGCAAAAAAAAAACGCACAGTGTGAACCTAGCATAAATAAAGATTCCTCATTAATGTTTTTGTTTTTTTTCCTCTTCTATGTGAAATCCGCAAGACCTTATCTGTTTGGCTTCTTTGAGGGCTAGTTTGGGAAATACTGCACTAAAAGGATAACACTACTATTACAAGTGTACTTTACTTATTTTATATGTACCTATTGTTTATGTCGATTTTCAGCTCTTTCATCCACTGGGGCTTTGTTTTTTTTTTCATTGTTTTCCTAGAAATTGGCAGCAAAAAATTTTACAGATACAGCAAAGAAAAGACTCTTGAATGGCTAAAGAAAAAGGTGACCTTTAATTACTGTCTTAGTGTAGGTTAAATTAAATAACGAAAAAAATAAAATATATTCTAACGTTGTAGAGACCTATAGGGTCCTCTTAAGCGGCCCGACGTGGGCCTTGTAAACGAGCGCCGATCAACAAGACAATTCGTTGATTAGCGCTTATTTACTCCTTTCACAAGGAGCTATGTTTGGGGACGAGCGATCATTACTACGATCGCTCGTCCTCATACATTTCTATCATTTCAGCAGCACGTCTTCATGTTTACACAGGGAGATGTGCTACAGCGATAATATTTCCTGCAGCATAAACGATATGCTCGTTCATCGGATGATCTTTGCCTTGTTTACACAAGATAATGATCGGGAACGAGCGTCTATTTGAACGCTTGTTTGCCCAATAATTGGCCCGTGTAAAAGGGCCTATAGTAAAGCCTTTCAATAGCATTTTCAAAGTGATTTGAATTTTGTATTTAGTAATCTAATGTTCAAAAAGTTACTTTATGTTCCACAACATTCTCTTAATTTTGCTTTGCCTTTACAGATTACTGAAGAATTGAATCGTAACTCTTTAATAATGTGTTGTGATCGTGTTTCTATAGGTTGATCAGACTGTTAAAGTACTGAAGGACAGTGACTTATGTGTAGGGGGAACCACACAGTCAGCCAGCTTTATCCGGATTAAACAGGAATCTGACCTCAAAGAAGGTAAATTAAAGTTAACTGCGCTATTGATTCAGTCGGAAACCTACCAGAATGGTGACGAACGGAAACCATTAGCGATGTTTCCGTCACCATTGATATCAATGGTGACTGAAACGGAAGCTGTGGTTTAACTTTCGGTTGCGGGGTTCACCCGACGGAAACCTACGACGGAACCCCGGAACGGAAAGCGAACGCTGATGTGAACAGGCCCTAAAGGACACAAGACATTCGATGACCAAATACATACAGCATGACAACAGCACAATGTTGCAGAATGTACGGAAAGCAAATAAAGGATGAAAGCTATATGAAGACCTCAGATTGACATGAGGCAATACAAATCTGAGAAAAATATGTCTCGGCTCCACCAGCTAGGAGCAAGGCACACCACGTAACCAAAACATAGAAGCTACAAAACTAACCGCAAACCGTTGTTGCGTAGTGCGGTAAAACAACAGATTCTCTTTAACCCCTTAGTGTCTAAGCCTGTTTTGGCCTTGTGGACACAGCCGATTTTTGAAAATCTGACGTGTCACTTTATGTGGTAATAACTCCAGAAAGCGTTTGCCTATCCAAGCGATTCTGAGATTGTTTTCTCGTGACATGTTGTACTTTATGATACTGAAAAAATGTCGTCGTTAAATTCAATATTTATTTGTAAGAAACGCCAAGATTTAGAGAAAATTAGCAAAAATTTGCATTTTTCTAAATTTAAATGTATTTACTTGTAAAACAGATAGTAATACCACACAAAATACTAGTTTATATTTCCCATATGTCTACTTTATGTTTGCATAGTTTTTTGAACATTCTTTTATTTTTCTAGGAAGTTACAAGGCTTAGAACTTTAGCTGCAATTTCTCATATTTTCAAGAAAATTTCAAAAGCCTATTTTTTCAGGGACCAGTTCAGTTCTGAAGTGGCTTTGAGGGCCCTATATATTAGAAAGTCCCCAGAAGTCACCCCATTTTGAAAACTGCTCCCATCAAAGTATTCAAAACAGCATTCAGAAAGTGTTTTAACCCTTTAGACGTTTCACAGGATTTAAAGCAAAGTAGAGGTGAAATGTACAAATTTCATTTTTTTTCTTCTAAAATTCATTTGTAATACATTTTTTCTGTACCACAGAAGGTTTTACCTAAGAAATGCAACCCAATATTTATTGCCCATATTCTGCAGTTTTTAGAAATATCCCACATGTGGCCCTAGTTAGATAATGGAGTGAAACACAGGCCTCAGAAGCAAAGGAGCACCTAGTGGATTTTGGGGCCTCCTTTTTTTAGAATATATTTTAGGCACCATGTCAGGTTTGAATAGGTCTTGTGGTACCAAAACAGTAAAGACCCCCAAAAAGTGACCACATTTTGGAAACTATACCCCTCAAGGAATTTATCTATGGGTATAGTTAGCATTTTGAACCCACAGTTTTTTTGCTACATTTATTTGAATTAGTATGTGAAGATGAAAATCTACTTTTTTTGTGAAAAAACGTAGAAATTTTAAATTTTTACAAGGAATAAAGTAGAAAAAACACCCCAACATATGTAAAGCAATTTCTTCCGATTATAGCAATACCCCATCTGTGGTAATAAACTGCTGTTTGGACCCACAGCAGGCCTCAGAAGAGAAGGAGCACCATTTGGATTTCTGATTTTGCTGGAATAGTTTTCAGTGCCGTGTCGCGTTTGCAATGCATTGGAGGGATGAAAACCGCGGAAACCCCCCAATAGTGACCCCATTTTGGAACCTACACCCCTCAAGGAATTTTTCTAGGGGTAAAGTTAGCATTTTGACCCCACAGTTGTTTTGCTGAATTCATTGGAATTAGTCTGTAAAGGTAAAAATCTACTTTTTTTTCTGAAAAAACTTAGACATTTTTAATTTTTACAAGGAATAAAGGAGAAAAAGCACCCCAACATTTGTAAAACAATTTCTCCTCATTACGTAAATACCCCATATGTGGTAATAAACTGCTGTTTGGACCCACACCGGGGCTTAGAAGGGAAGGAGCGCTATTTGGCTTTTGGAGCTCAAATTTAGCTGGAATAGTTTTTGGGTTTCATGTCGAATTTGCAAAGCCCCTGAGAGACCGAAACAGTGGAAGCCCCCCAAAGTAACCCCATTTGGGAAACTGCACCACTTAAGGAATCTATCTAGGGGTATAGTGAGCATTTAGTCCCCACACGTCTTTTGCAGAATTTATTAGAATTAGGGCGTGAAAATTAATATCAACATTATTTCCACTAAAATGTTGAATTTTTTCAATTTCACAAAGGATAAAGGAGAAAATGAAACCCAACATTTGTAAAGCAATTTCTCCAGAGTACGGCAATATCCAATATGTGGTCATAAATGCTTTTTCATTAGAACGTAATTAACCCTTAGCGAACTGATTCATGTTTTGCTTTTTTCTTTTTCGTTTTTCCTCCCCGCTTTCCGAGAGCCACAACTTTTTTATTTTTCCGTCAATAGAGTGGTGTGAGGGCATATTTTTTGCGGGACGAGCTGTAGTTTTTATTGGTACCATTTTTGGTACATAAGACTTTTTGAGCACTTTTTATTACATTTATTGGTAGAGCGAAGGTGACCAAAAAACTGCGATTTTGCAGTTTAAAATTATTTATTTTTCACAGCGTTCACCGTGTGAGTTAAATAATGGTATATTGTAATAGCTTGGACTTTTACGGACGCAGCGATACCAATTTTGTGTATTTTTTTTATTTTTTTACATTACTTTAGAGAAAAAATGTGAAAAGGGTTTATTTTTGGACTTTAAATATTTAATTTTTTCCACTAATAATAACTATTTACTTTTGTTTTTACATATTTTATTAGTCCCCCTGGGAGACTTGAACCAGCGATCGTTAGATCACTGGTAGAATACACTGCAATACTAATGTATTGCAGTATATTGTGATTTTTACAGGCTCCTGTAACAGCGTGATCGCTGTTTCTGTCCGTTAGTCCCGGGTATCAGCTGTAATACACAGCTGACACCCGCAGCGTATGGCGCGGGCTAAGCGCGTGAGATGCTCCATATATCACCCCCCACACCACGACATGCTATTAAGTCATGGTGCGCGAAGGGTTTAATGCGCAGCAGATGGTGCAGAGTGAAAATTACAATTTTCCACTGATGTGTCATTTTAGTGCACTATATGTTGTGCCCAGTTTGTGCCACAAATACCACATAAAATATTAACCGGGTTCTCCCGGGTATGGCGATGCCATATCGGTGGACGTAAACGGCTGTTTGGGCACGCTGTGGGGCTCAGAAGGGAGGGACGCCATTTGGCTTTTGGAGCGCAGATTTTGCTTGGTAGTAGCTCTGGCGTTTTGCTGGTATTTCAGTTTATAATGTGGGGGCACATGTAGGCTGGGCAGAGTACATCAGAGGCATAATAAGAGGGTATAATAATGGGGTAAATAAATAATAATCCACAGATATGTGGCCAGTGTCGCACTTATAAATGGCACCCGATCTTATCCGCTTTTGGAATGCTCTGTACATTTTGCATCGCCATAATCTGGGAGCCGGAACTTTTTTTATTTTTTCACCACCGGAGCCGTGTGAGGGCTTATTTGTTGCGGGACAATCTGTAATTTTCATTGATACCATTTTGGGGTACATGCGATTTTGTTGATCACTTTTTATTCAATTTTTTGGCAAGCCAGGTGACCAAAAACCATCAATTCTGACAATGATTTTTATTTATTTTTGACGGCGTTTACCCTGGGCTATAATTTACTATTATACTTTATTCTGCGGGTCGGTATGATTATGGCGATACCAGATGTATATAGGTTTTTTTATGTTTTGCAGCGTTTGCGCAATAAAATAACTTCTTTAGAAAATAATTTATTTTTTGTGTCACCGTATTCTGAGAGCCGTAACTTTTTTATTTTTCAGTCAAAAAAGCTGTGTAAGGGCTTGTTTTTTGCGGGACGGGTTGTAGTTTGTATCGGTACTATTTTGGCGCACATGCAACTTTTTGATCACCTTTTTATTACATATTTTAGGAGGGATGGTGACCAAAAAATAGTGATTCTGGCATTGTTTTTCGTTAATTTTTTTTGCGGTGTTCACCGTGCGGGAAAAATAATATTATAGTTTTATAGTTGGGGTCGTTATGAGTAATTTTTTTTTACGTATTCATTTTTTTCCCTATAATAAAAGACTTATAATAGGAAAAAAAGCAGTTCTTGTTTATATCACTAATAACTTTTATTTTTACACTTTTTTTAAAACATTTTTCTTTTTACTTTTTTCACTTGTCCCACTAGGGGACACTTAGGCTATGTTCACACGGAGTATTTTGGGGGAGGAATATCTGCCTCAAAGCTCCAAACGGAATTTTGAGGCAGATATTCCTCCCCCAAAATACTCCGTGTGAATAGCAATGATCGCGCCGTTTTTCGCCCGCGGCCATTGAGCGCCGCGGGCAGAAAACACGCTTTCTCCTGCCTCCCATTGAAGTCAATGGGAGGTCGGAGGCGGAAGCGCCCGAAGATAGGGCATGTCGCTTCTTTTTCCCGCGAGGCAGTTTTACTGCTCGCGGGAAAAAGACGCCGACGCCTCCCATTGAAATCAATGGGAGGCGTTCTCGGGCCGTTTCTGCCGAGTTTTGCGACGCGGTTTCCGCGTCAAAAAACTCGGCAAAAGACCCCGTGTGAACATAGCCTTAGACTTGCAGCTCTGATCGCTGCTGGAATACATTACATTACACACGTAGTGTAATGCATTCCAACTGTCATTGTGACGTCACAGTCACACTGACAGGAAGCCTACGACGACCACCCTCCGGGTGGTCCTCATAGGCTTCTGTACATGGCAACCCAGAAGCCATTGTCTGGTGTCCGGTTTCAATGGGTACCATCGCCAGCCCCCGTGATTTCACGTGGGGGCTGCCGATCGGCGCTAAACACCTTAATTGTGGCGTTCAAAATCGAGCGCCGCTATTAAGGGGTTAACTGCCGATATCAGCGGCGATGGGCCGCTGATCGGCAACGGGGAATGCAGGGCAGACACCCTGCACAGTTAACCGCCGCTGCGGTGTAGCGCCGCGCGGCGGTTAACTGTCAAAGCACAGACGTAACTGCACGTCAAGTTGCGCGAACTTACTGCTCACCTCGACGTACAGTTACGTCATGGTGCGTTAAGGGGTTAAAGAGGACCCGTCACCAGATTTCACAATACAAACTGCATACATTATTAAATAGATCTTAGACCTGATGAAGCTGCTGTAGGAAAATCTAAGTCCATAGCTGTATAGTATATGCATGAGACCAAGTATATGCATGGTAT
Organism: Rhinoderma darwinii; assembly: GCF_050947455.1. Taxonomy (NCBI): domain Eukaryota; kingdom Metazoa; phylum Chordata; class Amphibia; order Anura; family Rhinodermatidae; genus Rhinoderma; species Rhinoderma darwinii. Next base: position 75,283,960 of record NC_134688.1, on the reverse strand, counting down.
AATTTCAATCTCCTACCAACGAGAGCTGACAAGCTCCTATCAGTGCCCCTCCTCCTCTGCACCATGATAATTTCTCACACATGCTCAGTACAAGCTGCAGTATCCCTGGCTCTTGGCTCTTCTGTTGGGAGAGCATGTCTTCAAGCAGCAATTTTAGTATGTAATTACATCTTCTAACTCCATCTGCCTCTTTCCTTTTACTGCAAAGATAGGAAAACTGCAGCTTGTACTGAGTATGTGTAAGATTTCAGCAGGGGGGGCACTGATAGGATATTGTCAGCTGTAAATGGGAGTAGTACTAATAGTAATACATGGCCTTATGTATATACTTTGGCCCATAAAATGCTCATTTTATTATCAGGCAGGAAAATTTGAGAAAGGATTATACAGCCATTCCGACTTGGATTTTCACAGTAAGTACACCAGCTTCATCAGGTCGAAGATATTTATTTATTAATGTATGCAGTTTGTATTGTGAAATCTGGTGACAGATCCTCTTTAAACCCTTAGTGACCACTAATACGCCTTTTCACGTGAGTCACTAAGGGGCCTTAGGCTAAGCTGACGCCTTTTCACGTTCGCCTAGTCTAAGTCCTGCACGTGTCTCCCATGCAAGCTGGGGCTCTGCTGTCTGATGACAGCTGAGCTCCTGCTCCAACGCCCGCGATCGAAGTTTACTTCGATCGCGGCCGTTTAACCCGTTAAATGCCGCCGTCAATAGCGACCGCGGCATTTAACTTTGTTTACAGAGGGAGTGCGCTCCCTCTGTCACCCATCGGCGGCCCGCAAATGCAATCGCGGGTCTCCGATGGGGTGTCATGGCAGCCGGGGGCTTGATAAAAGCCCCCAGGTCTGCCCTGGACATATGCCTGTTAGGACGCGCCGGAGGCACGTCCTAACAGATTGCCTGTCAGATTTACACTGACAGGCAATAATGCTCTGGTATACGAAGTATACCAAAGCATTATAGCAGCGATCTGAAGATCGCACAGTAAAGTCCCCTCGTGGGACTAGTGAAATAAATAATAAATGTGAAATAAAGATTAATAATAAAAATTACAGTAAAAAAATAAATCCATTTTTTTCCATAAAAAGTGGTTTTATTTAGTAAAAGTGTAAAAAATAAATAAAAGTACACATATATGGTATCGCCGCGACCGTAATGACTCCATTAATAAAGTTAATATGTCATTTAAACCGCAAGGTGAACACCGTAAAAAAAAAACGCCAAAAACAATGGCGAAATTGCCATTTTTTCCCATTGCTTCCCAAAAAAGTAATAATAAAAATGAATCAATAAGTCCCATGCACCCCAAAACCGCACCAATCAAAACTACGTCTTGTCCCGCAGAAAACAAGCCCAAAAAATCACTACATTGATGGAAAAATAAAAAAATTACAGCTCTTGGAAAGCGACGATGGAAAAACAAATAATTTTAGTTCAAAAGTGTTTTTATTGTGCAAAAGTCGTAAAACATAAAAAAACTCTACATATGTGGTATCGCCGTAATCGTACCGACCCATAGAATAAAGGTAATATGTTATTTACGTCGCACAGTGAACGGCGTCAATTTAAACAATGGCGGAATTTCAGGTTTTTTTTATAATCCCCCCCCCCCCAAAAAAGTTAATAAAAGTTAATAAAAAAATTATATGTACCCAAAAATGGTGCTATTAAAAAGTACAACTAATCCCGCAAAAAAACAAGTCCTCAGACAGCTATGTAGACGAAAAAATAAAAAAGTTATAGCTCTTTGAATGCGACTATAGAAAAACAAATAAAATAGCTTGGTCATTAGGGCCTAAAATGGGCTGGTCACTAAGGGGTTAACTTTAGTTGGATTCTGTATTAAAGGGGTATTTCCATCCTAAACATGTAGGGCATATCCACAGGATATGCCATAAATTCCTAATTAGATTAGGGTCCAACTTCTGGGACCCTATTCTTTAGCAAGAATAGGGGGTCACATGACCATCATTTGCCAATTCATAGCTGCCTTGCTCCCCATAGAATTTAATGGAGAGTTGCTATGGTAAAGCCATACAAGCAGCACGCAGCCACTTCTCCATTGAGTTCTACGGGGCACGGCAGATGCCGTGAAATCTGTGTGTCGATGTCATTGGTCTCCCTCCTACTCCTGATCAGCACCTGAGTAACCTTGAAGAAGCAAACATTTATTTTGGGAGTTTGTACAATTGTCTGATTATTGAGTAGTACGTTTTATGCAGTTAAAAATTTACCTCTAAAAATAATCGGTCACAGTTCAGTTTTCACCCTATGGGCCTTTTATTCATATGCACAAATTGATGGGTTTACAGGCTTGTTTATTTTTATTTCCCCTTACTGCAAATGCGCTTGCTTTGTATTTTCTGTCAGATGACATCCAGATACTTAAAATTATCTTTGATCTAGTTGCAAAATAATACATAGATATTTGCTAGGATTGGAAGACGAAGCATTGTTCCCATCCCAACAAAATATAATCCTGCTAGTCTCTGTGATGAGTCTTCCTTTCTGCTTAGATACTATTATTACACTGTGATTAGATCAGATCAGATCAGGCTGAATGGATACAATAGTTCTAATTACCTATATATAGCAATTGGAAAATCCAGTCAATGTCCCAAGTCTGCATATAGTATACTAACCATTGCTTGATGTAATTCAGGTTATTCATTACAATTTGCTAGAGTGTACTTTTTATCATAGTTTTGTACATAAAAAGTTGGAGATGGATAAGATCTCTCTGTAAAACTGTCCTCCTTAGTATGAAATTCCGCAAAGGTCCATAAACTGGATCATCTTATATTTACACAGCTCTATAATACACCCTCTCTAAAAATTCCAGGTCAGGCTTAGGTTAAACAGATTCTTGTATCTTCTAACCTGAGTATAATAACTGACTGTGAAAAAACATGTGCGAAAGCCCCTTCAGTTCTTTAAATGGACACTAACTTTTTAAACAACTTCTTGTAATCTAATAGTATACCTGATCTATATCAACTTTGTCATTTACTTACTGTTAAAATTTAGTTGTTTAAAGAGGCTCTGTCACCACATTATAAGTGCCCTATCTCCTATATAAGGAGATGGGCGCTGTAATGTAGGTGACAGTAATGCTTTTTATTTTAAAAAAGATCTTTTTTCACAAAGTTAGGAGCGATTTTGGTTTATGCTAATGAGCTTTCTTATAGCCCAAGTGGGCGTATTTTTACTTTCGACCAAGTGGCCGTTGTACAGAGGAGTGCATGACGCTGACCAATCGGCATCATGCACTCCTCTCCATTCATTTACACTGCACTAGCGATATAGATATATCGCTATGTGCAGCCTCATACACAAACCCTAACATTACTACAGTGTCCTGATAATGAATACACATGAAATCCAGCCTGGACGTCATGTGTACTCAGAATCCTGACACTTCTGACTCTTTTTTTTGTGAGATTCCGGCAAGTGAAACCAAATCTCGCTTACCTCCGTGATCTCGCGAGATTTGGTTTCACTTGCCGGAATCTCACAAAAAAGAGTCAGAAGTGTCAGGATTCTGAGTACACATGACGTCCAGGCTGGATGGTCATGTGTATTCATTATCAGGACACTGTAGTAATGTTAGGGCTTGTGTATGAGGCTGCACATAGTGATATAACTATATCGCTAGTGCAGTGTAAATGAATGGAGAGGAGTGCATGACGCTGATTGGTCAGCTTCATACTCTCCTCTGTACAACGCCCACTTGGTCGAAAGTAAAAATATGCCCACTTGGCCATTAAGAAAGCTCATTAGCATAAACTAAAATCGCTCCTAACGTTGTGATCGTTTTTTTTAAATAAAAAGCATTACTGTCACCTACATTACAGCGCCCATCTCCTTATATAGGAGACAGGACACTTATAATGTGGTGACAGAGTCTCTTTAATTCATGCAAATTCTGTGTGAAATTACTGCCACTAGGTGTCTCACTTCCTGTAATATGCTGTCCACCACCTGTTAAAGTGTAGCTAAATGTTCGACAAACTTCTGACATGTCATAAGTTTGTAGTGGTGGGGGTCCGAGCACGGAGACCCCCACCAATCGCTAGAACGAAGCAGCTGAAGCGTTTGTGTGAGCGCTCAGCTGAAGCATTTCTGTTCGGATTTTACCAGAAAACCAATGTATCAGAGTACGGGCTCATAGACTTTTTATTGAGTCTGTACACCGATACATTTATTTACGGAAAAAGCCGAACAGAAACGAATCAGCCGAGCGCTCACACGAACTCTTCAGCGGCTTCGTTCTAGCGATTGGTGGGGGTCTCAGTGCTCGGACCCCCACCAATACAAACTTATGACATGTCAGAAGTTTGTCGAACGTTTAGCTACAGTTTAAGCAAAATCCGTTCCTAGTTATAGAGCAGAGGAGACAGACTGCAGGAAGTGTTGGGGGAGGGGTGCGGGAGTGCCACTTCACTGCCTGCCAATACAAGTCTATAGAGGGGGGAAGAGGCAGCAGAAGCAGAGTTAGTGAAAGAGGGGCAAACACACACACACACACACACACACACACACACACACATGCAACAGCTGCTAGGAAAACTTTTTTAACCCCTACCTGCACCACGACGTAATAGCACATAGTGGTGCGGGGGGGGGGTCACCCGCTCTGTACGCAGTTGTGTATTACTACTGAAACCCTAATGAAGGCCCCCAGGACTGCCTTTCTCCATCTCCTGTTAAGCACTTAACAGAAGCCTGTAAAAATGACAATACACTGCAATACATTAGTATTGCAGTGTGTTGTAACCGCGATCTAACGATTGCTGGTTGATGTCCGCTAGGGGACTAATAAAATGTGTAAAAAAAAAAAGTTGAATAAAGTTTCTAGTATTGTAAAAAAAAAATATATGTGTGTGTGTGTGTGTGTGTGTGTATATATATATATATATATATATATATATATATATATGTGTTCAAAAACCCCACTTATTCCCATTTTTCCTCTACAGTAATGTAAAAAATAAAATTGGTATCGCTGCGTCCGTAAATGTCTGAGATATACCATTATTTAACCCGCACGGTGAACATTATAAAAAATTAAACTCCCAGAATTGCTGTTTTTTGGTCACTTTATAATGGTACCAATAGAAACTACAGCTTGTCCTGCTAAAAATAAGCCCTCCTATCGCTCAATCGACGGAAAAATAAAAAAGTTATGGCTCCCAGAATGTGCGACAAAACACAAGTTTTATTTTTAACAATTAGTTTCTTCCTTGTAAAAGTAGTAAAACATTAAAAAAAAAAACTATAAAAAAATTGGTATTGCCGTAATCCAATTGACTGGTAGAATAAAGTTAACATGCTATTTTTACCATACGGTGAAAGACGTAAAAACGGAACCCCTGAAAAGATTGAGGAATCGCTGTTTTTTTCCTATTCCACCCCACAAATAATATTTCCCTGGTTTCCTCATGCAATATATGGTACAATAAATGGTGCCTTGAAAAACGACAACTCTTTCCGCCCTCATATGACTTTATCGATGGAAAAATAAAAAAGTTATGGCTTTTGGATGGTGGAGAGGAAACAAATTAAGAGAAAATCACCAAAATTGAAGGGAAAGGGTTAAAAACAAAATGCTACAACATTTAAAAAATAACAAACAAAAACTCTCTTTTACTGACTAAAATAAAATATTCTATTTAAGGCAATGGAAACCAGACATGGTTGGTCCTAACCCCTTTACTACTGGCCGATGAGTACCCATGCAGGACTTCACTCACCAAAGGAATTTCATCGTTCGCTAACAAGTGGATGATGAATTGGCCCAAGGGTCGTGGTAAGGGTGGTAAGGGTGTGGATAGGGAAAACAAGCAACAGGCCCTCCAGGGTGGCAAAACCTGGCACCGTATTGTTAGGCTCAAATTTGATACAAGTGGTGGAAACGATCACTAGTACTCAGGAGACTACACATCTGAGACTCAACAAAACCTGAACTCTTCAGAGTAAACATAAACTTGGCCTTTATGAACAATTTAAATAAACCGCAAGGACGTGCGCAGCCTTCACATGTAGGAGCTTTACATAGAAACTGCGTGCATTGTTTTAGTTTGCCTCTTATAACATTCATTTCCGTTTGCACAGAGGACTACGTGCGCTACGCTCATGGACTGATTTCAGAATACATTTCCGAAGATCTCCGTGATGAGCTGTCTGCTTATTTAAAGTAAGGGCAAAACCTTGTTTCCCACATCTAATGTAATGGAAAAGTATGTATGAATCCCACTTTAACAGGAATAAGGTTCTGCATTCAAAGCTGATAAAAGGTTCCTTCAGACACATGCACTAAAATCCAGATTGGTTCTTCTCAGCCCATGTTTGCTTGTTTTTTTGGACCATTTGCCATAGGGTTACGTCACAGCTGGAAAGAGGAAGTACGGGCTGAGCCCGCTCTATGCTCCGCGGGTGTTGGCTGTATATTACAACTGACACTTCACTGTAAGGCTCCATGCACACGACCGTATTTTTCATCCGCAATTACGGACCCATTCATTTTTATTGGCCATGGACACCTTTCAGTATTTTTACTGATGGGTGTCCGTGCTGAAAAAATGATAGCACCTGTCCTATTCTTGTCCGTAATTACAGCAAAGACTCTCCCATAGAAGCCTATGGGAGCTTCCGTAAATACGGTCGGCTACGGATGTGCATCCGTATACTGTCCATATGTAAGGAAGCGTTTCTATGCAACAGCTGATGATATTTGCATCCACCCTCTTTATTTTATTTATTTTTTACAAATCCGTATTTACGGACTCTATTTCGGGATAGATGAAAATACGGTCATGTGCATGGGGCCTAAAGGGCGGGATTGGAGACCACTCCGATCCTGTCTGTTTACCACTTAGATGCCGCGGTCAATAGTGACCGGGACATCCTATCTGGTAGAAAGAGGGGTCGGCCCCCTTTGATAGCCCATTGGCCCTCAATGCTGATGGCTGTCATGGCAGACTTCTCACTTCAGCCAACCTTCTGCTTCTATTAAGCCCTATTAATAGGAACCGGAAAAAAACACAATATACTGCAAAGTTTTATGTAAAGATTATATACTCCTAATATGGCTGACTAACAGCATTAGGGTAAGTTCACACAGAGTTTTTTTTACGCGAGAAACGTGCCAAAAAAACGGCCAAAACTGCCTCCCATTGATTTCAATGGGAGGCAAAGGCGTTATTTTCCCGCGAGCGGAAAAACCGTCTCGCGGGACAAAGAAGTGACATGCTTTATAATCGGGCGTTTACGTCTCTGACCTCCCATTGGCATCAATGCGTTTTTTCCCACGGCACGTGCGAAAAACGCTGCGAAAATTGGCATGCAGGCAGAGCAAAATCTGCCTCAAAATTCCAAACGGAATTTTGAGGCAGATTTTCTGCCTGCAAAAAACTCTGTGTGAACCCAGCCTTATTGGAGCCATAATCGTATCTAGCTGCCATTCAGGAGTTTCCATCATTGGAGCATAGAAGCACATGCCATCATAGAGTTCTCAGATGTATACCCTCCACCCCTTATTATACTCGCCACACCGCTAACAACAAATGTTGCTAATGACACCTCTGAATTATTCCAAATAACAGACTCCGCCCACAGACGCAGTTGTGCAATCTTGCAACCATTCCCCAATGTTGTGCTCATTAAGACATACGAGATAATTACTAGTCGCAGCACGTCGCTAGAATTCCCACTACCATTATGCACATTATACACAGTCGATTCACATTATTATGACCACCGCTAATATCCAGAGTAACCGCCGTGTGCAGCACGGACAGCAGCTGGACGGGCTGGGAGTGACTCGATAAGGTGCCGGTAGGTTGTCTCAGGTATCTGGTGCCTCGCTGACTGCAGTGCATCCCACATTCGCTGGATGGTGCGTGGGGGAGGATCCATAGAGCGAACAAGACGATCGAGGTGGTCCCACAGATGGCCAATTGGCTTCATGTCTGGAGAATTGGGGAGCCAGGGAAGTACTTGGAAGTCTTGGTTGTGCTCTTCCAACCACTGTTTGACATTTCTAGCCGTGTGACATGTCGCATTGTCTTGCTGGAAAAATCCATCTGCCCCAGGGAAGACAAACCTCATGTATTTGGTGGACGTGATCTGCGACGATGGATTCATAACCAAATCGGTTCAGAGTGCCTTCCACATGGATGAGTGGGCAGAGAATGCCATGAAAAAAATGACAGAGACCATAACGCTCCCACCACCGGCTTGTGTTCTTCCAGCAATGGTTGCAGGGTGTTTGTTCTTCGATGTTTCTCGCCTGACACGCTAACGTCTATCCGTTCCATGAAGCAGAGTGACTTGTCGGAGAAGGCAAACCTTTGTCCATCATTGGTGGTTCAATTCCGATACTGCTGTGCAAATTGAAGCCTTTTTCCCGATGCACCTTTGTTAGCCTAGGAGCAGTGACCATCTTCGGAGCCCCATATGCAGTAGGGTTCTCTGAACTGTTGTTTTAGACACACGGCTGTTAGCCCCTGGTTGATTTTCACGGTGAGTTGCTCCACTGTAGCGTGTCGTTCGGCCCTCGTTCACCTTCGTAGCCGACGTTCACCTCTCGCATCAGTTGCACGTGGTTCTCCGCAGTTTTCACGTCCGTTATTCCCAATGGTGACATTTTTCCACTCACGATGCACTTTCACCACAGCAGCACACCAACAGTTCACAAAGTGCGCTGTTTGAGAAATACTGCGACCCTTGGCCCGAAAGCCAATATTTATCCATTTTTTTAATTCTGATAAATCGCCCCTTACACCCATGACCACTACGAGTGATATGTGTTCAGACAGCCTATCGCACACCTTATATACCCACCAAGCCAGCCAACTCCACATCACTTCCTTCATGGGCTACGCGCTGCCGACGTCGAAAGTAGGAGGTGGTCATAATAATGTGACTCAAAACTGTGTATTTTTTATTTTATTAGGTCCTTTAACCCCTTCCCTCTTTGGCCGCTTTTGACCTTCCTGACAGAGCCTCATTTTTCAAATCTGACATGTTTCACTTTATATGGTAATAACTCCGGAATGCTTTTACCTATCCAAGTGATTCTGAGATTGTTTTCTCGTGACACATTGGACTTTATGTTACTGCCAAAATTTGCCCGATACATTCAGTATTTAATTGTGAAAAACACCAAAATTTTGCGAAAAATTGCAAAAATTTGCATTTTTCTCAATTTAAATGTATCTGCTTGTAAGACAGGCAGTTATACCACACAAAAATGTTGCTAACTAACATCCCCCATATGTCTACTTTAGATTGGCATCGTTTTTTAAACATAATTTTATTTTTCTAGGACGCTACAAGGCTTAGAACTTTAGCAGCAATTTCTCACATTTTCAAGAAAATTTCAAAATGCTATTTTTACAGGGGCCAGTTCAGTTGTGAAGTGGCTTTGAGGTCCTTAGATATTAGAAACCCCCAATAAATCACCCCATTTTAAAAACTGCACCCCTCAAAGTATTCAAAACAGCATTTAGAAAGTTTCTTAACCCTTTAGACATTGCGCAGGAATTAAGGCAACGTAGAGGTGAAATTTACAAAGTTCATTATTTTTTTCCAGAAATTCATTTTGAATCCATTTTTTTTGTACCACAGAATGTTTTATCCAAGAAATGCAACTCAATATTTATTGCCCAGGTTCTGCAGTTTTAGGAAATATCCCACATGTGGCTCTAGTGTGCTACTGGACTGAAGCACCGGCCTCAGAAGCAAAGGAGCACCTGGTGGATTTTGGGTCTCCTTTTTATTAGAATATATTTTAGGCACCATGTCAGCTTTGAACAGGTCTTGTGGAACTAAAACAGTGGAAACCCCCCAAAAGTGACCCCATTTGGGAAACTACACCCCTCGAGGAATTTATCTAGGGGTGTAGCAAGCATTTTGACCGGCCAGTTTTTTTGCAAAAATTTTTGGAACTAGGCCATGAAAATGAAAATCTAAATTTTTTCAAATAAAATGTAGGTTTAGCTAATTTTTTTTCATTTCCAAAAGAACTAAAGTAGAAAAAGCACCACAACATTTGTAGAGCAATTTCTCCCGAGTAAAACAATACCCCACATGTGGTAATAAACGGTTATTTGGACACACAGCAGGGCTTAGAATGGAAAGAGCGCCATTTGGCTCTTGGAGCTGAAATTTAGCAGGAATGGTTTGCGGAGGCCATGTCGCATTTGCAAAGCCCCCTAGGGGACAAAACAGTGGAAACCCCCAACAAGTGACCCCATTTTGGAAACTATACCCCTCGAGGAATTTATCTAGGGGTGTAGCAAGCATTTTGACCGGCCAGTTTTTTTGCAAAAATTTTTGGAACTAGGCCATGAAAATGAAAATCTACATTTTTTCAAATAAAATGTAGGTTTAGCTAATTTTTTTTCATTTCCACAAGGACTAAAGGAGAAAAAGCACCACAACATTTGTAGAGCAATTTCTCCCGAGTAAAACAATACCCCACATGTGGTAATAAACGGTTATTTGGACACACAGCAGGGCTTAGAATGGAAAGAGCGCCATTTGGCTCTTGGAGCTGAAATTTAGCAGGAATGGTTTGCGGAGGCCATGTCGCATTTGCAAAGCCCCCTAGGGGACAAAACAGTGGAAACCCCCAACAAGTGACCCCATTTTGGAAACTATACCCCTCGAGGAATTTATCTAGGGGTGTAGCAAGCATTTTGACCGGCCAGTTTTTTTGCAAAAATTTTTGGAACTAGGCCATGAAAATGAAAATCTACATTTTTTCAAATAAAATGTAGGTTTAGCTAATTTTTTTTCATTTCCACAAGGACTAAAGGAGAAAAAGCACCATAAAATTTGTAAAGAAATTTCTCCCGAGTAAAACAATACCCCACATGTGGTAATAAACGGCTGTTTGGATACACGGCAGGGCTTAGAAGAGAAAGAGCGCCATTTGGCTCTTGGAGCTCAAATTTAACAGGAATGGTTTGCGGAGGCCATGTCACATTTGCAAAGCTCCTGAGGGGACAAAACAGTGGAAACCCCCAACAAGTGACCCCATTTTGGAAACTACACCGCATGAGGAAATTATCTAGGGGTACAATGAGCAGTTTGACCCCACAGGTGTTTTACAGAACTTATTGGAAGTAGGCCGTAAAAATGAAAATCTACATTTTTTCAAATAAAATGTAGGTTTAGGTATTTTTTTTTTCATTTCCACAAGGACTGAAGGAGAAAAAGCACCATAAAATTAGTAAAGCAACTTCTCCCGAGTAAAACAATACCCCACATGTGGTCATAAACGGCTGTTTGGACACACGGTAGGGCTCAGAATGGAACTAGCACCATTTGGATTTTGGATAGTGTCTGGGCGCCATGTCACATTTGCTGAGCCCCTGTAGTACTAGTACAGTGGAAACACCCCAAAATTGACTCCATTTGGGAAACTGCACCCACTAAGGAATCATCTAGGGGTATAGTGAAAATTTTGATCCCAAAGGTTTTTTGCTGAATTAATTAGAATTAAGCTATGAAAATGAAAAATCATTTTTTTTTCCAACAAGATGTAGTTTTAGATCAACATTTTTCATTTTTACAAGGAATAGAGAAGAAAAAGCACCCCAACATTTGTAAAGTAATTTCTCCCGAGTACGGTAACACCCCATATGTGGTTATAATCAGCTGTTTACGTATATGGGAGCATTCAGAAGAAAAGGAGCGGTATTTATCTTTTGGAGCGTAGATTTTTCTGGAATGGTTTGCGGACGCCATGTTGCATTTGCAAAACCACTGATGTACCAAACAAAAGTGACCCCGTTTTAGAAACTACACCCCTAAATGCATTTATCAAGGGGTGTAGTGAGAATTTAGACTCCACAGGTGTTTTTCAGAAATGAATACGCAGTGGATGGTGCAAAGTGAAAATTGCAATTTTTCCACTGATCTGCCTATTCACCGCACAATATGTTGTGCCCCTAGAGAATCTTACCCCATAAATTGTTAAGCGGGTTCTCCCGGGTATGGTAATGCCTTACTTGTGGCCATAAATTGCTGTTTGGGCACGCTGTAGGGCTAAGAAGGAATAGACCGCCATTTTGAGCATGGATTTTGCTTGGTAGTTGTTCTGTTTGGGGTTTTGCTGGTATTTCCGTTTATAATGTGGTGGCATATGTAATCTGTGCGGAGTACATCAGGGTATATGTAATCTGTGCGGAGTACATCAGGGCATAATAAGAGGGTATAATAATGGGGTAAATAATACAATTATCCATAGATGTGTGTTACGCTGTGAAGCGATCCGTTATGCGCAGGCCGGCGTCACACTGATAAACAGTTTTCTTTCTTATCCGCCTTCTGTAACGCTCTGCAGCTTTTGGGGACTTTTTCTCCTTTGTAGTTTGGGAAATATTGCTGGGAAAGTTTTGCGCTGGTATAATACGGGCGCCCTCGCTTCCAGCGGATGTGCCATGTCCCTTCCCTTTCCTAGTTCCTAAATACTAGGGCCCTGAAACTGAAGGAATGTTCCCCTCCGGCCTGCGCATTGAGATGTTTCATCACCGCATTACTAGTGCCATAACTTTTTTGTTTTTCAGTTGATTGAGCGTTGTGCGGGCTTGTTTTTTGCGAGACGGGCTGTAGATTTTATTGGTACCATTTTAGAACACATACGACTTTTTGATCACTTTTTATTTCATTCTTTGGTAAAGGAAATGACCAAAAACAAGCAATTCTGGAATCGTTTTTTATTGTTTTTTTTATCGGCATTCACAGTGTGCCCTAAATTACATGTTGGCTTTATTCTGCGGGTCGATACGATTACGGCGATACCAAATTTATATAGTTTTTTTTATGTATTGCGGCTTTTGCACAATAAAATCACTTTTTTTATAAAATCATTTGTTTTCTGTCTCGCCATATTCTAAGACCCATAACTTTTTTATTTTTGCGTGCACTAAACGGTGTCAGGGATTATTTTTTGCGGCACGGATTGTAGTTTTTATTAGTACTATTTTGGAGTAAATGTGACTTTTTGATCACTTTTTATAGCATTTTTTGGAAGGAGATGTGACCTAAAAACAAAGATTCTGGCGTTGTTTTTCATGTTTTTTTTTTACGGCGTTCACCGTGCGGGATAAATTACATAATAGTTTTGTAGTTTGGGTCGTTACGGACGCGGCGATACCAATTATGTATAGTTTTTTAATTTTTACGGTTTTTCCCATAATAAAAGACTTACTATGGGAAAAAAGTCAGTTTAGCTTTATTTTTATTTGAAATGTGTGTGTTTTTATTGTTTTACCACATTTTTATTAACTTTTTTTTACTTTTCTGACTTGTCCCACTAGGGGACATGAGGGCCATGATGCCCCGATCGCTACTCTAATACACTGCACTAAGTACGTAGTGCAGTGTATTAGCGCTGTCAGTTATTCACTGACAGCAAGCCTATGAGGACACGCCGAAGGCGGGTCCTCATCGGCTCCCGTACAAGGCAGACTCGGACGCCATTTTCTGGCGTCCGATTGCCACAGCAACCCAGCGATTGCATCACTGGGTTGCCGATCGGGTGAAAACCTATCAGATGCTGCGCTCTATTGAGCGCAGCATCTGAGGGGTTAATCTGCCGGATCGGAGAATAGCTCCGGTCCTGGCAGTTACAGGAGGGTGCCAGCTGTATAATACAGCTGTCACCCCGCGGTGATGGTGCCGGCTCTGCTTCTGAGCCCGCACAATCACTGCGCCGTACATGTACGGCGCTTTGCGGGAAGCACCTCCCGACAGCGCCGTACATGTACGGCGCATGTCGGGAAGGGGTTAATCGCTTGACACTGCAGATACTTTTTGTGTTTGCAATGGTAATGATATTGTTATGGTATTGATCGGTTTTTAATGTTTTTTTCACCTCTCCCCTCCATGTTTTTTTTAGTCTGCCAGATGTCTCCAGTGCAACCCCAGAACCTCCTACAAAGGTAATCTGCAGCTTATCTGCGTGCACACAGCGTTGGTCTGCTCTTCTTCTGCTGCTGCTAGCATTTCCAATCATTAAAACTAACTCTTTCCTAATTAAATGCAGTAAGGCTACATTCACACGAGCGTATCCGATTCACACGCGTAATTCTGGTCCATGTGTGTTGCATTATGCATCAGTGTGCTTTGTGAGGAGCATGCATCATTCACGCACTCGCAAAGCACGTTTTTTCTTTTGTTTGTTTTTTTCAGTCGAATTTATGTAAATCAACGCACCGCACACAGATGTGCATCCGTGTGTGGTTTTCACGCACCCATTGACTTCGATGGGGGCGTATGTGCGTGAAAACGCACCAATATAGGACATGCAGTGAGTTTCACGCAGAGAACTCTCCCTGCATGAAAACTTACGCATGTGTGAATGGCCCCATTGAAATCAATGGGACCGTGTGCTGCGCGTGATTTCCATGCACAGCAACACGGACGTTACTCACGTTTGTCTGAATGGGCCCTAAGGAATAGCTCTGTGTCAAAGTATTTTTCTTGGTTTATAATCGCAAAGGGCGTCCTTCCCACGCACACTTTTTTTTTTTTCGTGTGTGTTTTTAAACGATTGTGAGAACAGACCAGGCATTCAGCTATTTTTCATGGAATTTTTACAAACTTGTATTTTTTCTGTCGTTCTTCAATGCCTTCTATAAAGATGCCTATGGATAAAACGCCGTACCCAGAGCATGCTGCATTTTGAAGAAAAAGGCACAACCAAAACCTGCACCAAAACTCTGTATATGTCGACTTTTTAATATTTAACCATAGACTTTAAAGCAACATCTGGCCGCAAACTTTTTGTAACTAAAAAATAAACTGCCATAAAAAAAACTCTAATGAAAACTTCACGCAAAACACGGTGTGTGGATCCAGCCTAACATTTATTTAATGCAAATTAGTTTGATATTGATGGTCTATCCTTAGGAACACACACCTAAAATGCAAAGTCCCAGGAAAACCCCTTTAAGTTCTGATTGCCAGAAGTGCTTCCCTGGACCAATTCTTGGTCTGATCAGATCACCAACTTAAAGGGGTGTTCCAGGATTAGAAAAACCTGGCTGCCTTCTTGGGAAAAGACCCATATCTGTTAAACACTTCAAAGGAGCTGAGCTGCAGTACCAAACACAAACCATGGACACGTGTGGCGCTATTTTTGGAAGGCCGCCATGTTTTTAGAATCTTGGACAACCACTTTTAAGATGTGGGATTCTTACCCCTTCTGGACCTTTTTACGTGAATAAAAATCATAGGTTGTATTACTGAGCACATTCCCCAATCTAAATTTGCAGAAAAGGAGAGTGTCTGACAAGCCTGTGGAAGCAGACGAGGATTACACAAAATATAATTCAAATGACAAAGGCAAAAAGGTGAGCATTTTTTCCCCCTAAAAATTCCTGTTTATTTTTATTTGCTTGATTTTACAAATGGATAAAGCAAGGTTTTCAGAATAATAGTTGCCATAGGTTAATACAGGCTCGAGCTGTTCATCCGCATTCATTTCTTTTTATAGTTATGGCTCTTTTCTATCTGTGATTGTCTTGTGCTTCTTGCCGCCTATGTTATGCATGTCTAATTTGTTTCTGTTTTTTTGGGGTATTTTTTTTTCATTTATGTATCTCGGATTTATGTCAGTTGTGCAACAACATTAAATAATTGCGAAAACTGAATTTTAAACCCAAGTTTAATTTAACGGCTTTTTTGATATGCAGGTTTGAGAGTAAAAAAAATAAATAAAAAATCAACTGACAGACATACAGTTTGTTTTTTTATTTGGCAAACTCAAGTGCAAGACTGCAGGTTATTATTTCGCAGATTCTATTATTAAAGGGTTATTCCCACCTTATAAAGTTTATGGCTTATTCACGGGATATGCCATAAATGTCTAATAGTTGCAGGCCCCAGATCTGAGACCCGCACTTCTCTCCAGAGCTGGGGTCGTCTTACCCCCGTCCCTCCTGGTGAGGCAGGTGCCGTGTCTATGCAGAGTATTAATGAGGAGGAGGCCTCACGCATGTGCGCAGCTTACTCTATTGATTTCTAAGGGACTTAGAGTACCAAGTTACCCCCGTTCTAAAGTTTGGTGTGTCTCAAATCTATCAGACATTTATGGCATATCCTGTGGGAACTGCACCTATGGGAACTGTTTACATGTCTACAACAGGTCAGAAGTTCTCTACAGCCATGTATTCTGGTTTCTGCATATATTAAAGGGGTTATCCGAGGATTAAAGGGAGTCTGTCACCAGAATGTTCATATTAAACTAGTAACGGTATTGTAGAGGAGACTAACCTGTTTCTAGTGTTTATTTTCATTTTCCGCTTACTGCCTCCTTTGTAGCGAAATACGTTTTATTGAGTTTATGCTAATGAACATTTAGGTGCAACGAGGGCGTTACCATTGCACCTAAATGCTCTTAGGTCGCTCCCCAGTTCAACCCCCCCTCCCTCCCATCTTACATTGATTGACAGGGACCGTAATCGGCGCTTTCATGCCTGGCCCCGTACTGTCTGTAAAGCTTGCGTCCCTGCTCTTTACTCGGCCCCTGTGCAGAACGATCTTTCTGTTCGTCCTAATCGGCACTACTGTGCATTCGCAGCGCACCTGCTCTTTATTCGGCGCATGCGCAGTAGTGCCGATTAGAACGTCAAGCAGAAAGATCATGCGCCGAGTAAAGAGCAGGGACACGAGCACGTTACAGACAGTACGGGGCCAGGCATGAACACGCCAATTACGCTGCCAGGTCCCTGTCAATCAATGTAGGGAGGCAGGGGATTGAACTGGGGAGCATTTAGGTGCAAGGGTAACGCCCTCGTTGTACCTAATTGCTCATTAGCATAAACTTAATAAAACTGATTTCTCTACAAAGGACACATTAAGCAGAAATTGAAGATAAACGCTAGAAACAGATTAGTCTCCTCTACAATACGCTGTTACTAATTTAATACGGACATTCTGGTGACAGACTCCCTTTAAATATTATATTTCTCTGTTAGATCACGCCAAACATAAATATTTTTCTATGGTGCCCCCTGTTTTTTTAATTTTATTTCCTATTTAGAATGTCCAACTAATGTGTTCTGTGCTTGTGTAAAGATACAGCTTCTAGTGCTCCGACTCTTATTGGCTGGCATGCTCAATAGCCGGAATTACTCTGCCACCTGTTTATAAGGCGGGATTCACACGACCGGGTCGTTCCCGAGCCCGAGTGTCGGCCGGTAAAATCGGCCATTTTGCCCGGCCGGTTTGCATTAAGTTTTGCATCCGTGCCGGGCCGGACAGTGACATCAGCGGCAACTCCTAAAGGGGAATCCCCATGTGTTCGGGGATTCCGCTTCAGGAGTTTCCCCTGATGTCACTGCCCAGATATGGACAGAGACATCAAGCGCTCTGTCCAGGAGCAGAATCCCCGAAAACACGGGGATTCCGCTCCTTCAAGGAGCTAAAGTGCGGCTAGCACATAGCAGAGCGGGGAGATACCTCCCTGCTCTGCTATAGTGGCATCGCTACAGTAGTAGCAGCCGCAGCAGCTGCTAGCGGCGCCATCGAAGGTGTCGCCGGGCCAGGGTGCTTTTCAAGCAGGGGAAGGGAGCCAGCGCAGCGCTCCCTTCCACCTGCTGTACACCCCGGCCCTGCCACACAGTGTACAGCGATGCCATTCGTCAGAATGGCATCAACTCCTCCTCCTCCTCACATACACTCTGCGCTGTGAGGAGGAGGAGATAGAGCACAAGCTCCGGAAAACCCGGCCATCACTCGGGACACATCCCGGTGATGGCCGTGTATTACCCGGCCCCATAGACTTCTATGGGAGCCGGGCGGCCGGGTACCCGGGCGAAGATAGAGCATGTCCTATTTTTTGACGGCCGGTTTTCCCGGCCGTCAAAAAATCGGTCGTGTGAATAGCCCCATTAGGGGTCTATTAGTCCTAATGCAGCCGGGTGCCGGCCGATTTATGAACGGCCGGCACCCGGCCGGGAAACCCTGCCGTGTGAATGAGGCCTAAGAGGATCTAGGTGGTGGGACTGAGCAGATGGGCATGAGCACAATAGGTGGATGTTCTGAGAGGGAGTCAAAAGTACACCAGGAGGCGCCGTGACCAATATTTAACAGCAATATCTAGACACAGGAATTTTTTTTAAATGTATTCTGTTTTGAGTGATGCAACAGATGGAATGTTTAATAGTGGGCCAACCCCTTTAATCGTTGTCTAGTGAAGTTATGCAATTTTCTAATATACTTTGTATTTTAAATTCTTTAACATTTTTACAATTTTTGCTTGCTGTCACCCATTAGGAATCTTTTATTGTTTATTTCCAGAGAACAAAAATATGTCACGTGATGATCACACCGCTACACAACTTATTACAAGACATCAATGCGTTCTTGTATGTAGCCTTGCATCACGTGACCAGGACAGATTTTCATCCTCTAGAAGTAAACAATAAAGATTTCTACTGAATGACAGCAAGCAGGGATTTTGAAACACAAACTTATAACTGTATAACTTTTCATAACACAATGCTAAGCTGCATACCCTTTAACCATTTATTATGTAGATAGCTTAGTGACTGTTCATGTAAATGTTTGCTGATGCCAGGTTGATGATAGCCGTGTGACTAGTTAATTAAACATACGTAGCTTCTTTATTCAGTTACTGAGGTGACGTGGTGCGTGTGCGTGTGTGCGTGTGCGTGTGCGTGTGTGTGTGTGTGCTTAGTTGGAACAACAGAGCAAACTTTAGAATTTTATATACAGAGGACATGATCCTTCTGGCCATATGCTCTTCGTTAAAGGGATGTCCTACTTTAGATGCTTATGGCATATTCACATGATGCAACATAAATGTCTGATAGGGGGATCCCACCTATTGGATTCCATATATCAGGAAAACAGGGGTCCCCTGGGCTCCTTTTCTGGTAAATCAAGACTGTCAGCTGCAGGAGGAGACCAAATGGAAAGGTGTCTGTGCATTTGTGTCTCTGTCTTGAAATCTATGGGAGTTATTTGGCCGCTGGTTACTCGATCGTTTCATAACTCCTACCTTTCAGAAATTGGTGGTGTATTCTGTGGAATAATTGTGTTCACTGTGTCTCCCATTTGCAGACTAATAGCAAGATGACCGCCGCTCAGAAATCCCTGGCTAAAGTGGACAAAAGTGGAATGAGAAACATGTCTTCTTTTTTTAGTCCAAAAGCCAAAGCTACAAAATAGTATGGGTGAAAACATTCTATAAAAGTTCAATGTTTTATTTAATAAACATTCTTGTTTTGTTATGTGTAGTTTATATATGTGGATGTACAGGTTATAGTGGTTTATAGTAAGGCTCTGTTCACACTAGTGTCACGTCTTCTGTATACAATGGAGCTGTGACAGCTATGCAGGATGAGTTTTCGAACAGATACTGGCTAATCCTAAAGGAATATTCTGGTATTTATGACGGCAAGAATAGCGCTGCAGACCACCACAACTGACAGAAACCTGCATTTTTCTCTTGATGTCATTAAGAGAGAATTTAGACAGGTTTTACTGCAGTTCACCAAAAATAATTCTTAAAATGTGATCAATTGGTTTACAAATTTTATTGCTGTAAATAAAAACAAGTTGGTAAATAAAAATGTAGAAAAACACCAAGTGTGAATTGGCCTACTATAAGGGTATGTTCAGTCGTAAATTTAAAGTCGTAAAGTCCAATACACGTGAATGGGTTTTTTAAATTGCCATCAACATGTAGAAGAAAAAAATCCACTCGTTCTGTGGTTTTTGAAATCTGCAGCATCCCCAATCTGTCACGGAATTGCAGCAGATTTTCACTGTGGATTGGCAATGTAAAAATGTAAACAGCCGCAGCAAAATCCACATATAACTCATGTAGAATTTGGTGTGAAATCTGCAGCGGAATTTTTTTCTGCCACATCCAGACTTACCTTAAACATTCAAGTGATTGGAACTGAGCTGACACAAGCCATGGACAATAGTGGCGGCGGGGGGGGGGGGGGGGGGGCGGCTATCCTTTTGGCTAGTCTCAGGTTCGACTATGTTCACATCTGCATTCGGTATATCCAATTCTCTGTTCAGTCATAGGAGCAGAGCAAATGAAAAAATACCAGACACACCGGTTCCGTTGCACCTCGGACTGCGGCCAAGGGAACCCGTTGATTTGGTTTCTGTCGCGGTATCCGTGCTTTACCAGAAGCCATAGCGCAGCATGTCTAATTTTTATTTTTCTAATATTTTTTTTTTTAGACGGATCTGCGATGAAGCACTAACCCATTTTAAAGTATATGTCTCATGTATTTCATTTTAGTTTGATTAATTAGATGTAAACCTGTAGAAGAGAAATAATGTTTATTTTAAACAACTTCCCTGGGTGGCCATATAAGCGATACATACTTCCTGTACGGTTTGTATCGACAGTGCAGCAGGGTGTGTGTGCTTTATGGCAGCTGAAATTAATTGGAGCCAATTGACAGAGAAATGTCATAGATTATTACAGTCCAGGCAGTGTTGAAGTACAGCCCCCCTTCCCCTAGAGACCAGGGAGGGGCAGAGTAGCATTAAGTAGAGCATATCTGTGTATAGTGTAAAGGTCCTCTTACACACCTGTCCGGGGCTGTGTAAACAAGCGCCGATCAACGAGATAGCTCGTTGATCGGCGCTCGTTTGCTCCTGTCACAAGGAGCTATGTATGGGGACGAGCACTCGTTTCTCCGATCACTTGTCCCCATACATTTCTATCATGTCGGAAGCGTGTCTCCCTGTTTACACAGGGAGATGTGCTGCTGACGACAAGAATTTTTTTAATTTTTAAAACGATACGATCAGCAGATGAATGAGCATTTGCCAGTTCATCTGCTGATCGCTGCCCTGTTTACAATTATCGGTAACGAGGGTTTTATGAATGAGCGTTGCCTGATAATTGGCCTGTGTAAAAGGGCCTTAACAATCTTGCCTTATCTAGACCAAAAGCTGTATGAGAGAGCGGTCAATTCATCCACCTCCCTCTTCTGACCCTGTCCCAATCTACACATCAAACCTGACAAGTGAGCTGGAGAAAACGAATGTTTCAGGATTATTTTCTTTATATAGTTGCATGAAAAAAAAAAAAAACTGTTGTAAAACATATGTTTATGATAAGAACCTGATTGAAATAACATGTCATTTCTGATGATACACATTTATATTCCATCATCAAGGCAAGAAGTATTGGGTCAGGTTTATTCTATCCTATTGATCGCCTGCTCGTCAGATAAGGATGGAAAATCAGGATGTTTATGCCAAGGTTAATTATAATATCCTCCTATCTATTGTGATATACTGTATGTGGACAGCGTTCTCGTAATGATGGGAAAGTCTTGAGAGCTGCAAAGTCCTGAAGTGACAATTAAAACGGGTGAATGTTCACTACCCCAAGCAATATTTACAGTTAAGAACTTTCACAACTCTATTATGTTTTTATCTACGTGTGAACCCTTGAGGATCTTTCATAGGGATTATTGTATTCCCCTTAGTTCACCTTACCCAATTATCACCTTGCTCAGTGATGGGACAGATGCGACTAGTCAGTCATGGAGTACAGTGGTTACTAAGACAGAACGAGACACTAGAGACAATGTCTAATTGAAAAAAATGACACCTGCACACGGTGGGGGAGTTCTCAAGGGTCACAAAATACTAAATGTTTGGTTGTGCTGTATTATAAACCTGAGTCTAATCTGTGATTTTAAGTGGCAGTACATAAATATGATGTGAACTGTGAATGGGACCAGCAAAATATCTTGAATAAACTTTTCAGCCTGGAATGATGTCTCTAGTGCAATGGCAAAGCAACCCAAGATTAATCTTGCAAGGGCTGGATTCACACAGGTCGTTTTGATGCAGTATTTGGTGCTGTTTTTTTTTAAGCCAAAGCCACCAGTGAATCCAAAAGAGATGAGAATTTTTTATTTTTTTTCTGTATACTTTTCCTTCCTTTTGTATCCAGTCCTGGTTTTGGCTCTCAAACGGCATCCACCCTCACACTAAGGGTATGTTCACACGTCTTAACAAATTACGTCTGAAATTACGGAGCTGTTTTCAGGCAAAAATAGCTCCTGCATTTCAGAAGTTTTTGCAAGTACTCGCGTTTTTCGTGGAGTCCATTACGGATGTAATTGGAGCTGTTTTTCAATGGAGTCAATGATAAACAGCTACAAAATTGTCCCAAGAAGTGTCCTGCACTTCTTTGACGTGGGCATATTTTTACACGCCATCTTTTGACAGCGACACGTAAAATTACACCTCGTCTGAACAGAACATCGTAAAACCCATTGCAAGCAATTTATGCAAATGAGGCTTTCTTAAGTACAACTGGGCGTGTTTAAAGTTATGTACAAGTGGGCGTGTATTGTGTGCGTACATCTGGGCGTTTTTACATGTTTTACTAGCTGGGCGTTGTGAATGGAAGTGTATGATGCTGACGAATCAGCATCATCCACTTCTCTTCGTTAACACCCAGCTTCTGGCAGTGCACAGACACACAGCGTGTTCACGAGAGATCATTCTGTGACGTCACTTCCTGCCCCAGGTCCTGCATCGTGTCGGACGAGCGAGGACACATCGGCACCAGGCGACAGAGGCTACATCGACTTACCTGCAAACACTGATGCTGCCGCAGAATGAACTGTAGCCTCTGGTGCCGATGTGTCCTCGCTCGTCCGACACGATGCAGGACCTGGGGCAGGAAGTGACGTCACAGCGTGATCTCTCGAGAACACGCTGTGTGTCTGTGCACTGCCAGAAGCTGGGTGTTAACTGAAGTCAACACCCAGCTAGTGAAAGAAGTAAAAACGCCCAGATGTAACACACAATACACGCCCACTTGTACATAACTTTAAACACGCCCAGTTGTACTTAAGAAAGCCTCATTTGCATAAATATAAAAATGGTCATAACTTGGCCAAAAATGCTCGTTTTTGAAAAAACAAAACGTTACTCTTATCTACATTGCAGCGCCGATCTGCTGCAATAGGAGATAGGGGTTGCAAAATCTGGTGACAGAGCCTCTTTAAAGAGGCTGTGTTACCAGATTAAAAATGCCCTATCTCCTACATCATTTTATGTGCGCTGGAATGTAGTAAACAGCAGTGTTTTTTTATTTGAGAAACTATCTTTTTTCAGCAAGTTATGAGCTTTATTACATTTATGCAAATTAGTTTCTTAATGCCTAAGTGGGCGTTTTTTTAACTTTTAACCAAGTGGGCATATTACAAAGAAGTGTATGACGCTGGCCAATCAGCATCATACACTTCTCTTCATTACACCCAAGCTTGTTTCACTGAACAGCGTGATCTTGCGAGACCACGCTGTGACGTCACTTCGGCCCACAGGTCCTTCATCCCTGCGTCTGAAGACTGAACATAGATCGTCTCCAGGCGTATGAGAAGTTACAGTCGTCGGATCTGCAGCAGCGGAGGAGGCAGAATCACACAGTGCAGGTAAGCATATAGAACTCCCTAGAAGGACCTGTGGGCGGAAGTGACGTCACACGAGATTGCGCTGTTCAGTGAAACAATAGTCGGTGTAATGGAGAGAAGTGTTTGATGCTGATTGCCCATTTGGGCATTAAAAAATGAATTTGCATAAATGTAATAAAGGTCATAACTTGCTGAAAAAAAAGAGTTTCTCAAAATAAAAAACACTGCTGTTAACTACATTTCAGCGCTGATAAAATGATGTAGGACATAGGGAATTTTTAATCTGGTGACAGAGCCTCTTTAAATGCAGCGGTCAATGGCAAACGTGGCATCTAGGCCATTAGAGGGGGGGGACCCCCTCATACTTTTTTGTCATCCCATCTGTGCCCCCTGTGCGATTGCAGGGTGCCGATAAATTGTCATTGAGCCTATTTAGTCCTGCCAGTAGAAGTTATGTGGAGAATGGGGGTCCTGCCTGGCTCGGCTGTTTCTGTAACTCCCATACAGCCTCTGTTCTCCACATAGGTGTAGGTTCTAGAGTTAGGACTGCACGTATCACACATTTAGCCACAAGATATGCCATAAATGAGCGAGTCGGGAATACCATTCTAAGATTCTTGGGCTATTTAAAGAAGATGGCATGTCTTGGACATGGGGACGGTCTTCTGCAGATCACCACTCCTCTCTTCTGTTTCCCATTTCTCTACTGGTCCAGTTTCAGCAGAAGCCTCAGAATTTCTTAATTCGGTTAAATCTGGAAGAAAGTAACAGAATGTATTATCATTATTCGGTATTTGGGTATACTGCTCAAATATAATGCTAGGCAAAATTCTAATCCGTAACCTATTGTCATACAGCCTATTCTACTTCTCTATTCGAACACATTCCTGCTAGCTAAAATATAATAGAACTACTGTACTGTTGGGCCTCATTCACACTTTACAGATTTGGTCAATATTTTGCATCAGTATTTTGAAGCTAAAATCAAGATTGGATGAATGGAAGAGAAGAATTAATCTTTCCATTATATTTCCCCCGTGTTTAGAATGTGTGAATGAGGCCTTAGGCCCCATTCACATTGCGTTAAGACACTACATTTATCGTGCGTTGTATAGGGCTTATCTAAACATGTCCATAAGGTTCCATTATCCCGGCGGAGACCAAAAGAGTGTCAATTTGGCCTCCATCAGGCTGGTCTATGTCGGCATACCTTTTTTATTTTTTTTTGTTGAAGGATGGAATAGCGTAGTAGAAGGCGATCTGATGGAGGCGATCAGCCTGTGGCACTGCTGAGGTGTTGTGGAAGCCCAGTTTGCTTTTGATAGCGGCCTTCAGCTCGTCTGCATTGTTGGGTCCGATGTCTCTCATCTTCCTCTTGACAATACCCCATAGATTCTCTGGGGTCAGGTGAGTTTGCTGGCCAATCAAGCGCAGTGATACTGTGGTTATTAAACCAGTTATTGGTACTTTTGGCAGTGTGGGCAGGTGCCAAGTCCTGCTGGAAAATTATATCGGCATCTCCATAAAGCTTGTTAGCAGAGGGAAGCGTGAAGTGCTTGAAAATTTCCTGGTAGACGCCGCGTTGATTCCGGGCTTCGTATAACACAGTGGACCAACACCAGCAGATGACATGGCTCCCCAAACCATCACTGACTGGAAATTTCACATTGGACCTCAAGCAACTTGGATTGATGTCTCTTCACTCTTCCTCCAGACTCTGGGACCTTGATTTCCAAATGAAATGCAAAATTTACATTAATCTAAAAACAGGACTTTGGACCACTGAGCAGCAGTGTTGGTCCACGGTGTTATACCAAGTCCAGAGTCAGCGCAGCATCTAGCAGGAAATGTTAGATCACTTCATGCTTCCCTCTGCTGACAAGCTTTATGGAGATGCTGATTTCATTTTCCGGCAGGACTTGGCACCAGCCCACACTGCCAAGAGTACCAATACCTGGTTTAATAACCACAGTATCACTGCCCTTTGTTGGCCAGCAAACTCGCCTGACCTAAACCCCATAGAGAATCTATAGGGTATTGTCAAGAGGAAGATGAGACACCAGACCCAACAATACAGACGAGCTGAAGGCCGCTATCAAAGCAACCTGGGCTTCCATAACACCTCAGCAGTGCCACAGGCTGATCACCTCCGTGCCACGCCGCATTGATAACACCTCAGCAGTGCCACAGGCTGATCGCCTCCATGCCACGCCGCATTGATGCAGTAATTCATGCAAAAGGAGCCCGACCAAGTATTGAGGTCATATACTGTACATACCTTTCAGTAGGCCAACATTTCGGTATTAAAAATAATTTTTGAAATTGGGCTTATATAATGTTCTGATTTTCTAAAACACAAAATTTTGGGTTTTTATTAACTGTTACCCATAATCATCAACATTAAAAAGAAAAAAAATGCTGGAAATAGATCACTCTGTGTGTAATGAATCTATATAATATATGACTTTCACTTTTTTAATTGAATTACTGAAATAAATTAACTTCTTGATGATATTCTAATTCATTGAGAGGGACCAGTATAGTTTTATGGTAAAAGATTCAGTATGACTTGTTTTTTTTTTTCTCATTTGAATCTACTCTTATCTGGGGCTTAAGAGTTTAGTGCGTGGACCTACTCATGTATACGGAGAGAGAGAGCTGTCAATCACTGAGTAGGACCACCCAGTGAGCAGAGATTTCAATTAATAAAATTCTAGTTTTGCTTAATCTTTTCCCATAAAACTATATATCAATCAACTCAGCTCATCCTGCCCTATTACATGCTGCACATAGATTGGATACCATGTTGAATGTGACAGGTTCCCTTTAAAGCCCAGTATTAGACTGTTCACACCACTTTTTTGCATCCTATTGAAAGGTACTTTTGTTCTGATCTTGCACACAAAAAAAGAGGTACATTTAAAACAGGATGCCTATTCTGTTGCAATTGACTGCTATTGTACTAAAAACAGGACAGAAAAAAGGAGTCTGCATAATTTTTGTGTCTTATTGCATCCTGTCTTAAACCTTAGTATAGCATTTCATATGATAAATTGTATTATACAGGCATTTCTGTAGTAGTAACTGCTCTAGTGGCACTTCTATGTGATTTGTTTTGGAGGTGGGGTCAGAATAGGGGTTAGGACTTAAAGTTTTTTTTCCCACGACCGGACAACTGATGAGCTATCCAAAGGATAGGTCTTCAGTATATGATCGGTGGGGGTCCGACACCCAGCCCCCGCACCGATCAGCTGCTCCGGCTGCCTCCGGGCACCAAATGTTGTGAACGATATTCAGTAGTCGGAGCCGGAAGCAGATGGCTCTGACCACTGCATAGCGGCCATGCTGCAGCTCTGCTCCTATTCACTTGAATAGGAGCAGTACTGCAGCTCAGCCGCTATTCCGTGAACGGAGCCATCTGCTAGCGGCATGGACGTCCTCAGTTGTCCAGTCATGGACAACCACCTTTAAAAGGGACTTTACATCTGAAAAACGTACTTTGGTGTGTTTGCCTGTTTCCATATTTCATTCTCCTGAACATCAACTACCCATTATTGTGTTTCCAAACAGCATTTAGCCGGACACCTCTGACGCAAAACTTTTTGTTACATTATATAACAAACTATCCACATACCCACAGTGCAGTAAGGATTTGGCTCCAGGTCTTCATGATTTTGCCTTCCCATAATTTCCTTTTCTGATAAGTGCAAATTCTTCAATAAGAAATATGTCCTCATTTTACCTTTGCCTTTTACTTCAATAACTCCTCTTTCCATTATTTCAAAGTATGGATGTTTCAGGGCGCTGCAAATGTATGAATTTATCTGAACATTAGAAATTGTACAAATCTTATTCATATTGCAAAATTATCTACATTAATTCCTTCCCGATATCCGCCGCTTAAATAAGGCCGAGGTCGGGGGTAGAGTGTGTAGCGGGCTCACGGGCTGAGCCCCCTCGATAACATGAGTGTGTCAACTGTATGTTACAGCCAACACTTCAGTGCAACGTTTAACCCCTCAATAGCGACCGTGGCATCTAAGCCGTTAGAAAGAGGAGGTGGCCCCCTCTGATGTCCCATCACCACCTTCTGATGCACTAGCGGGGTACTGATGATTGTCGTGGCAGCCTGGGGGCCTAATATAGTTTCCCAGGTCTGCCATTTTTGCACTCCAATTAAGCCCTGACAGAGGCATGGCTTAGTGAGAGCCTGTGAAAATAAAGATATCGGACCGTTAGTTCAAATCCTCTAACTAATAAAAAACTAAGTAAAATACAGTTAGTTTTATTAATATATAAAAATATGTAAATGTTAAAAGGTCAAAAATCCTCCTTCATCCCATTTTCCCCAAAAGCAATATTAAAAAAATGAACATAACTGGTGTCGCTGCACCTGTAAAAGTCCGAACTATAACATTATTTAGCCCGCACAGTGAACAGCGTAAAAGAAAAAGCATTCGAATTGCTGTTTTGTGGTCTTACACGAAAAATTGTATAAAAAGTGATCAAAGTAATCTTATGTAGCCCCATAATATACCAATTATATCATATAATTAGACCAATAAGAACTGCAGCGTGCCCTGCAAAAAACAAGCCCTTACGCCGCTCAATCGATAGAAAAATAAAAAAGTTATGCCTCTTAGAACATGGCGACACAAAATAAAGTTTATTTTTAACCATTGGTTTTTCCTTGTAAAAGTAGTAATTTGGTATCGCCGTAATCGTATTGACCCGCAGGATAAAGTTAACATGCCGTTTTTACTGCACGGTGAATGCTGTAAAATTCAAACCCAAAAACCAATGGAGGGATCACTGTTTTTTTTCCAATTCCACTCCACAAATAAGTTTTTCCCAGGTTCCCACTACATTATATGGTACAATAAATTCTGCCATTAAAAACTACAACTCTGCCCGCAAAAAAACAAATCTTCATACGGCTATATTGATGGAAAAATATAAGAAGTGATGGGTTTTGCAAGATGGGGAGGACAAAGCGAAAATGAAAATCCAAAAAATGGCCGTGGAGGGAAGGGGGTTAATAAAAAAAATCGAAAGCAATGTTAGTTATGGTCTATGGTCCTAATAAACGTATACTGAAATAACTGAGTCGGTAGTAATGTAAGTAGATGCTTATAACACATTCCCTGGGAGTGCCAGTTCCCGTGTAAGGACATGAGAAATATAGATACTGTAATGTACTTATCCAGAGGCGTTACTTGAAGCTCAGGACCCCGACCTGCTATGTTCTAGTTATAATATTGGTGTCGCCTCATGTGGCAGAGAGACCTTTGAGTCTATAGCTAAACCCCCGTACATATCTCACTTTACAGAGTAGCTGTGTAAAGACAAACTGAAGGGAACGTGTGGTTAAATATACTCTGTGTCAACTCACAGGAACTGTAAATTACAAAGTGGAGAGTTCTACTTGCTATCAGTGACTTTAGCATCTAATTTGTATTGGGGCTTTTTGATCGTTCCCCAGTGGCAGATATTGGAGGATACAAGGATCGGGTATGTTGGATTTCAACATATTCCACCCCTTGATTTGAGATAAGCTGCTGCCAGGAGCATCTGCGAGTAGCTTGTCGCTCAAGAAACTTCAGGGTGAGCCCTCAGAATGGTCTTCTCTGGTGGGCCCAATTTACCCCAGTCTGACATTGTTAACACATTGTATGTATGAAATAAATGTCGGTGCAAAAGGCCAATTTTTAGTAATTCGTCCAACCATCGCTCAATAATTGGTCATGTTCTTTCATCCAAGCGACTAATAACTGATCAACAATCTGTTGAAAATATGACCCACTGCATTCGATCGCTTGGCCACTAATCTGACATTTATGTTAGACCTTATTTACAGGAGTGTTGCGCACCTCGGACGTGAAAAACTGTAGTTTTTCACGGCCGAGGTGCATCTGTGCTCGGCGCTACGGGACGCGATGTCTCGCATCCCCCATAGATGAGAGTCTATGGAGGAATGCGTGAAGTGTGGAAAAATAGGACATGTCCTATTTTCCCACAGACCCTTCACACGGTCCGTTGAAACAACGGCTGTGTGAACGGCCACATTGAATTATAAAGGTCCGTGGGACGGCCGATGTTTAGACAGCCGTCACACTGACGTTTTACACGCTCGTGTAAATAAGGCCTTACAAGCAGAACATATATATGGAAAAGTTGACAAAATATTTTTCATTTCTCAACAACTTTATTATCCTTACTTGAAACTTGTTGGACTCAGGTGAATTTTATCTGGAACCCCGTGACTTTCCATTCTGGAAGCCGTATTCACAGTGTCTCCAAACAAGCAGTACCTTGGCATTTTGTCTCCAACAACTCCCGCTAAGACCGGTCCAGTGTGAATCCCAACTCTGATCTAAATTAAAAGATATTTGATAAATGACGACTAAGGTAATGGACATATTAAATATGATAAATGAAAATCCAGGGTTGTTTGCATTTACCTGAATAGGGTTTCCAGTTATAGGGTTAATAACTTCTTTTGCTGCCATTCTCATGCCCAAAGCAAAGTTTGCCACTCTTTGCACATGGGTTTCCACTGGGACTGGTACTCCTCCAACTACCATGTAAGCATCACCAATAGTCTCAACCTAGGGGAGAGATTTAAGACTCATTTGCTTATGTATGAAAAATTCAAGTAACACCCCATGCATGTGGCAGATCCAGTATTGTCTTTGTGTACTTTGCAGAGCTATTGTCCTCTAGAAGCAATGCTTCTAGGAGAGAATACCCATGAACACACTGTATTAAATCAAGTATGCCACAATTTTTTTGCACAGAATCTGACAGAAAATAACTTCTCATACCTCTGCATACAATTGGAGGCATACAGAGGTACAGTACAGGGCCCACACACTTGAATGGGAGCCATATCAAGGCTGTGTACAATATGGAGCTGTAATGCAGCCGTGTACACGCCTTACCGAAAGGTGTTCTCCCAGAATCAAAAATTATTAGTTTTCTGATCGCTCGGGACACACAGTTAGATCCCTCACTGATCGTGAGAACGGGGATCCTGAACCCTAGACCCTCCTCACTGCACCCCCCACAGTGAGGAGGAGCTTAAATGGAGTGACGGTCGAGCATGCGCCCGCCTCTTATTCACGGTCTCTGAGAATGACGGAAACAACCAAGCTCTGTACTCTGCTGTTTCCGTCATTCCCATCGACTGAATGTAGCGGCAGCGCGCATTCTCAACGGCCACCCTGTTCAATAACCTCACTGCGGTTGAGCATTGAGGTGGTTCATGAGCCCCGCTCTCATTATAGTCTCCCAACATTGGTGCCCCCAGCGATCAAAAGATGATCACCTATCCTGTAGATAGGTAATCATTTTTGATTATGGGACAACCCCTCTATGAAGCGTTCATGAAATAGATACAGTGAGTTCAGGCGTATATACTGCATCTAAAAAAACACACTAGTTCACTGAGCTGGCAGTTTAAATAACTATATGTGCACTGCACTTATTGATATTAGTGCTGACTTTACCTTGTAAACATCATGGACACTTGTCAGGCGATCAAATCTTGAATACATTGCATTGAGCATGTTGACTATTTGGATGGGCTCACAAGCAGAGCATATGTTAGTGAATGTCACTACGTCACTGAACAGTATTGTACACGTCTGAAACTCTCCTGTAAGAAAACAAACAATCAAAGAAAGAAACCTATAAAAGGGAAAAGCGGACTGACATGTCATATGGACCCCCACTCATTTTCGTAATTAAGGGGCCAATACATTAAATTGATTTCTATGGTATTTTTCTCCTAACAGTGCAGAAGGTGTCCTTACACTCACAAGGGTGTGCAGACCATCAATGTAATTTTCTTATATCTGTAAGATCTTTCACACTCAACCCTATTTTGGATCTGTAGCACACAGATCCTCAATATAGTGTCAATGAGGTAATGCATGCAATTTTTTCTTTTTTTTCTTTATAATATTGAATCTGCATAACAAAAAATGACAGCATGCTATATTTTGGACCAAGTTCAATACCTGCTTGGACTTTCTTGCCTTCCTTTAACTGATTGGCCACGTGCTGAGGAAGCATAGCATACAACAACGTCTCCGTTTTTTTCTTTTCAATCTCCAGATTTTTAGACAGTATACGCAGCTCTTCCTTCTTCCGCTCCAGCTGGTTCGACAGCTCAATTTCCGCCAGTCTTTGATGGTTCAAAAGAATCAGGTCTCTCGTTACATCGTGTTTGGCTATATCAGAAATATGCATCTTTCTCTCTTCCAGTTCCTGCAAACTACGCAGCTTTGGAGAACACATGTAGATCATGCATTGTATGGAATCCATCCATATCATATGTCCTTTAAAGAGATTTAGTAAATAAAGATACATAAAAAACATAATGAAGGCAGCAACTATTTTTATCTAAAATAAACAAAGAAGCAACTTTGTTAATAATCTTAAAACTATCCTACAGTTGTGTATACAGCTCCTATGCAGAAATATGTGTCTCCATGGTAATACAAACAAGCCCTTTATAGTCTGATCCTGCAATCATACTTCGTTTCATCTGTTCTCCACTTGCTAACCTAGCAAATGCAAACTAGCAGAAGTAGGGGACAAATTAAAGGGTTTGTTTATTGTTTGCATCTATGGAGCCACATAGGTCTGTATTGGTGCTGTGTACACCAAACGGTAGAAGATTTAGAATTTTTATTTTAGCTGTATTGGAACAATAAAAACATTTGGTTGCAAAGGTGGACATAAACTTTTACATTGTTTATGTAACTATAACAATGGATGACATTGTTGATGAGCGGTCTTCTATATCTCAACAACCTGGACCTTGTGCTTCCATAAATGAGAAATAAAGTATCTTATTTTTCCTTCATTACATTTTGCGTACGTGATTACAGTAACATGACACCAGAGAGCCACATCGCTTGTGTTCTTGATTCTACAGCTATTCGACATTTGCCCAAATTCAGGAAAATATATCAATACAATGCACAGCAATTCTCTGCACTCCCGACAGCAATGAAACTTATACTTCCCACTCCAAAATGCTCCATCACTCCTCCAACTCTCCTGCTTTTTTCCTGTCCTTCCTTATTCTACAATGACATCAACACATGGAGTCCCTACGGTTCTAGAAGCGGACAAATGCAAAAGAAGCTACGCAGTCTCTCCAGGGGAGAATACTTTTATATCACAGAATGCAATGGAACATGCCACGACTTCTTTTTTCATAGATTAGATATGAGTCTGAGAAAAAAAAACACCTCTGTATGCCTCCATATAAAATCTGATTTTTAAGTGTTGTGACATGGCCATATGCATGAGTTCTTATGCTGGCCATATACAGTAAAGGCTATAAGTATAGGCCAGAAACTGCAATGTATATAGGGACAGTCATGCTCCTTTTGGGAGAAAATCACGGGTCAGGTGGTTTGTATTTTAACCTATCCAATCCTTGGTTTGAAGATAATCAGCGTTTGTGGTGTTTGGCAACCGCCTGTCTATCTTCCCAGTTTGGCCAAGCTAAATATGGATTTTTATAGGAGACTCGAGTAGGATAGCTGTTGGCAGAATGGACGACATTGTCACTAAATTAAAACTTCATATTGAGTGACATATTCAGAATGCTCACTGGGACAAGCTTTTCTTGGCCTTGTCTATGTCTACTCTGTACCACTGGTTCTGAATGGCTAAAAGAGAACTACAGAGATGCGTACTAATATGAACATGATGTCACCTCTGAGCGTCAGCATAGGCTGCTTCTTCCAGGATTCTGGCATCATTTCTTGCTTTGTCTTCAGCACAAATTGACTGTTAGTAAACATCTGAATATTTGGGATGGTGAAAGTAACTTGCGGATGGATGATAGTGAAATATTCATCTAATCTGATGTCCATAGTTTGAATTCCAGGGACATATTTCTGTATGTTCACTCCGGCCTGCTTCACTTTCAGCTGTTCAAAGTAGAAAGATGTTGATGAATGTATCTGTTCTGCTATTCTCAGAATTCAAGGACAAATCTAATATAATACAGTTTGATTCCCTAAAGGAACACTAATCTGAAAGATTACCTGTCGTGTCACCCAAAAAATAAAACTGCTACCATACTTTTATTGTTTATTGTCCCCTAATTGTAAATCTTTTTTTCTCCTTTAAGTTCCTGTTACTTTCCACGCCTAATATGCAAATTAAAGAATAAATTGACAACTGGGCGGTCTCCACAGGGATGTGAACCTGAGCCACTCTGTCACTGTCCAATCAGTGCGTTCAGAGTGGCTTTAGCAGCATGATCCTGTGAGCGCCGATTAACTAAACAGCTCGTTGATCGGCGCTCGTTTACTAATGTCACAAGGAGCTAGTATGGGGACGAGCGCTCGTTACAACGATAGCTCGTCCCCATATATTATTACCATGTCGGCAGTGCGTCTGCCTGTTTACACAGGCAGATGTGCTGCCGACAACGATAATATTTCAGTTCTTTAAAACTATACGATCAGCAGATGAATGAGCATTTGCTCGTTCATCTGCTGATTGCTGCCCTGTGTAATATCAAGTCCAGAGTTAACACAGCAGCACTTCAAGCTTCCCTCTGCTGACAAGCTTTATGCTTTTGTTTTCCAGCAGGACTTGGCACCTACCCACACTAACAAAAGCACCAATACCTGGTTTAATAACCACAGTATCACTGCGCTTGATTGGCCAGCAAACTCGCCTGACCTAAACCCCATAGAGAATCTATGGGGTATTGTCAATAGGAAGATGAGACACCAGACCCAACAATGCAGACGAGCTGAAGGCCGCTATCAAAGCAACCTGGGCTTCCATAACACCTCAGCAGTGCCACAGGCTGATCACCTCCATGCCACGCCGCATTGATGCAGTAACTCATGCAAAAGGAGCCCCGACCAAGTATTGAGTGCATATACTGTACATACTTTTCAGTAGGGCAACATTTCGGTATTAAAAATAATTTTTGAAATTAGGCTTATATAATATTCTTATTTTCTGAGAGACTACACCGTGTTCCAAATTATTATGCACATTGAATTTAAGTGTCATAAACATTTAATTATTCGTTTTTGAATTAAACTCATGGATGGTATTGTGTCTTAGGGCTCTTTGGATCATTGTAATCAATCTCAGACACCTGTGATAATTAGTTTGCCAAGTGTGCCCAATCAAAGGAAAACTACTTAAGAAGGACGTTCCACATTATTAAGCAGGCCACAGGTTTCAAGCAATATGGGAAAGAAAAGGGATCTCTCTGCTGCCGAAAAGCGTGAAATAGTGCAATACCTTGGACAAGGTATGAAAACATTGGATATTTCAAGAAAACTTAAGCGTGATCATCGTACTGTGAAAAGATTTGTGGCTGATTCAGAGCACAGACTTGGTTCGTTCAGATAAAGGCATAATGAGGAAGGTTTCTGCCAGACAAATTAATAGGATTAGGAGAGCAGCTGCTAAAATGCCATTGCAAAGCAGCAAACAGGTATTTGAAGCCGCTGGTGCCTCTAGCGTCCCGCGAACTTTAAGGTGTAGGATCCTCCAGAGGTTTGCAAGTGTGCATGGAGCTATTATTCGGCCACCCCTAAACAATGCTCACAAGCAGGAACGGTTGCAGTGGGCTCAGAAATACATTAAGACTAATTTTCAAACCGTGTTGTTTACTGATGAGTGCCGTGCAACACTGGATGGTCCAGATGGATGGAGTAGTGGATGGTTGGTGAATGGCCACCATGTCCCAACAAGGCTGCGACGTCAGCAAGGAGGTGTCGGAGTCATGTTTTGGGCTGGAATCATGGGGAGAGAGCTGGTAGGCCCCTTTAGGGTCCCTGATGGTGTGAAAATTACCTCTGCAAAGTACGTAGAGTTTATGACTGACCACTTTCTTCCGTGGTACAAAAAGAAGAACCGTGCCTTCCGTAGAAAAATTGTCTTCATGCATGACAATGCACCATCTCATGCTTTAAAGAATACCTGTGTCATTGGCTGCTATGGGCATAAAAGGAGAGAAACTCATGGTGTGGCCCCCATGTTCCCCTGACCTCAACCCCATTGAGAACCTTTGGAGCATCCTCAAGCAAAATATCTATGAGGGTGGTAGGCAGTTCACATCAAAACAGAAGCTCTGGGAGGCTATTCTGACATTCTGCAAAGATATTCAAGCATAAACTGTCCAAATACTCACAAATTCAATGGATGCAAGAATTGTGAATGTGATATCAAAGAAGGGGTCCTCTGTTAACATGTAACTTGGCCTGTTAAGTTTTTTTTGATTGAAAGAGCTTTTGATTTCTGTATACATGACCTCCTGATGCTGCAAATTTAACAAATTACTATTTTAGTTCTCTTTACAACCTTTAAAATGTTTTGATCTCTGTTGTGCATAATAATTTGAAACAGTGCATTTTGAGTTTTTTACTTCTAAAAAAAAAATCTGTTATCATTAGGAGATTTGTTCAATAAAATTCGCATTATACTCCAACGGTTGATGGCTTGAAGATTATACTGACTGTCATTTGCATTGACTATTTAGGAAAATCAGCGAAAAATAACATTTGCATAATAATTTGGAACGCGGTGTAAATTTTGGGTTTTCATTAATTGTTATCCATAATCATCAACGTTAAAAGAAAAAATGCTGGAAATAGATCACTCTGTGTGTAATGAATCTATATAATATGAGTTTCACTTTTTGTATTGAATTACTGAAATAAATTAACTTTTTGATGATATTTTAATTCATTGAGAAGGACTAGTATATAATATATAGGAGACAGCATATCTGTAGCACTATGACCCTATAGCTATGGATAGGATTAGATACAGTGGCTCAGAAGACAGTATCACTCGTGATAGAATTAGGTATAGGGCCCAGCTCGCTGACATTGCAGCTCCAGCGCTGGACCCAGGAAAGGTAAGAATAATGATGGTTTTCCTTTTTTTGTGTTACCAATTTTTTGGGTATGTGTTTTTTTTACAGGTTCGGTCGTTGGACTACATCGGATTCTGGGACTACTTCGATGACAGCTTTTTTTATTCTCAATAAAATGGTTAATGAGGGTTGTGTAGGGTTTTTATTTCAATAAAATATTTTTTCTATGTCTTTGGATTTTCTTTTAAACTTCATTACTACCCCCTTAGTAGTGGCTGTTGGCTGATTGACAGCGTCCATTACTAGCCAGTGCAGAGGCTATCGCTAACCCCCATTATTACCCCGGTACCCACCGCCACCAGGGGTACGCTGGAAGAGCTGAGTACGATCCAGTACCTGACGATCTGTAGTGACGGTTGGTTACTGGGGCGGCCGCAGACTGGTATTATTAGACTGGGAAAGGCCAAAAACCGTGGCCCTTCCCACCCTGGTAATGCTAGGCTGCTGCTGC
This sequence comes from Rhinoderma darwinii, assembly GCF_050947455.1. NCBI lineage: Eukaryota > Metazoa > Chordata > Amphibia > Anura > Rhinodermatidae > Rhinoderma > Rhinoderma darwinii. Next base: position 75,247,112 of record NC_134688.1, on the reverse strand, counting down.
TGCTGCTGTGTTGTATCTGTGTTGTACATACTGACAGTCTCCAACCATCGCTGACTGTATCACACTGTAGGGACACATCCTCTTGACAATGCGAATGGTAACACGCATTTGTCTATCAGTTATGGACTGCCAAAGACTTTATGTGGAATACAAGGATTTCCTACAACGGACATGTCAGGAGAGCGGACAGATCCTCTATAGAACAAGTGACGTCTTCTCTGATGGGAGTCATTCTCTTTTCTTCTACATCTGACACAGACTGGTATGGCTACTTCTCCTGATGAGACGTCTTTGCTCCTCGCTTCTGCAGCCATTTCCAGCCTCTATAGAAACACAAAAATTCAGACACCAAGGCCCAAAACCATACATTAAAGGTGTTGTCTGGGCACGGACTGGTTTTTCATACCGATGACCTATCAATGTGCCCGGACAACCCCTTTTACTCAGACTAATAAATACAGACCCAGACCTTCTAAACTATTCCAGACCCCAGAACAAACACCCTAAATAAATACAAACCCAAGAACAAGCACCCTAAATACAGACCTCGGACCGGACCCCTAAATACAGACCCCCTAAACTAATATAAATCCCAGACCAGTCCCCCAAAATACAGACTCCATAAACTAATAGACCCCAGACCTCTAACTACAGACCCCATAAACTAATACAGACCCAAGATCTGACCCCATAAACTAATACAGACCCCCTAAATATAGACCCCAGACCTCCTAAATACAGACCCTAGACCGGACCCCTAAATACAGACCCCCTAAATATACAGACCCCTTAAAATACTACAGACCCATTAAACACAGACCCCCAGACCACCTAAATACAGACCCTCTAAACACAGACACCTTAAATAAATCCATGACCCTCTTATACTTACCTAGCAGCTCACCTCACGGTCTTCTCTCTTGCTGCTGTTGTAGGACCTGCGGTCATGTGACCAGCAGGTCTCTAATTAGTAACAAGAACTGCAGACATAAGGTCATGTCGTTTTGTCGTGGTTTTTGGCACAATTCGCGGCAAAATCGTGGCAAAAACCCATTGTAATTGGGGTGGCTGCCCAAAACGCCTAATGATAATCCGCCATTGGCTGCGGAACTCTTAGTTCTATCAATCAATAGGATTACTTGCGCTCAGACCCTAGAGGTGCAAACTTTTGACTTGACAAGTGCGTACGAAGGTTCACTTACGCTTTAACGCTTCTGCAGCCTCTATTTGTACTGTGTTGAATAACATAAAGGGTGCTGGTCTTATTGCAGACAGTGACTTATGCAGGGACGCAATGTGAGGATAAAAATAATGGAGAAAACTCTCAGTTCAAATATGTCTGGCCCTCAAGTCGCTTTTGTACTACAGTACAGTGGAGGGAAACTGGTGTTAAAAACTGATCCCAAGTTTTTGGTGACATCAGTTTTGCATGCACTGTTTCTCTGTCCGGCTATGAACGTCAGACACATGCAAAACTTCTTCATTAGGTGTGTCTGCCTCAGGCGAAAAAAAACAATTTGCCGGACACACTGAAAAAAAAGCGTGTTAATACCATCTTAATATAGCATCTGGACGAGCATGCCACAACTTTTTTGTACTTACACTTCACATTTTCGTTTACACAATGTAAGGCTTCTACGGAGCCCTAATGCCCCATGTGCATAAGCGCTTATAAATGAAAGGCGTTTTCCACGAGTTGCATTTTGAGTTTATTTATGTTTGAACAAAATACTTTTTATTAATAATTATTTTTACTTTTTTAGATACAGCTGCTCTGTATTCTCTATACACACAGCTGTATCTAGCGCTATTCATTGAATCCGTCAGTCCCACAGACCTGACGGGTTCAGTGTCGGCGGGTCCTGTGTGTCTCTGACATGCAGGATCCACCTGTTATCTATCACATCTAAGTTCATAACTTCATAAATTTATATATACTTATGTCACAAATTACAGCAATTAGAATTAATGATCTTCTTACTTGTTTGTCAAAGACAATATGGAAGGGAAACTCATTGCAGAATGCCTTTTCATCCATCCACAATTTACTGGGATAAACAGGCTGAAACGAATTTAGCAAACATCCTGGAACAAAGATAATATTATAGCAACATCTTTTCAATTAGTCAAAATCACAGTTGCAGGGTTGGCGTCAGAGCTAAAGGTACTTTTACACGGCCCAAAGTGGGCCGTGTAAACGAGCGCTGATCAATGAGACAGCTCGTTGATCGGCGCTTGTTTGCTCCTTTCACAAGCAGCTATGTATGGGGACGTGCAGGGGGATGTGTTGCTGACAACGATAATATTTAAAGCATTTAAAACGATACGATCAGCCGATAAATTAGCATTTGCTCATTCATCGCCTGATTGTTGCCCTGTTTACACAGGGCAATGATCGTGAACGAACGTTCTGCGAATTCTCATTTCCCCGATAATTGGCCTGTGTAAAAGGACCTTAAAGGGGTTGTCCACCCGGACCCCGCACCGTTAAGCCTCTCTGGCTGCCTCCAGGCAGCACGGCCACTATGCTATGCGTGGAGCCAACTGCTTCCGGCTCCGTACGTAGCATAGTGGGCAACAACATCCTGTGCCCGGAGGCTTCTGGCATATATGTCCGGAGGTAGCCGGAGAGGCTTAACGGTGCGGGGTCTGGGTGTTAGACCCGCACCGATGATATACTGATGACCTATCCAGTAGTGGACAACCCATTTAAGTCTCCAGCTTTTATTTTGCATAGCAAAGATAAAAAAAGCAATGTCATCTGATCAGCTGTTTGGGATAGCTGCTGCTCTTTTCGTCTGTTCTGATTGTTATACATAAGACCCCCCCCCCCATACGAGTAGCTAGGTTTTCCTTTACCCAGGGCAAAAGTTTGTTCCCTGCCCTAACCCGAATGTAAATACCGTGGCCAAGGCACAGTAGCTTGTGGGTGCCTCCCCCTGGCTCCCAGGGCACATGCTCTGCTAGCCAAGCCCCTTCCCCTTAGTTACACCATTATCCTCTATGTGTTGTTATAATTGTCATGAACCCCGTTCACTCACCTCTTCCAAACCTGATAACATTCCTGATGATGTCCCAGTGAGAGTTCTTTACCTTTGCATTATTTATGCCATTTGGTTGCTTTACTTCTCCATGATTCTGGTTTAATACAGACAATGTAAATATACAAATATACAATATTAGAGGGGCTTTCTGGGCTGTAAAAAATACTGGCAGCTGCAAATATCATAACTTAAGGAAAAAAGCCCATACTCAACTTTAAAATCTCACACCGCTCCAGCAGTCCCTCGCCGGTTTATGTTTACCTTCCTGAAGCAATGACATATCGTACCAGCAAGTGACCATTCCAGCCAATCACTGGCTGCAGCAGTCATGTGCTGTATGTATTGACATGACCACTGCAACCATCACTTCAGCAAGGTCCACTGGACCGGCAGCGATGGAGTAGCTGGGAATTTAAAAAAAATGGGTATGGGCTTTTTTATTTGTGTCATTGCATATGCAGGAGATAATATAAATTATTATTTTTTATAGTCCAGAAAACCGTTTTAAATTTGCAGTCCTGGATAACCTTAGAATATTTATTACTATGGTAGATGATTTGTAAATGCAGCGCTTCACAGAATTGGATTAGGATTTCATGACCATATTTTGTGCCCAGCTTGTGCCACTGGAGAATCTTACCCCATAAATTGTTACGCGAGTTCTTCCGGGTATGGCAATGCCATACATGTGGACGTAAACTGCTGTTTGGGCACACTGTAGGGCTTAGAAGGGAAGGGAGCGCCATTTGGCTTTTGGAGCGCAGATTTTGCTTGGTAGTAGTTCTGTTTGGAGTTTTACTGGTATTTCAGTTTATAATGTGGGGGCGTATGTAAGCTACATCATTGTATAATAAGAGGGTATAATAATGGGGTAAATAAAATTATCCATAGATGTGGGGTACACGTTGAAGCAATCCTTTATGGCCAGTGTCACACTGATAAATGGTGTCAATATTTCCCCCTCTTTTGGAACACACTCTGCACCTTTTTTAGACTTTTCCCCCTTTGCAGTTTGGGAAACTTTGCTGGATAAGTGTTCCCCTGGTATAATATGGGCGCCCTCGCTTCCATCGGATGTGCTCTGGCCTTCCCCATCCTGGTTCCCAAATACTAGGGCCCTGATAGTCACTTCTTGAAACTGAAGGAATGTTCCCCTCTGGCCTGCACATCATGATGTTTTTTCATCACCTCCTTACTAGTGCCATAACTTTTTTTGTTTTTCCATCCATGTAGTCATATGAGGGCTTTTTTTGAGGGACGAGCTGTAGTTTTTATTGGTACCATTTTCAGGGGCATGCGACTTTTTGATCACATTTTATTCCATTTTTTGGAAGGCTACGGACCAAAAAACAGCGATTCTGGCATTGTTTTTTTTTTCTTTTTCCTTACAGTGTTCACCATGCAGTATAAATGACATGTTACCTTTATTCAGTGCATCAGTACGTTTGCAGCGATACCAAATTTATATAGTTGTATGTTTTACTACAGGAAGCAATGATTCCCTCTGGCCTGAACATCAGGCTGTTTTTTCCTCCGCGCCTTATTAGAGCCATAACTTTTTTCTTTTTTCGGTTCATAGAGCTGTGTGAGGCTTGTTTTTTGCAGAACAAGCTGTAGATTTTATTGGTACCATATTGGGACACATGCAACTTTTTGATCACTTTTTATTTCATTTTTTGAAAGAGGAAATTACAAAAAAAACTGAAATTCCGGAATTGTATTCTAGTGTTGTTTTTTTCGGCATTTACTGCGTGTGATGAATTACGTGTTAATTTTTTTATGCGGGACTATACAATTACAGTGATACCATATGTATATAGTGTTTGCACAATAAAGTCACTTATTTATTTTTTTTAAATCATTTGTTTTCTGTTTCGCCATATTCTAAGATCCATAAAATTTTTATTTTTGGGTCAACAAACCTGTGTCAGGGCTTGTTTTTTGTGGGACGGGCTGTCATTTTGATTGGTACTATTTTGGGGTATATGTGACTTTTTGATCACTTTTTATTCCATTTTTTTGGGAGCAGATGTGACCAAAAAACAGCGATTCTGGCATGGTTTTTCATATTTTTTTCTTACAGCGTTCACCGTGCGGGATAAGTTACGTATACGTTTTATAGTTTGGATCTTTACGGACGCAGCGATACCAATTATATATAGTTTTTTTTATTGTTTTGTTTTTCCTAAAAAAAAACTATTATGGGAAAAAAGGCATTCTTGTGTTTTGTTTTTTTATTTCTTTATTTTTATACAACATTTTTATAAACTTTTCTTTCTGTCCCGCAGGGGAACTTGAAGGCCTGCAACACTGATTGCTATACTAATGCATTGCACTACCTACGTAGTACAATGTATTAGAGCTGTCAGTGTGGCACTGTCAGCAAGCCTATCAGGACCTTCCAGAAGCGGGTCCTCATAGGCTTCCGTACTTGGCAGACCCAAAGGCCATTGTCAGGCCTCCAGTTGCTATACCAACCATCGGCACCCCCAGCAATCGCGTCATGGGGGTGCCGATCTGTATACAAACCCCTTAAATGCGGCGATCGCCGGCGTTGGACTGCTTGCCAGAGACAGGGGAGTGTCCGGTGTCGGGAACAGCTGATCTCCCGGTTCCTGGGCACTGTCCGTTGTGACAGTGAGCTCTTGGAACGGTTCAGTAACTGTACGTCTTGGTGCAGCAAGTAACCTCTCGCCAGGACGTACAGTTACTGACGCGGGTAGGGGTTAAAGGGAGTCTGTCAGGACTTTTGTCCCCTTCACAACGGTAACACGACTTGATAGGTGTAACGCCACTAGATAGGTTTGGGTTTGGGTCATACCTATGTAGGCATTGTGACTGAAATCCTCACCCTGGAAAAGATGTTTTAATCTGAGAAAGAAAGTGTCCAGCTCCTGCTGTAACTCCTTCCCAAATCCTCCCCTCTGTTCTTGATTGACAGCTCTACTGGTCCTCAGCCTCATACGCTGTGCGATCCAAAAGCTGTCACTCAAGAGTAGAGGGGAGGAGTTACGTTGGGGAGTCAGACACCTATTTATCATTTAAAGATTAAAACTCCTTTTCCAGGGTGAAGATTTTAGCCACAATGCCGACATGGATATGACTAAACTTGTCTCCCCTACACCTATTTAGTAATGTTAGCGGTGTGGGGTAGTGGACAAAATTTCTGACAGACTCCCTTTAAACAGTTGTGATGTCACAGTAGTCATCTCACACAAACACAGTTCTGATGTCACAGCAGCTTACCTGACTAAAACCCACTTGTGATGTCACGGCAGCTCACCTGACTGAAACGCACTGGTGATGTCACAGTGTGGTCACCTTACAGAAATAGAGTCGTGAGGTCGCACAGCAGCTTACCTGACTGAATCCCTCTGGTGATATTACAGTGGCTTACCCAGAGACAGACACCAACAACAGAGGACCCCTGTGCAAGAATAGTATATGGTCTTCTTGATCTCTAACTTCTAATTTGATGACAGCGGGGTACTAACCTTAGTCCATGGCTCTCAGTAGGAACCACTATTATTATTTTTAAGGTATCAGTAGGCAGGGGCGTAGCTAGGGGGGGGCAAGCGGGGCATGTGCCCCGGGCGCAGTTCAGAGGGGGGCGCCAGCGCCACCTCCTCCTGCACTATAATTGTACCTGTGTCGCAAGGACACAGGTACAATTAGAAGCAATGTTCCGTGCCCGGCCATTCAGCGCCTTTCCCCGAATGAAGCGACTGGTACCTTTTGTACCAGTGACGCTTCCGTCGATGAAAGGCGCTGACTGACTGATAGGGAATGTCATCCTGCCCAGCCAATCAGCGCCTTTCATAGACGCTGTGTTCATCCCCCTGGAGACCTGCGCAGAAGAGAGCAGGTCTCCATGGCTGCCGGACGGCGTGGGAGCGGGAATAAGGTGAGTTTGATTTTTTTTTATTTTTTTTAAAATTGTAATAGAAGTGTGGCTGTATCTGCGGGGGGGGGGGGGGGGGACTTTGTCTACACGGGGTGTCTATCTACAGGGGGACTATATCTACAGGGCTGGGCTATATACAGGGCTGGGCTATATCTACAGGGCTGGGCTATATCTACAGGGCTGGGCTATATCTACAGGGCTGGGCTATATACAGGGGGACTATATCTGCTGGGCTATATACAGGGGGACTATATCTACAGGGGGGCTATATACAGGGGGCTATATACTGGAGTGGGCTGTCTATAGAGCACCATATACAGGGGTGGGCTATATAGTATATAGCCCCCTGTAGATATAGCCCACCCCTGTATATGGTGCTCCATAGATAGCCCACCCCAGTATATAGCCCCCCCTGTAGATATAGTCGCCCTGTATATAGCCCAGCCCTGTAGATATAGCCCAGCCCTGTAGATATAGCCCAGCCCTGTAGATATAGCCCCTGTAGATATATGCCCCCGGTAGATATATTCCCTCTGTAGATATATTCCCCCTGTATATAGCCCAGCCCTGTAGATATATCCCCCCTGTGTATAGCCCACCCCTGTGTATAGCCCACCCCTGTATATAGCCCCCCTGTGTAGATATAGCCCCCCTGTGTATATCCCAGCCCTGTAGATATGGTCCCAGCCCTGTAGATATGGTCCCAGCCCTGTAGATATGGTCCCAGCCCTGTAGATATGGTCCCAGCCCTGTAGATATGGTCCCCCTGTAGATAGCCCACCCCTGTAGATAGCCCACCCCTGTAGATATAGTCCCCCTGTAGATATAGCCCACCCCTGTATATAGTCCCCCTGTAGATATAGCCCACCCCTGTATATGGTGCTCCATAGATAGCCCACCCCAGTATATAGCCCCCCCTGTAGATATAGTCGCCCTGTATATAGCCCAGCCCTGTAGATATAGCCCAGCCCTGTAGATATAGCCCAGCCCTGTAGATATAGCCCCTGTAGATATATGCCCCCGGTAGATATATTCCCTCTGTAGATATATTCCCCCTGTATATAGCCCAGCCCTGTAGATATATCCCCCCTGTGTATAGCCCACCCCTGTGTATAGCCCACCCCTGTATATAGCCCCCCTGTGTAGATATAGCCCCCCTGTGTATATCCCAGCCCTGTAGATATGGTCCCAGCCCTGTAGATATGGTCCCAGCCCTGTAGATATGGTCCCAGCCCTGTAGATATGGTCCCCCTGTAGATAGCCCACCCCTGTAGATAGCCCACCCCTGTAGATATAGTCCCCCTGTAGATATAGCCCACCCCTGTATATAGTCCCCCTGTAGATATAGCCCACCCCTGTATATAGTATCCCAATAATAGCTCCCCCTATTGTGCTCCACAGAAAGCCCACCCCTGTATATAGCCCCCTTGTACATATAGTCCACCCCTGTATATAGTGCTCCACAGATAGCCCACCCTTGTATATAGTATATACAGGGGTGGGCTATCTGTGGAGCACTATATACAGGGGTGGACTATATGTACAAGGGGGGGCTATATACAGGGGTGGGCTATCTGTGAAACACTATATACAGGGGTGGACTATATGTGGAGCACTATATACAGGGGTGGGCTATATCTACAGGGGGGCTACATACATGGTTGGGCTATCTGTAGAGCTCTATATACAGGGGTGGGCTATATCTACACGGGGCTATATACAGGGGTGGGCTATCTGTAGAGCACTATAGGGGGAGTTATTTGTGGGAGACTATATACAGGGGTGGTCTATATGGGGGCACTATCTACAGGGGGCTCTATGGCAGGCACTATCTACAGGGGGCTCTATGGCAGGCACTATCTACAGGGGGCACAGTGTGTGTATGGGACACGGTGTATGGTGCTATTATAATTAGAGGTGCAGTGTTTGGCGCTATTATATTTAGGGGCGTAGTGTGTGGTATAATGATTACTTTATATTTATTTATAGGTGCAGAAATGTTGGAAAAGTGAGAAGCTGAAGACATGTGAGCGGCAAACTGCAGAAATGGACCGGGAGAAGTCATCATAGAGGTCTGGACCAAATGGAGAAAAAGAACTAGAATCTGAGACGTCACCGGTGAGTCACTTAATGTAAATGTTCACTCTGCCTCTAATCAGCACTTGTAGTCACTGTATGATCTGCAGCGAGATGATGGGTGGTATGATTATGATAGGATTTATTTTTTGTGATACAGCATCTCCCAGCATATCCTTACCATTGTTCGGGCCATGCTGGGAGCTGTAGTTTTACGCCGTACAAACCTATACGGCAGGGGTTGCACTAAATTGAGCTGTATTTGTTCTGGGGCTGTATATATGTACTGAGCTTGGTTCTGGTGTTGTGTATAGAACCATATTGCTTGTGAAACGTACAAATAATTTTATGCTCGCGTTACATAAAAAGCAATGACACGTCGATTGGTAGAGAAAAGAAACACGGCGAGGGGGAAGGAGATGTTGGGAAAGAGGTTGGGGGGGGGGGGCGCCAAACTGAATCTTTGCCCCGGGTGCTGGAGAACCTAGCTACGCCTCTGCAGTAGGCCTTGACTGCAGGGCCCCTATACAGCTGCACAGATTAAATATATGATATGTCTGCCCCTGTAATGACAGTTTGTGACCGCACAATTGGAAGCTGCGGTTATCATTTAAACAACTTTTGACATGTAATAGAGAAGATGCCGTCTTTGGAGTCCAGGTTTTGAGAACACCAGAAACTAGAACATAAGAAAGTTTGTTCCCCTTTGTTCTAGCTATCAGTGGGATTCTCAGCAAATTGATCCCGACAATCGCAATATCTGATATGTCTCTATGATATAACGTAAGTTGTATAAAGTGAGAACTATAATCTAAGTGTATTGGAAATTTCTTAAATAGCAATTCTCAACTATACTTTAAATAGGGTAAATGCTCAGATTAGCATTAGAGCAGTAGTCTAACCAGCTTATACAGTGGGGTTCAAGTACTATTTAGCTAAACGGGCATAAGTCGGAAAAAACAATTCTCCAAAGCTAACAAGATATTGTCTTATATTAGGATATTGTCATACCCTAGAGAAGAGAAAGCTAAGGGATCTGATATCTATCTATAATTATGTAAATGGCCCCTATAAAAAGCAATAATAACCATGATAAGTAAGGACCCTCTTAACCCCTTAATGACCAGCCTATTTTAGACCTTAATGACCAAGCTATTTTTTACGTTTTTTAATCGTCGCATTCCAAGAGCTATAACGTTTTTATTTTTGCGTCGACATAGCTGTATAAGGTCTTGTTATTTGCGGGACAAGTTGTATTTTTTAATAGCACCATTTTGGGGGACATATTATTTATTGATTAACTTTTATTAACTTTTTTTGGGGGGGAATAGAAAAAAATCTGAAATTTCGACACTTTTTTGCGTCCTAAACCTACGCCGTTTACCATGTGATATAAATAACACAATAACTTTATTCAGCGGGTTGTTACGATTGCAACGATACCAAATTTGTATAGTTTTTGTATGTTTTACTACTTTTACACAGTAAAAACGCTTTTTTTTCAAAATTATTTGTTTTTGTGTCTCCATATTTGAAGAGCCGTAACGTTTTTATTTTTTCGCCGATGCAGTTATATGAGGGCTTTTTTTTTGCGGGAAGACTTGTAGTTTTTATTGGTACCATTTTGGAGTAGATGCGACTTTTTGATCACTTTTTAATCACATTTTTTTAAAGTCAGGATTCACAGAAAACAGCAATTTTTCCGTCGTTTTTTATTTAATTTTTACGGCGTTCACCGTGCGGGTTAAGTAATGTAATAGATTTGTAGTTGGGGTCGTTACGGACGCGGCGATACCAAATATGTGTAACTTTTTTACTTTATTTTGTTTTTTTAAAACTAAAGCAGTTTGTAAGGGGAAAAAGTGGGTTTTTCATTTTTTTTTCCCATTTTTTTTAAATTAACTTTATTAAACTTTTTTTTTCACTTTTTTACTAGTCCCACTAGGGGACTTCACTATGCGATGGTCCGATCGCATTTATAATACACTGCAATACTTTAGTATTGCAGTGTATTACTGCCTGTCCGTTTAAAACGGACAGGCATCTGCTAGGTCATGCCTGCGGCATGATCTAGCAGCCATTCATTACTGGCAGACCTGGGGGCCTTTATTAGGCCCCCGGCTGCCATTGGAGACACTGACACTCGGCGATCTTATCGCTGGGTGTCGGTGGGATGAGAGTGAGCTCCCTCCCTCTCTCCAAAACCACTCAGATGCGGTGCTCGCTATTGAGCACCGCATCTGAGGGGTTAAACGGGTGAGATAGATACTGATATCGATCTCACCCGGCAGAGCAGGGACGCCCCCAGCCCTCAGCTGCCTCTAGCAGCTGAGAGCAGGGAGATTTGACAGCTCCCTGCTCTGTTTACTTATTCTGATGCCGCGACGTAAAAAGCCTATGGCATCGGAATAAGGCCTGTTAGTGACCGACGTAAAAAGACTATGGGCCGGTCACTAACGGGTTAAACATGGGCCATGTAAACGACCACCGATCAACGAGACAGATCGTTGATCGGTGCTCGTTTGCTCCTTTCACAAGAATCTTGTAATGGCAGGAAGGAGGTGAAGGGAACAAGTGAGCCCTAATCTACCCACCGCCCTGTCCCAGCCTACTTGCAACGACCCGCCCTAGGCGACGGGGTACAACTTGGCGGCGGTCCCTACGCTGTCTAAGTGCAAGGGAGTACAAACAGGGAACACGCAAGGGAAGGGGCAGTAGCCCATGGAACGCCGCGAGGAAACGGAGCGGTGAATGAGTAGTCAGGATCAGGATGAAGTGGAGTATACCAACGAGAGCATGGAGCAGGAAGCAAGCCAGGGGCAAAGCGAAGCAGGATAAGCGGAACTGAAGCAAGGCAGAAGCAGGCTGGAGCAAGGCAGCAGTGGGGCCAGGAATCCAAGAAGAATAACAAGCACTGAGGAAGAGAACACGGCAGGTATAAATGGACAGGGGGCGGAGCTAACTCCGACTGACCAGGCCACGATAGGCTCTCCCACTCCTGAGCCTGCCACCCTGGTTGGTGGGAGCCGGCGTCAGTCTAAGAGGTCTGGCCTCAGGTGTCGACTGATTAATCCCGGGAGTATACACAGACGTAGTACCTGGCAGATCCTTTACAGTACTCCCCCTCTCCCCCTTTTATGAGGGGCCACCGGACCCTTACTAAGAGGACCCGGTTTAGTGGGGAAGAGAAGGTGGAACCTCCTGATCAATACCCCAGCGTGAACATCACGAGCAGGTACCCAAGTCCTCTCCTCCGGCCCGTATCCTCTCCAATGGACCAGGTACTGGAGGGAGCCCTGGATCATCCTACTGTCCATAATCTTGGCCACCTCGAATTCCACCCCTTCAGGGGTGAGAACGGGAACAGGAGGTTTCCTCGAGGGGAACCAGGACGGGGAGCAGCGTTTAAGGAGGGAGGCATGGAAGAAGTCATGTATGCGAAAGGATGGGGGCAGCTCCAGACGGAAGGATACAGGGTTGAGGACTTCAATGATCTTATAAGTTCCAATAAATCGGGGAGCAAACTTCCTGGACGGGACCTTAAGGCGCAAGTTCCTGGACGACAACCAGACCAGATCCCCGACGACAAACCGGGGGTTAGCAGAACGTCTACTATCAGCCTGAATCTTTTGTACGCTCTGGGACGCCTCTAGGTTCTTCTGAACCTGGGCCCAGACTGTGCACAGTTCCCGATGAACTTCCTCTACCTCGGGATTATTGGAACAACCAGGAGAAACGGAGGAGAACCTTGGGTTAAACCCGAAATTACAGAAAAACGGGGAGACCCCTGACGAGTTACTGACCCGGTTATTCAGGGAAAATTCGGCAAGGGGAAGGAATGAGACCCAATCAAATTGACAGTCAGAGATGAAACACCTTAAATATTGTTCCAGGGATTGGTTAGTCCTTTCTGTTTGGCCATTAGTTTCGGGATGGAAGGCGGAGGAGAAGGACAGCTCAATCTCCAACTTTTTACAAAAAGCTCTCCAAAATAAGGAAACAAATTGTACCCCTCTGTCAGAAACGATATTGACTGGGGCCCCATGGAGATACAGGATGTGTTTAACAAACAAAGCCCAGCACAAAGTGGCACATCTTGCTGAAGCGGTCTACTACCACCCACACCACCGACTTGCCCTGAGATGGAGGCAAATCGGTGATAAAATCCATGGAGATATGGGTCCAAGGTCTCTGGGGAATGGGCAAGGAACGTAGTAAGCCCGCAGGTCGGGACCTAGGGGTCTTGGACCTAGCACAAACCTCACAAGCGGCGACGTAAGCCCTAACGTCTTTAGGCAACCCAGGCCACCAATAGTTTCTGGTAATGAGGTGTTTGGTACCCAAGATGCCAGGATGACCAGATAGTGCGGAGTCATGGTTTTCCCTGAGTACCCTTAGCCGGTATTGCAGGGGGACAAACAGCTTGTCCCCAGGGAGGTTCCCGGGAGCTGAACCTTGATCAGCCGCGATGTCAGAAGCTAAATCAGAATCAGTGGCAGAAACGATTATACCAGGGGGTAAAATACAAGCAGGATCCTTCTCGGAAGGAGGATTGGCCATGAAACTATGTGACAGTGCATCAGCCTTAATATTTTTGGACCCAGCCCTATAGGTAACCAAGAAATTAAATCTGGTAAAGAATAGTGCCCAACGAGCTTGTCTAGGATTAAGCCTCCGGGCAGATTCTAGGAAAACCAGATTCTTGTGGTCAGTAAGGACCGTTACCTGGTGTCTGGCCCCCTCCAGGAAGTGACGCCACTCTTCAAAAGCCCATTTAATGGCTAAAAGTTTGCGGTTGCCAATATCATAGTTACTCTCCGTGGGCGAAAACTTCCTAGAGAAGTAAGCACAGGGGCGGAGATGGGTGAGGGAGCTGGTACCCTGGGACAAGACGGCCCCCACTCCCACCTCGGATGCGTCAACCTCCACAATAAATGGCTCCCTTTGGTTGGGCTGAACCAGCACGGGGACCAAGATAAAGCACTTCTTGAGGGTCTCAAAAGCCTGGACGGCCTCAGGGGGCCAATGGAGGACATCAGCACCCTTGCGAGTAAGGTCCGTAAGAGGCTTAGCGACGACCGAGAAGTTGGCAATAAATCTCCTGTAATAGTTAGCGAACCCCAAAAAACACTGTAGCGCCTTCAGGGAGGCAGGTTGGACCCATTCCGCCACAGCCTGAACCTTGGCAGGGTCCATGCGGAATTCATGAGGAGTGAGGATTTGACCTAAAAATGGTATCTCCTGTACCCCAAACACACATTTTTCGGTCTTCGCAAACAGATTATTTTCCCGGAGGACCTGGAGGACCTTCCTGACATGCTCCACGTGGGAGGACCAGTCCTTGGAAAACACCAGTATGTCATCAAGGTACACTACAAGAAAATTACCCAGGTAATCTCTCAGGATTTCATTAATAAAATTCTGGAAGACGGCAGGGGCATTACACAACCCAAAGGGCATGACCAGGTATTCGAAATGACCTTCGGGTGTGTTGAACGCAGTTTTCCACTCATCCCCCTCTTTGATGCGGATAAGGTTATATGCCCCCCGTAGATCGAACTTAGAAAACCATTGGGCCCCCTGAACCTGATTAAAAAGATCCGGAATCAAAGGAAGGGGATACTGGTTCCTTACGGTGACCTTATTCAGGTTCCGATAATCAATGCACGGCCTAAGACCACCATCCTTTTTCCCCACGAAGAAGAAGCCAGCACCTACAGGAGAAGTCGAGGGGCGAATGAAACCCATGGCCAGGCATTCTTGGATATACTCCCTCATAGCTTCACGTTCAGGACATGAAAGATTAAATATCCTACCCTTAGGACGCTTGGCACCAGGCACCAAATCGATGGCGCAATCGTAATCTCTATGAGGGGGCAACACCTCGGAGGCCTCCTTAGAAAACACATCAGCGAAGTCCTGAACAAAGTCAGGAAGCGTGTTTACCTCCTCCCGGGGAGAAATAGAGTTAACCGAAAGACATGACATCAGGCATTCACTACCCCATTTGGTGAGATCCCCAGTATTCCAATCAAACGTGGGATTATGCAGCTGCAACCAGGGAAGACCTAATACCAGATCGGACGATAATCCCTGCATCACCAGTACAGAGCACTGCTCCAAATGCATGGAGCCAACAAGGAGTTCAAAAACAGGAGTATGCTGCGTAAAATAACCATTAGCAAGAGGAGTGGAGTCGATACCCACTACCGGGATAGGATAAGGCAAATCAATAAAAGGCATTTTTAGAGACATAGCAAATTCCACAGACATGATATTAGCAGATGAGCCAGAATCCACGAAGGCACTGCCCGTGGCAGACCGGCCAGCAAACGAGACCTGAAAGGGAAGCAAAATTTTATTGCGTTTCATATTAACGGGAAATACCTGTGCGCCCAAGTGACCTCCCCAATGGTCACTTAGGCGCGGAAGTTTTCCGGCTGTTTATTCTTGCACCTGGGACAGGTGTTCAGTAGATGCTTGTCGTCCCCACAATAGAAGCAGAGACCATTCTTCCTGCGAAACTCTCTACGTTGTCGAGGGGACATGGAGGCCCCGAGTTGCATAGGTACCTCCGAGTCCTCCGTGGAAGAGCGAGGAGACGGGACCTCGGGGGGAATCGCAGGGAAGTCAGAGGGGAACACATTGAAACGTTCAAGCTGACGTTCCCTGAGACATCGGTCAAGTCGTACTGCTAGGGCCATAACCTGGTCTAGGGAGTCAGAAGAGGGGTAGCTAACCAGCAGATCCTTCAGGGCTTCAGATAATCCTAACCTAAACTGGCACCTTAGGGCCGGGTCGTTCCACCGAGAAGCTACACACCACTTTCTAAAATCAGAACAGTATTCCTCAACAGGTCTCCTACCCTGACGTAAGGTCACCAGCTGACTCTCAGCTAAGGCAGTCCTGTCAGTCTCGTCGTAAATGAGTCCGAGGGCAGAGAAAAAACGATCAACGGAGGAAAGTTCAGGGGCGTCAGGAGCCAAGGAGAAGGCCCACTCTTGGGGCCCTTCCTGGAGTCGGGATATAACGATACCCACCCGCTGGTTCTCGGAACCTGAGGAGTGAGGTTTTAGGCGGAAATAAAGTCTGCAACTCTCCCGGAAAGAGAGAAAAGTCTTACGGTCCCCTGAGAACCTGTCAGGTAACTTGAGGTCGGGTTCTAGAGGTGAGGTGAGGGGTACTACTAAGGCAGCGTCACCCTGGTTGACCCTCTGAGCCAGGGCCTGGACCTGTAGGGAGAGGCCCTGCATCTGCTGGGTCAGGGTCTCAAGGGGGTCCATGATAGCGTCAGCGTAGGAGAAATGGTAGACTAGGTATGGGCTTGTTATTATGTAATGGCAGGAAGGAGGTGAAGGGAACAAGTGAGCCCTAATCTACCCACCGCCCTGTTCCTGCCTACTTGCAACGACCCGCCCTAGGCGACGGGGTACAACTTGGCGGCGGTCCCTACGCTGTCTAAGTGCAAGGGAGTACAAACAGGGAACATGCAAGGGAAGGGGCAGTAGCCCACGGAACGCCGCGAGGAAACGGAGCGGTGAATGAGTAGTCAGGATGAAGTGGAGTATACCAACGAGAGCACGGAGCAGGAAGCAAGCCAGGGGCAAAGAGAAGCAGGATAAGCGGAACTGAAGCAAGGCAGAAGCACGGCAGAAGCAGGCTGGAGCAAGGCAGCAGTGGGGCCAGGAATCCAAGAAGAATCACAAGCAATGAGGAAGAGAAAACGGCAGGTATAAATGGACAGGGGGCGGAGCTAACTCCGACTGACCAGGCCGCGATAGGCTCTCCCACTCCTGAGCCTGCCACCCTGGTTGGTGGGAGCCGGTGTCAGTCTAAGAGGTCTGGCCTCAGGTGTCGACTGATTAATCCCGGGAGTATACACAGACGTAGTACCTGGCAGATCCTTTACAAATCTGTTTTGGGACGAGCGATTATTACTGCGATTGCTCGTCCTCATACATTTATATCATGTCGGCAGTACATCTCCCTGTGCTGCTGACAACAATAATATTCCTTGCAGCAAAAACAATATAATCCACTGATGAACGATCGTTTACTCGCTCATCGGCTGATCGTTGCACTGTTTACACAGTGCAATGCTCGGGAACGAGCGTTCACATGGAACGCCTGTTTGCCCGATAATTGGCCCGTGTAAAAAGGCCATTATTCTTTTTGCCAACCCCATAGGGGTCACAGCTTGCGGTTAGAGTAACTATAATTTCATCACAAAGTTCTAAAGCATTTCTTTACTGTCCAAACCATAAAATCATGAACCTACTCCTGAAGAAGTCAGTAATCGCTTAAAGTGGGAATAGATTTAAAGACTATAGAAACCATTGTAGGCATTTTTTTTATTAAGTCTGTTTTATGTGATAAAAAAACATTTTTAAATTGACTTTCATAAAAAAAGTTGTTCGTTTTTAATGATACAGAATCACCATAATTACGATCACATCTAATAAATCTTGATAAACTGTGAAGGAATTTTCTCTACTTTATGGCAAATTAAGTCTTTGCCATTCAGGAATGGTTTCTGACTTCCTCTGGATCATGAGGTTGAAATTACTAAGGTTGTATAAAAGGGTGAACTTGATGAATTTAGGTATTTTTTTCAACCGACTAACTATGTAATATGATGTTAAAAGGTTTCTCTGGGACTATTATATTGATGGACTATCCTTAGTTCCTTTGATCGGTTGGTGTCCAACCTACAATCGACACATTCCCTTCATTGTTTACATAGGCACAACAGCTCATTCGAAAAAGTGGATGTGCCTGGTACTACAGCTTATCCCATTCACTTGTCCCCTTCATTGTGCTGATCAGTTGGGTCCAGGAGGCTGAACCCCCACCGATCAAACATCGATTGCTTATCCTGAGGATAGGCTGTAATGACAGGAATAGGGAAACAGACAAGTGAGCCCTAATCTACCCGCCACTCAGTCCCTGCCTACTTGCAACGACCTGCCCTAGACGACAGGGTACAACTGGGCGACAGTCCCTACGCTCAATAAGTGCACGACAGACAAACAGACAAGGGTACACAGAGCTAGGGGGAGAAAGGGGCAGTTGCCCACGGCAACACCGTGAGCAACAAGAGAAGTAAACAAGCCGAGTCAAACCAGGAGTGCATGCGGTACCAAACGCAGAGCAGAAGAGCAGTCAGCAAGCCGGGGTCAATATGAAGCAAGGACAATAGTACAAGACGCTGCAGCAGGGCCAGGAAACCAAACAAAAAGAATCACAAGCAAAGGAGGAACAGGAAAGGCAGGTATAAATAGACAGAGGGTGGGAGCTAGCTCCGTCTGGCCAGGCTGTGATAGGTTCTCCCACTCCTAAGCCTGCCACCCTGAGTGGTGGAAGACGGAGTCAGTCTCACAGAAGCAGGTGCAGACTGATTATCTATGGGCGTTAACCCCGAAGCTGTGCCTGGCAGATCCTTTACAGTACCCCCCCTTTTATGAGGGGCCTCCGGATCCTTTCTAAGTGGACCTGGTTAACTGGGGAAACGAAGGTGAAACCTCCTGACCAATATCCCAGCGTGAACATCCCGAGCGGGTACCCAAGTCCTCTCTTCAGGCCCGTATCCTCTCCAATGGACCAGGTACTGGAGGGAGCCTTGGACCATCCTGCTGTCCACAATCTTGGCCACCTCGAATTCTGCCCCCTCAGGGGTGAGAACAGGGGTTTCCTCGAGGGAGCCAAGGACGGGGAGCAGCGTTTAAGGAGGGAGGCATGGAACACGTCGTGTACTCCAAAAGATGGGGGCAACTCCAGTCGGAAGGAGACAGGATTGAGGACTTCAATGACCTTGTACGGCCCTATAAACCGGGGAGAAAACTTCTTGGACGGGACCTTAAGGTGCAAATTTTTAGACGATAGCCACACCAGATCCCCGACCATAAACAAGGGGTTAGCAGAACGTTTTCTATCTGCCTGAGTCTTTTGTATGCTCTGGGACGCCTCTAGGTTCTTCTGAACCTTAGCCCAGACTGTGCACAGGTCTCGATGAACGACCTCTACCTCGGGATTGTTGGAACTACCAGGTGAAATGGAAGAGAACCGTGGATTAAACCCAAAATTACAGAAAAAGGGGGAGACCCCTGACGAGTTACTGACCCGGTTATTAAGGGAAAATTCGGCGAGGGGAATGAATGAGAGCCAATCATATTGACAGTCAGAGATAAAACACCTTAAATATTGTTCTAGAGACTGATTAGTCCTCTCAGTTTGGCCATTAGTTTCAAGATGGAAGGCAGAGGAGAAGGACAGATCAATCTCCAACTTTTTACAGAAGGCTCTCCAAAACAATGAAACAAATTGTACCCCTCTATCAGAAACAATATTGACAGGGACCCCATGGAGACGCAGGATGTGTTTGACAAACAAGGTAGCTAACGTCTTAGCATTGGGTAGTTTCTTGAGGGGCACAAAGTGGCACATCTTACTGAAGCGGTCTACTACAACCCACACCACCGACTTGCCTTGAGATGGAGGCAAATCGGTGATAAAATCCATGGAGATAAGGGTCCAAGGTCTCTGGGGAATGGTCAAAGAACATAGTAAGCCCGCTGGTCGGGACCTGGGAGTCTTGGACCTAGCACAAACTTCACAAGCGGCGACGTAGGCCTTAACGTCTTTGGGCAACCCAGGCCACCAATAGTTTCTGGCAATGAGGTGCTTGGTACCCAGGATTCCTGGATGGCCAGATAGTGCAGAGTCATGATTTTCCCTAAGTACCCTTAGCCGGAATTGCAGGGGAACAAACAGCTTGTTCTCAGGAAGGCTCCCGGGAGCTGAACCTTGATCAGCCGCAATTTCAGAGACCAAATCAGAATCAATAGAGGAAATGATTATACCTGGAGGCAAAACACATGCAGGATCTTCCTCCAAAGGAGGGCTGGCCATTAAGCTACGCGACAGTGCATCAGCCTTAATATTTTTAGACCCAGCCCTATCCTTAGGGAGCTTAGCTCCTGGTACCAAATCAATTGCGCAATCGTATTCTCTATGGGGAGAAATAGAATTAACAGAAAAACATGATGTCATGCATTCATTACCCCATTTGGTAAGATCCCCAGTATTCCAGTCAAACGTGGGATTATGCAACTGCAACCAGGGAAGGCCTAAAACCAAATCGGACGATAATCCCTGCCTCACCAGTACAGAGCACTGCTCCAAATGCATGGAGCCAACAAGGAGTTCAAAAACAGGGGTATGCTGAGTAAAATAACCATTAGCAAGAGGAGTGGAGTCGATACCCACTACCGGGACAGGTTTAGGCAAATCAATCAATGGCATAGCTAGAGACATAGCAAATTCCACAGACATAATATTAGCAGAAGACCCTGAATCCACGAAGGCACTGCCGGCAGCAGACCTACCACCAAAAGAGACCTGAAAGGGAAGCAAGATTTTATTACGTTTCATATTTACGGGTAATACCTGTGCGCCCAAGTGACCTCCCCGATGATCACTTAGGCGCGGAAGTTCTCCGGCTGCATTCTTACGCTTAGGACAGTTGTTCACTTGATGCTTGTCATCCCCACAGTAGAAGCAGAGGCCATTCTTCCTGCGGAAATCTCTACGTTGTTGGGGGGACACGGAGGCCCCGAGTTGCATAGGTACCTCTGAGTCTTCCGGGGAGGTACGAAGCAACGGAACCTCGGGAGGCATCATGGGGGAGTCAGAGGGGAAAACACATAAACGTTCACGTTGTCGTTCCCTGAGACGTCGGTCAAGTCGTACCGCTAAAGCCATAACCTGGTCTAGGGAGTCAGAAGAGAGATAGCTAACTAGCAGGTCTTTCAGGGCGTTCGACAGACCCAACCTAAACTGGCACCTTAAGGCAGGGTCATTCCACCGAGAAGCTACGCACCACTTCCTAAAGTCAGAGCAATACTCCTCAACAGGTCTCTTACCCTGACGTAAGGTCACCAGCTGACTCTCGGCAAAAGCAATCTTGTCAGTCTCGTCATAGATGAGTCCGAGAGCAGAAAAGAAAAGATCAACGGAGGAAAGTTCAGTGGCGTCAGGAGCCAAGGAGAAGGCCCATTCTTGGGGCCCTTCCTGGAGCCGGGACATAATTATACCCACCCGCTGGCTCTCAGAACCAGAGGAGTGGGGCTTTAAGCGAAAATAGAGCCTACAACTCTCCCGAAAGGAGAGAAAAGTCTTCCGGTCCCCTGAGAACCGGTCGGGCAACTTGAGGTGGGGTTCAAGAAGTGAGGTGAGGGGCACTACCATGGTAGCATCAGGCTGGTTGACCCTCTGAGCCAGGGCCTGGACCTGTAGGGAGAAAACCCTGCATTTGCTGAGCCAGGGTCTCAAGGGGGTCCATAGTAGTGTGAGGGACCAGGGTAGAGTAGGTATATGGCTTGTGATTATGTAATGACAGGGATAGGGAAACAGACAGTGAGCCCTAATCTACCCGCCACTCAGTCCCTGCCTACTTGCAACGACCCGTCCTAGGCGACGGGGTACAACTGGGCGACAGTCCCTACGCTCAATAAGTGCACGACAGACAAACAGACAAGGGTACACAGAGCTAGGGGGAGAAAGGGGCAGTTGCCCACGGCAACACCGTGAGCGACAAGAGAAGTAAACAAGCCGAGTCAAACCAGGAGTGCACGCGGTACCAAACGCAGAGCAGAAGAGCAGTCAGCAAGCCGGGGTCAATATGAAGCAAGGACAATAGTACAAGACGCTGCAGCAGGGCCAGGAAACCAAATGAAAAGAATCACAAGCAAAGGAGGAACAGGAAAGGCAGGTATAAATAGACAGAGGGCGGGAGCTAGCTCCTTCTGGCCAGGCTGTGATAGGTTCTCCCACTCCTAAGCCTGCCACCCTGAGTGTTGGAAGACGGAGTCAGTCTCACAGACACAGAAGCAGGTGCAGACTGATTATCTATGGGCGTTAACCCCGAAGCTGTGCCTGGTAGATCCTTTACATAGGCCATCAATGTTATAGTCCCACAGAACCCCTTTCATTTATCATTATCTAGTCTGTAATATAATTTCCAATCCATAGTGGCAACTGGATCATTTAAAGGAAACCTATCAAGTTGAAAATTCTGTCTAATTTGTGGCCAGCATATTATTGAGCAGGAGGAGCTGAGCAGATTGATACTGTACATATTTTTGTGGGAAGAGATTCAGTATAACTTGTTATTTATTCATTTAAACCTCTACTCATTTTGGGCTTTTGAGTCCAGTTGGCGGTTTAATCAATGATTGACAGCCTACCCTGTATCAGTGTGCATACAAAGATAACTGTCAATCATTGAGTAGGACCACCCGCTGGATGGAGCTTTAAATTAATAAATTGCAAGTTATACCAAATATTTCCCCAGAAAACTACACATCAATCTGCTGAGCTCATCCTGCTCTAAAACATGTTGCCCCAGATTGGTCTGCATTTTCAATGTGACAGGTTCCCTTTAATGGTCACTCCTTACTGATGCTCATTCACAGACCCAGTGGGATTAGTAATTCCCTCTTTTCCCTGAACTCTGACACTACGGCTCTGTGCACATCATGTTTTAGCCCTATGTTTAGCATGTACGTTGGGAAGGTTCCCATCGTACATGCTAAACGTGTCCATGGGGCTGAATTAGCTAGACGGAGGCCAAAAGAGTATCTTTTTGGCCTCTATCGGGCAGGTATAAGTCGTTATATATTTTTTTGGAAGATGAAATAGCGTAGTAAACAAAGTTTTTCCATCCCAAGGGTTCCAGCAAAAAACATATACTGTACCGCTTAGTATACATTTTATTAAACTGGGAGCCTGTGATGACAAATGCCACTGTATGATGCATATGTTAAATGAATACCATTATACTCTATGGTCAACGTTTGCGTTAAACGGATGACTAATAGTGATATCTGTCACCAATAGATTATAATGGTATCCGTTTAATGTATACGTCATTAACAGGCTCATAAGGGTTCATGATGTATATGTTTAACATATACTATTAAACGCTATGGTGACAGATGCCACTTTTAAGGGATCTTTAACAGCCTACGTTTAAAGAACACGTCGTAAGCTTTTCCCAACGTACATGTTAAACGTGGGATAAAAACGTTATGTGGACATAGCCTAAGCTACATTGTTGTACCCATATTCTATGGTTCCTAGTAATCTACTTCCTCTGCTTGCTGAACTAGTATAGAAAGAATATAGATGTGGCATTACTAAATAAATAGAATAATGTATAGGTGATAATGAGTTGATGTTAGCCCCCTCTTCTTTAAAGGGGTTGTCTGACGAAAATAATAACGATTTATTATTTTTCGTTTTTGAAATGAACAAACTTTGTATTATACTTTTTCAATCCTGCGTGGATCGCAGGTTTCAGTCCCTGTCACATGGACCGGGAAGTTCGGAGCGGCCATTCTTGCATTCTTGTGGTGACACGTCAACACAGGCTCCGGGGGGAAGGAGCTCCCCACCCTCTGTGTGTCTCTCTGCTCAGCTCAATTCATCAGCTAAGCCAGCCCCCTTCTCGGTCTTTGAATCAGCCGTGACGGAGGAGGGTGCTGGCCAGTGGCATAACTAGCGCTCAGGGGTGGGATCCGGCCGGTTCGCCCTGGTTCTCCTGAACCGGTTGTTAAAATGACAGCCGATTCGCAGAACCGGGTGAAAAGGGAAGCCGGAACCGGTCCGGTCCCCTGCACTCAATTGCATCCACATCCTTAGGACGCAGATACAATTGAGTTGACTAGCGCTGCCCTGGCGAGGCACATGATGCCTCGCCGTTCGGCGCTTTAGTGATGATGCAGTCAGCGCGATGACGTCATCCCGCTGCTGCATCGTTCCGATGGAGGACTGACGTCGCTGGAGGAGATGGCGCGGCAACGGGACAGGTAAGAAAATGTGTTTTTTTTCCTTCTACTGTGGGCACTATAGGGCACTACATAGGGGACTATACAGGGAACGAGAACTACAGAAGAATTTATAGGGAACAAACTACAGGGGACTATATAGGGGCCCTTATCTACAGGGAACGCCTCAGGGGGCCCTTATCTACAGAGAACGCCACAGGGGGCCCTATCTACAGGGTAACGCCACATAGAGCCCCATGTGGAGTTCCCTGTAGATAGGGCCCCCTGTGGCATTTCCTGTAGATAGAGCCCCTTATGGCGTTTCCTGTAGATAGAGACCTTTGTGGCGTTCTCTGTAGACAGAGCCCCCTGTGGCGGTCGCTGTAGATAGGGCCCTATGTGGCGTTCCCTGTAGATAGGGCCCCATGTGGCGTTCCCTGTAGATAGGGCCCCATCTACAGTGAACGCTACATGGGGCCCTATCTACAGGGACCGCGACAGGGGCACAGGGGGCTCTATCTACAGGGAACGCCACAGGGGGCTCTATCTATAGGGAATGCCACATGTGGCCCTATCTACAGGGACCCCCACAGGGGCACAGGTGGCTCTATCTACAGGAAACGCCACAGGGGCTCTATCTACAGGGAATGCCACAAGGGGCTCTATCTACAGGGAACGCCACAGGGGGCTCTATCTACAGGAAACACCACAAGGGGCTCTATCTACAGAGAACGCCACAGGGGGCTCTCTCTACAGGGAACGTCACAGGGGGCTCTATCTACAGGGAAGGCCACAGGGGGCTCTATCTACATAGAAAGCCACAGGGGGCTCTATCCACAGGGAACGCTACAGGGGGGCCCATCTACAGAGGGCTCTATACAGGAAATGCTACAGGGGGCACTATACAGGGAACGCTACAGGGGGCACTATACAGGGAACGCTACAGTGAATGGCACAGGGGGCACTATCTACAGGGAACGCTACAGGGGGCCCTGTCTGCAGGAAACGCTACAGGGAGCACTATCTACAGGGAACGCTACTACCTACAGAGGGCTCTATGGGGAGAACTATCTATAGAGGGCTCTATTGGGAGCACTATCTACAGAGGGCTCTATGAGGGGCACTATCTACAGGGGGCACTGTGTGTGGTGCATTACTTTACAGTGTTTGACACAAATTTTATTCAGGGGCACAGTGTATGTTACTATTATATTCAGCGGCACAGTGTGTAGCGCTATTATATTCGGGGACACAGTGTATGATACTATTATATTTGGGGGCATAGAGTGTGGTACCATAAGAATTTACTCTTCATTTATAGGTGCAGAAATGTTGAAAAAGTGAGCTTCCGAATACATCTGAGCAGCAAATTTACCAATTTCCGCAGAAATGGGTCATGACTAGGAGGCCTCATAGAGTTGGAAAAGTAAAGAGAACGACTAGAATCTGAGAAGTTGTCACCGGTGAGTCACTAAATGTAAATGTTTATTCTCCCTGTGACTGCTCCATGCTGTAGTCACTGTATGATCTGCAGTGAGATGATGTGTGTATCGTTCTTTTTTGTGAAATAGCAACTCCTAGTATATCCTTAGCATCGTTCTGGTTATACTGGGAGCTGTAGTTTTATGCCGTACAAACTTATATGGCATGGGTTAAACTAAATTTGCTAATTATCTCTATACTGAGCTGTATTTGTACTGGTGCAGTATATATGTACTGAGCTTGGTTCTGGTGCTGTATATATATATATATATATATATATATATATACAACGAAGAAAAACAGCAGCACTCACTTTAGGTAGGGATTGTATATATATCTCTCTGGGTGCCCAGCAAGTAGTCCCGATCCTTGGACTAAGTACAGATATAAATAAATAAAATCTTGCAGCACTCCAATAAGCAAAATCGTGAAGTTTATTCAGTCCACATAAAGCAAAGGTGCACCTTTGCTTGATGTGGACTGAATAAACTTCACGATTTTGCTTATTGGAGTGCTGCAAGATTTTCTTTATTTTTATATATATATATATATATATATATATATATATATATATATATATATATATATATGTACTGAGCTTGGTTCTGGAGTTATATTCATCATAACAACCAAGCTCAATACATATATACAGCACCAAAGTGAAGCTCAAAACATATATACGACTCCAGAACTAAGCTCTGCATATAAATACAGCACCAGGACAAAGCTCAGTACATATATACAGCACCACAACAAAGCTTAGTACATACAGTGAAGGAAATAAGTATTTGATCCCTTGCTGATTTTGTAAGTTTGCCCACTGTCAAAGACAGTCTAGAATTTTTAGGATAGGTTAATTTTACCAGTGAGAGATAGATTATATTTAAAAAAAAACAGAAAATCACATTGTCAAAATTATATATATTTATTTGCATTGTGCACAGAGAAATAAGTATTTGATCCCCTACCAACCATTAAGAGTTCAGCCTCCTCCAGACCAGTTACACGCTCCAAATCAACTTGGTGCCTGCATTAAAGACAGCTGTCTTACCTGGTCACCTGTATAAAAGACTCCTGTCCACAGACTCAATTAATCAGTCTGACTCTAACCTCTACAACATGGGCAAGACCAAAGAGCTTTCTAAGGATGTCAGGGACAAGATCATAGACCTGCACAAGGCTGGAATGGGCTACAAAACTATAAGTAAGACGCTGGGTGAGAAGGAGACAACTGTTGGTGCAATAGTAAGAAAATGGAAGACATACAAAATGACTGTCAATCGACATCGATCTGGGGCTCCATGCAAAATCTCACCTCGTGGGTTATCCCTGATCCTGAGGAAGGTGAGAGCTCAGCCGGAAACTACACGGGGGGAACTTGTTAATGATCTCAAAGCAGCTGGGACCACAGTCACTAAGAAAACCATTGGTAACACATTACGCCGTAATGGATTAAAATCCTGCAGTGCCCCCAAGGTCCCCCTGCTCAAGAAGGCACATGTACAGGCCCGTCTGAAGTTCGCAAATGAACATCTGGATGATTCTGAGAGTGATTGGGAGAAGGTGCTGTGGTCAGATGAGACTAAAATTGAGCTCTTTGGCATTAACTCAACTCGCCGTGTTTGAAGGAAGAGAAAGGCTGCCTATGACCCAAAGAACACCGTCCCCACTGTCAAGCATGGAGGTGGAAACATTATGTTTTGGGGGTGTTTCTCTGCTAAGGGCACAGGACTACTTCACCGCATCAATGGGAGAATGGATGGAGCCATATACCGTCAAATCCTGAGTGACAACCTCCTTCCCTCCACCAGGACATTAAAAATGGCTCGTCGCTGGGTCTTCCAGCACGACAATGACCCGAAACATACAGCCAAGGCAACAAAGGAGTGGCCCAAAAAGAAGCACATTAAGGTCATGGAGTGGCCTAGCCAGTCTCCAGACCTTAATCCCATCGAAAACTTATGGAGGGAGCTGAAGATCCAAGTTGCCAAGCGACAGCCTCGAAATCTTAATGATTTACAGATGATCTGCAAAGAGGAGTGGGCCAAAATTCCATCTAACATGTGTGCAAACCTCATCATCAACTACAAAAAACGTCTGACTCCTGTGCTTGCCAACAAGGGTTTTGCCACCAAGTATTAAGTCTTGTTTGCCAAAGGGATCAAATACTTATTTCTCTGTGCACAATGCAAATAAATATATATAATTTTGACAATGTGATTTTCAGTTTTTTTTTTTTTAATTTAATCTATCTCTCACTGGTAAAATTAACCTATCCTAAAAATTCTAGACTGTTCATGTCTTTGACAGTGGGCAAACTTACAAAATCAGCAAGGGATCAAATACTTATTTCCTTCACTGTATATACAGCACCAGACCAAGCTCAGTATATAAATACAGCCCCAGAACCAAGCTCAGTACATATATACCGCACCAGAAAAAAGCTCAGTATATTTATACAGCACCAGAACAAAGCTCTGTATATGTGCTGAGCTTGCAACTGGCTCTGTATCTGTGCATTAGCCGGGAGAGTTGTCGCGGCTTACTGCGCACGCCACACTGTCCTCCCCCCTTCTCATGTGCACAGCCTAACTAAATGGGCTGAGCACGCTTAGGATATTGAATGTGCGCATATAGGCCTATACGTAATGGGTGAGTTTAATATAATGTGTGGGTAGGTCTGTACGCTTATGTAATTATTTAAATAGTGTGGCAATCCACCCTAAAACTTTCTGGACAGGGAATTTCTTTATTTAGAGTCCACTTTAATGTAGGGGGTATTTGGAATATCATAATTGTTTTATTTTATTATTAGAATCATTTTCAATGGCGCGATACACCGCAAAACACAGTGAACCCAGCCCCCCCCCCCCCACCCGCAAGTCTTAAAAATGTTAATCCCACCCCTGCTACCGCAGCTGCTACGGGGCCCACGGCATGAGGGGGCCCTTGCCACCAGCCGTCACGGGCCCCCCATGCCCGGAGGCTCTGCTAGCAGCCGCTATGGCTGCTACAGCAGAATCAATGCCACATTCAATAGTGTCTGCCTCCTTCGGACGCAGATGCTATTAAACACTATGACAGAGCAGGGAGGTATCTCCCTGCTCTGCCATAGGCTACTGTACACAGTGGCGTAGCTCTAGGGGTCGCAAAGGTCGACCATAGCAACACAGTGCTAACCGCGCTGGTCCCGCTTCCTGAATGCTGGAGCAAAATCTCCTTGCTCCAGTATCACACTCTGCCGTGAGCGGCTCGGCAAGGCAGGCGCGATGTTGTGACGTCATCGCGCCTGTCTGCGCCGAGTCACTCACAGCACAGACCGGAGGAGAAGGATCCGCTACCCGTCGTGGGAACGGGGATAGGTAAGTAATTATGTTATTATTTTTCTATTAGACACTATGGGGCATTATACAGAGTAGGGAAGAGGCTGATATGATGGCTGCTATAGGAGCATTTTACTATATGGGGGGGCATTATACTGTATGGGCGGCATTATACTGTGGGGGCATTATACTGTGGGGGCATTATACTGTGGGGACAGCTATGGGGGGCATTATACTGTATGGGGGCATTATACTGTGGTGACAGCTATGGGGGCATTATATTGCGGGGGCAGCTATGGGGGGCATTATACTGTATGGGGCTCCTATGGGTGGCATTATACTGTGGGGGCAGCTCTGGGGGCATTATACTGTGGGGGCAGTTATGGGGGCATTATACTGTATGGGGCAGCTATGAGGGGGCATTATACGGTGGGGCATTGTACGGTGGGGGCAGCTATGGGTGGCATTATATTGTGGGGGCAGCTATCAGGGGCATTATACTGTATGAGGCAGCTATGAGGGGGCATTATACTGTGGGGCATTATACGGTGGGGGCAGCTATGGGTAGCATTATACTGTGGGGGCAGCTATGGGGGCATTATACTGTATGGGCCAGCTATGAGGGGGCATTATACGGTGGGGCATTATACGGTGGGGGCAGCTACGGGTGGCATTATATTGTGGGGGCAGCTATCAGGGGCATTATACTGTATGAGGCAGCTATGAGGGGGCATTATACTGTGTGGGGCATTACACAGTGTGGGCAGCTATGGGTAGCATTATACTGTGGGGGCAGCTATGGGGCATTATATTGTGGGGGGCAGCTAGTTGGAGCATTATACTGTGTGGACAGCTATGAGGGGGCATTATACTGTATGGGGCAGCTATGAGTGGGCATTATACTGTGTGGGGCATTATACGGTGGGGGCAGCTATGGGGGCATTATACAGTGGGGTGCAGTTATGGGGAGCATTATACTGTAAGGGGCAGCTAGGGGGGGCATTATACTGAGTGGGGCATTATACTGTGGAGTTGCTATGGGGGCAATATACTGTGGGGGCAACTATGGGAGGCATTATACTGTGTGAGGGCAGCTATGGTTGCATTAATACTGTGTGGGGGCAGCTATGGAAAGCATTATACTGTGGGGTAGCTATGAGGAGCATTATACTGTGGTGGTCAGTTATGGTTGGCATTATACTGTGGGGGCAGCTATGGGGGGCATTATACTGTATGGGGCAGCTATGGGGTATTATGCTGCATGGGGGCAGCTAGGGACATTATGCTGTATGGGGGAATTTTTTGGGGCATTGTACTGTATGGGTGCATCTGTGGGGGCATTATACGGTATGGGGCATCTGTGTGGGCATTATACTGTATGGGGCATATGTGTGGCCATTATACTGTGTGGGGCGTCTATGGGTCAGTATACTGTATGGGTGCATTATACTGTATGGTGGCAGCTATGGGGCATTATACTGTGTGAGGGGCACTATGGGAGCATGATACTGCGTGGGCTGAACCGGGTGTGTAGGGGCGGGGGTTGGGTGGGATAAGAGGCGTGGCTTAAAAGAAAAAAAATTGCCGCTGCGCACCGCATCGCTTGTCCCTCTTTGTGATACTTGAATGTATAGTACTGTCTACAGGGAGGGCTGTATAGTACTGTCTACAGAGGGGGGCTGTATATCACTGTCTACGGGGGGCTCTATAACACTGTCTATGGGGGGGGGCTGCATAGCACTGTCTACAGGGGGGGCTGCATAGCACTGTCTACAGGAGGGGGCTGTATGGCACTATTTACGCGGGGGTACTATCTACAAGGGCGGACTGCGTGTGGCACCCAGGGGAGGGGGGCCCAGTCAAAAGTTTGCTTTGGGGCCCAGTGTTTCCTAGTTACACCCCTGGTGCTGGCTTAGCTAATGAATTGAGCCAGGCAGCCATCCCCTTCATCGGCGTCGTTGACACACTGGGAGGAGGGGGGAACTCCTTCTCTCTGAAGTCTGTATCAACGCGTCACCACAAGAATGGCCACTCCAACCTTCCGGGTCTACGCGACATGGTCTGAAAACCTGCAATCCGTACAGATTTGGAAAAGAAAGTATATTACAAAGTATATTCATTTTAGACAAGAAAAAGCATGAATCGGTTTTATTTTTGTCGCAGCAACGCCTTTAAGAGCTTGAATGGGAAAAAGTATAAGATATTGTGAGTTTGGTGCCAGGAGGGAGGAAGAAAGTCTTTCCACTTGTTTCTATCCATTCAGCCCATTCTGCCTGTGAGTTTATAGCAAGGAATAAGTTACACCCCAAGCCTGGTTTTGGTGCAGTGTGATTCCAAATATGTATGACCATTGTATAACTTTGAATTGGCCCTACCTGATCTTGATGGCGTTGATCTTTCACTTCCAAATTCTCCTTAGGTTTAATTGTTTTCTTTGGGCCTTCCATCTTCTGGAGAACTTCAAATATGACATGCTCTCTCTTCCCAGTGCGTTCCTTCTCCTCAGTTTGATAGATAATTCGCATGGTTACATCACTATTGAAGAAGTCTTTTGCCACAGATTCTATAATCCCTGTAAATAAAAGTTAGCAACTGATTACTAGATTACTAGAATGAAAGAGGATTTCCAGCCAAACTGTGAAATTGTTCTTATATTAGTAAATTACAAGTTAGAGCAGTAGCCAAACTTTAGTAATCATGTTTTAAAGAGATTTTT
Source organism: Rhinoderma darwinii (assembly GCF_050947455.1). NCBI lineage: Eukaryota > Metazoa > Chordata > Amphibia > Anura > Rhinodermatidae > Rhinoderma > Rhinoderma darwinii. The sequence goes on along the minus strand of NC_134688.1, from coordinate 75,215,742 downwards.
AAAAAATTATTTTTTGTTTTGGGGATTTTTGAAAAAGTTACAGAAGGAAGTGCAGCCATAATGATTGTTATGATGGTGGCTTTTTGAAACTTATGATAAAACTGTCACTTTGTTATTGATAGAACAGAATGACAGAATGAGTTTACCATCAGACAACCAATATAGCTAACCTCTGATTTACTAATGCATGGCCAATTTTACATTTTTGGTGGAAATATTTTTTAAAGAGGATCTGTCACTAGGTCATATTGTAGTGTCCATGGATCCATGGCTGCGGGCGTCGGGAGGTGAGTAAACCCGACGGCCCACAGCCATGGATCCGTGAGCGCTGGCCCCCATCTCCTTCCTAGGAGACGCCAGTGCTCACTTCCGCTCTGGTCTGCTGGGTCCCGTAGGGTGCGCGCGCACGCTCTTGCCCGGCCTTAAAGGGCGCACAAAGGAAGTCGTCATCATTATCAACTGCCATGATTTCCTGGTCTATAAGAAGGCCCCAGGCCTTCTGATCCTTGCCTGAGCATTGTTAGTTTGCCCAGTCTGTCTTGCAAATGGTCCCTCAGTGTTTCCCGTTCCAGTTGTTACCCGTGCCTTTTTACCTGTTCCTGTTTCCCGTGCTATGCCTTTAGTATTGAGTCTGCCACGTCCGGAGGAATCCGCCACATCCTGTGTCATCTGCCACGTCTGGAGGAATCCGCCACGTCCTTTGTCATCTGCCACGTCTGGAGGAATCCGCCACGTTTGGCGTTTTCTGCTGCACCCATCTCCATCAGTGCCAGAGCTGCGGCCACCGTCTGGACTATCCAGGTACCCTTGTGCGGGACATTGTATTACTGGGGTTTCCTGTTGTTTGGCCAGCTGCCTCCCCGCTACGGCGGTACGGCCTAGTGGGTCCACTAACCGGCTCTGTGACACATATAAGTTGAACTTGTTAACGTACCTGAATAGCGCTGTCTCCCTGATTGCAGTACTGTGTTTCTTTTTTTTCTGGACCCCTCTGTTCCAGAGATATGGCCCACTGTTGTATTGGCTTCCTATATGCTAATTTGCTGTAGTTAACCAACAGGGTGGAGCTAGCTTCCCTGCCTCTGATGCTGACCAATAAGCGCAAGGCAGGTTGAGTGTAGATCACACCCTGTTGGCTACTAGAGCAAATTAGCATAGAGGGAGCCAACACAACAGTTAGCAATATGACTGGAACGGGGAGTCCAGGAAAAAAAGAAAAACAGCGCTGGAATCAGGGAGACAGCGCTATTCAGGTCAGTAAACCAGTTCAACTTATATAACCTAGTGACAGGTGCTCTTTAAATCTGTTAGAAAAATTGGCCAATCAGTTGTCCAAGCATATGAGTGGAAAAGATGAGCTCCTACCTGGGACTATGTGACAAAAGCCTTTCCGATCAGAGTAGTAATGAAGGAGCATGGTCTCATCACTTGTCTTTTCCACTCGAAAGGAAGGAGCATTCATTTCCTGTAGAATATAAGGTATATAGAGATCATCTGAATTCTTAAATGACAGCAGTCTGGATCATGTCAAATATGATAAACACCGGTGGTTTTTATATATAAACACCTAATGAATATGTGGATTTCTACTATAAGCTATGGTAGGATTCATTAAGAACAAGCATTTGCCAATTCAAATTTTTCTTTCTGTATGTGACAGAAATGGATGATGCAGACCAACATTACTGCATGTTTACAGATGTAGTTGACCTATGACTTTTCTAGTGTCAAAATGATTGTGCTCTGAAGGAGTTACTATTAGCAGAAAGGAGCATAAATAAACCCTATAATAAAGATTATGTAATTATGTAATTGCTGATAAAGTATTCATTATAAAACATACTCAATGTAGTGTTGAACTTGGCAGCAATGAAACAATTCTTTAAAGTTCATTGGAAGAACTGAATTGCTTTGCCAGCCATGATGCTCTGCCGAACACCAACGGTGTCCAATATACCCCATCAGATCACAATTAATTCCGTTGGGGTTCCGTCGTGGTGTCTGTAGTTTTGAAGGTAAAAATAGCGATTCAAGCAGCGCTTTTCCTCCAATTAAATCTGTTTGAATTTGCAACGGAAATGTAATTTCACATAGCAGAACGTGAGGAATTACCTTATAAGAGAGTGTCAGGTAACTATGAAGAGCATCTAGATTCTCTATAAACTCAGTTAGATTCCCTCCCAAAGTTCGTAGCATTCGATCATATCCAGACTGCTTACAGAAGGAGAAGAAATAAGCTCCAAACAGCTTCAGGACATGTTCCTCAGATACACCTGTAAATCAAATGAATGCATCAAAGACAAATACCTGGGGGGTGGGGGTGACCTGGCGGGAGACTGAGCAGTTGTGCAGAACCCCAGGCTCCTGAGATTCTTAGCAAGAATCCTGCACAATCCTGCTATATCCCTGGCCAATCTGCCTACTTTGGGTGCTGGACTTTCCCCGGTCCACCTACGGTTTGACAGATCTATATTTACCATTTTTGCGGCCTTTACAGACTGCCTTTGACTCTGTGGCAGGGCGGCAGGTAGGCGGTGGGGCTCGTAGAAGAGGACTGGCCTGGATCCTGTTAGAAGCTGTGATTCGGATTCTCTCTCTGTCGCTGAAACTCCTGCGGTGAGAGCTGAGCTGAGATCCCTGCCGCGGCAAGGTGGTCGATGAACTGCACGGGGGCCTAACCGGGACCCTGGATCCCATGTGCAATGACACCCCATGCCAATAACCTGAGCAGAAACATGCGTTTTGGCGGAGGCCTACTGTGAGAAGTGCATGGCTGCACTATGGTTTGAGTAAATACAACTGTGCAAGGCTCTATTTCTGACTCCCAGCACCCAGTACAGTCCTGCTTGAAGAAGCTCCAACAAAGCCCTTTCAGGTGGCAAATTGTGAGTGCCCCTGTATACCCTGTGGCCTTGGCACTCAATGCAGATTGACCTCACCCAACAACAAAATAACAACCCTGCCATACTGGTTGTAATGACTGTACACATATGCACACATAGCACCTGCTCTTTATTTTACTCCAAAATGGCACCTCAGAAATAGCCTGAAGAAAAGAAATTACAGGATGCCAGAGATAAATTAGACAAATATCGCTGCTCTGCAAAACGTAAAAAAAAAACAACACCCTCTAGACTCGGCAGGACCATCTATCCCAAACCCTGCGGAAACAGTTGAATAGGAACCATCAACTGAAATCTCATAGTGCTGGAGGCAATTGCCGAGATCTGCACCTTTCTCACCAGAAGAATTGACGAAGTTAAGGTTGACAAGTTCTCTCCCACTTTTGCTTTTAAGAAAGCCCACAAAATTTGTGGATTAAACAGGGTCCACTAGAACTTTTATGGCTAAAATGCTCAATTTCTGTGACAGACACACAGTTCTCTGCGTGATGCGAGAATTTGGACACCTCTCTATTTAAAATGTGAAAGTCTCCGTACAACCCAACTTCTCATTAACTGTTCAGAAAGAGTGAGCTAAATTCACCACTGCTAAAAGCAATCTCATAGACCTCAACGTCAAGTATTCTATAGTGTACCCGTCTTAGCTTAGAATGGCCCACAACAATACCACCCACTTCTTCCAAATGCCAGACCATATTTTTAACTGAATCGAACAATGTGGTCTGAATCGCCCTGCCCAACATTGGAGAAGACGCCCTGAGGATGCTTAATGTTTCTCTAGAGACGCTGAGCAGAGATCTGCCTCAACCGACCATGGGATTTCTGTTACTTATCTGAGTATGCAGTAGGCCAGGCCTATATGCCCTGTGACAAGCACAATTTAAAGGGGTTTACTCCCGTTGGTAATTCCTTTTCCAACAAACAAACACCTTCCTTTTACTAAGGGTTGTTTACACGAGTTTACTTTAATACACGTTTTTAAAAGGGTTTGTTTGGATAAAGCTCCCATATGTTTATCCTCTATATATAATGGAGGGGGGAAAGTTCATACGTTCTTCTCTATTGTTGGTGTTTTATGCTGTACCCATGATCATGGTGCGCTACTCGTATTACTCTGTATACAATTTTTTTCATTTATGGTTCATTTTCCGTACTGTATTACCATTCTACTCATATACCAATTTGGCTAGTCATACGTTGAAATGCATGATGTGAAATGTCAGGGGCATCAACGACCACGTCAAACGCATGTTGGTCCTCGCGACACTCTCCAAATAATCATATGTCTCGAAGAGACACAAATGACCTATACCAAAACCCTTGCTGAATTTGGAAGCTGCTCCATTGGAAGCGGGGGTGGGGGAATTGTTCATTTCTGATCCCACCCATACCATCCGCATAGAGGGGCTCAGAGGCAGGCAGCTGTCCGATCGCACAGACTTCTGCTGCTAACCAATTTCTTATGGAAACAGACTGCACTTTAGCATGGTGATCGTACAGGGAAATTAATGGCTCTTTTGGCTAGGGAACAATCCACTGTTACTTCTGAAATTCTTTCCTCTAACTGATTCAGTCACCTTGCTACTTTTGCCTACTTTTACATGAAGCTCTACAGTTCCCATGTAACCTCCAACTATGAAGATGCCCGTGATTTTCTGGCCACTATTTGGTTGCCTTATCTAGACAATGCAATTACAATCGAGAAAGTTCAAGAGGCCATAACCTCTCTGAGAGACAGGAATTCTCCAGGCCTGGACGGGCTTCCTGGGCAATCTATAAAAAAAAATAGGCTGAAGCCTTGCACCTCAGTTGTGTGATATGCTTTCCAGAGCAAAAAAAAATAATTGTTGCCTTCCTCCCAGGCCCTCTGAGGCTACCTTTACTGTTATCCCCAAACCGGGTAAAGATCCCTGACTATTACTATGCGACTTATACCGAATCATCACCCTGCCACAAACAGACATAAAATCCTGGCCAAGATTTTAACTAATAGATTAAAAACTGTTATTTTATATTTAGTTAAGCACAACCAAACAGGCTTTATGCTCAACAAAGCCATTTCCTTTAGTGCTAGGAGACTATACTCTAACATACAAGAAA